>NC_056660.1:170215381-170872381 GCF_018350195.1 Panthera tigris
ACCTGTTGCTTGTTATTGAGATGTAAATGTTAAATTTAAACTCCCATTTAACACAATATTCATTCTTTCTGCAGCACCTGAAATCCTTAGAGGCTGTGCCTATGGACCTGAGGTGGACATGTGGTCTGTGGGAATAATCACCTACATCTTGTAAGTAAAGAAAAGCAACCTCTATGTGTTCTATTTGCCTTTGCTGTAATATTTTCTAGGTACTGATAGTCCTCATAAAAAGCAAGACTACTTTTTGACTTTTGTAATTTTCTATGACATACTAAATGTAGCCAGTGATAGAATTTTCTGAAAATAAGCATTACTTTTTATTCTATAATTTCCTTAGAACCGGCACTTCTGTCCAGGACTTCTCTCTTTCTCTCTTTTTTTGTAATGTTTATTTATTTTGAGAGAGAGAGGGAGCATGAGCAGGGGAGGGGCAGAGAGAGAGGGAGAGAGGGAAAATCACAAGCAGGCTCTGCACTGTCAGCACAGAGCCCAACACTGGACTCAATCTCATGAACTGTGAACGGAAATCAAGAGTCAGACGCTTAACTGACTGAGCCACCAGGCGCCCCACTGTCCAGGACTTTTCTCGGTCCCATTTTGCGGTGCAGTGTGTAGCAGATTTGGAGAACAATTCATTATTTGATGATAGTAATGAATATGAAACTCAAGTCCATCTATTAAAAACATGCTCTTATTTTACTTATTTGCATCTCATCAAAATACAGTATTAGTATTTAGTTATTAGTTATTTAGTATTTAGTTATTAGTATTGCTTTTTAAAAAGCAAGTGACTATTTAATTTCGTAAACAATTCCAGACTGGTACATTTCTTGTCAGCAATGTTTTTAATGCAATTTGCCTATCAATTTTGTTTTCTATTTGTGTTAGGTCCTCAAGGACCTTGAGTTTAATACCCTAAACTCAGAGAAACCTTTTCTCTGGTAGAAAAAAGTTGGGCTAATCTCTTGCTCTCTGGTATCCCCAACTCCATTCCTGAGCTCCTGGCTATGAATAAACAAAGGGTTTCAGGAAATTTGCCAAAGACATGATGGAATTGCAGAGGAATATGAGGGAGGTAAGCAAGGACAGAGGAGTGTCTGGGAAGACTGCTGAAGAGAGGCTGCAGAAGAAAGGTGTCAGTGAGTTCTGGAGTTTAACTTAAGACAAGCAGATTTGGTTGCCATTTAGAAGACACTACACAGTTACTTGTTGGAACCTATACCATGCAAATCTGTAGAGATTTTGGAAGGTATGAAAGAGAGGATATTAATCGGCTCAGGCTGCCATGACAAAATACTGCAAACTGGGTGGTTTAAACAACAGAATTTTATTTCTCACAGTTTCAGAGGCTGGAAGTCTGAGATCAGAGTGCCAGGAGGTCCAGTCCTGGTGAGAGCTCTCTTCCTGACTTGCAGACACCTGTCCTCTAACTCTTTCCTCACATGGCAGAGAAAGAATGTAAGCTCTTTGGTATCTCTTCTTCTAAGGACGCAAATCACATCATGAAGTTAGCCCACCCTCATGACCACATCAAACCTTAATTACCTCCCAAAGACTCTATCTCCAAATACCATTGCACTGGGGGATTAGGACTTCAACATATGAATTTTAGGGAGACACATTTCAGTCCAGAGCAGAAAGAGGTTTGGGTATTGTTGTTGTTATTGTTGTTTTTGAATTTAATAGTGATCTTAGAAAGTGTAGTATCTGGGTAATAAGGACTAGGAAGAGGGTAACTAGGGTACCCCCAAACAAATTAGTAAACTCTATGTTCACCTGGATATATTCAGTAGTCAGTAGCCAAAACAAAAAAGTTTAATAAGCAACCCATTAAATAGCTGTCTGCTACTGTGTAACGTCAAAAGATAGTTTCAGTGTTGAATTCTTTGTGTATCCAGAATATAGTAAAGGCTTGAAAAGCATTTGGAGAGGTAGAGAAACATAGTTTTTTCTTACGAAAGTGCAAAACTGTTAGGTAATTTTTTTGCCATACTAAGTGCTTAATTCACTAAAACGAATTCCCGAGGCCACATCATGGAACTCCTTCAGCTTACATTTGAGGTCACTTTTATACTCAGGAGACAGTATTGGCTCCTGAATTAGGCAGGTGACATATCACAGTGACGTGAAATAAATAATGAATCAGATTTGCCCCTAAAGTATCAGTGTGCCCACCCAATTGCAATTTCATGCTGAAATGTGATGGGGGGGGGGTGGTGTAAGCATTAAGGTTGTATAGGAACTCAGAGATGGAGGTAGGAAGCTATATCACATTCACCCTGAGAACCTGAAATTTGGAACGAGTAAAACCCCATAATGTGGTCACTGAGCAGGGAAAACGAAGAGGGAAGAATGTGATTGTTGGAGAAACATCATAGCCCTGAAAATAATTTTAAGAGTCTGTCAAAGCCCCTTCCCCTGGTTCACTTAAGGTCATTAATTAGTAGGTGTTGCTTCAAAGTATGCAGTAGTAGCCTGTGACCACCACCACAGCCCTGCAACCAGGACAAGTTCTCCAAGACTGTGCCAGTGGACCTGTGTATCTCCTTTACTATAATTAAAAGTTCCACTGAGCTATTTTGTGCTGTGACCTTGCTATTTTCTAAGGATGACAGTAGACTAGAAATGAAGGCCATTTTGTTATTTCTCACAGAAATTCTGGTCCCTCTACCTTTTACACCTAAATCCTTTGTGCCGTCAGACAAAAGCAACTACTACAATGCTCAGGTCAGAATCAGACTCAGATAAGGCCAGAGATTTGAACTCTGTCCTGCATCTGTCCCACCCTACAGTTCTGCCCAGCAGCCTGGAGCTCCCCTGTATCAGACATTCACATGGTTGGCCTAACCCTAATGTCCTCTGCAACTTCCGTTGTCAGGATTCTCAAATATTTCCATTTCTGAAGGCTTTTTGTAGTGTGTGTGTGTGTGTGTGTGTGTGTGTGTGTGTGTGTTGTTCTGTGTCACAGTTCTTCCATTTTTGGCATTTTAGGCTGACATGACATAAACTTTTTACTTCTGTCATCAGTGCACAGATTTACAGATATGTTTGAGAAGTAAGAAAGGCATTTGAGTACTGTACCTTCTGAACTGTAATTTTTCTTTCTAGACTTCCAGAAGGGGAAACAGAAGAGTTTCCTAAACCAAGCCTGGAACGTTGGCTAATTTCTCCATGACTAACTAACAGTAGGCTATATTTTTCTAGTGTTGTGGCTGGCACTGGAGGGCCAGGCAAGGCTGAGCTGCCCCCTTGTGTGGACGTAGGCTCCCTTCTCTCCTTATGGGGGAGCAGGACTCTCAGTGCAGATGGCTGGCTGCGGTGGGAGAGGACACACTGGTCCGAGCCTCAGCACTGCCAGGCCTTTCTTGTCCTGGCTGGCTCCAGAATATTCAAAAGAGACAAAGACTCCCAATAGAACAGTCCCTGAGCAAAGGACATGACAAAATGCTTTTCCCTAGAAACCCACTGCATTAGAAAGCACTCAAACATTTCATGCTCTGCACCCTCCTGACCAGATTGAAAGAAGAATTTAAGAAAATGTTTTTTAACATGTTCATCCTTTCCCCTCCATTTTTTGTCCAGTGCAACTCATATCCTGGTAGGGACTTGTTTTTATAGTTTCCTCTTGATCCCTAGTGATTTCAGAACCTGTACCCATCCGTAAAGAGTGGAGGGTTTTTTTTTAAATTTTCTTAATATTTTTATTTTTGAGGGAGAGAGAAAGACCAAGCGCGAGCAGGGAAGGGGCATAGAGAGAGGGAGACACAGAACCCAAAGCAGGCCCCAGGCTCTGAGCTGACAGCAGAAAACCAGATGCGGGGCTCAAACTTGTGAACCACAAGATCATGACCTGAGCCGAAGTCAGATGCTTAACCGACTGAGCCACCCAGCTGCCCCTACAGTGGAGGCTTTTGGTGGTCTCTTTTCAGCAACTCACTTTTCCTCTCTCTCTTTAGGATGTTGGAGATGATTTTCTATTTCTTTCCCCCCACTTTTCCCGTTCACTTGTATGCTGACCCCCTAGTGGAAAGTGAAGGTGAATGTAGGTCTTCCAGAGATACAGAAGTGAGGGTCACACACAGGGCTGAGGGAGCACCAGCCCATTCATCTCTGTTGGCCCCATGTGTTCACTCTGTCAGGTTTTAAAGGGTCGTTTCCTGACAATAGTCTTAGCTCCTGTCTTTGTTCATCCTGACATCCAAACTGGTGTGGGATGGAAATCTAGTATACTTTACTCATTTCTATGGTGGAATTCAGCGAATAGAGCTGAGGAAAAATGACTGAAAAATCTTTTCTGTCTACCTCTTAATCTGTTTAATCTCAAAATCCTAATTCTTCCACTTTGTAATAAATTGGAACTTCTAATCAGTCCATCTTCTCAATTCCTGCTGAAAAGAAATCCTCAGAAAATCATTAGCATAGTGCCTGTAATAGTGTTAACAATTATTGTTATTGTTTTGTGTCAGAGTTATTGATGTTATTATAAACTCTTTGTAGAAATTCTGAATCGGCTTTGTACCTATTCTTACTTCCAGAGAGCATGATGTGTATTTACACAGCAAAAGTGAATTATAACGAGGCAGTTCCACACTCGTGCTGAGTAGACTGGTGTTCTTAATGGGAAGCTGTGAAAAGGACAATTCTGAATTACCACAAAAATTTGATGAAATGTATTTAGGCATTTAAAGACATTTTATTCCCTATCTTTTGTCCTTCTAGACTTTGTGGATTTGAACCATTCTATGATGAAAGAGGTGATCAGTTCATGTTCAGGAGAATTCTGAATTGTGAATACTACTTTATCTCCCCCTGGTGGGATGAAGTATCTCTAAATGCCAAGGACTTGGTAAGTGTGATCAAAACAAAACGAAGAACAATCCTCGTATTCATTTTTAATTAGTTAATGGGCAGTGTCATTTTTTAAAATTTGCCCCTCTTAATATCTTATTTCTTTATAATTGTATTTTTTATAAAACATATAAAAGGCACACTAATGCATTTTCCTTGTAGATAATGAAAAACAGATATGCCTGACTCATCACCAGCTGAATTATCACAAACTAAAAGTCACTACAGTATTAATTAGTGAGTTTTTACCATCTAGTCAAGGTAAAAACTTGCCTGTGAAGCCAGCTGTTCTGGGTGAATTCAAATATAATTTACACAGAATAATTCCATTTTAACCTGGCTTGCCTAGATTACCTAGATTTGATTATATTTCAAATAAGCATTGCATCTTGAGAGGTTCAAACTTATTAAAATATCCCAGTAGTAACACAAGTCCCATCATGCATCACTGGCATCATAAACAAGTTACACTCTACTGATAATTCATTTTGTTTGGTTTTTTGTTTGTTTTACTTGGGATCTCACTTAAGCTCATATTAAAGTTTGTGTGTATATCGTCACCGGAGATGGCCCACCTATTCTAAAATGAAGGAGATACTAGCATGGGATGAAAGCAGTAACCATCAATGGCTAGAGAAAAACCACCCAGAAATAACTAAAAGCTAACTTTTGAACCACAGAAGGATAGCTCTCCAAGGGATCTTCTAAGATCTTCTAACATTCAAGTCATCAAATGTTTCCCTCCTTTTAAAGATGAGGGTGCTAAAGCCCAGAGAGGTGAACTGACTGTCCAAGGTCACACAGCTCCCCAGCGGAACAAATGATCCAGGTTTCCAGCCAATGCTCTTTTCCCTCCAAACTTTTTCTCCTTCCCATCCATGTTCTTTCGTGGAACAAACCCCCTATAGACCATGACTTTTCAGTGCAGTCAGGCAGAGAGACAGTGTGTGCAATGTGTGGAGGCATCATCCCGACTCCTGGCTCAAGCCAGGCCCCACACGCCTGAACACTTCTTGAATCCATCCGCTTCTCCCCACTCCACCACCACTGCCCCTACCAGGCCTGTCCTCTCCTGTGACCACTGCCACAACCCCCCTGTGGCCTTCCCACCTCCTCCATGCCCTTTTCAGGTAAGCTCTCCAAGCAGGATCCTGAGGAAGGGCCTAGTAAATAAATCAATTCTGTCACTCTCCTGCTTTGAGGCCCTTAGGAGAAAATCCAAAATCTGTAATGAGATCTACACAGCACCGCCTGGCCGGGAACCTGTCACCCTGCCCATGCCACCCATTTCACAGACTGTCCTCTGGTCTGTCTTCACACCAGGGTATCAGACTAACAGCCCCTCGTCAGGGTAGCTCAGCGTGTGGGCCGTTACTCTTTCCTCTGCTTTGTAACGTTCTTCCTCCTATCTTCCAGCCTCTTCCTCCATACTGCCTCTCTCTCACACGTGTGCACATACACACACGTGCACACACACCTCTCACATGGGTAACTCTTCATGTCAAGCCGCAGTTGCCATTTGACTCCCTTGGGGTAGCTTTGCCGCCCCCCCACCTCCCGCTTCAGCAGTCCCTCCTTCCCACACCTGCCTTGTTCCTTCCGCCACTATTATTCCTTTGCCTCCAACTCACGCTTTCATGATGGTTGTTAGTTATATTTACTTGTGGAAAGGTCTTCCTTAATTGGACTGCAAGTTCTGGGAGAGGTCGAGGCATGTGTGCCCAGGTCTTAGTACCACATGGGCATGTAGTGCAGACTCAGTAAATGTGTACTGAATGAAACAATGGATCAGGAAATAGACCATAGATTTTTAAAGTCTGACACACCTGAAGTGCCCCCTTTTTAAAGTGCCCCCTTTCTTACAACCTACAGGTGTGACCTTGGGCTTGTTATCTAATCTCTCTAGTTTTCTTTTCTGGGATGATACAGTACCTTTGTCTAGATTTTGTGAGACTTAAGGATATATAATGCATGTTAACTAACTACCGTCAACTAACTCCATAACAGTTCCTTTACTTTCTTTTCATCTCTAATGAAAATTAAGTGGATAAGAGCATTAGCTGTGATATTCCTTCGTTCGGCTACTTTTTTTAAGTTTATTTATTTTGAAAGACAGGGTGAGTGGGGGAGGGGAAGAGAAAGGAGAGAGAGAATCCCAAGCAGGCTCCACACTGTCTGGGCAGAGCCAGATGTGGGGCTCAAACCCACAAAACTGCGAGATCATGAACCTGAGCCAAAACCTAGAGCTGGATGCTCAACCAATTGAGCCACCCAGGCACTCCTCAGCTAATTTTTCCTTAATTAATTTATTTTACTTTGAGAGAGAGAGAGAGAGAGAGAGAGAGCACACGTGCACAAGTGGGGGAGGGGCAGAGAGAGAGAATCCCAAGCAGGCTCCACATTGTCAGCGCAGAGCCTGATGCAGGGCTTGAACTCATGGATCGTGAGATCATGACCTGAGCTGACATCAAGAGTTGGATGCTTAACTGACTGAGCCACCCAGGCACCTCCATCCAGCTAAGTCTTACCTTTGAGCTAATAAATTTATGAAACTTCAGAACTAACAGAGTCCTTGAGTACCACAGCTGTGTACTTACCAGAAGAACCTGCATCTGTTCTGATAACAGCAGGGGAACAGTGCCAACACATGGTGGAGTCAGGTTGTGAGGGGAGCTGTCGGATCAAGGCAAGGCTTTGGGTTTGAATCTTGGCAGGATCACCGGGTCTCTCTGACCTTCAGCAAGTTTAACAATTCAGTGCATCAGTATCTTCAGATGTAAAGATTAATGCTGACATGTGGAATTTGGGGGAACATTCTGAATTTCAGTAAATTCTTTGTATTTTCATGAGGATGAGGATGGTAATGATGAGGAGGAGGAAAAGGACCATTGAAAAATGGGAGGGAAATAATATTGTGAATTGTTGCTAAGGATTAGGTGCCATTTACATAAAATTATTAGGACATGTATCCCACAGGTTATAGGGGGACTGCAATCAGATTTTTACTTCCTTCTGCACATTCATTTTCCTTAACCACCTGTGCCTCCCACCACCTCCTCTCAGAGTTTTAGCCCAGACAACCTCACATCTCTACCCTCTACAAATTTTGTCTCTTACCCCAAACACACACTTCTTTGCAAATTTTACAGAAAAGAAGTAAAAGGAGAACCAGGTATGTGTTCTTCATTTGAGTTGCTGCCTGATTTGTGTTAGCCTGTGTTCAGTTCTTCTTACCTTATCAGAGTTAGGAAGACCTTAGGCCTACGACACCAAAAGCCCCTCATTTGCCACATGCGCAGACTGAAGGCCAGGGGAGTTGACGGACTGCCACGGAGGCGCTGTGGTAGAGTAGCCACAAAATGAGCTCTGAGGTAAGACAGACCTGAGTTTGCACACAGCCTCCACCAATTACAAGTTGTCCGACCTTAGGTAAGGCACTACATCTTTCTGAGCTTCCTCTCATCCCTCATTTATGAATTGGAGCTAATAGTTCCAAGTTGATAAGGTCATGGAAAGAATTATATGAATTTTGAAACATTTTTATATGCACATAAGAGTGTATTTACAAAGGAATGAAGGTGGAAATGAGATCATATAAGAAAAGGGCCTAGGAGAATGTCCACAGGGACTCAGTTAGTATGTGGGTCTTTGTCTAGGGTCACAAAAGTAGGTAAGAGATGTAACTGGGCTTGAACATGCCTCCTAACTCCAAATAGTCTCTGCCTCATTCCAGGTCACCCCTTCTGAGCCCAGGGCCAGAGATTATTTTGGTTGTTGATCTCCCTGGCAGTTTATTATCTGCTCATCCTCAGGGGTCAACCTCCAGAATGGTCTGCCATGGGTTGAATTCAGTCCTTTAAACAAATCATGCCCCCAAACCACTGACACCTTTGCTTTGATTCTAAATAGGCTTTTACTCCAGCACTTGGCTTATTCCTTCAAAACCCTGAAGGTATTAGAAAGAATGAACTTTATCAGAGTCATGGGATAAGAGTAAGGACTATGGTACTGTCCCTTTGATGCCATTTAATCCCCATAGAAAACATGATGGATGCACGATGATACTATCTCCACTGAGATACAACAAATTCTGAATTCTTTTTTTTTTTAACGTTTTTATTTATTTTTGAGACAGAGAGAGATAGAGCATGAACAGGGGAGGGTCAGAGACAAAGGGAGACACAGAATCTGAAACAGGCTCCAGGCTCTGAGCTGTCAGCACAGAGCCCGACACGGGGCTCAAACCCACAAACTGCGAGATCGTGACCTGAGCTGAAGTCGGACACTTAGCCGACTGAGTCACCCAGGCTCCCCAACAAGTTCTGAATTCTAAGTGGTATGAAGTACAGCCTAGAATTATTCAGATGCTGGTTCTCCTTCAGACAGCTTCCAGTCCACAGGCAAGCCAGGACCTGTTTCTTTAACCTCCCTTGGAAAACTGTCTGCAAGTTTAGGCTCTTAGCTGGTACACACCACTGTCTTCTCAGACCCCCTCAGCCGCTGCTACCTGAAGCTATCAGTACAGTGACTACTGACGGCTTAAAAGCTTTTTTTTTTTTAAATGTCTATTTCATGGTATTGCTAGGAAAATAGAAGTTCACAAGCTGAGGGGCAAGCCATAAAAAAATCTCCCTAAGAAATCTATGGTTCTTTATCATTTCAGGTTAGAAAATTAATTGTTTTGGATCCTAAGAAACGGCTGACTACTTTCCAAGCTCTCCAGCACCCATGGGTCACAGGCAAAGCAGCTAATTTTGTACACATGGATACTGCTCAAAAGAAGCTCCAAGAATTCAATGCCCGACGCAAGCTTAAGGTAAGATTTGTAGATTTGTTTTGTTCTGTTAAAAAAAAAAATCTCTCTCTTAGCTTGAACTATTAAAGATAATTCCACTATTCTTCATCTAATTATATTATTTATCTCCTATGGTACCAGGGAAAATCCTGCTTTGAAATCCCAACAATGTAAAGCCACTGACAGTCATGTTATTCTCTCTTAAGAATTCATTATTGGGGCACCTGGGTGGCTCAGTCGGTTAAGTGTACAACTTCAGCTCAGGTCATGATCTCGCAGTCCATGAGTTCAAGCCCTGTGTCGGGCTCTTTGCTGATAGCTCAGAGCCTGGAGCCTGCTTCAGATTCTGTGTCTCCCTCTTTCTCTGTCCCTTCCCCACTCATGCTCTCACTCTCTCTCTCTGTCTCTCTCTCTCTCTCTCCCCCCCCCCCCAGAAATAAATAAGCATTAAAAATTTTTAAAAGAATTCATTATTAATAAAGGGAAATGTGTTATATGTTGAGATTTACTCACCAAACACATTATCACTGCTACTCATATAATTGTGACTGAACTGCTTAAACAGCATTGCTCAGGAAACTGGTACTTATTCAGAAAGTTTTCTTTCTGAATATGTGAAAATTGGGAAACTTTTAAAAACTATAATGTAGTGTAGATAAATTACAATACTTGGTAAAAATTAAAATACAATTAACCTTTGAACAATCCTGGGTTTAGGGGCACCAAACTCCTCAACACAGTTGATCTACCTATAACTTTTGGCTCCCCCAAAACTTAATCACTAATAGCCTACTGTTGACTGGTAGCCTTAGAGATAACAGTCAATTAATGCATAGTTTTTATGTTCAATGTTTTATGTACTGTATTCTTACAATAATACCTAATTTTTTTCTTAACATTTCGGGTATTTCTAGGCTACATACTTCATCTGTGAGTTTTTTCAAATTGTTGAAAATCTCCAAAAAACTTTTCAATGCATCTATTGAAAAAAATCTGCATGTAAATGGACCCTTGCAATTCAAACGCATGTTGTTCACGTGTCAACTGTAATTCATGTGATACAGAAAACTGTCCAAAATATATCTTTTTATAGAATATACATAGAAGATATATTAGATGCTTTTCTCTTACATAATGGTGTTTAGGACTGACTGTATATCCAGAGAATTTCAGAGAACAGCTGAAGGTCAAAAATAACGTTCAATTCAGCCATCACTTACAGGCTGATAAAGACTAAATGAACCTTAAGGGCTCTGTGGTCAAATTGATCTGAAATACTATGGATTAAATAACTTTGACTGAACCCAGGACTTCTCAAACAAACCTAACCATGGAATTCTTTTGTCACATAATACTAGTGTTCCATGAAACAAATACTTTAGGAAACAAAGTCCAAAATATTTGAAAATAGGTTATCCATGGGCAAACATATTTACTCAAGCTTTCACTGGTCCAGATGATTAAATACTCTAGCTTGGGATTAAAGATATTTTTCTGTTTATGCTCCAAACAAGTTTTCATTCAACCATCTTGGAATAATAAATATGTCTGGAACATGCAAAGCTGAGATGGAGCTCTGATTGGGGATTTTAAGTGCAGGTGACACCTGACACTTCTCTGTTTCTAATCAGGCAGCAGTGAAGGCCGTGGTGGCCTCCTCCCGGCTGGGAAGCGCCAGCAGCAGCCACAGCAACATCCAAGAGAGCCAGAAGGCCGGCCATGCACCTTCTTCGATTCAGGATGGCAGTGAAGATGTTAAAGCTATTTCAGAAGGAGAGGAAGTTCAAGGAAGTGGGGCCCCAGTGGCAGTTGAGCGGGCAGAGGCTGAGCTGATGAAGGTACAGGCTGTAGAAGAAGTTAAAGATGCTGATATAAGTGCTGCCAAGGCCACCAGTGTGGTGCCCAAAGCACTAGAAGATGGGACAAAGGTGGCTGACCCAGAAATCGAGGAGGGCCTAGTAGAGGAGAAGCTGAAGACCTCGGAGGAAGCAGCAGCCTCCAAACAAGAGCAAGAAAACCCGGCTGTGGTATTTGGAGCTCAGCAGAATGATGTGATCCTGCCAGAGTACTGATTTGGCTTCTTTCCAGTCGGGAGGCCAAATGCGGGCACTTTGTATGTTTTGTCCTTCAGCAAGGAAGATGTGGAAGCATGATCTGCATTATAGTGATTCTGTTTTTTGAGGTGCAAAAAAAAATACATATATATCAGTTGGTAATCCTAACTTCATGCATGTGACTGCTTTATGAAAAAATAGTGTCTTCTGTGGTATGTAATGGATACCTAATGCTGATGAGTTAAATTTGAAATTTTGAGTAAACAACATACATTTTAAAAACATACATTTTCAGGGACCAGTAGCATACATTTGAAGTAACTTGTAACACATTGTTTTTGCTTTGAAAACCTAGCCATCATACATCCTTTGGATTTCTTCACAAGGCAGTAATTCCTTTGGACTGTTGCTCAATATTAGGTAATGCTATAAGACATGTTCCCATGGCATTCACATTATACTTTTCAGTGTGTTCAAACTGTTTACAAGGAGATGGTTATAGGGTGCAGTTTTATGGTACATATAAAAAATCCCACTTACAATGGTAAGAAGTTGAAGCATACTTAAGGGCCATGAAACAAAATGCCCTTAAAGCTTGTGTAGCAAATGCTTTCTAATTTTGTCCTTATTTATGCACACTATATTACTAATAACCAAAAATGTTCTATCACAAAATCCTGCCATTTTACAATCCTGGAGAAAGTATTTTACAGACCTCTGCTGAGAGATATATCCCTTCCTTCCCATGCTAATACAGTTTCTTTCTCATGGACAACTTAAGGTAGGCTAAAGAAACTGAGGGAAGAGAAGGAGCTAAGGCCTAGACCTAAACTAACAAAGGTTGACTGCTTGTCATTTTCAGATACAATTGGATTTATTCATGAGTTTGTACAACTTTAAAGACCGTGACATTTTTATGAATAAACTCTGTATTTACCGAGTTTCAAATATTCAGAAAAATCTACCCCACAGGCTGGTGCCAAAATATCTGAATAGAGTGAGAATAATATTCCATTATAAGATCATCCACTTTACTAGAGTAAGGAAACTTTTGTTTATGAAAGTCCTTTTTCCCTTCAGTTGATGATGAACTAGATACATTGCTTATGAACTAAAGATATTTCAGAAAATCTGGTATATCTTTTTCTCATACTTGGAATAGAAGTGCCCACATCTTACAATGTAGTTTTTTAGTTTCCATGCCAAGAAATTTAGGACAGTGCAACATTTTATTTGCCTTAAAAAACAAAAACAAAAACAAAAAGAAACAAAGAAAAAGCACTGATTTCAAATCAGACTCACAAGAAGCTATAACATTAGACCTAATACTTCATTATGATTTTTTTTCAAAATATTTTTCTTTGATTTTTCATATGAACACTTTTCCCTTATAGAAACCACACCTAAATTCCAAGTACCTCATATTTCTTTCTAGTTTGAGATGAAGTGAACATTTTTATCAAATTATGCATCACAAATAGGTTTCCTCAGTTTTAAAAAAGGATTATTTTCAGAGACCAAAATATGGACAGTAAAAATGACTGTCACATAAAAATCTTCACCGAAAAAAGATCTTAAATTCTTTGGGCTCTTCCTCAAAACTGTCAAATTGGAAAATGAAATTAAATCTCTGGTTCCTGCGGGCTCCTGGACCTTGGTAGATATTCTGCTTTCCAAGTGCAAACCTTCCTTTACTACTGTTCTCATAAGAAGAAAAGGTAGGACTTCTCGTCATCCGTGGTTTAAGGGCCTGATGGGTCACCGACATGGACAGAGGAAAAAGCCCTTAAAAAGCACATCATCTGGGCTCAGAAGATTATTTTTTGTTTTTAGCTAGTTGAGAGTACTTATTTTCTCCCGTTTCTTTCCTTCCTTCTTTATTCTCTCAGAATTTCCAGGTTAGTAATTATAAAGGGCTCACTCTTTTTAATCTTTAAGAATGCCTTCTTCACTAAGCATTAACATTTCCATTTAAGAAGATCAATTGCCCGGTGAGCTTTTCCTAATGAGACTTAACAGGCAGATAGGGTCGTTGTCCCATATACTGGAAAAGGAAAGAAGAGAGGGAAATGGATCTTACTGGACAGTGGCATTGTTGGAACATCATTAGGCGTTGCCCTTCCGGGCCCCGTCCACCCCCACAGTGTTCCGAGGGAGGGCAGTCATTCTCTGATCCATCACTCAGGCTGACTGTGCTGCCTGTGGCCTGTGTTAACAGGAGCTCCAGCAGTAGCGGATGCGAAAGGCCAGTGTGTGTTTAAGAATTTACCCATTTAAATGAGTACCCATGCCTTTTCCTTGGTGAGTACTTGAGCACCTGAGGGTGATTTCCTCTATTTTTTTTTTTAACCTGTAAATTGCACTTTCTAAAGATTAACGGGAGTTTTAAATTTTCACTGTAAAAGATGAAGTCCTGATGATGCCAAAATAGTGACTAACTTTGTCATTTCAATGCAAAAACAAGTCAGACTTTCACAAAAATTGGTCATTTCAGCCAAAGGATTCAATCTAAGATTTAACAGAAATACAATCTGTTAGGATAATTAGATTAACCATTTTGAAAGAACAACAAACATTTATCTTCTTTATTTAAAAGAGATCTGTTATCTATCTCAAAGATTAACTTAGCTAGGGGCGCCTGGGTGGCTTAGTCCATTAAGCATCTGACTTCAGCTCAGGTCATGATCTCATGTTCATGAGTTCTAGCCCCACGTTGGACTCTGTGCTGACAGCTGAGAGCCTGGAGCCTGTTTTGAATTCTGTGTCTCCCTCTCTTTCTGCCCCTCCCCTGCTCATGCTCTCTCTCTCTCAAAAGTAAACATTAAAAAAAACAACAACAACCCCACAAAGATTACTTAGCTAAATAATGGTAGACTGTTGTAGAGAGAGCCTTAATTTGACAAACTCTTTCATAATGTTACCTTTAATTAAGACAATATAGTCACAAAGCAAAAACATTAAGGTTATTTTAGCACAGAACAATAAATTCTGTTTTGCATTTTAGAGCTGACAGTTAATACATTATTGATTTTTGTTTCTCAAATAAGTTCAGATACATAGCATGAACTAGACTATTTTACCATGAAGAATTATGGTAATTATTATTTCTCACATTTAAAAAGTCTAGTCAGAATCCCACTGGGTTTTTCAGGCTGTAAGAGCTCATTTGCCCCACAAATACATAAATAAGGGAGAAATTAGAATAACATGGTTGTAGAAGTTATCATCTAGAACAAGTGCTATAATCCCAATGTATAATCAATATGAAAAATTATTGAGATATTTTGAATTTATTATTTTTATATTAAGTTTTAAAAATCAGGAGTATATATATATATGTTATACCTTTAGGACATCAAGTGCTCAATAGCCACACATGACTAGTGGCTAATGTTTTGGAACAAAACTGTTCCAGAGCGCACTTCTAAAGCAAAAATGACACATGAATTTCTATGCTTAGATTTGAGCTGCCTCAGTTTTCCATACTGATGAGTTGGTAGGAGGCCAAAAAGAAAATGTTTCCGAAATGTCACAGACCGAAATAAGTAAAAACTCTATTGGCCACATCTGCTTAATCATGTACTTCAAAGGAAGATTTCCCATCACGACTTTTAGAGAACAATGCCTTCCTGGGCATTGCAAAATTGTCTGTTTGCCACAGTCCCTCTAATCCCTCTCTGGGCCCTAGAATCTTGACTTCAGGCTCGAGTCTCCTGAGTACTGCCATAACATCAACAGTATTCTTGTGTATGAAACCATGTGTCCCCACTCAGGAGGGACTACACACAGACCCTTAATAGGATTTTTTAAGGCTGGACTGAGGTGGGCATCATTTTGTTACAGGCAATATTTCCTTCTACAAATCACCTGAACATACTAAATTCATGTGATGAAGATCGTTTGGGGAGGGTGAGGATATCATCCCAGTAACCCCCAAAATAAGAATGACCGTTGGCTGGATCTTTTTAGATTTCCTCAGAACTGTTCAATCAACACTGCCATTATACATGGATTCAAAGACTTAGAATTTTCTTATATACTGCTATTTTAGAATAATCCTCAAAGTTCTATAGCCATGTTGAGTGGCAAACTTAAAAAAGAAAGGAATAGTTTGCCTATTACTGTGACCTCAATTACATAGTATTTAAAACATATTTTGTAATTTAGAATATCTAGCAACCCCTATTTCCAGTTTCACATGCAAGGTAACTGTTGGTGGATTGCCTACAGACCGAAGATTTAGAGAGAGCCATTTTGTTTCATAATTCAGTTTTTATTTCACAGAAGCATCTGGTTGCATTTCAAATTAGAAAAAAAAAAAAGTAAATGCCAGAAAAGGCAAAGAGTAAAATTACTAAGCCATTTATTCTGTTTTAGGATTGTTCTTGCAAAGCAAATGCAAAAACAAACAAACAAAAACCAGAAAGAAAGAAAGAAAGAAAGAACAGAAAAACAAAAGTCAACGAAGTGAATCAGCACTCGGTTTTTCTGGATGAAGGTTAACTCCACGAAAAATTGAAATAAATATACCGAGCAGAGTCAATTACATAATTACAATGCCATTATGTAATTTATTGTCATTGTGGAGTATAGACTGGTTATGTAGGTCTGCTTTAGATGGTGCAAAGTTTCCAGACATAATAGGATTTGTAATATCCTTACAATCACTGTCTCTTAGGTCATATTCCAATTTCCTCAATGTTCATCGCAGATATGTTCCCGATTAGGGTCGTTGCTAATATTTGAGCATTTACTAGTTAAATACTGCTTAATGGCTAGACTGTGTGTCGCCCGTGATTTTTAAAAACATTATGTGCATGCAATTGCAATATTAATATTACAATATTCATAACTACATGATGAATAGAAATGTACCCAATAATTTTCTATACATTTTTTTCAAAGTCCTTTTCTCCCCTTGGCACAACTCAGGGTGAGTTTCTGGTTCCTTGACAAATAAGGGGGAAAAAAGACGACTGGAGAGAGATCAGCTACCCACCATGGTTACCAAGTTCATCATTTCCTCTTTCTACATTCTGATCTACTAAGGGCCAGTTTTTGTCATTATTACTCCTTTCAGATATCACCTGAGATCAGATAATGTAATCTCAGCTCACAAAGCCCAACCATTTATATACTTACCTTGGAGAGCAATAACAAACTTGACTAATTTATGTTGGCTTGTTTAAAATTCCAATTTTCATAAATGCTTGTGATATACTCTAGAGGATTTGATTGCATGATTTTAACTTCCTTCAAGACTCAGCCTTTTCCCTGTTACCTGGCCCAGAGGTCCACCTAGGGCAAGATGGAAGCCTTGAATGAGAGCGGACCATCTGACTCCTTCACAGGAATCAGACATTGCTCAGAAGACACTAGGCATCTGACCTGGCTGAGCTCAAATGAGCCAGATGGAAGGAAATCTCTTCCCATGCTCTGACTGAAACTGATGCTGTTTGAATACTGGTATATTGCTATTATTCAGTATGAAAAAATGGGATTCCACGAGTCAGTTACTCTTCCCTGTGTCTTGGTTTGCTACCACTTGTCCCAAATCAATGTTTTGCTTCATCCTTCTGGCCATCAGGCTGCCCTCTAGGCTTGTGAGATCTGCTAAAACCCTGGAAGGAGTATCCCAGACTGGTTGGAGAAATGTGGGGCCCTTGGTGGCCCACAATTTAGTTTGAAACTCTAAGCAGCAATGCTAAGACTACAAAATCATGCTTGTTATTAATAGTTGTTTTCAGCACATTTTGAAGATTGACCTGGAAAACCCATGGATACGGAATATTTATATCTGTGTAATTTTTGTTGTGACTCATTGTTAAAAATGACATATTTAATCTTCAGTCAGTTAAAATACTATTTTCCATTTAAAATACTATTTTGGGGTATTCAAATACAATAGGCTTCACATTAGAATTTTTGAAAGCTATTGTTTTTCCCTAAGTGCTCTCACTCTGATAATCAGTTGTAGAAACCTTTCTTTGTCCTTTCCTTGTTACATGTATAGTAGTTAATCTGGTTTGTAAAAGATACAAGTAAGTATGACTATAAATTGAAAACTGTCATCTTATAGCTGCTCCCTGTTAACCTGACCTATTTTATCGTCTATCATGCAGCGACTTACATTAGCATAGAGTACAAATAACATATTCACGAGTTATGATTTTGTTTACATTTTTATTGTCCAGGTTCTTACGTTAGAAGTTCCCAAGGTGTTTCGATTCGTACATCCTTAGTCTCAGTATTATTTTCATGGTCTTCCCAAAGCCAAAAGAATTATCTAACATGTCCATTTATTAAGTATTTAGGTCCAAACAACATAATAGTAGTATTGCATTCCCTATCTGATAGATGTTGCTGTGTTTCCCTTGAAAATTTAAAATTTCTTGTGAGTTCACTGAGTGGGAACAGCAGACAGGGGTTTAAAAAGGTTCAAGTAATTCCTTATGCCCAATGAACTAAGCGTATCAGGCAAAAGATATTATTAGTAGTAAATGAGTTAGAAGCTAATGTTTATACTTTCTTATTTGAATATCGATGATCATTCTTTTATCTATGGTCTTTATGATATACACATAAAACTTATATGTGCATTTTTTAAAAAAGCAATTTCCACATAATAGCCCAAGGAAATAAATTTAAATTTCCAAAGAATAATTTTCAGGAATCAGGCAAACTATGGTTCACAGACCAAATCCACCAGAAGCCTGTTTTTATAAATAAAGTTTTTATTGGAACATGACCATGCTCATTTATTTACATATTGTCTGGTTGCTTTCATGCTACTAGAACAGAGTTGAGAAGTTTCAACAGAGAGAACTGGATAGCCCAGCAAAGCGTAACATGTCTATCTGGCTCTCTACAGAAAAAAAACCTGATGACCCTGGCCTATCATGGCACCCATGCTTTTTTGCGAACATCTGAGAGATTTCCATGACTTTCCTCTACTTCACGTAAGGCTCTAATTCCCAGAGGAAGCTAGGAGAGCTTTGTCTCACAACAGAGCAGATTGTCTCACAACAATAATTGTGCTGTCTGTACAACTTAACACTGAAGTATCCCTACAGAACTAAAAATTCCAAATGGCATCATTCCTGAAAAAAATTAATTTAGAATATGAATTGGCTTTGTTCAGAGAGGAATTAAAAAAGATTTCTAGCATTTTGAGCATGTTTTAGAAATTTGATCCTTATATTTAAAATCACGTAAATGATATCTTACACTGATACTTGCTCACATTTAAGTCGGTCTTCAGCTGTTACTTCAGTAAACTAAGAAGTAACAGAGCCTTTGGTTTTGAATCCTTCAGAATATTCTTAAGTAATTTATAACAACTGGGTTTTCATTCAACCAGTTTTAGTAAATAATATGCTTTATTATGTGGCTTTCTATGACAACAACTTGCTCACCAATAGCTCGCTGACAGGCAAACAGCCATTTCTTTTATGTAAGGAAACTACTTTCCAATCCCCATGTTTTTCTGAGGATATTCTGAGAGATAGTTCATTTCTTTCAAAAGAGAGGGCCTTGAATAAATGCTTGCTTTTACTTTTCTTACATATTTAGAAATCCAAGAAGGGCCCTTCTCTTAGTCTATTTCTGTCACAGAGAAATGATTCATTTCACAATATCTGCCTTAAGGGAAGCAGGTAACCCAGATACTGAGAAATGTAGGTATGCGTGACCTTTGTTGACTTTGAACATCTGTCGCCAAAGGTTACAAATGAGATATTGAGTAGAAGACCTATTATCAGCCTATTATTAGGAATATCCAAACTTCTATCATGATTCTAACTAAATACTATACTGCTTTCTTTAAAGCGCTGCAGTAATTAATCATATGATGTGCCGCTGGGATACACTGGACTCAGGAGAAAAGAGATCACTTGCCTGCCACTTCCTCACGGCTCATGTGCAAGACGGAGACTCTACTGGACAGGAGAGGCAAGACATAAAGATTAGGATTTCACACTCCCACCTCCCCATTTTTATTGATTGGTCAGAGCTTGAAGGCAGTTGTTAATAGACTTAAAATCATGTTTCTACATTTCTCTCAATAATTGGGTCACCTGCTTCCCTTGGAAATGAATAGACCAAAGTCAATAGCTAATTTTCCCCTCAGAACCATAAATTAGTAGTACTAGTTTAGGGGATATTAGGCCTGTATCACAAGCTCACTTTAAGGAAATGATTTGCCAATTTTGAAGCTTCCCAGTAGGCCATATCAGACACCCATTTTCTCAGTAAACTTTCACTGAGAAACAGTTACGTACAGTGAAGGAGTCAGAGATGAATTAAGCCCAGTGCTATATCCTCTGAGAATGAACTTTTCAGTTGGAGAGAAAAAAAACGTGTGTATACACGGCCTGTGCCAAATCTAAGCGAGGGATTAAGTCCTCTAGGGATGGCAAGAAGGAAAAGCTCCCGTCTGCCTAGAATGATGATTGAGGAAAGCATGGGAACCTAGGTTGGATTTGAAGGTTGGGGACAATCTTTGCAAGGAGGAAGGAGGAAGGGGCCAGGTCTGGCTGAGAAATCTACAGAGTGGAAAAATTCCAGGCAAAGTGGTGAAGGGGCAATACCGGTATGAAAGGCCAAACTCTGCAGGGAAGTGTCACTAAGTCTGCAGAAAGAGGCTTGGATCTTGTGCAAAATTTAATTAGAACTTCTCACTCCTTTCTTATTCTGGATAGATAAGTGTGCAGCATTTCCTCAGAGCATCTAGCCCTCTGTGATCTCCTACATGGAGATTGATCGGCTAATTTGGTGCATCCCTAAGTAGAATAAAAAAATCACCCAACACATCGAAGACGTTTTTTTCAAGTCACTAGTTGAAGCAAAGCCTCTGTCACTAAAAGCAAAAACCGTGCTGGCTAGGTCTCCACTAACAAAGCAGAGTAGACAATGATGGTGATTTCTGAGAAAGCTTTGCAAAACTCCAGTATCGGAATAACTCTGTGGCTAGCAAATTGCCTAACTACTCACCAAAGTTTTGCCAGTAGAGGCCCACGTCAAGGTTCCTTCTGCCATAGTAACCTTCACCTTTAAATGATCAGACCCAAAAGGGCGATCCCCACAGAGATAGAATCACACCTTAAAGTTTAGACTTCGAGATGACTTGTATAAAAAAGCTTAGTCCCAGACAACAAAATGTGAAATTTTCAGAACTGCTTTCCTCAAACATCAGGCTGGTCCTGGCAAGGCCTTTCTTCTACCTCTCCCTCCCTTTTGCCTCTTTACACACCCTTCTATAAATCCCTTTTTATATCACTCATTGCAGGCAACATTTTACATCCATCTTCAAGAAACTTACTTTTAAATGTTTACCAACTAGAGTTAGACTACAGTATATACACTTTTAGTAGCCTTGCCCACTTTGCTGTCTCAGATAATGTCTGTGAGTAGTGAATGGCTGCATTACTTCTCAGGACAAATGAAATGACAAAGGATGGGACAAAGAAGGGACAAAGGTAGACTGTCATCTGAGTGATAGAAAAGAAGCAAAGACAGATACTGTGGGTATACAGGAAATACAATTTAGCAGTCATTGAGAAAGGAATACTTCCTACTAGGGTTTTCAGGCTTGTGACATGAGCTGGTAGGTCTTTTTTAGTTTGACCTAGAGGAAAAATTTGTATTCCTGGGTTGTTGAACGTTTGCTAGACTAAAGGGACATAAACTCAGAGCAGCATGGAAGATTAGGTTCATGGAATACTGTTACATACAGGAAAACTACATCTCCAATAGACTGCCAGCCATTAGCCAAAAACAGGTGCATGTAGGATCTGGGGGACAAAGAAAAAGTATAAATATTTCAGTTTACACAGCCAAGATCACAGGCTATCTTCCCAATGTCTGACTGAAAAGTACTGAAAAAGGAGCTGTGAAGATTTCATTTCTAATCTGTCAAAATGGTGCTATTGACTCCTTCATACAGAGATATATTATAATATTTTTTAGGTAAACATGTAAGCTGACCTAGGCCATAATGTAAATACAGAAGATGTTTGTAGAGAATTCATCCAAATCATGCCCATTTGCTTTTGATTGAGCTGCTCTATTCTTCAATGGCAGTGACTGACCGGAGTCCCTGCTTCCCACAGATGGGACACAGAGTCCTTGGCTGTCTCAGCTGCCCCGAACCTGGGGCAGACAACATGACAGCCATAGACAGCTGTTGCTTCTTGGACTCAGGTTGGATAGCCTGATTAAATGACTAAACATGCTCATTTTTTGGTGTTTCCTGGGAACATAAAAGAAGAACGTGTGACATGTGGCAAAATGGATGTTGGTAGACTATTGAAATTGACCTCAGTGAGGGCCAATGTTACTTTGTGTTAGTACACCCGGATGTGTCAGAGCATGCCAAAAGAAGCATATACCTTACTGCTGCGAAATCTGTAAAGCGATTTGCATGTACAGTATGATAATAAATCATCTAAGAGCCCGCCAAAAGTTTGCATTCTGTGATTTGAAATGTTACAATTCATGAGTGACACATGGACATTTTCCTTACATCTGACATAGGGAGTTGAATTATTTTCCCTTTCTCCCAGATAAAATTACACTGAGTTTCCTATCATTTTTAAACACTATACAGGGATGTCATGAAAGTCATAAAGTTATTAAAAATTAAAAAGGGACCTAACTAATCATTTAATCCAAGAAGCTCATTTTATTAAAGAGAAGTGACACCTAGGGAGGTAAATCTGAGGTCAAGTTGGTGGCTAGGACGAGAACAGATCTGGGTTGTCCACCTCCTGGCTCAGTGCTCCCGCCGCTGGGAAGTCAATTCACTGGATAAAAGTTAAATTCAGTACTTCATAGAAAAAATGATTTTCCATTATGAAAATTTGAAAATACAGAAAAGGAGAAAATTACAATAACACATTCCAAAGACAGACACTATTGGTTTTACTCTTTACTTTTTTCTCACAGACTTGTAATCATATCGTAGCTTTTTTGTACCAGCCTATCACTATAGCACAACCATTTCTACATAGGCTTCACAAACATTTATGAGAGATGCATAATAATCCAATCTCAATTCTTTCTTTTCTCGGTAATACTAAAAGTCTTTTCAGTGTTTGGGGAAATCTATCCTAAGGAAATAATCCTAATGTGGAATTGCTGGGCCACATGATGTTCAGTGGTTACTTCATCATGGTGCTTTCAAACCTCCAGGACCTGAGAATGAGAGGCAGACACTGCACTTTCTCTCTTAAGAAGCTGATTGTTAACAGCATGAATTGTAAAAAGAGCTGAAAGCCTTGAGCTTGGCCAGTCAGTGGGCGAGCATTTGTGTGAGATTATCTGTGGGGAAGGGAATCACGTGACAGTGGGGCTAACTCTCAGAATTGCAGCTTGCTACTACCATTGGGTCCAAAATGCTTTGTGGCAAAGACACACTTACCCCGAACAGTGACTTCTCAATGGTGGGAAATGCTAGAGAAAAATAACCTCTCCCATCTGCAAGTCCATTTCCAACCATATGAACACATTTTTATTTCAACCTAGTTTTGCACAACCTCTGGACTACTTCCTTTCATAAAAAATCAGCTGCCTTGTACTTAAGGGCTGTCACTAAATCAAAACCTAAATAGGAAGGTAAAGCTCCTGAAAAAAAATACTATCCAAATAATGACTAAAAAGCCTAGTTTAGCACTTTTACACTATGCTTCCAACATTATTTTTACTAGCACACCACACCCCCCTAATTACCTGTGCAGCTGATAACACAGGTAGCACGGATCCATCCACCCTCCAACTCCTGGGATACATTTGCAGGTCATGTGTTCCGGCAATTTTCTGTCATCTCATAGCTACAGAAGGCTTCATCCATAGTGGAACCTTTGCTCCAGGGGAATAGAATAAGATAATTCTCTTATGGGGAATAGAATAACACCTATTATATATTCTGAAAATATTACGGTGTAATAGAAACAGGTCATTCTTGTTGACACCAGCCATTAACAATCTACAGATGGGGTGCCTGGGTGGCTCAGGCAGGTAAGCATCCGACTTCAGCTCAGGTCATGATCTGAGTTCGTGATTTTGGGCTCCGCATCAGGCTCTGTGCTGACAGCTCCGAGCCTGGAGCCTGCTTTGGATTCTGTATCTCCCTCTCTCTCTGCCCCTCCCCTGTTTGCACTATGTCTCTCTCTCTCAAAAATAAATAAGCATTAAAAAAAATTAACCTACAGAAGCAGCTCCATTGCTTCTAAGAATAGCTATGTAGTGTCTATCATGTAAAAGAGGCCCAGTAAGTTTTTCATGAAGTGAATGACTACTTTGCTATTTTCATTTCTATTTTGGTAGTCTTATCATTTTCCTACTGACATTTGAAAGAGCCTTATACACACTTTCCAGAGCTGATCCACTAAGAGATGCTATGGTTGGCTATCCAAAGAGTCATTCATCACCATCCCTCTCTTCAAGAGGCTGGAAATTCTTATGCTTGCCTCCCTAACCATCCTTACAGCCGGGGGTGGGGGGGGGGGGTCATGTGGCAGAGACTACTGAAGAAGAGAGCTAGTGGAGGCTTCTGGGAAAGCGTTTGCTTCCCTGATAGAAGAGACCAGTGCATGTTGCCATGCCTTCCCCTGCTTCTTGACTTGAATGCACATGTAATTTTCAGGGCTAGTCAGTCACCTTATCATTATGAGAGAAAGATAAAAACTGTAGAAACTCTGGCCCTGACATCTTTGAGCTGATAAACCCTAAATTACCTATATCCAGATTTTTTAGTAAATGAGAAAAAATACTGTTTGTTGAAACCATGTCATAGTGATTATTTTCTAGTGCATACTGCCCACAATACCCATAATACTTTGTGGTAACATAGATCAAGGGTCCGTGTCATCACTTCACTTCTGGATTTCTTCAACTTCAAATGAAATTATGACAATTCCTAGCCAAGTTAACACAGTTATTTAAATGTGGGTACAACAAACCCTGTGTATATGTTACTGAAATAAGGGAATATCACATTCATCATCATCTTGGCTATATAATAGCAAACCAAAATTCAGCAGTATTTTGGCTAATATTATATGAGACTTTGGTGCGAGATAAGCATGTGAGTTACTAATCTTTATTTTCCAGTTTATATTTTTCTTTTGTAAGAGTTTAAAAAGTTAAATTACATACTTTAAGTTCAGATACATGAAACTATTTGCCAGTACTTAAGGTTAATACAACTCAGACAGTGTCAATGATTATGAATGTCTAGTAATTTTATTCTGAAATATTTCATAGCAATTTAAAAATAAATACACAGTTTATATTAAAACATGCTTTTATTAAAGGTTCCAGTTTCATATTGGCTCATAAAAGAATTATAAACTTTTTAAAAAATAAAATCTATATATAGTATAGCTTTTATTGAATTGCAAGAGACAAACTTTTATTTGACTATACACGTAAAATCTTTGGAAACAACAAAATAATGAATTATAATTCCAACTTCCTATGTTTCTTCTATGCTCAGATTCCACCACCCCCCACTTCTAGAAGTTGAGTAAGAAAGGCAAGGGAAAAATACAGCTGACGAGTGATTATACGACACACATTCTGATGGAAACCTGGTCAAGTCCCCTAACTTCTCTGGATTCCATGATTTATCCATTGGGTTGGGATACCTGCAGAATCCATGTAAGTAAAAGGATCTGGATTTTAACCACTGATTCTAAGGGTGCTAGTGTGCTCTTGAGTAAACAGGTAAAGTTTTTGTTTACATCAAAGGGAATTACTCATACCTAAAAGCTCAACAAATAATTAAAGGCTTAAACTGTGCAATGTTTTCCCATCTTCTCCAGAGGCAACCTCAGTTACAGAGGTTTTTGTCTGAGATGTGAATTTAATTCAACCTGAGTATTGATACTTTGTCCTTCAGTTAATAAAGAAAGAGGGAGGAGGGAGAAAAAGAAAATTATTTTTATTGGGAGATAATCTTACATGTAGAAATCTACAATTTCAAATACATCCAACATCAGTCAACAGTAAAATGAAGAGATTTTTAACATTTACAATCTCTCTTTAACACTCTAGCAGTTCATATTATACATAACTGCAACCAGTAAATTCCTGCAATTATTTTTGCTAAGTATTGTGTTAAACTCCAAGGGTTAATCAAGAGTTAGTTATCAATGCAAACTAATACTTCATCCAAAAGTATCAGTTATGATAAATTATTATTTTTTTGTATGAAACTAATGTCCTTAAAAAAGTAGGTAACAAGTACTGAAAACAGTACTATGCCAAGTATTCCCTGTGTAAATGTGTTTCTAATACAAACTAGCTATAAGCTAGAGAAAAATAATCAACCACCTAACAAGGCAGATTATATTTTTTGTTTCATTAACTGCCCTACAAAAATTAATTATATTTAAAGGAAAACATTTTTTGGCTATAATTGTTATATTATTAACAACTACAAACTGATTTATTTCTAATGTTCAGAAGTCCCCATTTAGCAAGCATTGAAGGCTCCAGAGATTAGAAAAAAATTTTGTATTTAAGAGAGCAATTCCATGAAATTCAATACTTCATATTATAAAAACACAAATTAATACATATACTAGAGAACTGTGCTATTAAATACAGGCCACTGGCCCAATGTTGATAATGCACACTTAAAATGTGGCTAATCCAAGGAGCACCTAGGTGGCTCAGTCAGTTAAGTGTCTGACTTCAGGTCAGGCCATGATCTCACAATCTGTGAGTTTGAGCCCTGCATCGGGCTCTGTGCTGACAGCTCAGAGCCTGGAGCCTGCTTTGGATTCTATATCTCCCTCTCTCTCTACCCCTCCCCACTCCCCTCTTAAAAATAAATAAAGATTTTAAAAAATTTAAAAAGATTTAAAGATTTAAAAAAGATTTAAAAAAAATTTTTTTTTAATGTGGCTAATCCAAGTAAGTAAAATACACACGAGATTTCAAAGAATTAGTAACAAAGAAGAATGTAATCTATCTTATTGAGTTTTCACACTGATTATTTGTTGAAATGATGTTTGGGATCTACTGAGTTAAATAAATTACATTATTAAAATTAACTTCACCTGTTTCTTTTTATCTTTTTCATGTGGCCACTGGAAAATTTTAAATTATATATACGGCTCACATTAGTTTTCCATTCTTCTACAGCACTGTACAGAAAAAGCAGACTCAATTATATGTTAATAGTAATCCCAACCCATATTATTAAATTTTTGTATAATTATGGTATTTCAGGTAACATATTTAAAATATTACCACGAGGTACCTGAACTTAGAATCTACTCTTAAAAACAAAACCAAATAAAACCTGCTGTAATCTTTCTCATCCCCTGTATGCTGGCAACTATGCTAAACTTTGGTTAGATATGAGTCTGCAAACAGGCAAAGGGATCTTTTTGGTTGATGGAAATGTTCTAAAGCTGGATTGTGGTGATGGCTGCACAATTATAGATGTATTCAAAAATTACTGGATTGTATACTTACAACCAGTAAGTTGTATAGCATGTAAATTATATTTCAATAAGGCTGTTAAAAAAAAAGAAGTACAGCTAGAATGTAGCAGATCTAAAGTGCCATCTAGAAGCTGCATATACATTTCAGGTAATTCAAATACTATTTCTCAAACTATCATATGACTCAATATTGCAATAAAAATGTTTCCATGAGTGTCCTTTTATGTGCAATGGGTCCAATTCAACAGTGGATTATGTAATCACTAATTGGAGGTATAAGTTGAAAAGGACAAAGAGAACATTAGAGTTGCTGAGTGGACAGTTTATTTGCTTTGGGGGTACCCAGTTCAGGCAATCTAATCACAAATCCCTCACACAATCTGGGCACCCTGTAACTGGACATCTGCTGGTATTTTGCCATCCTAGACAGCACACTGGAATATATTAATCAAAAAGGAGAAAAAGGAGAAGGAGAATAAGAAGGAGAATAAGGACATCTGCTGGTATTTTGCCATCCTAGACAGCACACTGGAATATATTAATCAAAAAGGAGAAAAAGGAGAAGGAGAATAAGAAGGGGAGTAAGGGAAGGAAGGAGGGAGAGGTGGAGGAGAAGGAAGAGAAAAAAAGAGGAGGAGGAGAGAGAGGAGGAAGGGAGGAGGAGGAGGAGGAGAAACAAATGATGGAAACAGTAATAGTACCACATAAAGAACTCACACTGAACACGAAGATAGATTTCAAAACGTGTGCCCATACACGAACATAAATACACACATCTTCATGGCTACACTGAATGAGTTGCCTCAAGATCTCATTTTAAAAGTAAACCAGGTGGTTAGTTCAAAAGCCAAAGAATCATTTGGAATGTTAAAATTATTCAGGAATGTTCATTTAAGGCAGCCCTAGACTCAAGGGACCTATTCTCATCCATGCTAGTTATAAAATGACTCATCCAGGCATGTGGATAAATCTATGAATGCATTTGTTAAAGCACCAGATGAAGATCTGTCACAATGTTTATGATGTAGTCAGTAATACTTTATGAGGTGAGTGATATTTTGAAACATGAACATGGGTCAAATGAGAAAGACTGAAAATCTCATTATTTTCCTAAAGAATATCAGATACTTCTCAGAATTAAAGCTATTTCTTGAGGGCTTATCTTTAAAAAAATGAAACATGAAGAAAACATTCACTGAATTTGACTTTATAGACAGATAATTTTCTGTTGGTGAATAGAGGATACCCCCAACCCTTTCACACAACCCAATCAATGTGGTGTCCCCAGCACACATTTGGCAGTTTTGTACTGTCTTATCCATGCATAAATGCTTTTTAAGACTTCCAAAATAAACTCACAGAAAGACACAAATACATTTTTAAAGATATCCACAAAATAATGTTATCTAGGTATCAAAACAGAATTGTATTTGAATTGTATTTATAGTTACTTTATTTTTATTTCTGATTTTTTCAATACTTATAAAGTAGTGCAAGTCAACTGACAATGAAAATCACCTTACAAAATATAAACAGCTTTTTTCTTTTGTCCAAGATATTGACAAACTCATATAGCATACCAAAGTAAAACACTAATATTTAACTTCCAGAAAAAGTTAAAACTTATAAAATGTTCATAAACCTCTAAAATAGATGATTTTAACTAATAGCATGAAGCTTATGCTTTCTCTAATTTCCAAGCAGGCAAAATATTCATACTGAGTCACTACTCAGTTTCTAAAGAGTTTAGGTCAAAGAAGTATACCTACTTCTTCATGGATCTCTGTCATACTCCCCATGCTCAGACACACTGCTGTACCAAACACTGTGCAAATAACTATTTAAGAAAACTGAAATGCCCTCTCTTAGATAACTATTTAGTTTGGGAATAAAATAAACCAACAAATCATCTCAAATGTTTCCACAGGCTACATGGAGGAGAGGAAAGGATGATTTTTACAGGCCACGCAGCTGAGAGCAAAAGTTGACTCTGGGGTCTACTATACTACAAGTTTAAACATATTATGCCTTTTGTAAGGCTTTTTGTAAATCACCATAGAAGTTGATTAAAGTGCTTGCCATGGCTGTGTTGACTGCAGACTGCGGAATCATCCCACGCAGATCCGTCTGAATATAGCCTGTCAAAAGACTCTGGTGAGGATTGTCTTTAAGCGGAACACAAAACCAACCACAGGGATGGTTATATCCACGAATAAATTCTGGTCTCTTTTCACTCCAGTCAAGACTTACCCCTACAAGGAAATTTTAAATTAACACTTAGCAGGACTGAGATTAGTCTAAAACTCTCATTAAAAATTATCATCAGATATCTTGTTTAACTATTTTTCTTCTTATCCATGTAGATGAAAAACTAAGCCCTAAGAGTGACCATGGAAGAATGAAAAAGATAACTACCAACTAGAATTCTGGCAGGGGGCTGGTAAGTAGGTAATGGGGAAAGTTCTAGTCACGTCAGAATAGGTAACATTATGTCATCCTGGTAACTCCTTGGAAACTATGAATTGTGGCTGTAGCATCCAGGCTTCAAGGTACCAAAAATCAAAACTATGGTACCACCACTACTCCCTAAAGGCACTACCACATCCAACTTTGGTACTGGCTGGTTAAGAGTGAACAAGGAGATACTTACCTACAACTGCTAACTCAAGTATATACTACACATAAAAAAAAGATCAATTTACCTATAGATCTATTTCAGAAAGCAGGAGCCTTCTAAGAGCAGTATTTTTAATTTTTAGAAGACAACTATTATACAGCTCAAGGAAAGAAAAACACTCTAACACATACCAAGTCTATTCTTTCTATGGATATGACGAAGAAGTTGTTTTCTGAGAGTGACTTAAAAGGAAATCCATTTACTATATCCCTTTCTCATAGGCAGTCATTTAACTCATATTTGTCAGCCACAACGTGGAAGCTACCATGTAACTGAGAAAAAAAAACTTACCAGAAAGATTCCCAAACCCTACTTGATATTGTTATTTTACTTCCTAGGGTGTTTGCAAAGCTTAAAGTGATTACAAAATAAGTGTGAAGGCTGAAAATATATCTCACGTAGAAAGAAACATCCAGCCTAGAAAACTCAAATATTTAAAACAAATGAAAAAAAGTTTAAGGTTTTGATATAATTACCACAGGATAGAAGCCCTTCTTCATAGCCCACAGTGTAGGAGAAATCAACAAACTCTCTTGGGGAAATTATATTCCAAAGCTGGCCAGCAGTAGTATAACGCATCACACAGCAATTCTGAAAGGGAACAGGTAAGAGGTATTACTAAGGAAATATATATTGACTCATGTATCACTAATTAATCTTTAGTAAAAAACTGATACTCATTTAAAATGTATTATAATTATTATTGATAACAATTCTTACAGTGATTCTTACAGGTTTAGATCTCTATTCTAAATATCACTGCTGCTGTATGTTTGTGAATAAGATATATAATCAAAACACAAAGAGTTAAGTTGCCCAGTATCCAAATCTCTAATTCAATACAGTGGCCTTTTATCCTATATGATATTCAACATGGAAATAGATGGTGTAGACTACAGGTGTTTAAAATAAAATCCACAAATCCTTGGACTAAAACACCAAATAGTTCAATAAAGAAATTCAAACATGGCAAGAATGAGTTAATAAAAATAGAAAAAGAAGACAACCCACTTTGGTTACATAATTCTCTAATGCCTAAGGTGGCATTTTTATCTTTGGTCTTTAATTTTGGCTTAATAATTAATGGAAAAACATACAATTACCTAGAAACCTGAATACGATGGTGGTGTTTTCAGAATTTTAGATTTCAAAGCCTCATTAAAGACGCTGACAATTTTCTTAAGCAGCAAGGGTAGAGCTATTGTGGAAAACAAATTCAGTTCTGACGAATATTCATTAGTTAATATGAGGAAACTCAAGCTTTTTAAAAGGCATCAAGGATTCCCCTATGAGATCTTTGCCGTGACTACCTACTCTCAAAGCAATGAATACGTGTATGTATACATGCTCATGCTTACATGCTCACTCTGTCTCTCTGCCTCTCTCTCACAAACACACACACAATCTGAAGTAATGTTTCTAAATAAATACCTCTTCAAAGTGTTCCAAAATATCCATTGAAGTCATTAAGCTGTCCCAATCCAAGCGACAGGGACCGGGGCGTATATGGTCTATTACACTATTGACGATGTCATCTATAACACCTTGGGCTTTGAAACTGGAGAAAGAATATTAAAGTCAAATGCTATTAGAATGAAAAATCTCAGCATGCCCGCATCGTTCAGAGCTAACTTCAAAAAGAGTACAAGTTAACAAAGATTTTTTAAAGGGAGTAAATCCCAACTGTTTTTCTGATAAATGTAGTGATGTCAATTATTTTATCAGACTGTACTGTTTGCCCTCAAATCTGATAAGATATGCATGGCAAATTATGTTGTCATGAACATAGTAAAGTACCTTCACGTTACGGGATAGCTGAAAACAGTTGGCAGAACGCTAATGCTTCATCTATTTTGTATGCTGTTCTTTTTTCAGTTATGCTCTAACATGTTATTAGTATACATATATTTTTGCTCTTTCAAAAACTTTTTTATGACAAGAAAAGAAAAATAGGTCACCCAGGAAGAGAACACCGAGGATTGGCTCGTGAATTTTATCAGAACTTGGCATGTTTCAAAGGTGGCATTACATATCAATGGGGAAAGGATGTACTATTCCATAAATGGTGCTTTGATTCAACACTTATCCTAATAGAGAAATTAAAAACTGAACCGCTACTTGACAGCATTCAAAACAATTAATTCCAGATAGACTAAAAACCACCACATAAAATTTAAAACTTTGAACTTTGTGAACTCAAGATACAGGGGGATTTCTTGAATACATAAATCACACAAAAACACAAATAATATGAGACAGTTGAAATTAAAAACTTGCATATCACAAATGACAAAATTAGTAAGTTTCTTTTAAAACCAGCACAGACTGGAAGAAGGCATGTGCAACACATATGAACAGACATAATTATTACAGAGAATACATAATTAATTCCTATAAACTAATGAGACAAATATAATCTAAAGAAAAGATGGGCAAAGGATACGTTAAGATTGCCCTGAAATGTCGATAAATTTAGAAAAGATGCTCAACTTCACTCATAATCAAGCAAATAGCAACAAGATACCATCTCACACCCCTGAGATTGGCAGAGATTAAAAACATAACCAGTACTGAATGGAAGGGAATGAGAACTCTCAGACTGCTACCATCACTTTAGAGAGCAATTTGGTTAACGTCTAGTATAGCCAACCCAGGTGCACGCCCAAAGAAAATCACACGTGTGTAGGAGACAAATACCTAAGAAGTTTACTATAGCACTGTACCTTATAAGGGATAACTGACAACAACCTAAAAATTTGTCAGTAGGCAAATTTGCAAATACAGGTAAACACATCGCAGCATTTTCTTATGAACATGGAAGAATAGGTCTACATGTAACAACATGGCTAAATCTTGAAAACACAATGTTAAATGGAAAAAATTAAAGGAAATTACTGACGGAAACACACACACATATGTGGTCAAAGAATAAAACAGGAATAACATACACTTTAAGATACTAGTTAACTGGGGAGGAAAGAAAAGAGAAGAAATGAGAGATAGACCAGCTTTAACTCTATCAGTAACCTTTCAGAGGGGGGTCTTTCTAAAAGTCTTTTTTCTAAGTGTATTTATTTATTTTCAGGGAGAGAGAGAAGAGAGCATGCATGTGCGTGGGGGAGGGGCAGAGAGAGGGGGAGAGAGAGAATCCCAAGCAGGCTCCACACTGTCAGTGCAGAGCCTGGCATGGGGCTCGATCTCAAGAACCACAAAATCATGACCCGAGCTGAAATCAAGAGGAGAACGCTTAACCTACTGAGCCACCCAGGCGCCCCTCTAAAAGTTTTTTTAAAGCATCTGAAGCTGTTTTATCGTCTTGTAAATGCTTCCAGCTCAAACTTATATTGTCTCCCCTATCCTAAATCTGCTCTTCCCTCCTGTGTTCTCTAACTTTGGGTGGATGGTGGGAGTGGGGGCAATACAAGTTAATCCAGTCACCCAAATTAGATATGTGGGATTCAACTTGGACTCTCTCAACCCTATTTCAGTAGTCACAACTAAAGTCACCATGTTTTATCAAGATGACTTCCTAAATGTAAAGTGCTCAGGACAATATTTGGCTCTCAATAAATGTTAGCTATCATTACCTCCACCACCTTTAGATCTCTGTCACGTTCACCTGCCCTTATCAACTCCCACTTAGGCCACTCTGCGTCCAACTCGACACTGCAACCATTTCTAGCTCTTTGGATCACATGTCTCTTTAAGTTTCTTAAAAAAAAAAAAAAAAAAAAAAAAAAGCCAAAGATCTCTTCCCAGGAATATAACATTGACCCCAAATTATATATATGATCTTAAGGAAACTTCAAAAAGCTAGCCATGGATTCCCAGGGCAAAACCTCTTCTCTAAACTCTCCACACTCATTTCCATGTTCCATTTTTCGCAGTGCTATCAGAGGAAGTTCAAAATCTTTGAGGACCTGGGAGGTCAGGGGTAAACAAGGGTAAGTGCAATACTGAATTTCTTATTCTAGAATTCAAAAATCCTTCAGACATATGCTCTCCTCACCCTTACTTTATGCTCCAGCTATACGAACACAACTTCTACTTCCCTAAACAAACTCCTTAGAGTGTTTCCCATGTGTGTTTCTGGAGGAGATGCAATCCCCTCTGCCTGGAATACGAATCAGTTCTTCATTCCCTAAGAAATAGCCATTCCTCCTTTAAAGGTCAGCTCATATGCTGACTCTTCTATGAAGTTCTCTCAAATCACCAAGTGTAATGCTCTCTTGGCACTTTTTATGCTTTTCAACCCCTACTGGGAATTGGTGATCTAAATGATTAATTCACACTTGCTTACAATGCTTAATCCGCAACTCCAGTTTCCTGGTCCTTGACATAAATATTGTATAACTCATTTTTCTGGAAATGCTATCTTTGGTATTATACTTCAGAACAGTTTCATTTTTAAAAGGGCTGAGTCCCAAGGATGTGAACATTCCACTGCAATTACACAAGGCAATTGTCTCCACTGGCTTTAAAAAACAATTATTTTTTTTCTGGTTAAAAGCGTAATTCGTGTTCAACTATATGTAAATACCAAAAAAAATGGAAACAAAAATCACATATAAAACTGCAATCTAGAGGTATATGTTTGGTGTTAAGTAAAAACATTTATTTTTTATTTTTTTATTTTAGAGACAGAGAGCGTGCACACATGTGTGCTCCAGCAAGCAGGGGAGGGGCAGAGGGAAGGCCAGCATCCCAAGCAGGCTTTGCCCTATCAGCACAGAGTCCTACACGGGGCTCGATCCCACAACCTTGGGATCATGACCTGAGCTGAAATCAAGGGTCAGACGCACATCTGAATGAGCCACCAGGAGCTCCAAGTAAAAACATTTTAATATATAAAAGTATATAGGGGCACCTGGGTGGCTCAGTCGGCTAAGTGGCCAACTTCGGCTCAGGTCATGATCTTGCAGTTTGTGGGTTTGAGCCCTGTGTCGGGCTCTGGTGCTGACAGCTCAAAGCCTAGAGCTTTGGGTTCTGTGTCTCCCTCTCTCTCTGCTCCTCCCCACCTTGCACTCTGTCTCTCTCTCTCTCTCTCTCTCTCAAAAATAAACATTAAAAAAAATTTAAAAATATATATATAAAGTCAACTCACAATTGTGCTACCTGCAATTTGGTATTCTGCTTTATTCACTTTACATTACATTGTGAGCATTTTCTTGGGTTTTTAAATAATATTTTAAAATGTAGTTTTTAAAGACTGTAAGATACCACGTTTCAAAATTTAACCATTCTCTATTGATTATTCAAGTTGTTTGTAATTTTTAATATTGTAAGTAATGCTGTGATGGAAGAGATAAGTACTCAACTATTATCTTTCTTATGATTTCTTTAAGATGAATTCTTAGAATAAAGTATGCTATAGCACTGAGTAAATATAGAAGACTAGAAAGGTCTTATACAACATGCTAAGAAGTTAAGATTTTATCGGCCATTTGATATCATTATTTATGATTCCCTTACCACCACCTCAGTCCACAAGGGATATAGACATTTTAAGACTCTGAATTCATAAGGTGATTTGCTTCCCAGAAAGTTTAAAATATTAAAGCCAAATTTCACTGGCAATGATGATTTAGTGATCATTTATATATAGGAAATTTGGCAATGTCTTAAGAGCTACATAAAACTAGAAGAATTTACTTACAGGTATCCATTAAATTCTTCTGAAGGTTTTCTCCAAATTGTTACATCTTTCTAGAAAAATAAAAACAGTATATGGACATAAATAATCACCTAGCTAGAAATGTGGACATAAAACCAACAATTTCAAATTGCAGAGCATGTCCTTGCATTAAAATAAAACTTAAGTAAATATTCAAAGAGATACATAGAAGTCTTTTATGCCATCAAATGATCCATATCTGAATTTCTTCTGTTTCCTAAAGTTCTTCACATCTTCCTTAAAGTACAGACCTCCAAAAAAGATTTTTTAGTAGCTTAATGAGATCCAAACACTGTTAAGATCCAGTGAAGGCTCTGTCTTGCCAGCCATTATTATTTGCCTCACTCCAATCTTATCTATTTACCATTACTGACACATTTAGACTAAGACAAAAGGAATGCTGAATATTTCATTCTGACCTTGCTCATGTATATTTTTTTAAATCAAACAGGTCACAGCTATTATGGCAGTGCTACCTTGAATTAGTCCCTACATCCTTTTTCTGATCATTTCCCAAGAAATCTTGACCATCAGACAAGCTAGAGTGCTTCACTGCAAGAGTCCTGGATCCAGGGCTACTTCTGTCAACACTCAGCCATGTGATAGTTTGGACAAGTCCCACTGGTAAGAAAGAAAACGAAATGGCCACCCTCACAGGCTTACTGAAATATCTGAAACTCTTCCAAACTATCCATACATTCTGTATGTTGACTTTAGAAGCTATACTATAGGCTCTTGTTGCCAAGAGTCTATTCTCATGTCCGCTAGCTAAAGCAGTAATGAAAGCAGTACAGGATTATTACGTTTTTGCCTTGGTGAGATGTAAAAACACTGATTTTATTAGCATAATTATCTATCCTGCACATCTTTCCAAAGAATGGTCCTATTTTCCCTTACCATTTTGAAAGTCATCAACCAACTCATTAGATAAAGGATAAACCCCAAATAGAAGTAATTTAAATAACTTACCATTTTCTTGGCAACTCGCCACTTATCGTCTTCAATGCTATGATACTGGATGAGAGTGTTTTTAAGTCTAGTTGCAAAGTCAGCAGCATCAGGCAGGCCTTCCATTTTTTTTTTTCTTTTTTCCTTTTTCCTGTTACAGAGACAAGGATTAGCATCATCAAAGATCACAGTTTGACACAGTAGACCGAGGAGTCTCAAATCTGGCTTCATAACAGAATCACCTGGGGAGCTGTCAAAGATACTTACACCTGAATCCCACCCCAAATCAACTATTCAGAATCTCTGAGAGTAGGACCTGGGCATAGTTTTCCTAAAAGCTTCCAAGATGAATAACACCTAATCAAGGATGAGAATCACATATTTTGAGTTATTAAAATTATTCCTATAAAAATAAAACACAATCCTATTTCCCTTCCTAATAGAATATAACAAAAAGATATACATTATAGAATTCTAGATAACTTAAAGAAAAAAAAAATTGCTGTTTCCAAACTATAAAAATAAATACACAAGGAATAAATTCTTTAAAAAAGTCCTTAGAGCTTCAGCCATTAAAATTTTAATTTAACATCCAACAGATTTAGGACTCATTCTAGCAAACAAATGAACAAGAAGCACAAGCAGAAACCTGCTCATACATTCTTTCAGGATAGGGCTACAGAACTCTGAACAATTTCAAAAGTTTGAAGAACTGTACCGTTTTCAATATTTTATTTCATTCAGTGAGATGTTATAGGACTCAGTAAGGTATCTGTGTAAGGAAGGAGGTCATAGGAAGACTTTTAGAACTACTAGTACAGCATAAACAAATGGTTCATAATTTTAAGGCAATAATTTTAACTGTATAAAAAATAAAAGTACTATATTATTCACAATTCCAAAGATAAGCTACTATTCAACAATGTTTTTAAAGAGCAATGATTACTAGCCTTAAAGATAATAAACTTAATATAATGAGGGGTTCTGTAATGTGTTGGTTTTAATACATTGCTGCAAATTCTTTGATATACTTCCCATCAAGAAGTGGTCTGTGACTGCATGACTTTGTAGGCTGGGTTAGAAAAGTCCATGCAGTTCTGCAGGTTTCTTTTAGAATAATCGCTCCAGGAGTCTTTGATTAACATGCAAGCATGCAAAAAATCTGGCTATCCTGAGGCTGAAGTGTGGAAAGACCAAAGGAGAGAGCGGGAAACGGGGAGAGACAGCACCCCAAAGTCCCAGATCCAGAAGCCTAGTTACAGCTTCATCCCAGTGGGTACCTCTTGCTTCCCCAGGCTTCCCTCAATTTGACTCAGTCTTCCCCATCTTAACAATTTATTTTTACAATGGAAATTGAGCCAGTAGCTCAAAGTCAAAGCCTCACTGCCTACAATATTCTTATCCTACTGGTTTTCTTTCTGTCCCTCAAATAGGCCAAGCCTGTCACTGACTTTGGGCTTTGCACTTGCTATTTCTATGCATGCATTATTAAATCCCAAATCTGAGCATGACTAATAACAACTTGTAATGACAACTTCATTTTAAACCTCCTGTCTTAAATACAGCCTTCTACAAGTCATCATTATATCCTTCTTTTATTTTCTTCGTGGTGCTTATCACACTATGAAGTTAACCTGTTTATTTATTGGTGTACTGTATTCTACTCTTTCACCATCGCATCTTCAACTAACAAAGCAGGGGCCTTTGTCTGCCTTATTTACCAGTGTTTCCCCACCAGCTAGAACACTGCCTGGAACACAATAGGTCCTTAATATTTGTTGAAGTGTGTTTGCTTCAAAACAAGAATTGTTTTATTTTAATTTTGTGTCCTTTTGGTGCCTTGGTGCACTCCAGTAAAAAGGATAAAGGAGAAAAAGCTTCTGGGCAAAAGCTGCACAGTTTACAGAACCATCAAGTTACTACTACAAAGGAGATCAAGAAAAAGATCTACATGAAATGTCAAGCCTCAAACCTCTATGGGAATGAGGCTGTAATTCTCAAGGACAAATGCATACATCAGGATCACCTTTGTTACATTTTGTAGTAGTTGTTGCTGTTAACAAAGATTCCCTCCCTAGTCTCTTCTGAGTGCTCTTTTTAACCAAGCCTTGTTCTTAGGCTTGTCCTTGGCCCCCAAGGTTCAGTTCTATCAAGAATCCTGCTGAGCCAGTTTACCAAAAACCCCTCACCCTCAAAAATTCCTCAACCTACCTACTTGATCTTGTCACACTGCCCTGTGTTCAGCACGAATCCTATGTCAATTTAGCCAGAATTCCCCTTCCCCCTAATGTTTCCTCTTAGCAATTTTCCATCCACTGGACACCCACCCCACCCTGCTCCTTGACAACAAATCCCCACTTGTCTCTGTTGTATTCAGAATGGACTGTAGTTCTACACTGAGGTTTATTCTCCATTATTGCAATAGTTCTTGAATAAGATTTGCCTTTACCACTTTAACTTCTGTCTGCCTCTGGTTTTCTTTGACACTGTTTTTAGATGTTGCATTTCAGGGCCCAGTGCAGATAGTGTGATTCAGTGGCCCTGATCTGGAGCAGGCCCCCATAATCTAAGTTCGTTAAAAAGCCTTGCTAATTATTCTGTTATCCAGCCAGGGGTGAGAACCACCGGTCTAAAAACTAAAGGTGACAGAAATAAATCAATATTGTAGTCAATATTTAAATAGCATAAAGCAGGGCACACAAGACATTCAAAATGATAAACAATAAGATGATATAGAACTGTAGGGGAGGAAAAAAACCTTTTTCTCTACTCTCTTAGGTTCTGTCTCTGAGACCTACAAATTAAATTGACAAAGGTATATTAACAGGAGAAAAGGCATATACATTTTATTCACTATTGATATTTTAATTTTTATGTGCACAGAAGCCTTCACAATAAAGAAATGGAGATCCAAAAAAGCAGTTGGACCTAGAGCTTATACACCATTTTAACAAAGGGTGATAAATTGTGGAAAAGTGATAAAACAAGGGAAGAGGGGGCTGGGCTTCTAGTGGTGGTAAATTATGAGGAAATATATGAGAGAAAACTAATAGAAGATAAGAGTTATTGTAGTAAAGTTTGTTTGTTCAGACAATCACGGTGTCAACTCTGTGCCCAGTGATGAGTTGTCCTCCTTCTGGTATAGGAGAGAAGAGAAGGAAGACCTTCACAAAGGGAAGTTTATGTCCTACTTTTAGGCAGTAATGGGACGGAAAACAGCTCTTTCTGCATTTGCTGCTGACTGCCTTCAGCTCAAAATAATCCCTATTCCAAAGTGGTATATTTTGGGGTGGTATATCCTTTCAGAAACATGGCAAAGTATATATATAAAATTCAATAATGTAGAATTTAGGATCTATGTAAGTGATGCAAAATATAGATCTCACCCAAAGACTAAAAAGTGGATGATCTCATTCAAAAAGTATGCCAGTCAGGAATATATCCGATTTCCCCCTCAAGCTGACTTGGTAGCCAGTACAACGACCTTAATCAAGGGTATGTTACAAACAAGCACAAATTCTTAGAGAAGACTTGAAAAACTAATCTATTACTAGGATTGTTATGATCAAACAATATTCTGTAAACCCAAAGGCTGCCTGCCAGGTTCCTGTGGTTGGCAGATAAGATATTTTTTCAAAACTCCTTGATAGAAATCAAAGATGAAATGTAAAGATGCTATTATCATTGACAACATCATCTTTGTGCAAATCCATTACACAAATGTGAGCCAGAAAAACTACCTATAAAGATGAGAATCTGAATCTTTGAGGTGCTTACCTTAGTAATCTTTCTGATTGCTCTTACTGATCACTATAAAGTCCAAACTCCTTAATATGGCTTATGGGCCCTTTTATGATCTGGCTGAGCTTTATTGCCTAATTTCTACTCTTCTTTACTGGACTCCTGTAACAACTAGGTTAGCTTCCCCCTACCCCACCAATGTTTCTCACAGCAACTCTGTAATTATTCACTTGTCATCTTTTCCAATTTAACTGTAAATCTTTTGGGGCAAGAAGTGTGACTTGCTCAATGTTATCCTCCTTAGGTCTAGCTAACATGCAGTAGGAACCCAGTAAATAAAAGTGGGAAAAAGAGGTAGATGGTGAGCTACTAGCCTCACTTATGAAATACCTCAAGATATCTAAGATGGGCCCATTTACACCAATCATCCTTGAGCTTCTGAATGACTAAAACATTCTTTGCCATAATTAAATACAGCAATTTGTCAAGTAAGTCTACTATTTGCCAAATATCTAGCATATACCAGGTCCTAGAACTAAAGAAATGGATATAATCCAGTCTTTGCTCTCAAATTTGACTTATTCCACCTTTTAAATAAATTTTTAATTGCAACAACAACAAAAGCTAAAACATTAAAAACTAGTAATGAGCCTCTTTTAAGGGTACTGGAGTAGGAGGTAGGAAAGGAAAACAAAGTAAGTGTAAACTCAGAAAGCTCTTTTTTAGCCCAATGAAGTATTTAACCAGGCAGTTCATTCTTGCATGGACTTTTTTCATCAAGATTAAGTCCAAAAGAGAATATGGCTACTGTCTGAACTATCTGTGTGTGGGCAGGCATAACATATCTCTCAAAACATATTCCCGAATTGGGGGTTGGGCAGTATGGAGTTATTATCAAGGTCTTGATGCTCTCCTAATAAAGCAGGGTACTCACATTAATTGAAAGGAAAGTATACAATATGCTCTACTAAAATCTCCATCTGTGAAGAATGTGAGAAAAATGTTCTAAATACTATTCTGAACTCCCTCTTACTAATTCTTTTATTCCCTTTCTTGACCTACATCAGGAAACTCTCCAATTCCATCACTTAACATTTCAGAGAACAGGTACCACTTAATCATATCAGAATCTAGCAGCTCCTTAGAAAAGGTTATCTACTTTTGACAGTTCTATTCCTCAGTGCTCAGTAATGTCCACCTTCATTTTTTTCCTTACTTTAGACTAAACTTTTTGTTCATGTTTCCTATGCCCATGTCTTTGCAATAATCACTAGTGTAGACAGTGGCTGCCATCATAAAGCGGGCAGCCTGCCCAAGTTAAAAATTGTCTTGTGGCCATCTCTCAGCATCATAGTCTGTGACCAATACAACTCCAATTTTCATTAAATTTACATCACAATGGGGCGCCTGGGTGGCTCAGTTGGTTAAGCGTCAGACTTCAGCTCAGGTCATGATCTCGCAGTCCGTGAGTTCGAGCCCCGCGTCGGGCTCTGTGCTGACAGCTCAGAGCCTGGAGCCTGTTTCAGATTCTGTGTCTCCCTCTCTCTCTGACCCTCCCCTGTTCATGCTCTGTCTCTCTCTGTCTCAAAAATACATAAACGTTTAAAAAAAAATTTTTTTTTAATTTACATCACAAGGAGATGGCCATAGGTTCTATTTTAAATATGAAACATAATAAACACTTTAACCTCTAATATAAAGTGAAATGTTGTAAAAACCCGTACTTATGTAATATGAAGTCAGAATTCACCATTGAAAGAAACTATTAACAGAATTGTTTAAACTTCAATTTCCCAATTGATAAGGGTTTCATTTAGTTGAATAGCTTCAATTTAGCATGCCATAGATTTTCCCCCAAGATATTGTGCAAACCAAGGCCTTGTAAATTAAATTATTTTTCCACCTAACATAAACATTTCAGCATATCCTTGATTTCCAATCAATTTTGAATTTGTAATTTAGTTTTCAAACTCAAAAACAGTAGGTTCTCATTTTTGAGACTGGCTATAGCAAGAATCCAACAGAAAAGCCTACTTCTACAATGTCACCAATGTCCCTCTGTTTCAGTGCTCACTTTAGCTTTAGTATTAGCTTTACAACCATGTTGAGACTTTTTACAACAGTTAAGGCAATATTAAATTCTAATGATACCTTGGGACACCTGGGTGGCTCAGTAGGTAAAGCAACCAACTCTTGGTTTGGGCTCAGATCATCTCACAGTTTGTGAGTTCGATCCCCCATGGGGGTTCTGCACTGACAGCGCAGAGTCTGCTTGGGATTCTCTGTTTCCCTCTCTCTCAAAATAAATAAGTAAACTTAAAAAATTCTAATGATATTTCAGCTTTAAGTTTGAGTCCAAGGTCATCTTTGAACTCCTAATGCTCTAATCCTTTACTTAAAATAATAATAGCTAACATTTATTGATCACTTACTATGTGCCCAGTCTTCCTGGCCACTTTAAATTGTATTATTTCATTTAATCCTCATCAACAACCTTCAAAGCCGATCCTATTATACTGATTTTACAAAGTAGTAACAATGAAATTAGGTCACTTTGTCCAAAATCACACAGCTAATAAGCGATAGAGTCAGAATTCCAACCCTGGGCTTCTGCCTTCACAGTCTAAAGGTCTATTCTGTAAAACACCGGAAGTTGATCACAAGCTAGAAGAGACTTTACATTAAAAAAATCTGACATCATACTGAATTTGTCATTTTGTCCTGGCTCCTGATCCCAAAATAGCTCAGGTAATCTTTCTTAACTGTACATTAGGGATAATAACACTACATTACTGGCGATTTAGATGAATTAATACATTTAGTATCGGGGTTGGAAGATTGTTAAGCACCGGAAAACGCTGCCTCTTATCAGTATCACTCAGTCAGAGCTTGGTGTGGGAAGATGGGACCCTACGTTGTCTGTGCATCTACTACGAACCAGGAAGCACTGTGCCCACTCACAGAACGCGACCTCAGTGAATCTTCACTGCGGCCCTGGACGTGAGGTTTTTACTGCCCCTTCCCCTTTTAAGCGATGCAGAAACGCCTAGTGGGCATCCAAGTCCTTAAGCTGGTGAGCGGTGCCGAGAGGCGAGGTGCAAGCATTGGGGTCCTTCCGGGGATACCTTACCTCCCTCACTTGTAAGGTCTGCACCGCCCGGACGCCGGGGTCCGCCACCCCCGACCTCCACGCCGGCCTCCGCCGCCCCGCTGCCCGGAGCAGCTCCGGAAAACGCCCCGGACAGGGCGCCCCGGGCGCCCCTGTCGCCTCCCCTCCCGGCCGCCTCACTTCCGCCGTAACTCCGCGCCTCCACCCACCGCTACCTTAGATAAAGCGACGCGCGGTAAGTGGCTAGGCGTGACGTGCCGCACCGCACTCACGGCTTGGGGCAACACTGACGCTCGGGAGCTCCCTCAGCTTCCACGCCGGGCAGAGCCGGGGCGGCAGCAGCCAATGGGCTACGGGCCACCTCCGCCATTGCAGCCAATTGGAAAGTACCAAGTTTTTCCGCAGCTCGAACCCGGGCGCACCCGAGAGCAAGTGGCCGAAGTTGGCCTGGGCAACGTGTGTTTGCTTGGATTGGCTGGCGCGGCAGCGTACGGAACCCTGATTGGTCGCCAGGAAATGGAATGATTCCTCGTGAGTGTGGGCTGGCAGGAGCCCGGCAGGGTTCCCTGGGTGTGTGGGAAGGCGGGTGGGTCGGGCTCCGGCGGGGTATCCCTCGGCGGATTAATGGCGCAAGAATTTTGCAAGAGTAAATCCAACTGGGAGAAATACGAACGCAAGAGGGAGTGAGTGATGACAGTGAGGGATGAGGCTGGCCTAAATTTAGAGGGCTGTGAAGATGTAGTATCACGCAGCTGCAGCACCCCTCCCAGGACCAAAAAAGTCTGATAAAAAAGAGAAGGCACCCGTGCAGAGGATGACAAATCCTTAGGCTTTCCGCTTCCTCTGGTTTAGAATCGACAGCGCTGAATGAGAAAGCCTATAAACAAAGTCACTGCGACCGTGCGAATTGATCTTTCGCCAAACATTGTCCTCAGAAAAGGGAGATCAGAAAGACCACCTTGAAAATAGAGAAGGGGTGTGGCAGGTGGCTTTCGCAGCCTCATGAAGTATTCTGGTTTTCGTCTACTTGAAGATGAGGAACATTTCCAGTGGCTGTGAAGTCACGGATCGGATAGGACGTTTGACAAATCACTAAATGTCAGGTGTTTACAAATCATGTTTACTAGGATATGTAGTTTGAGGACCATGAGAAGGAATACAATGCTACACCATTAGTCATTTTGGACAGACTTACAATGAGAACAAATAATAATTCATAAATTTTTAAATTAATGTCGTTAAAAGAATCACCAAACACCACTTGGTAGTTATTATTGGCAGATTTTTAAAATCTTACCTCATTATTAAATCTTACCTCATCCATAGAAGGAATAATAATTTGGCTGGTGATTACTTTTCCATTATCTCACATGTAATCATCAGTAAAACTCACCTACCTTGAGGGGGCTCTTCAGTGGATTTAGTGAGGTATAAAGTATGTATAAGACCTTATACAAAGCACTTTTCCACAACCATCTGAAATTATTATCCAAATATGTATGCAAACAAGGATCACGATAATTGGCCAATAATAACAAGCAAGTAAATAGAGCCCCAAGCATAACTCTTAAGGCAGATTACTTAATTTCTGAGTAGCTGAACTGGAATTTGGTTCAGGTCTGGAGAACTCGAATATGGGACCTCTCAACCCCCACAAAACTCAAGCTGTGTTTCACGCTCTCTGTCAGGCACCTGTGCACAGCGGTGAGGACCACAAATGAAAGACCTAATCCCTGCCCGGAAGGTTTACACAGTTGAACGGTGGAGAGGAACAAGTCCTCAACAAGTAGAAAATTAGGACCTCTTGTTATTAGGATTCAGCTGTAAGCACATTGCTCAGCAGCTCTGTGAATTCTCTTCACAGAACCGGGTAGAACATGTTTAAAACAAAATTAACTTGGCTTTTGTTGTTGTTGCTATTGTGATTGTTAGGGGGTGCTGCATAAAGTCATTACATCCCATTTATGCCCAGTAGAGAAGTTTTTCTTTGCCTTTTCTTCTTCATCTGTTGTTGTGATTTTTGGTTAGAAGTTGGGGGTAATTAGAAACCACCCTATATCTATCAAAGTGGACTTGTACTGGAAAGCAAAACTGCGGGTTCAGAAAAAAAGAACATATTATCATCTGAAGCTATTATTGATGGCTTACTGTACACCAGGCACAGTGCTAAGCATTTTACACATATTAGCTCATTTAATCCTGATAACAACCCTGTAAGGTATGCACTATTATTACTGTACTCATAGGGGAACTGTAGTACGTAGGGCCACAAACGAGTCCCCCACCCCCAAGTAGTTTGAAAATGGGGAAGTAAGAACACCTGGGTGGCTCAGTTGGCTAAGCAACTTACTGGGGTCATGATCTCACGGTTCATGGGATGGAGCCCTGTGTGGGACTCTGTGCTGACAGCCCTGAGGCTGCTTGGGATTTTCTCCCACTCACTCTCTGCTCCTCCCCCTGCTCACTCTCGCTCACTCTCTCTCAAAAGATAAATAAATAAACATTAAAAAAAAAAGAAAAGAAAATGGGGAAATAATCTTTCCATCTTGAGTTCAAGTATAAAAGAGACCTAATGTACTTGACTAGCTGTATGGAAGGTCACCCTAAAGCCACAAAACAGCTTCCCTGCCAAGCCCTGACTGTAATCAGATTGAATATATTAACATAGCTAAAGAAAGAATTTCCAAAAAGAAAAACAAAAAAATTGCAAGACACAGAAATAATATATCCAGGTGACAATAAATCTAGAAGTAAAACAAACAAATAAATAATAAAAACACACATGCACAAATATCCCCCAGCTACTTGAAAATTAAAAAATCAAAAATCTGGCTTCTACATTCTTTGATCAAAAATAAAACCAAATAATACATACTGTAGAATATAAATAAAAATATTTAAAATATTTAAAAATAAAACCCCCATAAATCAAAACCAGGAAATATGACAAATTCTATACTTAGACAATTTGACTCTGGAAAATTCATAGCCTTAATTCAAGTAAAACAAATATTTTTTTAAATGCCTGCTGTAGGAAAATTGTTGAAGCTGGGGCAGTTTATCTGTGACCCCCAGCCAATTCCAGAGCTAGATTTAATCCTGAACCTTTTATTTACATAATCCAGTAAATTTCTTTTTCTTTTTCTTTTTTTTTTAAGTCTGTTTGAATTGACTTTGAATTCTCTCATTTAGAATGAAAGAGCCTGTAGGGAATAGAGGGCCCATTTTCTCTTGCAACACTTTATTCCTTTGTTCTACCCAGCCAAGGCCAGCAGCCAGGTGAAAACAAGGAGTGCTGTTGGGAGGAGACACCCTAGTGGCAGCTGTACAGGAAGGAGGGACCTGAAATGTTTCTTCTACAGCCTTGGGGAGACAAAGGGCAATTCCTGCCTTCCTACGCAGCTCCTGAGCCTCGCTGGAGAAACCTATGCATATAAGCCATTCATACTAGATTGGAAGAATAAATATGTGAAAATTATCTATTTCCTCTGTTATTACAAGTATCTCAAACACCCAAGACTGAGTTTAATCCAGTTTCCTTAAGGCCAAGCTACATTTTCTACATTTAGTTTCCATGAAATTCTCCTCTATCCTCTCCATAAGCCTTCTTCACACCTTTCGAATGGGTTTCTGCTCCTTGTAATCAGTCCCTGACTATGCTAGATGGATCAGGCTTGGTCCATCCCCTCAAGGTAATTTTTTACATGCTTCAACAGATAAGTTAACATCAGCTATGGTATTAACCAAATACTCTTGTCAAGGAAAGAGGCAGAAGACTTCTGACAAATTACTAAACATAACCGAGCCTTGGTTTCCTTACTTATAATATGGCATTAAGCATATCTCCTTGGCAGGGTAGTTATAAGCGTTCGAGACAGTGGCTGCACAGTTTTTGGCACCTCATTCATGGGTAGCAGGGGCTGGAGAGGAATGCTTGCGTGAGAACATGAGTAAGGGCACAGAGTAGAGGTCTCCCAAGTCTCCCCTGCACCTGCAATGCAGGAGGCATTGTGAAAATAGGGACTTCCAGCCCTCTCCTGAAACTACCAAATCAGTCTTTGGGAATGGGATTTAAGAATGTGACTTTGAACAAGCCCCACTGGATGATGTCACATAGCTAATCTAAGACCAATCTGCCTGGTGTTTAAGAACTACCAGGAAAGAAAAAGAAGCCAGGTTTGTTAAGAATCAGTGGGCAAAATACTGAATTATCCATGGTATTTATATTTGTTGCTTAGTTTTTGTGTTTTACTTTTTTATGGTGTCTGCTCTACTGTTTTCAAGCTTATGCTCATTTGTTTTCAAAAATATGTACACTTTTTAAAAAAAATTTGTAGGGGCGCCTGGGTGGTTCAGTTGGTTAGGTGACTTTGGCTCAGGTCATGATCCCCACAGTTCATGAGTTTAAGCCTTGCATCTGGCTCTGTGCTCCCAGCTCAGAACCTGGAGCCTGCCTCAGATTCTGTGTCTCCCTCTCTCTCTGCTCCTCCCCCGTTCACACTCTGTGTGTCTCTGTCTCTGTCTCTCTCTCTCTCTCTCTGTCTCTGTCTCTCTCTATCTCTCTCAAAAAATATATATATATTTAAAAAAAATTTTTTTAAGTAAGATCTAGGCCCAATGTGGGGCTTGAACTCACAACTCTGAGATCAAGAGACCTACTGAGCCAGCCAGACACTCCCAAAATATGTACACTTTTCATTAAGAAAATTTAGGGCAACCGAATAATAAAACAGGCTATCCCAATGTATAGAAAATATTCATGTTAGGAGACCATAATTAAAACCAATGGAAACAAGCAAGCAAAACTCAAATTTTACCTGTTGTTCACGTATCAAAATACTCAGATGAAAATGAAGGCCAATTCACACTATTATGGTCATTATAAAGTATATAAATAACTGCTACCAATTTCTGCAGTGTAGATAGCATCTTTGGAATGTTTGATAGAGTCCTGTCACTGCTCTAAGGAGCTGTCAGCATGAACCCCATCTTGCATATTAGGAAACTGAAGCACTGAAAGTATAAGTAATTATCCTAAGACCACACAGCTAATGAGTGGCAGAGGTCGGATGGGACTGCTGTGCTAGGAGTTCCACTACCTTTTAGTACAAAAGCTGATGCCTGGTCAGGGCAGGATGGCACCAGAATCTCCATCTGGGTGCGGTGGGTCACAGTAGCTCACAGGTATTCTGGTATTGCAAGGCTCTCAGGAGCCTGTGGGAGCTGAATCCAGGAGCTAAATCCAGCCAGCAGTTGGGACTGGCAGAAAAATACAAGAGTTGCTTTAGCTGTAGCTGGGTACAGTTGGGAGCAGGTTGCTGTTTCCATCGTGAGGATGGTTATTGAAATTAAAGAAATTTCATATTGTGCTTAGGTCCACAAATGGTCATGAGAACATTGACATGGGACTGTACAGTGAGGCCAAGCAGAGGGAAGTGCTATCTCAAACACCGCTAGTTAGAGTGAGTGCTTGTAGTGCTTGAAAGAAAGGACTCTCCATGTGGGGGGAGATCATTGCCAACTAGGTCCATATCTTAAATGATCACCAAGGTACCTCTAATGAATTATTTCTTTTGTTTTCAATAATTCTTTTTTACTTTATTTTATTTCATTTAAACTTCTTTCTTTTTTTTTAATGTTTACTTATTTTTGAGAGAGAGAGAGAGAGACAGAGCACAAGCAGGGGAGGGGCAGATGGAGGGAGACACAGAATCGGAAGCAGACTCCAGGCTCTGAGCTGTCAGCACAGAGTCCGACATGGGGCTCACACTCACAAACCGGGAGACCATGACCTGAGCCAAAGTCGGATGCCTAACCCACTGAGCCACCCAGGTGCCCCTATTTCATGCAATTCTCTAAAACAAGGGTTGGCAAATGACAGCCCATGTGAGGTTAGGTCCCTTACCTTTTTTGTAAATACAGTTTTGTTGGAACCTAGGTACTGTCATTAATCTATGTGCTGTTTGTCTGTGACTGCTTTCACACTACAATGTCAAGTTTGAGGAACTGCAACAGATACTGTATGGCCTACAAAGCTGAAAATACTACTATCTGACCCTTTATTAAGAAGCTTTACTGGGGCACCTGGATAGCTTAGTTGTTGGGCATCTGACATTGGCTCAGGTCATGATCTCACGGCTTGTGAGTTCATGCTCCAAGCCCTGCACTGGGCTCTGTGCTGACAGCTCAGAGCCTGGAGCCTGCTTCGAATTCTGTTTCCCAATCTCTGCCCCTCCCCCGCTCATGCTCTGTCTCGCTCTCCTTCAAAAATAAACATCAAAAAAAATTTTTTTTAATCCTTTAAGAAAAACTTTACTGACCTCTGCCCTAAAACATATTTCAAAAATCTAGGTTTGAGATTCAAATTTGTAAAAAGATAAAACCAGGCTTGGAACACATCTAAGAGCTCTTATTTTCTGGAATCATGGGTACCAGAAGACATGGGAAGGTGAAATCACTTGAGAAAGAACAAAGAGACTTCAACTGGACCAGAACTGGACCTTTGACTTATAAGTTCAATTACTGCTCCAGAGAATGAACTCTGTTAACCAGAAGGTTACATTTGTAAATATTCCAGCTCAGAGAACGTAGTATTGCACTTGAACAAATAAAAGTGCAAAATAATTGTGACATAGTTTGCCTTTTACAAACCTGATCTGGTATTTCTGATTGCATGTGCATTTTGTCAGAGAGGGAACTTGTATTATGTTTTCATACATTTGTCAATTATTAAGGGCCTGCTCTATGCCAGAAATAACCCTAAAATATTCATATTCACACTCTGATTACTTGTGCTTTATCTCCTTCCCCGTTTTCTTGCACAGAAATAGAGCTCTTAACTTTTATTTGGTCACATCACAGCCCAGAATAAGAGACATTTCCGAGACACTGTGACAGCTAGAACTCTGAATTGGCTTGGATCCTGCTAATCAGATGTACTTGCGAGAGATTTGTAAGGTGGAAGTCATACTTTTAGTGTTTCTGCACTCCTACCACAGGTTTCTGTTTCCCAATCCCCTGCCCCAGTACAGGATTGCTTTATGATCTTGGTCATCTTCCAGTAGCCTTAAGAAGATCTGCATGGGTGGCTCTGCTCTATTGTACTGTTCTTGAAGGAATCCTTGATTGTTTCTTCAGCCCTTCCACTGGTTCTCCAAGCCAGAACAAAACCTGCACTAAATCCCTTTCAGATTAAACTGAATGTTAAAATGAATTCTGTTCTCTGCAAGAGAACTCTGGCCAATACAAAATTTGGAATTGAGAAGTGGGGTTCTGCCCTAAAGGATATTAATGTACGTTGACTTAGTCCAAGCAGTAGATGATAAGGACAGGTCTAGCAGTGTGGAAAACTGGTTGTTGTTATTCAGTGGCGAAGTGTTTGATAAATGGTTACCTAAAATGCCTTGCAGGGGAAATTACACATTGATCAAGCCTGTGGTGGTAGGTTAAAGGGTTGGAAAAATTCATAATGGTGTAAGTTGGTTACTTCTGCTATCTCCAGCAAAGATTTACAAGAGAAAGATGAACTATATCTAGATCTAGCCAGCCTGCAAAGAAAAATGAAAGGAATATACCTATTAAGGAAAGGACAGAAATCTAAAGCTGTAGCAAAGTATCTCAACCTATGGTGGAGAAATCTAAAATATTTGTGAGCCTAATAATTTGGTGCCTCGCAGTGTTGAAAAAGTCAATTGTGTCTGTACTTCCACACTTAAGCAAAAATAAGAGTTTGTTCTGAAGGAGCACTTGGGCCCCAACTATTTACAAGCACCTCTTCAAAGCATTCTGGGCTAGACAATGAGAACAGCCCAGGAGCATAGATGAGATTAAGGGTGTTGCCCCACCATTCAAAACCCTTATTTTAGCAAACTATGGTAGCTACCCATACTAATTTGTTAGGGCTGCTGTCACAAAGTAGCACATTCTTGTCTTATAGTTCCAGAGGCTAGAAGTTCAAAGTCAAGGTGTCAGCAGGGTTGGTTTCTTCTGAGAGATGTGAGGAAGAATTTGTTCCCATGGCTCTCCCCTAGCTGCTGGTGGTTTACTGGAAACTTTTGGCATTCCTTGGTTTGTTGATGCATCACCTAGATCTCTACCTTCCTCCTCACATGACATTCTCCATGTATGCAAATCTGTGTCCAAATCTCCCCTTTCTATGAGAAACCAGTCATATTGAATCAGGGATCCCCCTAATGACCTCATTTTAACTTGATTATCTCCATGCAAATTGATCATCTCCAAATAAGGTCACACTCTGACATACTAGGGTTCAAGTATAAAACATATCTTTTTTGGGAGGAACATAACTCAATCCATAAACAGCCACCATTAGGTTGAAAAGAGATTGTGCAGAGCATAGTAGCTAATAATTAAAACTAGATCTTAAGATTTAAATATATATACTAATATGTATTCAAGTTTAATATATATTTATATGTAATGTCTAAGTGAGTTCTTTGGGTACCATTCTCATGCTGGAAGTGATCAGATGGAAGACTAGAAGCCTATCAAGTACATGAGGAAACTCTTTACCACCAAAACCATAAACCTGGTCTACCAGAGCCCGACTATCTGAGCACAAAGCAAACTTAGGTAGCCGAACCTTCATCAGAAAAGAGCAAGATGTGAAAGTGTTTTTGTTTTTGTTTTTTTAATTTTTTTAAGTTTATTTATTTTGAGAGACAGAGCAGAGGAGGGGCAGAGAGAGAGAGAGAGAGAGAGAGAGAATCCCAGGCATACTCTCTGCTGTCAGTGCGGAGCCCTATGAGGGGCTCTAACCCACGAACTGTGGGATCATGACCTGAGCCAAAACCAAGGGTGGGACTCTTAACTGACTGAGCCAACCAGGTGCCCTGGATGTGGAAGTTTTATAGCCCCAAGAAAGGAAGACTCTCTGATGCCCAGGTTAGATGTGGTCCAGGAGTCTAATGGATAAGGAAGGACCTCCAAGAAAACAAAACCAGTAGTCATGGAGATGTGAAAGGAACCAGAGGCTTTTAGATAGGCTAACCTAGAAAATTATAGTAGTCTAGTACCAGGGCAGAGGTCCCTGAAATTCCCACCCAGCATAATATTTTTATGATAGTTATCCTGGTCCTACTCTACCACTGGATAGTGTGTGCGTGTGTGTGTGTGTGTGTGTGTGTAGTGTTGTTGTCGTTGTTGTTGTTGAACATGGGGGGATAACTTATGTGCCACTTCTTGGGTCACCTGTCTACAGATAGCCAATCTGGGCTTGATGGAGAGGACTTTAAGTCATTCAGATATCCTGGCCTTTGAACTGGGTTCAATCTCTGGATGGAACTCTGAGGTCATACCTCATAGGTAGGGTATGAATTATTCCGTTTGGGGAAAAGGGCGTTCACAGAGCTCAGGGATAAAATGGATAGTCTACGGCAGACTGCTAGCTGTCCTCCAATAGCTATTCTCCCCCTTTCTTTTAATCTATGGCAATAGAACCTCTGATTTTTTTATCTGCACACAAGACAATAAGAATAAAGACTATATTTACAAGCCTCCAAGTTCTGTTTATGAGTTAGTTTCTGCCAATCAGATGCTATCTTGAAATATTCAGAAGGCAAGAGGCAGTTAGAGGCAATGCACAGGTCTCCGCTTTGCCTGTAGTGGCTTCTTTATCAAGGAGGCTTTCCTGAACCTGGTGGAGGTAATGTAATTTTATAGCTGGTAACCATAGCAGCAGCTTCCCAAATGGGCAGGTAGCTTCCTGAATATAGAAGAAGCAGTAGGTCCCATGGTGGCCCAGTTTTATGGTATAATCTCAAATTTGTTTTTGAGAGCGCAAACTATAACCTATTTTATCGGTCTTCCTCACAATTCTATAGGGCATTTCAGACTTTTCAGCAAATCCCTTGTATTTAAACTAGCAGAGAGATTATGTTACTGCAACTGAACGTGTCCAATACTGATTGAAATTTTATTTTTCTCATTTTATGGGTGAAGAAACTAAGACTTAGAAACAGTAGGAAGCTGGTAAACCAGCTCTCTGTGGAGAAAGAGTGCCCTCATTTGTAGCATTTGCCACCATCTGTGGTAAACCACAGTAAACCACGACTGATTTCAAGTCTCCAAAAAAGTCTATTAAAAACTTGTAGGCAAAACCAAAAATTTAACCATTGGCTTCCACAAGTGGGCTCCTGCTTCAACCAGCCACTGCTTACAGAATTTAAGTAACTTTCCCAAGGTACCAAGTCAGTAAGTATTTAATGAAAAGATTTATTCCACCTGAAAAATCATTATATCTTATCGAGAGAATTTGGGCTGCCAACTCAATACTAAACAGACATTTACAACACATGGTAGAAGTGGGTTCAATGTCTTCCCTTCAGAGGCTTAGTTAATGAGCATTGAGACAGCAGTAGAGGAGTTTACAGTATTTTAAAAGCTTTTGATAGAATTTGGATGGGTAGTCATTACCAATACCATTACATGCACATGACAAAAAAATCAAACAGCTTGAGACTGTCAAGGTTGCAGATGGGACTTCAGAAGGAGGGAAATAATTCATAAATTGATAAATTTAAAGTTGGTGCTCCTTAATCAAAACTACAATGAGATATCACCTCACACCTATCAGAATGGCTAAAATCAACCACGCAAGAAACAACGGGTGTTGGCAAGGATGTGGAAAAAGAGGAATACTCACACTGTTGGTGGGAATACAAACTGGTGCAGCCACTCTGAAAACAGTATGGAGTTTCCTCAAAAAGTTAAAACTAGAACTACCCTATAATCCAGCAATCGCACCACTAGGTATGTGCCCCAAAATAAAAAAACACTAATTTAAAGGGATACACACACCCTGATGTTTATAGCAGCATTATCTTCAATAGCCAAATTATGGAACTACCCCAAGTGTCCATTGACAGATGAATGGATAAAGAAGAAATGGCATAGATAGATAGATAGATAGTGAAATATTACTCAGCCATCAAAAAGAATGAAATCTTGCTATTTGCAACAACATGAATGGAGCTAGAGAGTATTATGCTAAGTGAAATAAGTCAGTCAGAAAAGCAGATACCTTGTGATTTCATCATATGTGAAATTTAAGAAACAAAACAAACAAGCAAAGGGGGGCAGAAGAGCGAGGCAAAGCAAGAAATAGACTTTTAATGATAAAGAACAAACTAGTTACCAGAAGGGAAATGGTGAGGAGGGAGGATGGGTTAAATAGGTGACCAGGATTAAGGGATGCGCTTGTGATGAGCAAGTGGGTGATATATGGAAGTGTTAAATCACTATATTGCACATGTGAAACTAATATTACGCTGTATGTTAACTAACTGCAATTTAATAAAAACTTTAAAAAATTGTTGGTGCTTCTTGACTCTTATGGGACTGAGTTTGTGGTTGAAGTAATTATACAACTAATCTACTAAAAATTTCCAGAAGACCACATGGTGACTGGAAACCAGGTTTTCTTCAAGCACATTTTGATGATCATAGTATTGCTTTTTGACCTTAAATGAGAAGTAAAGAAACAGTGTACTCGTTTTTTTTTTTTTGTTTTTTTTTTTAGGGAGTGTTGTGAGGAACTTTGGTGCTGCGTCTAATGAGCTGGACCTGGGCCTTTGGATGAAGCCTCCAGAGCTGTGATTGTGACAACTTGGCCAAGGCCAAGGCTTTTAGGGAAATGATCAAGAAAGAACTTAAAATGAGATGACCTATTTTATTTTTAAAAATTTGATAAAAGAGCTGAATCATCTGCTAAATTAAGAGATAAATTGTGTCAGTGTGCACAATAATGGATATTTCATACAGCTTAGCATTCCCAAAATTGCAAGGTGAGAGTGGTAGGAAAGAGAAGTGGAAAGGAAAGGAGCTGGGATGAAGAAAGATGGGACTGGGAAGTTTAGACTTGGCTTTGTCTGTTCACTGAACACACCCGTCAAGCCCCTGCCCACTCCAGGCACTCGCGTAGAGGCCCTGCAGGAGCCCACGGTCAGCTGGTTCCTCAAGGGTAATTGACAGGAAGGTGACTTCTCCTTCTCTGGGTCAAGTGACCCAATAGGTTTTGCCCTTAACCATTGCTAGCTAACAAATCAAAGTATAACAAGGTTACGGATAGGTCTCAAAATCTGTTGTTTCTTTATATGGTGAGGATATAATTCAAAAGGGCAAAACATTTTGAGGCTGAGAGAATTCCTTATAAAGTAATAGGGAGTTCTTTGAATCCTGTTCTTCCTTAGATATAATTGCCTAAGAAAATAGTTTCCCTAGTTTCCTCCTATCATCTATGAAGAAACCATTATTGAATGAGTAGAAAACGTTACTGCTTGACAAGTGAGAACAAATGCTCAGAAAATGAATATTTTAAAGATAAATCTGAAGACAATTTTACCTAAAAATGCCACTACTTTAAAGATAGAGATTGATTTTCATTCTCACAAAATCGTCACTAAGTGTGATAGATTCTTTTGTTTTAATATTTCTTCCACCCATCCTGATGTCTCTGTTCCTTTGTCACCGCCAGAGCCTCATGTTTGTAGTATTACATTTGAATCTTATTGGGATGGAACACATTTCCCTACTTCCAGTCCTTCTCAGCCCAAATCTATCCTCTATACTACTTCCTGACTTACTTTCCTAAATCGCCGTTTTTATGAGGTCAATCCTCTTCTACAAACAAATGATCCACAATGTGATTTGTTAAAGCATTATGGAAATTTGTCCCAAATTTGATAGAGTCGAGATGTCCAACAATAGAGGATTGTTAAATATAATTTGGTAGATCAATAAAATATTATGCAGTGATTATAGAAAATAATCATAGAAATGTTATAGAAAAACAATTATTGATCTGAAGAAAATATTTGCACATTATTTAATATAAGGAAAAGCATGAAACAAGCTACCTATCAGTATGTACAAAGTCTATAAAAGAACGTAAATACTCTTTGACTCAAAATTTTTATTCCCTGTAATTTATCTAAGAAAGTAGAATGGGTACAAAGATTCCAAGTTCATCTTCATCCAAGAATTGTTTTCAACAGTGCAAAAATCAAAAACAACCTACAAGTCCAAAAGCATGGGATTCAATTTCTGTTTGCAGTCAAGGTAGAGCAACAAAAGACATACAAAATATGTTCTCTGACCACAATGGAATTAAATTAGAAATCAATAACAGAGGGTTATGTGGACAAAATCTCAAATATATAAATTACATGCATTTACATAGCCCATGGGTCAAAAAAGAAATCAAAAAAGAAATTAGGAAAAATTTTAACTAAATAAAAATGAAAACATAGCATATGAAAATTTATGGTTACAGCCAAAGCAGTATTAAGAAAGAATATTTTTGCTTTAAATGCCTATTTTAAAAAGAAGAAAGATCTCAAGTCAATGACATCAATGTTCACCTTAAGAAACAAGGAAACTTTCAAATTCCCTAAAAGATACAAACTACCAAGATTATTCCAGAAGAAATAGACAATCCAAAGAGCCTTATGTCTTTTAAAGACATTGCATTTGGAGTTTTAAATCTTCCCACAAAGAAAATTCCATTCTCAGATGCTTTTACTAGTGAATCCTCCCAAACATTTAAGGAAGAAAAAATATTTCAACACAAACTCTTCCAGAAAACTGAGTACTTCCCAGCTCAATCTATGAGGCCAGCATGACTATGATACCAGTACCTGAAAAATATGTTTTAAGAAAACTACAGAACAATATCGCTCATGAATGTGGAGATAACATTTCTTACCAAATTTTAACAAACCAAACCTAACACTATATTAAAATAATGCATCATGATCAAGTGGGGTGTACCTCAGGGATACAAAGGTAGTTCAACATTTGAAAAACAAAACAATGTAACTCACCATGTTAATAGACTAAACAACAATATGATCGTCTCAAAAGATGGAGAAAAATCATTTGACAAAGTAACCAACATCTTATCCTGATTTAAAAAAATCCTCAGCATATTGTAAATAGAAGAAATATCCTCACCCTGATGAAGAGCAACTACAAAAACTACACCGTTAACATCATACTTAAAAGACAAAATTCTTTCCCCTAAGATGAGGAAACAAGCAAGGATGTCTGCTTTCACCATCTCTATTCAACATAGTCCTGGAGGTTTCAGCCAGTCAATCCAGGCAAGCAAGAGAAATAAAAGACACCCAGATGGGAGACGAAGAGGTAAAATTGTCTTTATTCACAAATAGCACAGTCATCTATGTAGAAAATCTTGTGGAATCTATGTATTTACTAGAGCTAATAACTAATTTCAGCAAGTTTGGAAGGAGTGAGATCAATATACTAGCAACAAACAATTGGAAATTGAAATTAAAATAACAATACCATTTATGATACCATAAAAATATGAATTACCTAGAGATAAATATGAGAAAAAAATATGCAGGTCCCATACACTGAAAACTGCAAAACATACTAAGAGGAATTAAAGAACTCCTAAATAAATAGAGATAAATGCCATGGTTATGCATAAACATGGATAAAATATTAATTCTCCCCAATTTGATTTGATAGTTATAATACAATCCCAATTAAAATCTCAACAGCCTTATTTGTACATTTTAATACTAATTCTAAAATGCATTTGGAAATGCAAAAGATATAGAATTGCCAAAACAACTCTGAAAAAGGTTAGTTTGGCTAACCTCTACTATCTGACTTCCAGTCTTAGTACAAAGTTACAATGATCAAGATTGTGGTATTAGACAAGGGATACAGGAGTACTGATGCATAGGGGCACTTGTACCCCAATGTTTATAGCAGCACTCTCAACAATAGCCAAATTATGGAAAGAGCCTAAATGTCCATCAACTGATGAATGGATAAAGAAATTGTGGTTTATATATACAATGGAGTACTATGTGGCAATGAGAAAGAATGAAATATGGCCTTTTGTAGCAACGTAGATGGAACTGGAGAGTGTTATGCTAAGTGAAATAAGCCATACAGAGAAAGACAGATACCATATGGTTTCACTCTTATGTGGATCCTGAGAAACTTAACAGAAACCCATGGGGGAGGGGAAGGAAAAGAAAAAAAAAAAGAGGTTAGAGTGGGAGAGAGCCAAAGCATAAGAGACTGTTAAAAACTGAGAACAAACTGAGGGTTGATGGGGGGTGGGAGGGAGGGGTGGGTGGGCGATGGGTATTGAGGAGGGCACCTTTTGGGATGAGCGCTGGGTGTTGTATGGAAACCAATTTGACAATAAACTTCATATACTGAAAGAAAAAGATTGTGGTATTAGAATCGAGAAAGACAAATAGATCAATACAATTGAGAGTCTAACTGAAGACCCACACATGTGTAGTTAATTGGTTTTCAACAAAGATGCAAAAGCAATTAAAAAAATGTGAAATTGAGTAAATTATTTTGTAAAGGATGCAGTCATTAAATTTTGATGTAGAAATACATGTATCAGCATAACAAGATGTTCATGATATGTTAAGAGAAAACTTCAGGGTCTAAAACAGTTTGTAAATTATTATTCTATTTTTTTTAATGGGCTCTATTTTTCCCAAAGGGATACATACATACATATACATACAAATATACACACACAATAAAAGTGATTGTTAATAATAGGAGCCTGGAATTGCTTATAATTTTACTTTTGCTTTCATGCTTCTATTTTATTTATTTATAATAGACATGTACAGTAATAAAAGACAAAACCAAAACATTAGAATACTGTATATTCATTACATCAAATCCAATAACTTTTTTTTGGTTGAAAATGTGTACGTGGTATAAAGACCGGAAGATATATTACAAATGTTACTAAAAAGAGGTAAAGTTACAAATAGTCTTTTAGCTTTGCCTTTCTTGGTTTCCAGTTATTCCACATTGGGCACACCTTGCTTTTGAAAAATTACAAAAGCCTTAAATATTATTTAAAAACTTCTCAATAATTCCCTATAACTACCTGACTCAAGATCTAAGTTCTTAATCTGCTGGTAAGATCCTCCATGGACAATTGGCCCAGACCGACCTTTCTGACTTTCCTCTCTTTCCTTGAACGTCCTCTTATTCCCCACTTTGTTCACCTGGTTCTGGTCGCTGCCCCCACCCTGCTTCATGTCCTCCATCGCATCACTGCCTCTGATCCTGCTGTCTCTTCTTACTCGGGCCATGCTCCCCCCTCCCCCTCCTCCCCATGCCTTTCCACTTCACACCAACGTTTGAAGTTAAATTCCTGCTATCTCTGAAATTTCCGTAGAAATGCCTTTATCAAGTGCCAACCCTGGATTCCTATGGCACTCTGTCTTTCCCAAGCATTTGAAACTTAATCACAATCTAGTTAAAGGCATACCTAGCTTTACAGTAGTGGGGAGCCTCTTTGATTCCACAGTCCTATCGTACACATTTATCCTATGCTATATAGACTTAAGGTTCTGGAGCTGGACTGTTGGGCTTTAAATCTCGGTTTTACTGGTTAATAGGTGGTTGGTCTTGGGGCAAATTGTTCACTTCTCTTTATCTCCATTTTCTCTTCTAAAAATTGGGTACAAGACAACTTACTACATAGTTATTGTGGGGCCAATGAGTAGTTCTGAAAAGCATTAGAATATTGTCTGGAACATAGTAAGCACTCAGCAGATATTATTATTAAGGTGATTGTTATTATTGTCATCACAACCTCAGAATCAAGTCTTAGTTATATGTGTTGTTTCAGTAAACCCAGAAATATAAGGGCTTAGAAAGCATTATGAAATGACCCCTATATTTGGCCTTCTAATATTGAGTCTCTCCTTAATTTAAGATTTCTCATATTCTACCTGCCTCTAAGCTGTATTTAGATATAAAATAAAGTAAGGGAGGCACCTGGGTGGTTCAGTCGGTTAAGCTTGGACTTCAGCTCAGGTTGTGATCTCATGGTTCCTGAGTTCAAGCCCCACATCTGGTTCTGTGCTGACACCTTGGAGCCTGGAGCCTGCTTTGGATTCTGTGTCTCCCTCTCTCTCTCTCTGTCCCTCCCCCACTCACATTCTGTCTGTCTGTCTCTCTCTCAAAAATAAACATAAAAAAAAGAAAATTAGAATTTAGAGCAAATGCTTAAAAATTAAAATCCTAACTGCAAAGCACAATTTTAGCCACTAGGTGGTGATAAAACACTATGGTTTTTTTAAAAAACCGTCAAGAAACTTCCACAAAGAAATGTTCTATATTTCACACTTACTTGCATTATTTCTAATTTTTCCCTCCTCAAATAGGGAGCAAGAAGAGAAATGGAACCAGGAGACAGAACTCTTTTTCTTAGAGACCAGGGCCTGGGTCCCAGGAGATAATCAGCATTTAGAATACCTCTCTAGTGGGCTGCACACCCACACAAGAAGCCTGGCAACGGTTATGTTCCATAAGAGGCACTGCTTGCCTAACCTGTGCACTCTAGACACAGGGAATTGATTTTTCCCCCACTGCATTGCTACCAAACAGTAGGGGAAGATTTCTTCAACTCCAACCTTCTTCTAAATAACTGTTCCGTGGGTAACAACAATGCTGTGGTCTGATAGAGCAGGAAGACAAGGCAGAAGTGAGGTTTGATGCTGGATGCTGGGGAGACTATCAGTGACTCATCTGAGCAGCCTGTGCAAATTCAAGGAGAGGCCTATGTGCCTAGGGGTCAGTGCTCTAATTTATAAATACAAAATATTCCTAGTCTCTGTATCTGCAGGTCCTAAATTTTCAGATTTAAAGTTCAGAGGTTGTCCACCATATTTAAAGTTCTTGAATATATCCTCCCCAAGATGGCTGCCACCAGTCACTTCTTATAGCTCCTCTTTGTACTTACCGGAAGAATGTCTCTGTGGCTCTTGCTACTGCCTCCGCCTGCTATAGGTGTGGAGCGAGGGAGAGAATCACATTTTCTTCTCCTTTTATTAGCGGGGAGAGGGGGAAGGCAGAGTAAATTCCAGATTGAGGCCAAACCTTCAACTGGTCTAAACATGGACTCTATTCTTCTGTAACACTCTGAAAGTTTTCTATGCATGCAACTTCTTAAGAGGAATCCTTTTTTTTTTTTTTTTTTTTTTTTGTAATTGTGGTAAAACATACAAAACATTAAATTTGCCATTTTAATCATTTTTAGATATACAATCCAGTGGCATTAAGTAAGATTCCTCCAGGCTGGGGGAGAGAGAGTAGAATAGCACAGGTGGGATTCTCAGAAGTGCGCCTAACTGCATCCTGTTGTTGCTGATGGCATGGAGATGGAAAATTTTCAGACACAAGTGCACACAAGGTAGGGTGTAGGCAGAGAGGACTGTAGCCTCACATATGTAGCAAATATGGATAGATCTCCTCAAATATGTAGTAGAATGTGATGCTTCCAGCCCTTTGCCAGTGCTGTGTTCTCTGTCCGGGAAGGTTCTCCCTTCTTGACTTTCTATTGTCAGAGTAAAATTGCACCTGACAAAATTAAACAGGCAAAGAAGACTTATTCAAGACCATTGAACTGTACTCAAGGCAAGAAGGGAGAGAAACCAGAAGCTAGGCCTCAACTCCTCTCCACTGAAATAAAGGGTAGGAGGGATTTTGAGCATTGCACAGCTATTGGAAAAGTACTGAAGGACATTAGGGAGTGGTCGATCAGTGGGATGTGTCCAGCACATTGAGTCCTTGAGTTTGTGTTTTTCTCTGTGATTAGGCCACCTGTGTTTGCTAATTGGCACCAGGGAAGTTAGGATCCTACCTTCATAAGGAGACTGGGAGATAGGAGCTTTATCTTCACTGATGATTACATTTAAAAGAAGTGGCTCCCAGGTCCTCGGGAAAGACAGTCTTGCAGGTTTTCTAAAGTAAATGCTCTCAGAAAAGGAATCAGGGCCTAAAGTCATAGGCAAGTCTTTCTCAAGTTTAGCCAAGCTGAGGGGAAATGTAAGGCCATCTTGGTCACTATTTATCTTTAAATTCCACTCTTTGTCACTGAAAATGCCACACATTTCCTGATTCTTTTTCTTTCCCCTATCCCAGTTTTTCACTCCAACATCTATAGAATTTCTGATTCTTGTTTGTACGTCCATCACATGGATATGGAACTGACCTGCAAGTATTGATTTATATATTTGAGTCAGGGGTAGCATCATTTTTCATCAGTTGGTATGATGATGATCACCTGGTTCTGGGAATACCGAATAAATAATATTAAACTGAACTACATCTTACCAACTGGCACAGGCCATTCCAACCATTTTCACTGATTTGACCTTTCCATTAAACTGGCAAATTGCACGGCCAGTGCACTTGCTTTTCCCCTACTGATTCACCACATATGACTTGGTTTTTTGTTTGCTCATTTTATTTTCCTTTTTGTTCATTTGAATACAGTGCACATGTCCTTACATTAAGTGACCAGAATTCTAATGTTATAACAATTGAGCACCGTTCAAAGACTGGATAATTTTTAGCCAAACTCACAGTTTGGGCAGTGAGTTTTCTACTTTCTCTATTAGTGACACTCATGGATGGTAAAACCAAAGGTGAACCTGATTTGATGGTAAACAAAAGGAAAAGAAAAATGAATTTGAGTAGCAAAATGGCCCTCAAATGCCCATCAGCTTAGAAACTGCCCCTCAGGTAGTTCTAACAGTGATTCTACATAGGCTGAGACTTTGTCTTTACACAGTGAAGGGAAGCCTTAAAGAAATGATTTGCACTGATGTCAAATTCTGTCTTCAAATGATTTTTCTAGTAAGAGGAAACGTCGGTCTTTTGGTCTGAATTATCCAGAACTAGTGTCTGTTTCGATCAAATCTACAAGATAATTTCTAGTTAGCTCTTAGCAGTAATCCTATTTAGCCATCCAGATGGCTAAAAATGCCATGCCAATGTCCTTTTACTTATTGTGTTGTTGACCAGACACAGCCTAACTATTACCTTGGATTTCAGTTGGCTCTCTCACACACAAAAACACGGAATATTACGTGTTTGTTGTTTTTACTGCAGCCAAGGGGTATGTCCTGCTCTGGACACTCACGTTAGACAGAGACAACTGTGGACCAACTGTTTGTGTTGGCCACTAGAGCAGCATTTTGTACACGGCACCACTAGGTTACTATATGAATCCTATTCACACGAAAGAGTTAATATGTTTCTAAAAATTCTTGGTTGCCAATTCACAGAAAGTTAATTATGTCCAGACCACCAGATGATAAGGAAATAATATCATGTACAAGTCTAATGATAAAGTGCATCCATATTTATTTTGCTCTGGCTAGAACATAAAAATTATCTGTAAATTAAAAGAGGATGGGATCTTTTGAGGTAAACCATATTTCTTAAAATATGGGTCACTGTTTTGCAACTACCCCCACATCTCTCCATTTCTCCACTGCCTCATTTGTCTCAATTACAGTGTATTTTTCATATAATTATCTGATTTGTTCTCATGGATATTGACATGATATATATGCTAGGTTGAAAATCAGCTGCACAAGAAATACATATGAGAAGATGGACTCTCAACAAGGGAATACGAAAGATGGTTTTTCAGCACTTTTAGGGCTGAGGCTGGTGTAGTATATGCAAGAGGCTTGTTATTTATATTGGTTTTAAAAATATTTCCTCTTAAATATCTTCAGTATAGGGAAGAGAAAGAAGGGTACACATTTAGATGCTAAAAACCCCTCTGTCCTTAGGCAGCTGCCATTTTATTAATTTGGTGTGACCTTGGTCAGTAAAGCGTTGCCACTAATACATTCTACTAAGTTTGGTTCATGATGTCTCATTTCTTTGGGTGTCCTTCATGTTTCAGATTTTTGTTTATACACATAGAGGTTGAGAATAATGTCATTAATAAATCTAGTTCTCTCATGAAAAAGGTCATGTCTCTGCAAGGCCATTGAATCAATTGATTACATTAGCTTTCTTTGCATTACATTCGATTCAGTTAAGGTAGCTCAAACTGCCACGCTTCTTTTCTCCTTCACAGGAGAAAGAATTATCTCAAGGAGATCATCATCATGCTCTGGTTTTTCTCAAGGAGAAAGTTCATGGCATGCACATGGCAATCATTAAATAAAGGGGACAAAATTTAATACATTGTATATCAATCATAAAAAAAAATGTTAACAATAGAAAATCTACTGTGAAAACAAAGTCCTTATTCATGGGTAAGAGAGCTAGTCTGGCTGAGAGATGTCACTTTTCTTTATGTCTGATTCCAGACAGATATATGAGCAAATCATTCCTCTTTTGAGCTGTGCCAGAATGGAAAGTTATTTCAAGATATTTGGCCCATATTCATCAGTGCCCTCATCTATAAAACGGGAACAAAACCACTTCCCTCTTCAGGTTGATGTGAGAATTAATTGAGATTTTATATGAAGCACTTATGAAAAATGATTGTTGCATATTAAATTCTCAGTAAATACTAGCCATTATTACTTTTGTTATCAATTAGGAGCATGAGAAGAGAGGTAAAATGTCCTTACACGATGCTTACTGGTGAACTATGGGAATCAGGGAACTGGGAAGGAGTTGTGGCTCCCTTAGCTCTCAAGGTATCGGTGCATAATTTCTTCTTTCTTCTCCAGACATTCCCCTTGGTTTTCCTCTTCTTGGAGAAACCCACAAAGGTGTTCCAACTTCTAAACCCCACTCCTATTTTCTTATTAAACACAAATCCCTAGCCCCCAGCCTGCTTTCCTCTTGGTAACTGCCCACTTTGTCCCTAGATGTTTTATTCCTTCTAATCTGCTGGAGTACAGATATGGACTTGCCACCTCCTTCCTTCATTTCTGGCCTGAAAGAATGAGACACGTGAAATGATATGTAAGCATAGGAAGGACAGCATAGGAAGGAAAATAAAAGTAGGTTAAAATGGCTTGCAGGAGAGTCGGGCAAGGGGAGAAGATAGAGGAGAGGGAAGGGGTCAGACCATGGAAGGACTGCAAGGTTCTGCTAAGAAGCTGGATTTTATCTTGAGAGCAACAGTGAGCCAATCAGGTATAATTTAATCCAGGAGGAACTGATCATATTTTCCTTTTATAATGAGGACTTGGGCGATAGCACTGAGAATGGGTTGGGAGGCCACACCATTTAAGAGAAATTATAAGAGCCTCTATAAAAGTTTTTGTAATGAGGATGAAGAAAAGAGACCATTACCATAAGATGTTAAGAAGGCAGATTCACCAGGAGATCGTAATTTGTAGAAGGTAGAAAATAAGGGGCAGAGGGAGTCAAGGACTGCAGGGTTTCTGGCCTGGTTAGACTAAGTGAATGAGGGGCAAAACAAGAGGAGCCAGTTGTGGAGACAGAGAATAAGTTCAATTTGAGGTGCAGCTCGTGGGTCAACCAGCAGTCACATCCTCTCGATGACCTCCTCCAACAATATCTAGTTTGAATTTGTGTCAAGAAATCTACTCTAAGACATTAATGATCTCGAAAGTCCTTAAGAAGCTTTGTCATACCTTGGGATATTGAGATGCCATTTATTTTTCCCAAATGTATTTGACTTTATTCCAATAAGAGTTGAAATGACAGGTTTGTAGAGCTGTAAGTCACCGTAAAGATCCCTTATTACCACCTTCACAGATGAGGAGATTGAGGCAGACAGAATCCCACAGCTGCTTTGTCAGACCTGGCTTCTGCCAGAAGTCGGTGCCTCCCTTCTCTTCCCTCTGTTCTTGCATGCTTTTCCTCTCTGGGTTCCTAAAAGTGGAGAAATCTTCCTGACTGCTTGGGGGAACTTCCGCTAGGTCAGATGATCTTCTGGTAACATTGCCTGAAATCCAACACAATATATGCTTCCCGAATTTTCAGAGTACTATATTTGGGGGGACAAGTATTATTCAAGTGAAGAGGTGAAGACTTCCAGCTGGATCTATAGGTCTGGAACTCAACTAAAAGTTATGAGCTGCAGGTGCTGGTTTGGGAATTATTAGTATATAAAGACAATAGAGGATAATGTGGAAGGGGAACAGAAGGAAGTAAAAAGGAGGATCCTTGGAGGCACCAACGTTTCGAGGGAAAGGCAGAGCAAGAGGGAGACCTGGAAACCAAGAGAGGAATGTTCACAAGCCATGGGATGAGATGATTTTAGGAAAGAAGGAGTGGTCATCCATGGTGAAAGGAATGGTTCTCATTTTGTTGAGAAACTTACACAGGTGTGGAAAATTAACAAAGATCATAGAGTAGGATATTGTGGAAGCTGATCTGTTTGAGGTTTTATTCAATTCAATACGCATTTATTAGACCATTCCTCTCCTAACAGTGTGTTGGAGACAAATAAAATCTAGATATAGTTTCAGAGCTTGAGAAGCTTAAGATCTAAGATCAGACCCTGAAGTCAAATATAAATAAATGACTAATGAAAGATTCGTGTAAGAAAAAAATATATATTGGACTGAGCTCCTTGATTTTCATTTGAGAATTTGTGTTTCTTTAGATAAAAGGCTCTGCTATGTCAAAAATATGACAAAAAGAGAGGAAAAATTAAATAGACTCTGCAATATCAATTTAGGAAAATAAAACAAGTTATGATATATTCCAGTCTGGGAATATAGCACAATTTGATTTGTCATTTCATTATATAGTAGCAGATCTTGTGGACATTTAAATGCTTCCTCATTATGTTTATTAAAATGTTATACATAATTGTTATAATTTTTAAAGGGATTTTGCAAAAATTCTATAAACCAATCTGTTTCTTCAGGGCCCATTTCTCTATTATTTATATTTCATCACATTTCTACAGTTTACACTGAAGAGCATTCAGAAAGAAATCAAAGAACGCTATTATCAACTCAATTACCTCTTTGAAGAAACTGCTGAGGACATATACCAATTATTAGTACCGTGGGGAAGGAATATAGAATCAAGAATTAGAAAACTGGGTTTTCGAAAAAAAAAAAGAAAACTAGGTTTTCAGTCTCAACTCAATCACTTACTATTTGCATAATTTTGGGCAAGTCGCTCAACTGTACTGAATCTAAATGTTCTTATCTTATCTATAAAATGGTAATAATAGTAGGAATATTGTGTGGCTGTAATAATGTATACAAAGCACTATATCAAATAAATATATGGGATTGCTTTTCAAACTATAAATTCCTGTACAAATATTTATCTTATTATCAATACTATTTCCTTGAGAGAAAGGTTAATATGAAAAAAAATTCTCTTTTAAATTTCTGCTTGAAGCTTAGAGATGCATATTTGTTTCAACGGTATTTCAATGGTGTATAAAATCACTGCAAGGGACACCTGGGTGGCTCAGTTGGTTAAGCATCCAACTTTGGCTCGGATCATATATCACGGTTCGTGAGTTCGAGCCCCGCATCAGGCTCTGTACTCACAACACAGCTCCAGATCCTCTGTTGCCCATTCTCTCTGCCCCCTCCCCCTGCCCCTTCATCACTTATTTGCATGCTCTTTCTCTCTCTCTCAAAAATAAATAAACATTGAACAAGAATCATTGCCAAGTTGACAGAATTATCAAATAACCAATCCCTCTTGGTAGTTAATGGAACAGAAATAGTCAATTAGAGCATTTTGCTGACCTTAGTGACCAGATATCACTCTTTGGCACTTGACTTTCATGGTAGATAAAAGAAATTAACTGACACTCAAATAAATCAGTTATATAACTGAGGTCTTGGAATTAAAAAAATGATTTCATATATAGGAATACATGAATATATGTACTGTACATATGAATATATGTCCTAGCTTAGATATATCTCTATATAGATAATATAGATGATATAGATAGGATATATTCTTATAACATAATTACATCAATTTTCATCAATATTTTTTACCAGATCTTTTTGATTCAAGATAGCAATTGAAGAAAGAAAGAATCTTAGATTTTGTATATTCATACCCTCCACAAGATTTCTTATCAGAAGTTTTCTGGCATCTGCTTGTGCATAGGAGAGTAAGTATTCTGCAAGGTAACCTGTTCTTCTTTAAAAAATAATTTTTCTCTTCCATTTTTAAACAAAACTAGAGAAAATTCTTCTTTATTCTAAGCTGAAATATGATCTTAATACCTCTCTAAATTTTTGTAGACACAGACACATTTTATGGGGCAAGAGCATCATTCATTCATTCATTGAACATTTGTTGCCAGTTATCAGCTGGCATTCATACAAATAAGCCCTACTCTCAAGCCAGGTGCAGTCAAATTTGAGATAAAAACAACTCAATTGTATGATTTTCTTCCAACACCAGATCCTCAACTTCATAGGAAAACCTACAGAAAGATCTAATTGACTCTCCTAAAATACTTCTGAGTTGATTTTGCAATCAAGTCACTATCACATTTTCCTCTAACTTCCCCCAACCAAATATTGAGATAGCATAGGCATATCCAGAGGGTAGCAAGCAAACAAAATTTGTTATCCTTTCTCTTGGAGATTTTTCTCTAGCTCTCTATATACACAATAAAAAGTAAAATGGACAAAACCGTAATAATTTCACTTGTCCCCCAAAAATATAGTGCTCTGAAAATTCAGGAAGCATATATTGTGTTGGATTTCAGGCAATGTTACCAGAAGATCATCTGACCTAGCGGAAGTTCCCCCAAGCAGTCAGGAAGATTTCTCCACTTTCAGGAACCCAGAGAGGAAAAGCATGCAAGAACAGAGGGAAGAGAAGGGAGGCACTGACTTCTGGCAGAAGCCAGGTCTGACAAAGCAGCTGTGGGATTCTGTCTGCCTCAATCTCCTCATCTGTGAAGGTGGTAATAAGGGATCATTACGATGACTTACAGCTCTACAAACCTGTCATTTCAACTCTTATTGGAATAAAATCAAATACATTTGGGAAAAATAAATGGCATCTCAATATCCCAAGGTATGACAAAGCTTCCTAAGGACTTTCGAGATCATTAATGTCTTAGAGTAGATTTCTTGACACAAATTCAAACTAGATAATTGTTGGAGCAGGTCTTGGAGAGGGCTGATTGCCAGAAGACCTGTGAGCTGCACCTGGGCATTGGGCGTTTGGAGGCTCCTCCCCCTCCCCTATGAAGACCGAACATTCTGCGCACCTTTCCCACAGTGGGAGCCATTTTCAAGGAGGCAGCCCGGAGAGAGAAACGTGTTGTTGAGATCATGGGAATAGTAAATGTGACGGAACCCAATTAAGGACTCTATATAAACTTTGCACTTTAAAATTCTGTCAGGCAAGTGCGGAGATTTACTCCTCTTGCCGCTGACCTACGCAGACCGTAAGTAAGCTCCCTTGCTTGATAACACGGCCACCTGCCAGTCTGAAGTGGCCTGCCCTTTTCCTTGCTCACTCCTTGCCCTGTGTGTACTAGAGGCCAGTTTACAAACCAATTCCGATTTCAGTTTTTACAGTGTATGTTATACATGATTGCAACATACAAGAAGCTGATAGTGTCCTTACACATTTGTTTCTCAGTTGATACAGAGTTGTGTTTGTTTTACTTATTATCATATCTATGCTGTTTTATTATCTTGAGACTTTCAGTGACTTTGAGACCATGAGAAAAGCTAGAGAAAATATGGGAAAATGAGACATATATTTGTGAAAGTACGTAATCACTGAATTAAAACTTACCATCCTTTGTGGTTATTTATCTTTAAAAAAATGAGAAAAATATACTAAACCTTGTCTTCAGTCTTGAATGGAACATTTAACGATTTATGAAATGGTCTATTGGGTAAAAAAAAATTCCCTTGAGTTTTCATATTTAAGTGTATAAATGTTTACATAACCAATAAATAATTCACTGATGTGAAAGACTGAATTGCCTCTGTTATCTTCTTTTTGGAGGACAATCATACAATTCTTTGAGGCTTTCAGGTCTTGACTCTTGTTACAATTTGTTAGTTTCCTTTTTATATCTGGGAGCTTTCATTAGCCAGCCAAGGACCAGCTTTCTGAATTTCTTTTCCTTCTGACAACAGAGTTGGATCCGAAATCCTGCACAGTTTTGCCTGTTTGCTCATTGGCTGGGAGAACACATGGTCATAGACTGATTAAAACAAGACTTTTTGCAGAATGGGGTTGATTTTCCAAAGTGCAGTGATGCAGTTCCCCTCTGCTCCCCATCCCTACCATACCCTATTCGGGCTGGATTCATGAGAAGAAAATTATTCCGTAATTCTACACAGCACATGTTGAAGACATGGGCACTTATAGAAACAGCACGGCGGCAGGTGGGTGTAGTTTTTCCTTTTTTTTTTTTCTTATTTTCTAAAATTTATTTTTTGGTAACGTTTATTTTTTGAGAGAGAAAGAGAGTGTGCACTAGCTGCTGGCACAGGAGGGGCAGAGAGAGGGGGAGATAGAATCCAAAGCAGGCTCCACGTTCTGAGCCGTCAGCACAGAGCCTGACACAGGGCTCGAACTCACAAACTGTGAGATCATGACCTGGGCCGAAGTCAGACGCTTAACTGACGCTTAACGCCACCCAGGTGCCCCTGTAGTTTTTTCTTCGTATCTCAGGCTTGCCAGTGACCTTGGGCAAGTCTCATAGCATCTTCGTTTCCATGTGGTTGAGCTTAACAGTATGAAGCTCCTTATGGTTCCTTCTCTTATTATGACTGGCCTATTTATTCAACTTTTGGTCATTTTCCCCAAAGAATAACACTATTTTTAAATTTAACTTAGCTTCCAAAAATGATTATACAGTCAATTTGGCTTTTTTTTTTTTTTCCTTTCGAAGTGGAATTTTATGAGATTTAACACCTGTGTAGATTCTTGTAACCACAACAGTCAGGAAACTGTACTATCCTATCATTCAAAAAATTCCCTTGAGCTGTCTTTTTATTCTCACACTCCCTAGCCTAGCCCCTGAAAATTGCTGTTGTGGTTTCTATCACTATAATTTTGTCTTTGAGAATGTCAGATAAGTAGAATCCTACAATATAGTACCTTTTGAGAATGGCTTCTTTCAGCATAATGCTTTTAAAATGTATTCAAGTTGTTATGTGTATCAGTAGTTTATTTGGTCCTTGTCACTATCATAGTATCCTATTGTACGGATATACCACAGTTTGTTTATGCCTGTGCTTGTGGGGAAATAGGTTCTACTTACATAAAAGGGTTAGAAAAAAGCTTAGGGCACCATGGGGCGAATACACCCGAGGCTACCTAGTGAGATACTGTAATGATATCACGAATAACTTGTTACATCACCTGCAGGAAATTACTTTGCATCTGGCACCAATGTACCTTGATCACAAACTCCACTTTCCCCCAGACTCTTTGCTTCTTACACACACAAGTTAATGATTACTGTCTGATTGTTTTCTCCACGTTCACGTGTGTGAGATCTTGTTTTCCTCACATTCACTATGTAGGTAATATCTCGTGTGCTCAATAAATATGGAGATGAAAGCCCTCTTTGGGGCTCTTGTCTCCTCCCAGACTTTAGCCCCTCTCATACTCAATTCTGTGTCTGGTCTCTTGCTGGACAAGAGAGAACTCCAGACCCAGTCTGAGACATGTGCTCATTGAAAAACATTGAGTAATTTCCAGTTTTTAGCTATTATAAATAAATCTATGAACAATGTTACAGGCTTTTGTGTGAATGTAAGTTTTTATTGCTGTAGGACAAATAGCAAGGAGTGGGGTTGCATGGTCAGTGGCAAGGGTATATTTAACTTTATATAAAACTCTGAAACCATTTTTCAGAATGGCTATACCATTTTGCATTCCTACAAGCAATATATGAAAGTTCTAGTTCTTTGTCAGCACTTGGTGTTCTCAGTATTTTTTATCTTAGCCATTCTGATGGGTGTATCATGATGTCTAATATGGTTTTGATTTGCATTTATCTAATGGCTGATGATGTTGAACATCTTTTCATGTGTTTATTTGCCATCCTTATATCCTCTTTGTTAAAGATTCTGTTCAAGTTCTTTGCACATTTTGTAATTGGGTGGTTTGCTTTCTTATGGCTGAGCTTTCGTAGTTTTTTTTTTTTATATATATATTCTGGATAAACAGCCTTTGTCAGATACGTGATTTGCAAATATTTCCTTACATCTATAACTTGTCTTGTCATTCTCTTGGCAGTTTCTTAAGCAGAGAAAAGTTTTTAATTTGAGGTCCAAACTATCAGTTTTCTTCTTTACAGACCCTATTTTGGTGTCCTTCATAAGAACTCTTGGCCTAACACTAGGTCGTTAAATTTTTCCCAAAGAAGATAACTTTAGAGAAATGAAATGCTATATGCATGAGGATATTCTTCATGGCACACTGGTGAGTGGTGAGAATTAGAAATAATAGCATATTGCCACCAGAAAGCAATGGGCACATAAATTATGATGTCATCTGTGGCCCTTAGAAATACTTATGAAAACTGTGTAATACCACCACAGGGAAATAATTATGGTTTTAGTCAAAGTAAGACACAAATGGTGTGTGGTATCTTCCACAGTTACAGAAAATAAACAAACCAAACATTAATTAGAAAAGAGATAAAAAGGAAATACACTACAAATGTTAAAGATAGGTCAGAGTGACTCTGGGTAACTTCATTTCTTCCTACCTTTCTGTATTTCCTTGGTTTTCTTTAAATAGGTTTATGAAATACATCCAAAAATGAAACAAAATTTTAGTTAAAAAAAAAAAAATTAAGTCTTGACCTTTTGTCTCTGGTGGGAGACCAAGCACTGTCGTTTACTGAATCGGACGGCTCTGCCCTGGAGGATCGGCCAGCTGGCCAGGAAGATAGAAGCTTGAGGAGAAAGATCTTCTGGCCCTGGTTGGGGGGCAGTGGCCCCAGAGTTGGGGGGAGGGGATAGTAGGGGGAGGAGGAAGGGCGAGAAGAGAAGTTATGTTTTTTTGTTTTGTTTTCATTTGTTTTTTGTTTGTTGAGAGAGAGAGAGGGCACAAGTGAATGAGGGGCAGAGAGGGAATCCCACAAGGGGGAGAGAGAGAGAGAGAGAGAAGCAGGGCTCGAGCTCACCTGAAGCGGAGCTAGAACTCAAAAATCGTGAGATCATCATCTGAGCTGAGGTCAGATGCTTAATGGTCTGAGCCACCCAGGTGCCCCAGAAGCATGTTTGATAACACACAGGGACAGTGATTATAGCCTGCATGCCAGCAAACTCCATTCTTATTTCTCTGTCCTATCTGCTGCCTAAATTTGCTATAAGCCAAGAGCTCTGGAAATAAGTGTAGATTCTTGTATGGATCATATTCAGCCACTTTTGAGGTCACTCTGTGTGTCCGATCCTGTGCTTTGAAACACCAAGAGGAATAATGGACAGCCTCTGTGTAGGATAGAGGACCTATCCTGTAGGCCCTCAAAATCCAATGATTCCATCTGCCATGGAACACAGGCGAGCCACTTGTCACCACTGCAACAAAATAAGCCTTTCTCTGCTGGCGATGGCCTGCAGTTTTCAAAATTACCTTTCACTTAGTATCTTGCCTGATAGCCACATGACTCCCCTCTCCTCCTCTCCCTCCCTGAGCTGTAAAATTGTGGTGTGCTTTTTCTCTTAAACATGCTTGCTCCATTTCACTCCAGGGCACTGATGGTTCCCAAGGAGATAGGTAATGACCATAGTGTTCTCCAGGAGGACGGGTGAAATCCTCATTCTGGATCAGGAACAGAACCCAGAGGCTTTATGGGCCTGTTTATCCCAGTGTTCCCCTCTCTACATGACAGTCTGAGCAAACTGAAAAGCCTCCATCCACCATGCCTGACAAAGTTAACTTGCTCTGAGTTCATCTTAAAATCATTAGAACTCACTTGAATACTTCACACAGGAAATGCAGACGCCACCTGCAGTGTCTAAGAGGAAGCAAAGCACAAAGGCACTGGAGCCAACAGGCAACCAAGTCTGTCACGATGGATTACAAGGTGCAGACCTCCCGCCAGAAGGAGGCGCTCTGGGACATGACCTGTTGCTGCCTATACCCTGGTCCCTTGAACCTTGAAGATGGGCTGTGCTGACGAAAAAGGGAGGGACTTATTAGTTTTCTTTTCCATTCATGCTTGTTTTGAAAACATTACATGCCTTGCAGATTACATGATAATTATACTTAAGGGCTGCCAAGCGCTTCAGGAATAATTATCATATGATTTGCAGGTTTTAGAGCTCATGGTAACACTTTAGTGCTGGGATGCTTTCTTTAGTCATTCACAGCAATCACCCTTCTCAAAAGTGCACTCACAATCTTGGATTGTTCCTTGAGCCCACTGAGAAGCCGAAGAGGCTAAACGAGCTGTGTTCAAAGGAAGCAGGGGAATTTGGGGGACGTGATGCTCTACCACGGTCCTGACTGGAAGGCTGGCCAAATCCAAGCCTTTATGAGGGCCACATGAAGCCCAAGATTTAATAAAAATGAACACCTGCTTGGGGGAAGGCCTTCTTAGAGTAGACACAAAAGTGCTTACTCCTTCCTTACTCTTCTATTACTATTCAAAGTGTGATTAAAAGTGGCAAGCCAGTGATTTTCACCACCTTACTGTAATTGTTCCCGATGTTTCTAACAAGGACGACCTAAGTGGTCAAGGTTTGAGAATTTTGCCCTCTCATCAGGTGAAGCTTTAGCTTATCATTCCTCTCCTGTGTGGCACCCTCTCCCCCTTTGGCACTGTAGACACCATCCTTCCCTGCTCGTGGTCCTATTTGTCTTTAATTTCTCTGCCACTTCCTTTTGCGCCATGCCAAGCTCCTGTGTTTGACACGTAGTAGGTGGTGGGTAGTTGTTTACTCTTATAGAGTACTGCTCAGGAATTGTGCTGAAAGGGTATGCATTCATGCTCAAGAAGAGCGTGTGCCATGTTAGAGAATGGTGTCTGGTTACACTTAACTCATTTTTTCATCACCTAATCCCTACTTTACACCTGTTAAGTGACAGACAACAGGCTGGGCACTGGGGTCACATCCAGGAACCAAATAAGTAGAAGCAGACAGAATTTCTGCCTTTGGGTAGCCTGGTCTAGTGGGAGATGCTGGTAAGTAAAAGGCCATCAAAATAGAGCCTAGTAGGAGCTATTTTAGGGAAGCATAGGACCATGGGAGCACACGGGAGATGAACCAGCTCCTGGCTTGGAGGAGGAGAGTGGGCCTCCCCGACTTTGAGGCTGAGACCTGAAGGAAAAGGAAGATTTGGAGAGGGTTATGAGGAAACAGGAAACATTTATGAAGAAAATAGCCTTCCAGAGAGCCTGGAGGTAAAAGTGAATTGGGAAGCTTTGAGGGAATGAAGGGCGAAAGCAAGGGAAGAGGCAAGTAAGGGGCAATTGATTCAGTGTCTTATGCATTTTTTTTAAATGTTTGGTTGTTTATTTTGAGAGTGAGAAAATGCAAGTGGGGGAGGCATAGAAGGGAGAGAATCCCAAGCAGACTCTGCGCTGTCAGCACAGAGCCTGACAGGGGGCTTGAGCCCATGAACCCAGACGCCCCCAGGGTCTTGTGCTTTTAGGAAGGTTCGGGTGGATGTCCAAGCAGTGTGCAAGCAGTGTGTGTTCAGGATGCTTTGACAGGAAACTATAGGGTGACTTGTTATAGAAGGATCTCCTGGAATTGAGGAATGAATACACCAGTTCTGCCACGGTGAGGAGAGGAGAGAGCGTTTCTGGATGAGGTCTGATGAGTGAGGCTTTATAGAAAACACTGTGAATCTTCATAGTTGTGCCTTATGTGAGGCAACACGGTGGGGTAGATGTTTCCTTCCTCTGCAAGATCATTGATGAGATGCTCACAAGAGGGCGCCCTTGCAGAAGAAAGTCCTCTGTCATCCATTCACATCCTTTGTCCCAACTGACACCAGCAACCTGAGGAAATGAAGGCCCTCATAGGGGCCCCTCTGCAGGAACCGCCCCCCCCCCCCCCCGGCCCCCGGATGACAACAGTGAACACACTGGCCCACTTAAATTCCTGTGCAGCTGAATCACAGGTGTGATTCCAAAACAAAAGATTCCTATTAGAAGCCCAGTGCTCTATTTTCTTACGTCCTATCATTCTTTAGGAGCCTCAGATTATTTATAATAGCTTTGATTAAATTTGTACTTACCACATAGGCAATGAGATACCTGTCTTTAGCATTTAGAAGGATTCAAGGTAAAGCTTTTGGCTTCTTTCATTTTTACACCACACATATCACCATCAGGTCTTCTGTAAGACCAAGAAACTGTGTCTTATTTTAGGTGAAATACTACAGTCGCTTAGGCATCCCTAGTAATATGCCTGGCACCTTAAAGTCACTTGGTTTCTTAGTGATATAATCTTGGAATTTCAGCCCATTTCCTCAGGAAGTGCTATTAGCAGTACAGGATGCAGAATTTAGTCTAATGAGTAGATAACAATGTGGGTATTTTAAACCCAAGCCGTGTCTTGGAGGACTGCTTTAATATAAAACAATAAATGGACCGTTTTTTCCTTGCCTAGAGACCCCTTACTGGAAAGGCACTCCCCTGCCCCTAACAGGTGTGGACCTTGTAATACATGGTAGATATTATCTGATGTGGCCCCTCACGTGTACAGGCCCTTTCCAAGGCTCTAGGAGGGTCCTGGCAAATTTGTATTATAATTCTGTAATTTTTTTTCTTCAATGGGGCTCTCTAGATGATATAAATTTCAGGGTGTCCCGAAAAACCTTGATTCTCCAGGCGTTATTTCTACAAGGCCATTTTGATATCCATTCTTTCAGTGGCAGAGCACCTGTCAGTCCCTGTGGGATCACATCCAGGACAATAGCGATTGTTTTAAATTGTACGCATTTCCACCAGCTTTTCTCCCCTGGTTGTTCTTTAAGGGGCTATTGTATCAAAGAGAAGGAAGGAAGTGACCAAGAAAAGGAAGTTATGCCGAAGTCATTTTAAAAGTGTATTTTTCAAATGATAAAAATTTTTCCCAAATTAGGGGTTGCGGGCCAGGCTATGGACAGTGTGGATGAAACGTGAATCTTTGAGGGGTTGAATTCCTTCTTGGCCCCACTCCTAGGCTTCAGCATACACACTGCCCTTTGAGCTTTCATGAATTTTCCCAGTGTCCCTCTGCATTCCCAAGCTCACTTAATTCATGGTCTGTCTGCCTCTCTCTTTCCTTTTTCCTCAGCCTCCAGAGATGTGCGTGCCTACTTTCTGCATTGCTGGCTTCATTTCCATCTTCGGCATGTAAGAGCCTCTGTGCTGGCTGCAGATATATTACCTCTGTTTTCCTGGAGTCCTTCCCATCCCTGCCTGTCTCGGACGGCTCCCTTCCACATTATTTTATTCTGTGTCATCAGCTAGCAAGGCTGATGGAGACAGTGAACTTAGCGTGCTTTTTGTCTATCCCCACCCAGAGAAATCACTTCCAATGGCATTTACTCTTTGCAGTGGGAAGGCAGGAAAGAATCCCGTTCTTCATGGTCTGAAGCCCACAGCCGCAGAAGCTGAGTTGTTATGAAAGTTCCAGCTTCAGGCAAAGAGGGGAAAGAGTGTAGGACACACCTAAATACAGGAATGTACACATGTGCACACACATTTAAACGTGCATCTGGTTTGCCCAGAAATTGATATGCACCTGGGTTCAAGCCCCAGGTTCAACCTCTTGCTACATGTTGGATATGTGCTTGTGAGGAGCCCATTTCCTTTTTTTTTTTTTTTTTTTGACATTCAGTTAAGCTAAAAGCGAAAACAGCCATCTGTACTGCCTTTGATACAGTGGATTGCTAAAAGCTGTTCCCTGTCAGACCTCTTCTTCTAGCCTTGGCGAGGAGACACAGACACATATGACACTTCTGTCATCCACATATGAAACACACAGATTTCAACAGTCATATGTCCCCTAAAAAATCAGGCTAAATGCTAAATTATCCCCAATGGCTGGCTTTTCTTCTGTGGCCATACCAGAGTGGAAGGCATAAATTTTACTTTCAGGTCTTGTGTTTTGTGTGTGTTTTGTTTTTCCCACTGAGGGCACCAGACATTCTCTCTGATCTTCAATTGTGTTCCATATTTTTTCATTAACACTTGCATTTAAGCAGCTCATTCTAATTCTTTCCGTTGTTCCTGTTCTGCGTGAACTATCTGCTGGCAGTTGCCATGCCAACTCCAAATCCTGGGGTCCTGCTGCTAGATCACAAGCTGCCATTAGCATATTTTTAATAGCACCTGATTGCCCTCCAAAGACCTTCTAGTAGCTGAACTCCATTAGCTCAGAGTGTCACGAGACTTAACTGCGTATTTACGGACTGGATCAGGGAGAGAATATGCTGAGCTACACATCTAGTCTCCAAGCTTAGTTTCCATGAGTGCTAGGTTGGTTCCTTGGGCCTCATTCAAAAGGAAGATCGTGTCAATTGCGTGTCCATGTAAGTATCAACTTTTGCTTCCTGGAGCTGACTTTCCATAATATGGAATATCAGCATGACTCTCACACTTGTGGAAGCCTTCTCGCACTTACATTGAGAAATCAGCTGCTCCCCACAGTTTAGGGACCTGGGCAGGGACGATGCTACCATCGTGTTCTTTCTAACTTAGACCAAACTGAATGGAGCAGGCAGTACTGATCAGAAGTCAGTTTCTCTTCAAAAAAGAGTTAGAGAATAGTGAATTAGAAGTGTTTCAGTAATTAAGAGTTAAGGAGACAGATTATTTCAAAGTACATGGTTAAGAGCTTTTGAAATTAAGTTGCTTTGAAGTTCTGAAGACTCTCAGCAGCCAGTGAGCTAAGTAGAAGAATTTTGACACCTCAAGTGAAGACAAGAGGAAGTTTTGAATTGCTACTAAAATTTGAAGAAAGGAAAAAGGAGTTAAACTGTGGTTAAAAACGGTTTAGTGAAGAGGGACCTTGCAAACTTACGTGTTTAGGGTGATGTGACAGATAAGGCAAATGCATAAAGTGAGATGACTGGAAGATGAGGGGAGGGCAATGGGCACTTGGTATCCACACTGTAGAGATGTGTGACAAAGGACTGTGACAATCCAGGGTGACCTGTCTACAGTGAGTGCTTTCTCCTATAGGTGACCAGGAGGACCTTGTGTTGCCATATCTTTAGGTAACTGCAGAAAAGTTAGTGATCTGTATTTTAGAGAGAGGGTGCAAGTGAGCGAGGGGCAGAAAGAGAGAAGTGGGGCTCACCCAAAGCAGGGCTTGCACTCACCCGATGTGGGACTTGAACTCACCAACCGTGAGATCATGACCTGAGCTGAAGTTAGATGCTTAACTGACTGAGCCACCCAGCCACCCCAGAAATATATATTTTTGATAAAATTTCCCATTTTGAAAATATCGAACGTGTAATAATCTGTCTTTAAAAACATTGGGCAACTCAACATGTATAGGGCAAAAATACTTCTTGTGTTGAATATAGTCCATGAGCTGCCAATTCACCACCCATTTAAAAAGAAGCCATTTTTGGGGCACCTGGGTGGCTCAGTCGGTTAAGCGGCTGACTTCGGCTCAGGTCATGATCTCACGGTCCATGAGTTCGAGCCCCGCGTCGGGCTCTGTGCTGACAGCTCAGAGCCTGGAGCCCGTTTCAGATTCTGTGTCTCCCTCTCTCTCTGACCCTCCCCTGCTCATGCTCTGTCTCTCTCTGTCTCAAAAATAAATAAACGTTAAAAAAAAAATAAAAAAAAAAGAAGCCATTTTTAATACTAGAACTAAGGTATTATTAAAATAATATGTCCAAATTACTAAGGAAATATATATATACATATACATGTATATACATATATATATAATTTTTTTATGTTTATTTACTTAGAGAGTGTGTGCACACATGTGGCTGAGGGGCAGAAAGAGAGGGAGAGAGAGAATCCCAACACAGGGCTTGATCTCTGAACCGAGAGATCATGACCTGAGCCAAAATCAAGAGTCAGATGCTTAACCACCTGAGCCACCCAGGCACCCTGAGGAACTCTATTTTGATGGGAATAATACTAAATGAGGTCCTATGTTAATCTGAATCCCCAGATAAGTTTTCATAAGTCTCAGTATTTAGTTCATATAATCAAGCATGTTGGAGGAATGGGAAGGACGGTGAGCACTGTGAGTTCAGAAGACAAAACCTGTCTGGTACAGTCACAGAAGACTTCAAGGAAGAGGTAGAGCTTGATCTGTCTTTCAAAGGGTGGTTGGATTTGGAAAAACAGATGAGAGGGGACATTTTTCTGGGAAGAAGGCACAGTGGGACCGTAAGTCCGAAGGAGGAAACTATGAGATGCTTTATTCTCATAGAAACAGCAGACAGAAACAGCACAGACCCAGTGCTGGGCACAATAAATAAATAAATACCAACTTGAAACAAAGAAAAACATTACTGCTTACTTAAAATCCTTAGCTTCCCATACTATGGATGAGAGGCATGAAAAATGGAATTTATCTTAGAATGTAGACTCAGGTATTTGAATAAGGTGCCTTAAAAACTGAATCTGAACAGCATTGCATTAGTGCTCAGAGCACTTACTTAAATTATGTTCATGTGGATATAATTTCTCCCATTTTACTTTTCAGAAGACTTGCATCTCTTCAGTTTTTTCATTCTATACACTGCCACTGTGTTCATAGGTCACAAGCCTAACTTTGAATTTCATTTGTAAGCTTGGGATCTCAAGCCTGGATTTTTTCCAAGAAGTTAAAAGTTTACTCGCCCCTGAGGTCAATTGGAGTTGCCTTCTTTGACACTTGTCACCTGTGGTCCTCAAAGGGCTTGGCGGTTTCAACATTAATTTGAGCAGATAAAATTAAATATTATAATAGTTTTACTACATAAGACCTTAGCTTTCTGTATAGTTTGATTACACATCTGTTGCTGCAGACCTACCTCCTACAGCCTTGCCGTGCAAAGTTACGGTGAGGGTGGGACTGTGCAGTTAGTTAATCTCCAATCAGGGCTGTCCAGAGGAGTCTGTAAGCGTGGGTGGGGGTTCTGGAAGGGTGCCAATGGAGGCTTGCCTAGGACTATCAGGAGACAGGAAGAAAGTTAATTAAAAGTCCAGTTAAGTTGACTCAAAAGATTAATAAATCAAAAAGTTCATCAGGCTAGAGGAGCTAAGTGGGACATGATCCAAAGGATCAAAGTGAGGGTCAGAAATAGGATGACTGGAAACAAAGCCAACCCAGGAACTCACCCTGGGAATGCTGGGACAGTGCTCTGGCAACATCTTATGCACAGGCCAGGGAGCCCAGCTGGACAGGGCCCTTGCTCTGACAGCACCAGAGCCTGGATGGATCCTCATAATTTCTTGGGAAGGAAGCAGTATCGAGGCAAGTTTGAAGGCACCAGTTTTGAAGCATTGTTTTCCTGGTTTGTCAAGTGAGAGATGTGTGTTGATGTTCTCTTGTGTTTTTGTGAATGCTACTAACATTCTCTGACATCATCAGGATAAGGCACCTAAAGCATTAATCTTGTGTCTGTCCTGGAACCAGCCAGTTCTCCCTGAAACTTTGCAAATCTATCCCCAGTGAACATGCAGAACATCAATACTGATCTGCCAGGTGACATCTAAGGAGAGCTAACAGCTGGAGCCCAGCCCCAAAATACCTATCCTTCCTTGACAGTGGAGGGCACCTTGGTCAGCACCTTCTGCAGCAAGGAAATGGCTGTGGAGAGTTCCTTTCCATATGCCCCCAGATCAGGCCCTCAAATCTGGGGAAATGCTTGCAACAGGAATGTGCCATCCAAAAAATCAAATACACCGATTAGACTAAAAGAAAGTGAGTATAGCACATGCCAAGTTTGCCTGTGGTCACATAAATGAGCCTTAGCTGTTTCCTGAAGATAGGAGCTGGAACTCTCATGGGTAAAGCTGACTGAGATCACACATTTCACCCTTGGCCTACTTTGTTTATCTCCAGACCACTGAAGCATTCAGTCTAGACCGTACAGTATTTCCAGTATCTCCTGTTACTTCTTTCCCAAGCATCTGGTTTTTCTCAGGCCCCACGTGACCCACCCTGCACAGCCTTGTGCTGGGATCCAAGAACTGACGAATGTCCCACTCGTGCTTGGGTCACTGAAGACATTTGTTGAAGTCTGGTGCCTGTCTTCTAAGGTGGCCCCTCACATGGTGGGTTTTCCTTCTGGACAGAGAATTTTGGGGTCCTTGGATATTCCTTTCTACTGACTTCAGAACTCAAGAAAGGGAATATCCAGGGAGCTCCTGTCCTAGGAACTCTGACTCCAGGCTTGACATCCTGGGAACTTCTTGGGTGAAAGCACTGAACCTCTTTGGGAAGGCCTCAGCTACCATACATATTGGCCTTCACATTGTTCATGTCCATTGTAGATGGAATGCATTATGTTCTTGCTTTTCTTCACTCTGCAGTGTTTAAAACCTTACCAATAAACAAGTATTTAATGAGCAGCTGCAATATAACTGTGCTAAGTTAACTTCTTTAGTGAGAGCTTCTGATCTCAAGAAGCTTATCACCAAAGTGAAATGATAAAAATAATTCTTGTAAAGGAATATTGAGTAACATAAGGCAGAGTGTCATGAAGGCCCTAATTGTGAGTGGCAGACAAGGTCTGTGAACATGGAATTGAAAGGGAGAGCTATGGCTATGCTTTCAAGCAGAAACAGATTTATGGTAGGCTTATAGGATGGGCAGAAGCTGAACAGTGGATGGATAATGAAGACTTTTTATGCAAGAAAATTATCTGAATTCATTCAGAGTAGAAAATAGTGAAGTAGGTAAAGCATTGGACAATAGTCTAGGTTTATTTATTATTTATTATTATTAGATTAGGTTTATTATGTTGCCTCACATCTTTTATTATCTTTTTATTTGGTACAAGAAAAGAAATAAGATTTCTATTTGGTACAGATTCAAATAATCTAAGTCCCTATTTAACTCTGCCCTTTGGGTCCAAGGATGACATTCCTGATTCTCATGAACTTTGGCCAAAACACCATATGCTCCTTCAACATTACAACATTTTCTTTCAGCCAATAATTTTACATTATTGTGCTGGATGTTGTCTGCTTGTGATCAGATCCATTTCTACCCATGGCTTTTCCCAGTCCCTTTCATATAACTTTCATATAACATATGTTCCTTTTGTCTCATGAATGGTCTAGTCCGTTAAGATGCAATTCACATTCATATATGTAATTCACATTCATCTTGGGTTTCAAAAAGTCTTGGTGGCCTTTTATTAATCTATTTCAAAATATGAAACAATAAGCCACCAATAATTGACATCCAGAGGAGATATATTGGCAACTTCAGGAGCTCCTGAGGCCAGAAACAGGCTCAGGAACTCCCTCAGGGACCTATGAAGGGGCCAATGCAATCTCAGTGTTGAAGACAGGTGCCAAGAAAGATATCCATGATGGGGACAATGTCAGTATTTAGAACCAGACAGTGCTTCATATGGGTAATGTAATCAGAACTGCAGGAGACAACACAGTTGGTCACAAGGAAGTTTGTGCAGACCAAGTGCAGACCTTTGCAGTTGGACAATCTACCCTTTTTTTTTTTAATTTTTTTTTAACGTTTATTTATTTTTGAGACAGAGACAGAGCATGAACGGGGGAGGGTCAGAGAGAGGGAGACACAGAATCTGAAACAGGCTCCAGGCTCTGAGCTGTCAGCACAGAGCCCGACGCGGGGCTCGAACTCACGGACTGTGAGATCAAGACCTGAGCCGAAGTCGGCCGCTTAACCAACTGAGCCACCCAGGCGCCCCAGGACAATCTACCCTTAAAACATGTTTTGAGTTGTACCTGATGGTTCCAAGTTATGACCAAGCCTGTATCTCACACACGTTTGGGGTGAGTTCACTAAAGGATTAACACTGAGGCATGGCTATGAGAAAAGGGAAGAACAATTGTGTAAGTAAGCAACCATAGCTTTAACATGCCCAGTGGGGCTGTTTTTGGTTTTTGTTTTTGTTTTTTTGGTTTTTGTTGTTGTTGTTGTTGTTGTTGTTGTTGTGTTTTTATAAATAGAGGAGGATTTATTGGAAGGTGTTTGGAACTCCATTGTAGAGATAATGAATGTGCACAGTGGAACAGGATTTGGAGTTTGGAGTATGTACGAGAGCCAGATATTCTGGCCAAAGAGTGAGCAGTTTTGTCTCTCACAAGCAAAACAAATCCCATTGGGTACCATTTGTTCCTTGGCTACATTAGAAAATACTCCTAAAAGAGACAACACCTGAATTATTGGGACATTTATAGTATCCTTATTTTCACAAAGGGGGAAGCATGATTCTTTGATAAATGAACACAAATTTTATTTGATAAAATTTAAAAATGCTGGACCTGATTCTAGGAATGAGATATAAGTGTCCTTTCAGTGTATATCCTGTTTAATTGCATTAAATGTTATTTAAGGTCTAGAACAAGTACACCCCCAAAGTGAAACATGTAAACCCCGAAAGTGAGTATCCTTTTGAGATGCAGCTTAGAGACTAGAAGACCTTGGGAAAGGTCTTCCTGGATAAGTAATACTGCCTTCATTCATTTGACTGCCAGGAATGAGTAGTGGAGAGAATACACTGCATGGAATGAGTAGTGGAGAGAATAAGAAGCAAGGTGTACTTGATTCACTATATCAACAAGTATGTTTTGAGTCCTGCTACATGGTAGTCACTGTGATAGGGATTGAAGATACGGGGATGAGCAATCCTTGCTCTCAGCTTGCTCTCAGTGAATGGGTGGGAGGACAATAATTCAGAAAAGTACTTGTTTTGATATATATGATGAAGTGGAAATGCTTAGGAATGCCTCTTCTGGAATTTGTGTAGCTAATGTGTGCGAGTGGTTGGGTTATGTCATAGGCCGTTTCCTTTAGGTAATGAACTCTAACTTATGAATTGAAGGAGGATTTAGAATTAGCCAAGGAATATCAAGGTATGGACTAAATTGCTCCACACTGCCTCAGACAATTTAGCATGGCACAGTTTCATGGATGGGAATAGACACGAGACTCCTAATTCAGAGACAAATGACTGTATGTTATTTTTGGCAGTAGCAGCAGCCAGAGTATCAGCATTGGCTCCTGTTACCTGAGTCCCAAATCTCTCAGGGCACACTAAAAGGGGCATGAGATACTTGTAACAGCGGACAGTTACTTTACAAGAGAGGAACCCCATATTTAGGAAACCAAATCTTTCATAATTGGCATTACGTCCATCTGACTTTTACCCCAAAGGAAGACATTATCTTTATTATCCTGGATAGTTAACAGACTTGTTCTTCGCTCTGGATGGAGACACTATCTCTATCTTCTAAAGATGTTTGCAACACGATGTCCTTGAAAAGAAGGAAAAAAAAAACCACATTTGGAACAAAGGTAGTCAATGCCTTTGCTCACCAGATCAGCAGAAAAGTTAAATCCATGGAGAATTATCTCTTAACATCTATCTCTGTCCTCTAGGGCAGACATTGGCAAATTATGACCCACAGGCAAAATAACCCACCTCCTGTTTTTGTAAATAAAGTTTTATTGGCACACAGCTAAACACATTCATTTAAGTATTGTCTGTGGTGGCTTTAATGCTACAATGGCAGAGATAATTAGTTTCCATGCAGATCATTGACCTCTTCACAGAAAAAGTTTGCCAATCTCTGCTCTAGGATATGGTCATTCTCCACCTGACTGAAGTTGGCTGGTGAGTACTACATCAACAATCCAGCTGTAGGGGAGGGGAAAGAAGAAGAGCCAACAATTTATTAAAAGGATGTGACCCAGAAGTTGACTTCTATTCACTTCTCACTGGCCAGAACTTAGTTGCATGTTTTGTTAGGTGTCCCCAGACTTCTTGCTAGTGTTAGTGAGTCACTAGAAGTGTCTATAGGTCTCAGCATATAGCCTTATTCATGGCCAAGATGTATTACAATCAAAGCAGGTGTTCAGCATAAACTATATAAAATATATATAACATATATTATAAAATACATATAATATATATTATATATTATAAAATACATATAATATATATAATATATATTATATAATATATATATTATATGTATTATATATTATAAAATATATATAATATATATTATATATTATAAAATATATATAATATATATTATATATTATAAAATATATATAATATATATTATATATTATAAAATATATATAATATATATTATATATTATAAAATATATATAATATATATTATATATATTATAAAATATATATAATATATATAATATATATTATATATTATAAAATATATATAATATATATTATATATTATAAAATATATATAATATATATTATATATATTATAAAATATATATAATATATATAAAATTGCATTAAAATAATGCAATTTGGGCACAGTGAGCCACTCTTTACAGGGACTGGTGACAACTCTCCTGACATCTGAGTTTCCAGATGCCAGCCAAGAGTCAACCTTACAGGGAGCCTTTCCAAGGGTAACCGACTTGGGTTCACACAAATGCCTACACTTGGGTGCAGTAGAAGCTGGGGAATATAGTCCAGATAAGATTCTGTGTGCCCAGCTAAAACTTGGGAGGTTTGATTACTGAAAGATGAAGAATAAATACCATAAATAGTTTCTGTCACACAGTGGAAGAGGGGCCAGGTTAAAGTTCTCAGCCAGAGAACTGTTGACATTTTGGGCTGGATAATTCTTTATTGAGGGAGGCTGTCCTGTATGTGCCAGTGGTACCCCTCTCAATCCTGACAATCAAAAGTGTCTCCAAACGTTGCCAAATGTGCTTTGGGGTCAGAGACGTCTCAGTTCAGACAGATCCAAGCTAGTATATGAAAGCCAGAGAGAGCGACACCAGGCCTTGTTCAGAAAAACTGTTACTTTGTTACAGTTTGAGAATAAATGAGAGATGGAAAGTAGCAAGAAAAAGGCTGAAGGTATAGGCTGGACCCAGGTAATAAAGCAGTTTGTGTGCCGTAATAAGGGGTTTGGATTTTTTTGAAGAATCACTGAAAGATTATGAAGAGCCACTGGAAGACATTTAAGCCAAGAATCATATTTGTATTTTCAGAAAACCAGTTTGACTTACATATGGAGAATTAATGAAAAGGCAAACAGTCTGGGATCGGAAAGACTAATGAGAAGGGTATTTCACTCACGCAGGTGAGAAATGTTGAGGAACGAAATGAAGTCATTGGCAGTTGAGAAGACTGTGATAATATAAGTAGAAGTTTTGCTTTGGGCCTCTAGGTAAGTAGATTACCATTCACAGAGCTAACAATGAAGATAAGAGAATAGTGGAAGGGGAGGAGTGATCAGGTCTATTTTGGGTTTGCTGAGTTTAAAGTGACTGAATTTTCCAACAGAATAATCTGATATGATGGTCACTTAGTATATAGTGAATAGAATAGAATATAGTGAGGAAATGAAACCTGCACATACAACCAACTGTTGTCAATATTTCTTTCCTACTGATTTTTTAAAATGCAAAGGCTTCCTTTCAAATGTACATAAAGTAACTCTTCTACTAAGCTTTTTAGAGGAAGGGGGTGATTCCTTCATTCACAATTTATTCAGATGGGTTTCAAAATATTGCAAATTACTAGCTACCCAAACGTTTTCATTTCTTCCTGGACTAGGTGTCATTTCTTGGGCACAGTAAATATTTTGGCTTTAGTAACTTTCTGCTTTGAGAACTTGAATCTCCTGGCACTCGGTGTCTTCAAGTAGAAATAATCCTTGCAGAGACAAATATATAAAAACTTAGGTACAGATATAGAAACTACTATTCTGGGGTTAAAATGACTTAAGATGACATTTCGTACTAGTGACTACAATTTCCCCATCTTCAGTAGAAGGTATACTGTGTCTGGCAGAGTAGCTAAATTTGCATTCTCTCAGGCAAGACATGCATCATGTGATTGAAGAATTAGTTGGAGATTAGTTACTTTAATTAGTAATCAAGGCACAAGATACTGAACACAAGAGCACTGATTCTGAGCCCTTGCATACCTCAGTCCATAATAATACGGGAAAGTTCTTCTGTACATTCCTTGCGGAGTTTGATATGAGAGTAAACAGTGGGACGAAATGCAGGTTCTAGTCTTTAATGACTTGAACACAGATGTTGCCGTTGACAGGAAGAGATATGTTGAGTGTTGTTTCTCCATTTGCTTAGCAAGATTTGACATGTGGTGAGCCAGAATAGAAATTTGAAGAGTTGAATCAAGATGTGTTGAGGGAACATTGGGTGAAAGCAGTGATGAGGGAAGCAAGTCTGGGTATAACAACATTATGCTGCAGACGGAAACTTTGTTTAAAAAAAAAAACAAAAAACTTCCCAGGATTGTCTGTTTGGATAAGCTAATTGGTAAATCCAGTTGCTCTTAGAAAAGAATTTTAAAAATCTATAGGATACATAGCCAGGATATCATAACTCTAAACAATGTCCATAGTCTATTTGTGTTTGTGTATACAGTGATAAGTGCTTACAGATGGCTTACAGAAGTGCTTTAGCTGGGGGAAATAAAATAAGGTGATGGAGTATGGAGGAGGAGTTGTGCACTGGTCCCAAACTGCTAAGTTTTCTGAGGCTTTTTGATTCATGGTCCCTGTGGTTTCCAATACTGGCAAAGGCTAGGGAGTGTACCATAGGTCGGTTAACAAGTATAAGTATTCCATCCTATTAAGATAGGGATGGTAATATTTGTAGGTCTCTTCTTTGATCAGAGAAAATGGCCTGTTGAATAATAATACACGCATGGCACCATTTCAAGCATTAGAGTTTTGTCCCTAATATTGTCACATCTTAAACATTTCACCAGTTAGACTTTTTTTTTTTTTTTTACCTCCCCTAAGAGCCAGGATTTAATTTATTGCCATAAGATTCTCTTTTCCCACCAACCATCCTTGCTAATTCCTGAAGGTTTATTCATTACTTTTGAATTGTCTACCATGTCTTTCCCTCCTTTGTGGTTGTGTTCAAAACGAAAACAGGGTGAGGGCAGTGAAGTTTGATGCTCTTTGAGATCAGTCACCTGCCACTTAACGCAGTGGGGTTGTGTTCATGCTGATACTTGCCAAAGCCAGTGCTCTGGACGTCATGCCTGTCAAAATCCATATCCTGTTTTCAAATTAGCCTGTTGGATGGCATTTAAAAAACCTTATAAAGTCACTAAGCTACTAATAACTGATGTTCATGAGGTGGGTTACTCCTTTTCATATATATATTCCCTTATTCTGTAAATAGCTATTAACCTTTATGCTAGGCATTGGGAACCTATGGATTTTGTCAGTCAGGGTCCTGAAGGGAAACAGATGGCACACTTAAGTTGGGTGATTTGAAGACAGTATCATAAAATGACTATTTACATATTATCAGTTGGACTGAGTTGAATCACAGAGAAAGGACATTGCAGCTTCCTGGGGCTATTAATAGTGGTGGGCAAGTCATTGGCACCAGGAAGCAAGAAGAGGGGAGAGGAGACTGAGTCAGGGAGAGCTGTGGAGAGAAGGCCGATGTTAGGAAGCCATGACTTGCAGTAAAGGAATCTGATGGTCCTGATGACCTTGTGGGAACGGCATTGGGGAAAAATAAATGTCTACCTCACCCTTTGAACGTTCATCTCCTTTTGGTGCCTTCTATCAGTCAAACCCCAGAGGACACTGCTGGTATTATCAATACAGATCAGCTTCTTAAGACACAGCGGTGTGAGAATGCAGGGTTGTGGAACTGGAGGGGCAAAGGAAGACACGTCACACACAAATGACAGGGATCTGTCCCAGGAGCCTACAACAGCACTTCCTACGCTTCAGCAGATCAGAGAATCACATGGAGACCTTGTTATAATGCAGATTCTTGGGCCTTACCCTCCAGCAGTTCTGATTCAGCAGATCTAGAGTGAGATGGGAAAATTAGCATTTCTAACACATTCCTGGTGTGGCCTGGGCCCCTATTGTATAGATCACATTTAGTGTAGCACTAATCGGACATTTTGAGGCAGGAAAATACCAAACCCTAACAAATGGATGTCTAATAGCAGAATGTCAGCTCTACTACAATAATTTAAAGATAATTTGCTACTTTTGTAGCACACTATTGTCAAATCTATTTTCAGGCAAGCTGATCTTGACTAGAAATCATCAAAGAAGAGCGTTTTGAATTTGCAAGTAGGAACGTAAGGATGGTCATGGGTTTAACTTTTCTCCTCATAGGTAAATCTTCCTCTGTAAAGAAGTTACTGCCTCATTCAGGATAAGCTCGAGACCTAGTATGCACAAATGCTAGCCTGTATAGGGACACCATAATTACTGTATACTGAATAGGTAGATATACTTTAAAACGTTTTAATTAAAAGAGTATTGAAGTCAGATGACTTCATTTTTGACGTTCTGTAATTTTTGTAAGGGAACTTTCTAAGCTAAAAAAAAGAAAAAGAAAAAATCAAACAAAACTGCTCTAGTGAGTACATAGGACAAAACATGGGAAGTCCTCTTCCAAATATTCTTGTATAAAAGCCCAATTCTTTCTAATTTGCTACTCCTCCTTTAGCATTATTCCATGAAAGTAATGTATGGTTGACCAACAATGAGGGAAGTGGCTCTGAGATTAAATCATCAGGGAAGAGGAGCTGGCCTCTGACTACTGAGCAAGAGAGAATCAAAGCATTTGAATTGAAAATACCTGCTCAGATCAATCACTTGGAACATGCATAAACTGATGTTTCACTTCAAATGGTCTTCTTATTTCCCATGAACTACTTCGAATTCTTCTCTATATCAGTCAAGCTTTTTGTTAGAGTAGATTGAACTCATTGCCCTACTTCATCATCTCCCATTTATTCTTGGCCCATTGACTCCTGATTCTCAACTCTTCCAAAACCTACATTGGCACAAGTTAACTGTGCTCATCTGATCTCTCAGCAACACACAGGGCTGTGGACTGCTCCCTTGTGTCATTGGTTTCTGTGGCTTTACTTTATCCTGTGTGCCTCCTACCTCCCTGATGATTCCTTCTTAAAACTCTGGTAAATCTGTCATGTCATGTTGCTCAGTCTCAATGCAGAGACTTTTCAGAGATGCCCAGAGCAACAGGTAAAAGCAACTTAGTCTTACATCCCTCAAAGAATATTAAAGGGAATCTGATTCACCACACTTACCAAAGACTCCTAGAATACTCATAAGTTTCCTTAAATCTTAAATCACACAGCTGATCTAGATCCTCTCATACCAGTCTCCAAAATTCTCTTCTGGAGCTCTAGATGGGAGGTTCTTTTTCATCCACCTCTTTATTATATTGATTTGCTTGCCTTTTGTTTCTCTACTATTTTGGAAAGGGGAAGAAACAAGAAATGAGAGGCCAAATACAGGTTTCTTCTTAAAGCATGGATGCGAAATAGAGGAAAAGCCACGTAGAGGGGTGCTGACTCATACATGAGTACTTTTGTTCCACTACAGGCTTGTTCTCTTTAATTGACCCATCTTATCTGCCTTTCCCTGAAATGCTGGCATCCTCCCAAGTGCCCATGATTGCATTGCCTGTGATTCTAACTTTCTCTCTGAATGGGAATTGTAAACAATTTTTCTCTTGTCCAGCAGATACTAGACGTCTCCACTTGGATAAACTACAGACCCTTCAGTTCTCAGTGCAACTGCTGCTCCTTGATCAGTCCAGAGCAGTGGGCATCATGCTCGATCCACCCACCTCTCTCATATGCCGTCTCAAATCAATCACTAAATCTTGGGGTATTCAGTTCTCAATGTCTCTCAAATCCATTGTTTCTTCCTAGTCCCTAAGTTTTACCCTTACATATCTCCTGAACTGTTTCAGCAGTACCTTAAGCATTCTCCTGCCTGCAGACTAGCTCTCCTCAAACCAACTTCACTACTGACAAAGTGAAATATCTAAAATGCAAATCTTATTCTGTTATTTCATACTCACTATTTAAAGTGCAGTGTCTAGGGGCGCCTGGGTGGCTCAGTCGGTTAAGCGTCCCGACTTCGGCTCAGGTCATGATTTCACGGTCTGTGAGTTCGAGCCCCGCGTCGGGCTCTGTGCTGACAGCTCAGAGCCTGGAGCCCATTTCAGATTCTGTGTCTCCTTCTCTCTCTGCCCCTCCCCTGTTCATGCTCTGTCTCTCTCTGTCTCAAAAATAAACAAACATTAAAAAAATTAAAAAAATAATAATAATAAAGTGCAGTGTCTCCCTTTTACCTATAAGATCTGGTCCTTTTTGATCTGAGCCCTACCTGCTTCTCTCTTTATGCTGCAGCTCTTCTGAAAGGTTGGCACATTCATCACCAACCATATTCTATATTTTGGCTTGTTCTTTTCTCTCTGAACTGCCCTTTGCTCTCCATTAGTTAATGCTGGCTGATGACTTTACCCTATTAGACTGAACTAAGTGACCCACCTTGGTGTTCCCGATCCCACAGCATGGGAGTTATCACATAGTATTCTTATGTCTTTTTTGCCAATCTCTGAGGATGAATATCTCATAAGTGTTTTGAAGAATGTCAGAGGTGAAATCTAAGTTTGGTGAGAGGACAAATCACTGGAACTTAGGAGAATGTGGGCTCACATCCAAATTAACCATTAATCTGCTTTGAAATGTTGGACAAATCACTCCCCTTCACTGCTCCATCTTTCATAGAAGAAGCTTGGACCATATTATCATATCTACCATGCTGTTATTCCACTTTATACCTTCCCACATGTTTAGAGAGGATGTTCATTGATGTTCACACACTACCCTTTCTACTTTTCTCCTCATTGCTTTGCTTTCTTTTTTTTAAATTAATTTTTTTAATGTTCATTTTTGAGAAAGAGAGAGCACGAGCAGAGGAGGGGCAGAGAGCGAAGGAGACAGAATTGGAAGCAGGCTCCAGGCTCTGAGCTGTCAGTACAGAGCCCGATGCGGGGCTCGAACTCATGAGCCTTTGAGCTGTGCGATCATGACCTGAGTCGGAAGTCGGCCGCTTAACCGACTGAGCCATCCAGGTGCCCTGACTTTGCTTTCTTTCTCCAGGTATTTATCTAAAATAGTTGTCTCAACCCTGGTTTCTCTGTGCCACTTTACAAGATGCAGATGGCTGGCCCTATCCCAAGGGATTCTGATTTTATTGGTCCAGTGTAGTACTCCAACATCAATATTTTAAAAAAGCACTCTAAATAATTCCAATGGCAGTCAAGATTAGCAACTGTTAACATCATACAGTGTTTTTTTTTTTTTCCCCAAAGTTTGGTCCCTAGAGCAGTAGCATTAGCATCACTTGGAAAATTGTTAGAAATACAGATTCTCAGGCTCCTACTGAATTAGAAACTGTAGTATCTGTAGGTGATTCTGATAAACACAAAATCATGCTTCTCTTTGTATTCTTCCTTCCCAAGCCCACTAAATAAGAGCTGGAGGTCACTACTATAATTTCAGAGATAAATACCCCTGGTGTTCATCTTTAAAGCTGTTCCACCAGACAACCAAAGTCAGCTTCAAAGGAGTTGTTTATGTCACCCTTACATCTTCCAAGGAGGGAGCCTTCTTGGCTGGATCAGAGTTAACATTTAAAAAATATATATGTTAGATTAGGGCATAGAGTAGAATGGAATTTATCTTCAGAGCAGTGAGACATATTTTTGGCTGAGATATAGGATGGGAGTAAAAATGAGGTACAGATGTTGCCCAGAGAGGTAGGGCCCTTGGAAATAGGCCACCTGGAATTGGCTATGGTGTTGCCTTTCTCTCTCTCTCTCTCTCTCTCTTTCTCTCTCTCTCTCTCTCTCTCTCTCTCTCTCGTAAATCTCTAATTTTCAACCCTTTCTCACAAGTCACCTGCAATGAAATATATGGTCTGGGTTGAGGTTACCAGTCAGACAACATCTAGAGAATTGAATATTTCTCCTAATTAATATCCTAGGAAATAGAACACTGGTTTTAAAGCCACACAACTCGACTGTCTGAACTTGGATCAGCACTGATAATATTTCACTTTTTAAGTTTGTTTACACCATCCTCCTATCCTGTAAAGAGGGCTGCAGACAATGGCAGCAATGAACTAATTTCCTTACTGTCAATCCATTCAGTCCACATTACAGGCAGTCACTCTCTTGTGGGGGCTAGATATCAATTCTATTCCTTTTTAATTTTTTTTTTTTTAATTTTAGAGAGTATGAGCAGGAGAGAGGGGCAGGGAGAGGGGGTGGGGAGAGAGAGAAAGAGAAAGAGAGAGAGAACAAATATCCCAAGCAGGGTTCAAGGTCAGAGCATAGCCCAATGTGGGGCTCGATCCCATGACTGTGATCATGATCTGAGCTGAAACCCAGAGTTGGCCACTCAACCAACGAGCCACGTAGCCACCCCGAGATCAATTCCATTCTTAATTTTTACTTTTTATTTGTCCAAGCAATTGCTCGTCCCTAAGTTATAGACCTCTGGAAATGCATTTATTCAAAAATTAATTGGTTCTTGAACAAAATGTTTCTATTTGAAAGCAGCATGTTTGTTTTATACTTATCACATTTTTAATTATACAGTTATTTATTTATTTGTCTAACTTCCTTATGTAATGTAAGCTTCATTCAGGTAAGATCATGTCAGTTTGTTAACCACAGTATGGCCAGTATCTGGCACCTGGTAGGTACTCATTAAATATTTGATGAACTAAATACTGAGTGGCTGCTTCAAGTGCAAAAGAGGGGAAGGAAAGGGTGGTTTTTAAGCAGACATGGCAGGCTCATAACCTATCCTGGTAAGGACAAATACAAATGAATATTAAGAGACTTAATCTTCCCTGTTGGAAATAAGGGAAGAAATTTTTGTGTCTTCCTTTTTCTCAGAGCATTTACCTTAGAAAAATTGTAATTATTTTCTCCTCTTTGAAATGTGTATAAATTCTTAACAAAACAGAAACAAAAATTCTTTTTGAAAACTAGATAGGCCTGTTGTCAGCTTTATGACCAGGAATGTCTTTGTCAAGGACTTGGGATCCATCTCCTTGAAATGTACACATCAAGGGAGGTGGCACCCCAGTAGTCCAGTGTCTGTGGGAGGGTAGGAGCCTAATTTTGATGGGTGCTTTGTTCCAATTGCAAAACTGTTTCCCTTTATAAAGATATTAGAAATTTGTTTTTCTTCTGGATGAAGCCAATAGGCTAACACAGATGGTCACCCCACTTACAAGGTAAAGTTAGGGCGCACTCTGTGACAAATGGTGCTGTTCCCTTACTTGTGGACTAGTTATTATTTATCTTGAAAACATGTATTAATGGGTTGTATCTGCTTGGCTACCACAAGGATGAGAATTCTTCCTGTCCTTGTAGTCTCTTGGGGGATTGCCTGCAGTGCACGTCACATTCTGGTTTAATGTTTCTTTAATAATAAAACTGTTTTCTGTCTCTGCTACCTTTGCGAGGAGGTTTTCTAGGCTGTGAGAAGATTTTGTTTCCAGTGATAATTCCCCAACAGAGACAAGGGGCACCCAGTGGAGAATTTACAGGAGAGCAGGAATTATCTGTGTAGAAGAGGAAGAGTATTTCAGTCATGTGGAGAAGACCAGAGATGTCAGAAAGCACGAGTTACAAGAGAGGTGCAGAGAAGAGCTAGGCACTGAAGAGCGTCTTAAGTTAGGTTAAGGGAGTTGGACTTTACCCTGAGGGAAATTGAATAATCAAGCTGGTGTCCTAATAGGATTTGCCTTTAGGAACCATAACTCTTGCTTGAAGAAGAGTTTGGAGAAAACGTGAAGAAAACATTGGAGAGAGAAGTATTCGTGAATATAAGGAGATGAAGTTAGGTGAGAGATTCAGTTATCAAGGTGGGTGATAATAAATCAGTAATAATAGTAATAATAATCTAGGTAACCACAACTAATACTTTCTTGAGCTAACCATGTGCTGGGCACTCTTCTCAGCCTTCACATGTATTGTCATTAATTTGTACAGCAACTCTGTGAGGTTTGTTGCGTTACCATCTCTGTTTACAGTTGAGGAACATAAACAGATTAAATGACTTGCCCAAGGTAGTATGTGGTAGAGCTATAATGTAAACCCTGGCTCCAGGGATATTTCTCTTCTATACTGCCTCCTGATGTCATAGTTTGGACAAGGATGGTGGCAAAATGAATATGTAAGGTGGATTGGTTCAATATATATTTAGAAGATACAATAGACAGGACCTCAGTGTTAAATAGAGGCAGGGAATGGGCAAGTAGATGTTAAGGATGTCACCCAGTTTTTTATTACAGTTGGTCTATTCACTGAGGCTGAAGTGCCAAAAACATGGCAGTTTGGGAAGAGAAGTTAAAGAATTTGAAGGACATGCTGCATTGAGGAACCAGAGTGGAGATGTACAATGAAGGAGCTATTACAAAACTCTGAAACTCAGGGAAGACATCCCTGAGCACAAGGATGGCGACAGGGGTCATGAGAGCAGACCAGAACACCTAAGGAGAGTGAGCCCAGTAAAGAGCCTGGATCAAATGCTTGTGGAACATCAAGAAGAGAAGAGTCACCCCCTTCGGAGATTAAGCAGATCTGTCCAAAGAGGTGTAGGGGAAACTATTTTGAGAGTGTGGTATTTTCACAACTCAGAGAAAAAAAAGTCCCCAAAGGAGGTAGGGTCAGAAGTGTTAAGAACTGCCATAGAATCTGCTGTGGCTCAGAAAGAAATAAGTGAAGCTATGACCCTCCCTGCCAAACTATCAACCAGTTGAACATGAATCTAACTCAGTTTTTGATGGAAGTTTCACATGGCAATGCTTCGATTCAATTTTTGCTTCATATGTGTAGACTGCTGTCATTTCCCCCCCAATGGTACACCATATTGCTTTCCTTCTGTGAAGCTAGGTATGCAAAATAAGACCTCACAAATCCTCCTGCTGCCTCAGGAGGAAAACACCAAAAATGAAGGCTGGCTCAGTAAGCAAACTGAGCGTTCCTTTCTATAAGAGCAAAACCCGCCGTTTTCACCGTCTCCCCCTAAAGGTCTGTAGAAGGATGCTATTCACTCTACAGCCTTCCGTTGTTTGTGACCCACATCTTTCTATTAATATAATTTCATTACTTGGCATTTTCCTTTGGAAGCAGGGTTAGGGTGATTTAATGGTGTCTTCAGAGATTTTTTTAAAGTAGACCTGTGAATGGGATCCATGCCGAGTTGGGTTAGGCTAAGATGGAACCTATTATTTATGCCTGAAGATTTCAGGGAATGACTAAATAATGTTTTCATTCTGTGCATCTGGGCAACTTAATTTCATTTTGTCCCCTGCCATTTGAAGATAGCTTTAGGGTTTTCTTTTCTTTTTCCCTCTATTCATTCTCTCCCAAAGTCTCCCCGCTCTTCTCCTACCCTCCCCACTATTGGATTGTTCATCTTTATTGGCTTGGAAACAGGGCTGCAATGTGATTTTCCACTTGGATTCTAGTGGAATGGAATTTTTAGAAGTTTTTCTATCTTCTGGCTACATGTGGGTGATGAGGAAAACTCTCTCCATCAAGGCTCAGAGGGCGTTACAATGCTTAGCCACCAGGAATAGTTGAGGTCTAGAGTTGAGAGCGCCTTAGCCAATATATAAAATAACACCAGAAATAAAAGAACAGAGAAAGTAAAAAAAACTAGTGATGGGTCTTAAGGACTTGGAGACACCCTCTTTACCTCTTCCCTAGTTTTTCTTTATCAAGTCTTTATTGAGTCTTTATAGAAATGGACTAGTGCGGGTTGGAATTCTGTGCAGGGCTCTGCCAATCCTATTTTAGCACTTGATGTGGGTAGTGATAGCTTGAGGTAAGATGTGAGATAATGAATGGGTTAGCTCTGGGTACAGTGCCAGATAGATTTTTTTTTTCCTTAGTTTGATAACTTGGGGAAGTACCCGAGTTTGGTTGTAAACATCCATTCCCAGCTTTGCTATTGACTTGCTGAAATTTTAGTAAATTCTGTAGCCATTCTGAGTTTTGCTTTCTCCACCTCAGAGTACAAGCAGCATTCCCTCCTCTCCAGGGCACTGGGATGCTTTGAGTTGGTGGAAAGTAGAAGCTCTGTGTGCACACTGGCTCTTGCATTTTCCTTCCATTTCAGATTAGGCCCTAGCAAATATATTCTGTGAGAGAGAAATCTTGAAGGAGTACAGGGAGTCATTGCTTCTAAATAAGTAACTGAGGAGAATTCCCCTTTAGCTAGAGAAGATGAAGAATTCTGAGATGTCCCTGAAGAGCTAGACTCAAGATGGCATTAAGGTAGTGACAAGTAAGGCTTTCTGGAGATGAGTGGAATATGAGGCGGGGTAGAGGTTCCCTGTAGGAGGCTCTCTGGCTGTAGGACTCTCATTTTCACTATATGCGAAGAGGGAAGGGAACCTACATTTCCTGAGCACTTTGTCCACACCAGGCACAGTGCTAGGCAGGTTTATGCACATGATCTGGTTTAAAAAGTGCTCAATGAGGCAAATGCTATTACATAACTTTGCTTATGAGGAAACCAAAGCTCTGAAAGGTAATAAGACTTACTGATAGATACTCAGTTAATAAAGGAAAGAGATGGAATTTGAACCTAAGTCTTTCTGAGTGTATAGTCCTTTTACTTTCCTGATATCCTGCTTCTGGCAACTGTTTCCTGCTCTGGCATTATAGGGTCAGGAAGGTCACTGCGGACCCTCCTCATCCTCTCCACACGCTGGGCTCGGTTCTGACCCTGCTCCTGATCTCTGGAGGATGGGCACATGACCCAGGTCTGGCAGTGAGCCTCGGGAACCCTGTTGGCCACCATGATTAGATCAGGGTCAGACAGACAACACAATATAAAGCCAGCGAGTGTCAACTTCTAGGACTGAGAACTCTTTTGGAGTTGCTTAGCCTGTGGAACATAAACCTGGAGCTGCCGTTGAACGCCTCTGCCAGCATGTAGAAACAGCCCATCTGAGAATCGTGTGAGCAGAGAGGAAAGAATAGAGGAGAGATGGATATTTGACATCAGCACACCTGACCACCTCTTTTCTGCTGTGCCTGACCCTAGACCTACCCCAAAACTTTCCATTTGGTGATCCAGTTTCCTGGCTTAAGAAAAACCTTAGTAAGTTTTCTGTTACTTGCAACCAAAGAACCCTGACTAATGGGGAGCATTAACAGAAGGAATTTTAAAAGGTATTTTCACTTTTTCTCATCTTTGGAAATGGGCAATATTGGGGAGATACTACACACCTTTGAAAGAGTTAAGTGGCCATGGAGTGCCATATTAGTCTCCTGTTGCTAACCTAACAGATTACCACAGACTTGGTGGCTAAAAACCGGATAATTGGTGGCTAAAAACCGGATAACTTTATTATGTTAGAGGTCTGTAGTTCAGAAGTTCAACACGGGACTCATGGGGCTTTTAAATTCAAGATGCCAACAGGGCTGTATTCCTTTCTGGAGGCTTTAGGGAAGAACCCATTCCCTTGTGTTGTCCAGTTTCTAGAGGTCACCTCCATTCTGTAGTGTGTGGTTCCCTTCCTCCATCTTCAAAGCCCACAACATTACTTCTGCAGTCACGCATCTTTCTCTGACTCTTCCCTTCTGCCTCTTTCCACTTTTCAACGTTTGTTTTCTTTTTTTTTTTTTTTTTTAATTTATTTTTGGGACAGAGAGAGACAGAGCATGAATGGGGGAGGGGCAGAGAGAGAGGGAGACACAGAATCGGAAACAGGCTCCAGGGTCCGAGCCATCAGCCCAGAGCCTGACGCGGGGCTCGAACTCACGGACCGCAAGATCATGACCTGGCTGAAGTCGGACGCTTAACCGACTGCGCCACCCAGGCGCCCCTGCCTCTTTCCACTTTTAAGCACTTGGCAATCACACTGAGCCCAAGATAATGTCCCTATTTTAAGGTCGGCTGATGAGTAAACTTAATTTCACCTGTAATCTTAATTTCCCTGGTGCCATGCAAAGTAACATACAGGTTCTAGGCATTAGGATGTGGACATCTTTGGTGGAAGGCAGGGGGCATTATTCTGCCTACCACAGTGCATTCTCCTACCATAGCAAGCAACATGCTTTTTTGTGATTTCACATTTACTTGCCTGCTTTTCCAATAACCTGTGATCATTTCTTATTTCTGATTTTGTCCTAGTGCCTATCACAGAGCTTGTCCCATATTCAGGGCCAATGAAAATGTCTGGGTTTGGTTGCTGTAGAAGATCAAGGAAAGGGCAGTTAGGCAAGGGGTAAAGAAAGGCTTTCTGGAAAATGATTTCTTTGTCATTGCTATATTTTTGGCATCCAACACTGTAGATTTTCAAAAAATATTTAGTGAGTGAATAAATAAATAAAGGTAGGATTTGAATTGGACCTTTTAAGATAGGTAGCAGTTGAGGCTTAGAATAAAAAATGTGTAAGGTGTGCCTGGGGCTCAGTGAAGGGAGGATGAAAGTAATAACTGGTGTAGTTATCAGGCAGAAGGAAAGACAGGGTGTTGGAACAGCCAGGGTCAGCCTGGGGGAGCAGCCTAAGGAGCAAAGGGCTTTTTTTCTCTGTATACGCTGAGATATCCTCAGGGCCATTTCTCACCTTACCGGATGTCACATGCACTCACTCCTTAGTGATCTCACTGGTCCCATCAATGCCATCAATATGCTAAGAGCTCTCAGATGTACATAATCTAGACCCAGCCTCTTGGACCTCCATATTCACATATTCCAAGTGCCTATTTGACATTGCCATGCAACCTGAAAAGCATCTCAGAATTCACTTGTCCAGAAACAAATTCCTGATTTTCACCACTCCCACCCCAACATCAGCTTTTTTTCCCATCTTCCACATCTCAATAAATGAATATTCCAGTCTTTCAATTGCTTAGATGAAAGATGTTGGAGCCTGCTTTATCTCTCAGCCTACGTTTAATTGATCAGTAGGTCCTACTGCTGTACCTTTAAGATATTTCCAAAATCTAACTATTTCTCAATACCTCTGCCACTAAGCCTTAGTTTAGGCCATCATCATCTCTCAACCAGCACTACTGTAATGGCCTCCCCACTGGGCTCCCTTGTCTCACTATTTCCCCCTTATTCTCAATAAAGTAGCTGGAGTAATTCTTTTAAAATTCTAATGAGATCTCTGCTCCAAACCCCCCAGAGGTTCTGAGTCTCACTCTTGGAGTAAACACTAAAGTCCTTACAGCAGCCTACAAGAACCCACACTAGATGGATTTGCCCTTTGCTCTTTCTCAGTCCCCATTGCCTACTACCCTTTCATACACATCCAGCTACACTGGCCTCCTCGCTGATCCTGGAACACACCACATCTGCCTCTGCCTCTGCCTCTGCCTCAGGGCTTTGGTACCATTCAGTTCTCCCTACACACAGACTACTCCTTTCCCAGATATTCCCATGACTCATGCACACACTCATTCATTTCCTTCAAGTCTCTGCTACAATACTGACTTCCCGGGGGGGGGGGGGGGCATTCTTTCACAGCCCAATATACAATAGTAGTATTTCCTTCCTAGTGTTCCCTATTTCCCTGATCACAGGTTTTCTTTCCCCACCCCCCACACCATTTGCCAACATCTGATTTGCTGTATATTTGTTTATATTGTGACCCCTCCACTAATAAATGTAACCTCCAAAATGGTACTGACTGCATTTTTTGTTTTTGCAATTTATACTCAGTACCTAGAATAGTATCCAACACATAGTAGGAACTCAAAAAAATACTTGTTGCATGATAAAATATTTGTTTTTCCAAAAAACAGTGGAAAGTAGATGACGGAGAGTCACCTGGTCGTGGGCTTGGGAGAAAGGAGTTGGATATAGCCTGCAGGAGACTGAGAGAGAAGCCATGTTTTTGAATCTGGGAGTATGGGAAAGGAGAGACAGTGAAAGAGCTCCACGAATGGAAACCTCTTAGATGTGGTAGAATGAGTATAGGAAATGAAGGTGAAGAAAGTCCGATGACTTGATGAATTTTAGATCGGGAATTGGAAATGAGAGTGGGTACCCCTAAGAGAAAGATGTGTCTGGTACAGGGGGCCCTTTTGGAAGAGAACAGGAGATCCGTTTCTGGCTAGGTTCCATTTGTCATGTCTACAAAACATTCCCATGGAGGCATCTCTCAGGAGAAAGGGCAGAGACTGGGCCTGTATCTGCCTTTCTGCTAGGCTCCTCCCAGAAGCCCAAGGAGTCCGGCTTGTTGGAGGGGCAGGAGTCTCACGTGCTCCTTGTACCATAGTCTGATATTTGGGCAGCTGGATACCCAGCTTCATTTAGGGAATAACCAGAGGGGTGCCCTGCCTGAGGCAGCACACCTGGAGCTTGGCGTGCTGAGACAGACCAGACATGGGAGCTTCTAGTGAAGTGCCAAGTGGGAGGGCGGAAAAAACTAACCCAGCAAAGGCAGAATGAGAGTGTATGTTTAACTCTTTGTTTATTCATGTTGGTGAGAAAGTTTGGGATTTATCAGGATTTCTGAAGACAGGAAAGTACTATTTTATGGAAATTCCAACTGAATGATTGGAACCATCTGCAGTTTTCAGTCCACTGATACCTAGACTATGGTGGTAACCCTGACTGCTCAGGAATGTGCCACCTCATAAATCTTGCTTAAACACTTAATGCTCTCATGTTAGCCTAGCTGGGATTTCACTTAAGCTGTTTAACCAGTTAAATATTGGCAGAGTCCTGTTTTCCCTCCACTTGGTGAAGGAGATTAGTTGCCTCCTCCAGAGGGCTGGTGATATGAACAGAAAATTTCTGTCTCCCTGGGTGAGGACAACATGGCCTCCGCTAGGGAGGCTGTGGTGACTCAGGAGAAGGAGCTGGAACCCGAGGCCAGAGCAAGTCCTCGGATGCCAAGGAAAGACAAACCAATGAAGCAGAGCCCTGTCAGTTACCCAGTGAGCCTCACTGAGAGGATAACACTCCCTGGTAGCTTATCCCTTGACAGGTCATTGATTGACTTGCCAGTTCCCTTCAGGTACACTTTGGAAAATGGCAATGATTTATCTTTAACTTGGCACCTCTGAACCAACAGCTAAGAAAACCAAATTGCCTTCCTATTTAAAAGCACACACCTGTCTTCCTTCTTCGGTGCACTACATAGGAGGTGCTGGCTCTGATTTCTCTGCAGGGTGCCTCACACCTTTAGCCGCCTTTCTCTCCTTCAGGCCTGGAACAGGTGCTTGCTCTACCCTGGGTGGGTATGAATAGATTCCTAGTGTACATGTTGGCTTGTTCAGGTATTTACCCAAATTTCTGATTTTCTTTTCCAGGAAAACAGAAGATTCCCATTTTTGCTTGATTTTTTTGCAGCCTCAAAGGGGAGATAACATAGCATCAATACCAGGGGATATGGCTTTCTTCCCTCCATTTGTCAGGGTCACACTGACCATTGTGGTCTAAATCCTACTAAACTCTTAGATTTCTATTTCTAACCCCTCTAACTTGCCCAGAGAGGTGAAACTGTGCTAAAGCAAGATAGCTGTGGCCTTTGAGTCATACCTAGGACCGTATCCCTTTGAAGCCTTGCTTTCTACTGAGTCATTGCAATACACTGAACATGCTTCTCCATGACTCCAGTCTCATTCTCAGTCTTCGGTCATTTTCCTTTTTGGACTGATGTCTGTCAAAGGCATGCCCCTCCTGTCTCTCCCCTCCAGATACTAGCACCAGCTCTTTAACTAGAAGAAATACAGGAAAGATATACAAATACAGGAAGAGCTCCTGCCCTCAAACAACCCAGAGGCAGTCCCTAAGACAAGGAGATACAAAGGCTGACAACGTTTTTAGCAAAGGAGAGATGGGAAAATATAGGGAGAATCACTCAATTATCCTCACACAGGACAAAATCCACCTCTGCGTGTTATGTAGCCTCTTATAGATCATATCTCTACTACCCCATTTATAAAGTGGGGATCCCACAGGGTTGTTATAGGAGGTAAATATCATAGTTCCTCAAAGTGAAGAGATCATTCTTCGTTCTTTCAAAAAATATTGAACGGCTATTTTATGATAAAGCACCAAGGAGAAAACAGTATGCTTGTATGGGATTGACATGCTAATTAGATGGTGAGCCTTTAGTAAAGAGAAGAAAAAGCATCCAGCCACATAGATTCAGGAGGAAGAGCATTTCTGGCAGAGGGCATAGCTAATGAACGCAAAGGCTTTAAGATGGAAACACGTTTTGTACCCCAGGAACGATAAAAGCTCCACTGTGACTGGAGCCTGTGGATAAAAGTAAGAGTGGAGAGGGAAGCAGGGGTCAGCTCTTGTGAGACTTACAGGAGAAGGTAAATATTTGGACTTCACGTTAAATACCAAAGGAAGAGTAGCATGTTCTGGTTTACATTTTAAAAGATCACATTGTCTTCTTTATGTGAGGGATTGCGAGAGTGGAAGTAGGAAGATAGGATAGGAAAATTGGAGTAAAAGACAGTCATTTAGGAAAGGGGGCACGTGGCTTGGATTCTACATTTGGACTTTTCATTTCTGGACAGTAAAAGTTGAGTCTTAACTGATTTCCAGTAGTGCGCTCGGAGTAAAGCATCTGCCCTTCTGATCTCTATGAAGAGGTATTTGTGACCTTTTTAAATATCCAATCTGTTTAGTCTGGATCACATAAGTCTGGTATCTTTATGGGTCTAAGTCATAGAAAAATTGTTTTCCAGAGCTGGTGAGAGGTCTCATGGTACATTCTTTGCCTCAGCCTGTCTACACTTAGACCCTTTCAGTCCAGGTGAATGGATACTCTTTAAAACAATGTAATAGCCTTATTGAGGTGTAACTTAACATGCCACAAAATTTGCCTTTTTAAAGTGTAGAAGTCAGTGGGTTTTAGTATATTCACAGAGTTGTGCAGCCATCACCACAGTCTAATTTTAGAGTAGCTTCTATCCAAAAAGAAATCTTGTACCCATTAGTAGTCACTCTCCATTCCTCCTACTCTCTGCTCCAGACCTAGGCAACCGTCAACCTACTTTCTGTTTTCATTAATTTCCTTATTCTGTACATTTTATATAAAGGCAATCATAAAATATGTGGCCCTTCTGTGACTGGCTTCTTTCCCTTTGAACGATGTTTTCCAGGTTGATCCGTGTGGTTTGTATTGGTACTTCATTTCTTTTTATTGATGAATAACATTCTGTTGTATAGATACGCCACATGTTTGTTTATCCATTTGTCAGGTGATATTTGAATTGTTTCTATTATTTCTACTTTTTGACTATGATGAATAATGCTGCTATGCACATACGTGTACATGTTTTTGTGAGCATATGTTTTCCCATGGGTGTATGTCTAGCAGTGGAATTGCTGGATCTTATGGTAATTCTGTGCTTAATTGCTTGAGGAACTACCAGACTGTTTTCCAAATGAATGTCTACTTTTGAAAATACTATATGCACAGTGCAAGGATGTCACCCTCGTCTCTAGTTGCATGGTTTTTTAACTTATTTCCTTGATCAGGAAGTTTTTCTTCACAATGAATCAAAAAACTTACTTTCTATATTTGAAAGTAATACCAAAAGCATCATCCTTTAGTTTCCTACAAATAAAGCAATACTGAATTCTTTAGCTTATTTTCTTCCCTTTAAATAATTTCTTATTTTGCCTAATTTTCTCCTCCTTTACAGATTCCTTCTTCATTTAAAATATAGAAATCAAGATCTATGACCCTAACAAGAATCTTACCAGTGCCAGCAATTACAAAAAGATTGCTTTCATAGTAACAGCACGTACTGCTTTCTTGGTTACGTATATAGTCTCTTTGACCCTCAGGTCTTTTTCTACCACACTTGTGTAGGTTGGGTTAATCTCTCTTCTATCTGTGGTTTTCCATATTTATGCATATGGCTTTACATGCCAGTGCTTGAAACTGGTGCTCATCTGGCCTCTGAAATTGAGGGTTTTTTTTCTTGTCAACCTTAAACCTCTTACTCATTTCTCCATGTTGGTTTCATAGCACTAACACATATTTTTCAGAAGCTGGGAGAAGGGCCCCTTCCTCTAGACCCTACCTTGTCTTAAATTTTCAGCTCCTGGTTGCTTCTTCCCTTTTTTTTAAAAAAAGTTATTATCATTATTATTATTTTTAGTGCTTATTCACTTTTGAGAGAGAGAGAGAGAGAGAGAGAGAGACAGCATGCGTGCATGCGCATGCAAGCTGGGGAGGGGCAGAGAGAAAGAGAGAGAGGGAGATACAGAATTCGAAGCAGCCTCCAGGCTCTGAGCAGCACGTAGCCCAACATGGGGCTCAAACTCACGAACCATGAGATCATGACCTGAGCCAAAGTCAGACGCTTAACCAACTGAGCCACCCAGGCACCCTGGGTTCTTCCCTTTGAGATGAGGAAAACTGAATCTTACTATGTTGTTCAACATAGTAATTCTGCTTGGATCACAGCCCTTAATGAACAAATGCCTTCTATTTATTTGGTCATCCATCCGTCATTCAATATATGGTTATTGAGAGTCGGGTACTGTTCTAGGTTCTGGGAAAATAATAGTGAACACAACAGATCAATACCTAGCACTCAAATAGTTTATATTCTAGTGAATGTTATATAATTTAAACATAGGCAAGCTTGATCCCTGAGATCTGGTCATTTAACAAGGAATTTATATTTTCTGTTGATATCCACCCCCTTTAAAAAAAAAAAAAAGGAAGCTGTAGAACAGAAGAATTACTTGTTCATAATCAGTCCCTGATAGGGCTAAAATAGATCCTAGGTCTTAGACTCCCAGTGTCCTTTGTACCACATGGTGCAAATGGAAAAGGTTTGAGGAGCCCCTTGAACTGACAGACATGCCATGAGTTAATGTAGCATTTCCTAGGTATGGAAACATTTATGAGATATTAGTAGAAATTTCTATAGACCTTAGAATTAAAGAACACAAGGAACATGAACATGAAGGATAGGAAAAGTGAGAGGTGGTATTTGAAGACTTAAAAAAATTTTTTTTTAATGTTTATTTATTTTTGAGAGAGACAGAGACAGAATGTGAGTGGGTTAGGGGCAGAGAGAGAGGGAGACACAGAATTGGAAGCAGGCTCCAGGCTCTGAGCTGGCAGCACAGAGTCTGATGTGGAGCTCGAACTCAGGAGCTGCGAGATCATGACCTGAGCTAAAGTTGGACGCTTCACCAACTGAGCCACCCAGGCACCCCTGAAAACTTTTTAAAACCAGACCCTCTTCCTTGAGCAAGTTTCTGCAGTCAGATTTCCAAGTTACGGTAAACACTTTGAGCAAACATATATGACCCAGTGAATCTTACATGAACAGATTGCTTTTGTTTTCTTCAAGGGCCTGTGAAAGCTGCTTTCAGAGGGCAAGTCAGGCAGTGGCTTTTCCTGTTTTAATTTCAAGGTTCAGCATGTTATGTTCCCGGTGGCTTCCTATTTCTCCTTTCCCTCAGAGTTCAAGATTAACAGCAATTTTCCACCTTGAAAACAATGCAAACATTTCACCCCTATGGATTACAGTGAGGTTGGGTTCATTGAGCTGTGTGAACATCTGGGCTTTTATGAGGTAGTTTGGGCTTCTTCTCAAGGCTTCCCTTTAGATTGCACAAAGAGGTGGATTTTTCTCCTGCGGGTGTGGGAAATAATTACAAAATTATTTATTAGAAGCCCATGCTCAGAGTCAGACTCTCAAGGCTTCATATTTGGCAGCCTGGAACTCATCTTAATGTCCGCATTAAGATGACTTTGATGGCTGAGTATCATGAGACTTCCTTCATCCCTAAACCAAAAAATGTCATTGTTGACTCCATGCTATTAAACTTGTGCCTCTGTCACTACGTCCTTTCCTTTCTAAACCTCAGAGAATGCACTGAGAAATCAATGGAGACAGAAAATACTAGAAAGAAGAATAATTATGTACCCTGAAAATGCAAGGTTATTTTCTATGATAGAAAGAAATTAAAGGGGAAGCATCATGATGGTTTAAAAGTGAAACATTTACAAATTAAAGGCAAATTTGGAAATTTAAAAGACTGTTTGGAAAGATTAAAAAAAAATCTGGAGATCTTTATCCTTCCACCCTTTCCTAGAATACTTTTCTTTCCCAGTCACCTCACCTTCCTTTTCCGCCTGCACACACACCTCAACTTGCCAACAAATGCACTTACTAGTGGCAAGAAAGGATTCAGTCATTTCTCAAGTGAGGCAAAGGACGATCTGGTCCTTTGTCTCTAGTATTTGATTCACAAGGTGTCCAAAAACTGAGGTGCTACAAATGGGAGCGTTTGTGAAATCCCTCTGTTTGCTTTTGTTTGCTTAGAGATGAAGCTTGTTACCTACAGCAATCCCAGGATTCAAAACCTCTGGTTTGAAGCTGTCACCCTGCTATACATGGCTTTTTGCTAGTTCTTCAAGCCATCTGGCAGCTATCTTCTTGTGGCTAATGAGATAATGTGAGATGCTTTTAAATTCTGTAAATATTTATTGAATACTTTGTGTTGTTTTTGTGCCTTTAGTGGCAACTTTTAAGAGATAAAAATATGTATATGTTCTCTAACTTCAAGACACTCAGAGCTTTGGTCTTTTGAAAATGAACAGAAACGGGAACCCGATGAGTATTGGGACCTTACACTTATGGTCTCCATCAGAGACCATTAACTGATTAGAACATGGAGTTGTCAAAGGTAAACTATGTGTCTTTTACCAGGGACCAAGGGCCACCTGTGATAACTGTTAGATACCTGCACGTCCAATATGGGCTCTTCCCAACGGGCATAGTCAAATAAGCATCAGAATGTCTTAGGAACTTCCCAGGAGAATGGTGACTATTTTTCTTTGTTAGACTTGGAGGAACTAAGATGAATCAGAGTAGTTTTGGTATTATATCATGGTAAATACATGGCCATCACATGGTGATGGTGATATCATGACTCTGCAAGAATCAAATTATATTCATTCTCATCCATTACCCTTACTAGGCTCCTAGAGAAAAGCAGACAGATTTACAATTAATAGGGGGGGGGGGGGAACCTAACGCACAGCAGGTAATATAGAGAATAAAGCTGAGGCTCTATAGCCAGACTCTCTGGATTTGAATCCTGATTGTGCTACATACTAGCTGTAAGACCATGGACAGTTTTCTTAATCCATGCTATGCCTTGGTTATCTCATCTGTAAAGCTAGAATTATAATGATGTCTGCCTCAGGGAGCTGTGAAGGTTAAATGAATAAATACTTGGAAGTATTTTGAACAGTGTCTAGGCCATAGTAATGGATTGATAAATATTAGATCTTATAATAACTACCTTAAACAAGTTAATTCAGGACCAATTAATGGAATATTACCCATGTTGAGAACTTAGAGCACAGATGTATATATTTTTTTATTTTTTTTTTAATTTTCATTTTAATTACAGTTAGTTAACATGCAGTGTTATACTAGTTTTAGGCACACAATATAGTGATTCAACAATTCCATACATCATCTGGTGCTCATCACAAGTGCATTCCTTAATCCCTGTCACCTATTTCACCCCCTCCCTGCCCCCACTAACCATCAGTTTGTTTTCTATAATTAAGAGTCTGTTTCTTGGTTTGTCTCTCTCTCTCTCTCTCTCTCTCTCTCTCTCTCTCTCTCTCTCTCTCTCTTTTTCCCCTTTGCTCATTTGTTTTATTTCTTAAATTCCATATGAGTGAAATCATATATTTGTCTTTCTCTGACTGACTTACTTCACTTAGCATTATACTCTCTAGATCCATCCATGTCGTTGCAATGGCAAGATTTCATTCTTTTTTACAGCTGAATAATTTTCCAGTGTGTGTGTGTGTGTGTGTGTGTGTGTGTGTGTGTGTGTGTGTCACATCTTCTTTATTCATCAATCAATGGAAACTCAGGCTGCTTCCATAACTTGGGTATTGTAAATAATGCTGATATAAACATAGGGGTACACGTATCCTTGAATTAGTGTTTTTGTATTCTTTGAGTAAATACCCAGTAGAGCAGTAGGATTAGATTAGCAGTAGAGCAGTGGATTGTAGGGTATTTCTATTTTTAACTTTTTGAGGAACCTCCATATTGTTTTCCAGAGCAGCTGCACCAGTTTGCATTCCCACCAACAGAGCACAAGGGTTCCTTTTCCTCCACATCCTCACCAATACCTGTTGTTTCTTGTGTTGTTGATTTTAGCCATTCTGACAGGGTGTGAGGTGATAGCTCATTGTAGTTTAGATTTGAATTTCTCTGATGGTAAGTTATGATGAACATCTTTTCATGTATCTGTTGGCTGTTCAGATGTCTTCTTTGCAGAAATGTCTGTTCATATGTTCTGCCCATTTTTTAATTGGATTATTTGTTTTTTTGGGGTGTTGACTTTTAAAAGTTCTTTATATATTATGGATATTAACCCTTATTGAATATGTCATTTGCGGATTTCTTCTCCCATTCCATAGGTTGCCTTTTAGTTTTGTTGATGGTTTCCTTCACTGTGCAGAAGCTTTTTATTTTGATGTAGTTCCAATAGTTTATTTTTACTTTTATGTCCTTTCCCTCAGGAGACATATCTAGAAAAATGTTGCTATGGCCCATGTCAAAGAGGTTACTGCCTGTGTTCTTTTCTAGGATTTTTGTGGCTTCAGGTCTCACATTTATGTCTTTAATCCATTTTCAATTTATTTCTGTGTGTGATGTAAGGAAGTGGTCCAGTTTCATCTTCTTCATGTAGCTATCCACTTTTCCCAACACCGTTTGTTGAAAATGCTGTCTTTTTCCTTGTAGATTTTCTTTCTGCTTTATCAAAGATTAATTGACCATGTAGTTGTGGGCTTATTTCTGGATTTTCTGTGTGTCTATTTTTGTGCCAGTAACATGCTGTTTTGATTACTACAGCTTTGTAATATAACTTGAAGTCTGGAGTTGTGATGCCTCCAGGTTTGCTTTTCTTTGTCAGTACTGCTTTGGTTGTACAGGGTCTTTGTGGTTCCATACAAATTTTAGAATTATTTGTTCTAGGTCTGCGAAAAATGTTGTTGGTATTTTGATCGGAATTGCATTAAATGTGTAGATTGCTTTGGGAAGTATGAACATCTTAACAATATTTGTTCTTCCAACCCATGAGTGTGGAATGTCTTTTCATGACTTTGTGTCATATTCTATTTTTTTCATCAGTTTTTGAAAGTTTTCAGAGTACAGGTCTTTCACCTCTTTGGTTAGGTTTATTCCTAATTATCTCAGTATTTTTGGTGCCATTGTAAATGGGACTGTTTTCTTCATTTCTCTTTCTGCTGCTTCACTGTTGGTATATAGATATGAAACAGATGTCTGTACATTGATTTTGTATCCCGTGACTTTACTGAATTTATCAGTTCTTTTTTTTTTTTTTAACGTTTATTTATTTTTGAGACAGAGAGAGACAGAGCGTGAATAGGGGAGGGGCAGAGAGAGAGGGAGACACAGAATCCGAAACAGGTTCCAGGCTCTGAGCTGTCAGCACAGAGCCCGACTCGGGGCTCAAACTCACGGACCGTGAGATCATGACCGGAGCCGAAGTCGGATGCTTAACCGACTGAGCCATCCAGGCGCCCCCTGAATTTATCAGTTCTAACAGCATTTTGGTACAGTATTTAAGGTTTTCTATATATAGTATCATGTCATCGGCAAATAGTGGAAGTTTTACTTCTTTACTGATTTGGATGCCTTTGTTTCTGTTTGTTGACTGATTGCTGTTGCTGGAACTTAATAGTACTATGTAAACAAAAGTGGTGAGAATGGACATCCTTGCCTTGCTCCTGACTTTAGGGGGGAAAGCCCTCAGTTTTTCCCCATTGAGGATGTTAGCTGTGGGATTTTCATATATGGGCTTTATTATGTTGAGGTATGTCCCCTCTGAACCTAGTTTGTTGAGAGTTTTTATTATGAATGGATGTTGTACTTTGTCAAATGTTTTTTTCTGCATCTTTTGAAATGATTGTAAGGTTCTTATCATTTCTATTATTGATGTGATAAATCGTGTGGTTTGATTTGTGAATATTGACCACCTTGCAACCCAGGAATAAATCCCACTCAATTGTGGTGAGTGTTTTTTAAATATATTGTTGGATTCTATTTGCTAGTATTTTATTGAGGATTTTTGTGTCTGTGTTCATCAGAACTATTGGCCTATAGTTCTCTTTTTTGTGGTGTTTTATCTTGTTTTGGTGTCAGGGTAATGCTGGCCTCATAGACTGAATTTGAAAGTTTTCCTTCCTTTTTAAACTTTTTGGAATAGTTTGAGAAGAACAGGTATTAACTCCTCTTTATTTATTTTTTATTTTTTAAAAAATGTTTTTATTTATTTTTGAAACAGAGAGAGACAGAGCATGAGCAGGGGAGGGGCAGAGAGAGAGGGAGACACAGAACCTGAAGCAGACTCCAGGCTCTGAGCTGTCAGCACAGAGCCCGATGTAAGGCTTTAACTCACAGACCATGAGATCATGACCTGAGCTGATGTCGGACACTTAACCGACCGAGCCATCCAGTTGCCCCTACTCCTCTTTAAATGTTTGGTAGAATTCACCTGTGAAGCCATCTGGTCCTTTACTTTTGTTTGTTGGCAGTTTTTGATTACTGATTCAATTTCTTTGCTAGTAATAAGGCTGATCAAATTTTATCATTTGTCCTGTTTCAGTTTTGGTTAAGTTACATGTTTTCTTTTTCTTTCTTTTTTTTTTAAATATAACTTATTGTCAAATTGGCTAACATACAGTGTGTAAAGTGTGCTCTTGGTTTTTGGGGTAGATTCCTGTGGTTCATCGCTTACATACAATATCCAGTGTTCATCTTAACAAGTGCCCTCCTCAATGCCCATCACCCATTTTCCCCTCTCCTCCACCCCCTATCCACCCTCAGTTTATTTTCTGTAATTAAGAGTCTCTTATGGTTTGCCTCCCTCCCTCTCTGTTTGTAACTATTTTTTCCCCTCCCTTCCCCCATGGTCTTCTGTTAAGTTTCTCAAAATCCCCATATGAGTGAAAACATATGATATCTGTTCTTCTCTGACTGATTTACTTCAGTCAGCATATTACCTTCCAGTTCCATCCATGTTGCTGCAAATGGCATGATTTTATTCTTTCTCATTGCCAAATAGTATTCCATTGTATATATAAACCATATCTTCTTTATCCATTCATCAGTTGATGGACATTTAGGCTCTTTGCATAATCTGGCTATTGTTGAAAATGCTGCTATAAACATTGGGGTACACATGCCCTTATGCATCAGCACTACCATATCCCTTGGATAAAGTCCTAACAGTGCTATTTCTGGGTCATAGGGTAGTTCTATTTTTAATTTTTTGAGTAATGTCTACATTGTTTTCCAGAGTGGCTGCACCAGTTTGCATTCCCACTAACAGTGCAAGAAGGTTCCCGTTTCTCCACATCCTTGCCTGCATCTGTAGTTTCCTGATTGGGTTCTTCAGAGATTCACACACTCTGACCAGTGTGAAGTGGTATCTCAGTGGGGCTTTGATTCGTGTTTCCCTGTTGATGAGTGGCATTGAGCATCTTTTCATGTGTCTGTTGGTCATCTTTTTAAAAGTGTCTATTCATGTCATCTGCCCATTTCTTCACTGGATTATTTTTTTTTCAGGTATTGAATTTGGTATGTTCTTTATAGATTTTGGATACTAGCCCTTTATCTGATATGTCATTTGCAAATATCTTTTCCCATTCCGTTGGTTGCCTTTTAGTTTTGTTGGTTGTTTCCTTTGGTGTGCAGAAGCTTTTTATCTTGATGAGCTCCCAGTAGTTCATTTTTGCTTTTAATTCCCTTGCCTTTGGATATGTATTGAATAAGAAATTGCTGCAGCTGAGGTCAAAGAGGTTGCCTACTTTCTCCTCTAGGGTTCTGATGGTTTCCTGTCTCTCATTTAGGTCTTTCATCCATTTTGAGTTTATTTTTGTGTATGGTGTAAGAAAGTGGCCTAGTTTCATTCTTCTGCATGTTGCTGTCCAGTTCTCCCAGCACCATTTGCTAAAGAGACTGGTTTTTTTCCATTGGATGCTCTTTCCTGCTTTGTCAAAGATGAGTTGGCCATACATTTGTGGGTCCAATTCTGGGTTCTCTATTCCATTGGTCTATGTGTCTGTTTTTATGCCAATACCATACTGTCTTGATGATTACAACTTTATAGTCAAGGCTAACATCTGGGATTGTGATGCCTCCCACTTTGGCTTTCTTCTTCAATATTACTTTGGCTACTTGGGGTCTTTTGTGGTTCCATACAGATTTTAGGATTATTTGTTCTAGCTTTGAGAAGAACGCCGGTGCAATTTTGTTTGGGATTGCGTTGGATGTGTAGATTGCTTTGGGTAGTATTGATATTTTAACAGTATTTATTCTTCCAATCTGTTAGCATGGAATGTTTTTCCATTTCTTTGTGTCTTCTTCAATTTCCTTCATAAGATTTCTACAGTTTTCAGCATATGGATCTTTTACATCTTTGGTTAGGTTTATTCCTATTTATTTTATGATTCTTGGTGCAATTGTAAATGGGATCATTTTCTTAATTTATCTTTCTGTGGCTTCATTATTGGTGTATAGAAATGCAACCGATTTCTGTACCTTGAATTTGTACCCTGTGACTTTGAATTCATGTATCAGTTCTAGCAGTCATTTGGTGGAGTCTTTTGGGTTTTCCATGTAGAGTATCGTGTCATCTGCAAAAAGTGAAAGTTTGACTTCTTCTTTGCCAATTTGGATGCCTTTTATTTCATTTTGTTGTCTGATTGCTGATGCTAGACTTCCAACACTATGTTAAACAACAATGGACATCCCTGTAGTGTTCCTGATCTCAGGAAGAAAGCTCTCAGTTTTTCCCCATTGAGGATGGTATTAGTTGTGGGCTTTTCATTTACGGCTTTTATGATGTTTAGGTATGTTCCTGCTGTCCTGACTTTCTTGAGGATTTTTATTAGGAAAACATTTTGTCAAATGCTTTTTCTGCATCTATTGACAGGATCATATGGTTCTTATCCTTTCTTTTATTAATGTGATGTATCACATTGATTGATTTGTGAATATTAAACCAGCCCTACAGCCCAGGAATGAATCCCACTTGATCATGGTGAATAATTCTTTTTATATGCTGTTGAATTCAATTTGCTAGTGTCTTGTTGAGAATTTTTGCATCCATGTTCATCAGGGATATTGGCATATAATTCTCCTTTTTTTGTGGGGTCTCTGTCTGGTTTTGGAATCAAGGTAATGCTGGTTTCATATAATGAGTCTGTAAGTTTTCCTTCCATTTCTATTTTTGAAACAGCGTGGATAAGTATTAACTCTACTTTAAATGTCTGGTAGAATTCCCCTGGGAAGCCATCTGGTCCAGGACTCTTACCTGTTGGGAGATTTTAGATAGCTGATTCCATTTCTTCACTAGTTGTGGGTCTGTTCAAATTTTCTATATCTTCCTGTTTGAGTTTTGGTAGTGTGTGGGTGTCTAGGAATTTTTCCATTTCTTCCAGGTTGTCCAGTTTGTTGGCATATAATTTTTCATAGTATCCTCTGATAATTGTTTGTATTTCTGAGGGATTGGTTGTGATAAATCAATTTTCATTCTTGATTTTATCTAGTTGGGTCCTCTGTCTTCTCTTTTTGAGAAGTATGGCTAGGATTTATCAATTTTGTTTATCTTTTCAAAAAACCAGCTCTTAGTTTCATTTATATGTTCACCTGTTTTGTTTTGGTTTTTTTTTTTTTGGATTCTGTGTTGTTTATTTCTGCTCTGACCTGTATTATTTATCCTGCTGGGTTTGGGTTTCTTTGCTCTTCTGCTTCTAGCTCCTTTAGATGTGCTGTTAGATTTTGTATTAGGGATTTTTTCTTATTTCTTGAGATAGGCCTGAATTTGCCATGTATTTTTCTCTTAGGACTGCCTTTGCTGCATCCCACAGGGTTTGGACTATAGTATTTTCATTTTCATTTGTTTCCATATATTTTTTAAATTTCTTCTTTAACTGCTTGGTTGACCCATTCATTCTTTAGTAGGATATCCTTTAACCTCCATGCATTTGGAGGTTTTCCAAACTTTTTCCTGCGGTTGATCTCAAGTTTCATAGCATTGTGATCTGAAAGTGTGCATGGTATGATCTCAATTCTTTTATATTTATTGAGGTTTGTTTTGTGACCCAGTATGTAATATATCTTGGAGAATGTTCCATGTGCACTAGAGAAGAATGTGTATTCTGCTTTAGGATGAAAAGTTCTGAATATATCTGTCAAGTCCATCTCATCCAGTGTATCATTCAGGGCCATCGTTTCTTTATTGATTGTCTGTCCAGATGATTTGTCCTTGCTGTAAGTGGAGTATTAAAGTCCCCTGCAATTACCATGTTCTTACCAATGAGATCGCTTATGTTTGTGATTGTTTTATATATTTGGGTGCTCTCAAATTCAATGCATAAACATTTATAATTGTTAGCTCTTCTTGATGGATAGACCCTGTAATTATGATATAATGTCCTTCTTCATCTCTTGTTACAGACTTTAGTTTAAAATCTAGTTTGTCTGATATAAGTATGGCTGCTCCAGCTTTCTTTTGACCTGCAGTAGCATGATAGATAGTTCTCCATCTCTCCCTTTGAATCTGAAGGTGTCCTTGGGTCTAAAATGGGTCTTTTGTAGACAGCAAATAGATGGGTCTTGTTGTTTTTTTTTTTTTTTTGGTTTTTGGTTTTTGTTTGTTTGTTTGTTTTTTACCCATTCTGATACCCTATGTCTTTTGATTGGAGCATTTAGTACATTTACATTGAATGTTATTATTGAAAGATACAGATTTAGAGCCACTGTGTTATCTGTAGGTTTTATGCTTGTAGTGATGTCTCTGGTCCTTTGTGGTCTTTGCAACATTCCACTCATAGAGACCCCCTTAGGATCTCTTGTAGGGATGGTTTAGTGGTGATGAACTCCTTCAGTTTTTGTTTGTCTGGGAAAACCTTTATCTCTTCTATTCTGAATGACAGGCTTGCTGGATAAAGGATTCTTGGCTGCATATTTTTCCTATTCAACACATTGAAAATTTCCTTCCACTCCTTTCTGGCCTGCCAAGTTTCAGTAGATAGGTCTGCCACTACCTTATGTATCTACCCTTGTAGGTTAAGACATGTTTGTCCCTAGCTGCTTTCAGAATTTTCTCTTTATATTTGTATTTTGCCAGTTTCACTATGATATGTCTTGCAGAATGTCAATTCAAGTTACATCTGAAGGGAGTTGTCTGTACCTCCTGGATTTCAACGCCTGTTTCTCAGCTATGATTTGTTGACATACACCTTTGGTCCTTTTCTCTCTCTTCTTCTTCTTCTGGAACTCCTATTATATGGATATTATTCCGTTTCATTCAATCACTTAGTTCTCTAATTCTCCCCTTGTGGTCCAGAATTTTTTTTATCTTTTTCTCAGCTTCATCTTTTTCCATAATTTTATCTTCTATTTCACTTATTTCTCCCCTCTGCCTCTTCCTTCCTCACTGTCATCACCTCTAGCTTATTTTGCACCTCATTTACAGCAGTTTTAAATTCATCATGACTATCGCTTAGTTCCTTGATCTCTGCAGCAATAGATTCTCTGCTGTCTTCTATGCTTTTTACAAGCCCAGCGATTAACCTTATGACTGTTATTCTAAATTCTTTTTCAGTTATATTGTTTATATCTGTTTTGAGCAATTCTTTAGCTGTCATTTTTTCCTGGAATTTCTTTTGAGGAGAATTCTTCTGTTTTGTCATTTTGGCTAGTTTTCTGTCCTTTATGCATTTTAAAAGCTTGTTATGTGCCCTGCACCTGCGCATGCTACTATATTAAAGAGGGGTCATACAATGTCTGGGCCTGGACCTTCAGGAGGTGTTTTTTGGAGTGTGTTATGTGCTCTCTGTTGTTGTGACTTTGGTTACTTTATCTCCCTACTCATAGTGATGTTTTGGACCCTCCACCAGGTGTGCTTTGATTTGTTTGTTGAAGTAGCCCTGGAAAGGAAAAAACAAACAGAAAAACAAAAACAAAAAAACCCCCACAAAAACAAAAAGAAAAAAAACAAAAACACAGCTACAAGTAAACAACAGGTTGGAGGTGCTGATGGAAGAGGCCTTATCCCATACAAAGAGAGAAATTACTGGGGCGAGGAAAAAGTAAAGAAAAGAAAATTGACCAGAAAGAGAAACTATATGGCTTAATCCAGAGAGAGAGAAAGGAAAATAAAAAAGGAGGTGTAGAACATGTATAAAGAGAATAGATTAAATATGTCTGCTTAAGCAAACCAATAACCAGAATAACCAGACTAGAGGAGGGAAGAGATAAGAAGGAGAAAAGGAAGGAAGAATATATCTATATAATTAGAATTGTCTGAGACTTAAATCAGGCAATGGAACAGCGCTGGTCTGGAGGAGGGGCTGTCTGGTTGGTCAGTGTCAATCCCGCTCCAGTAGATATGCAATTACCAGGTGTGGAGGGGCCTGGTTTGGCATAGGCAGATCCCACCTCCACTGTGGGCCCTGCTGTCCGTTCCCTGAAGCCCCACCTTGTTGGTGATGGGAAGAAAAATGGAGACACCTAAGTCTCTCCTCCACAGACCAGGTATCCCAAACCACTCTGTTCAGGCTGTCCTCACTGTGCTGTAGGTGCGAACAAGGCAGTTTGTCCCACTCCACCGACTCCCACACCTCCCTAGTGCTCAGCTAAGACTTAAACCCTGATGTCCTAAAGTTTCCCACTCCATGAGCCTCAGTTTGGGGGAAGTGCCACTCCATGCCACCTGATATATGGTCTTTGGCTAGTGGGCGCAGGCAATCTTTGTCCTTTAAACGGTTATATACCTTCTTCTCACAGCACTCCAGGGAGGGGATTGCTTTCTCCCACTGTGGACTGCACCTCTAAACTAGGTACTAAGCCCTGGACTGTCTCTCCTCCTCCCTGGTGTGCAAACAGGGCAGCCAGCCTCAGTCGGGAGAAAGCGCCACAATTAGAGGTTAGTTCTTTTCCATCCTGGTCCATGGTTTTTCTCTTGTCCAGATACAGTCCTATGCTTCCCCAGCCTCTCTTTCTCTTCCCTTTGTCTCTCCAAAGAAGGGGATCCCTCCCCTCCATTCCTCCAACACCGATTTTATCTCTCCCAGTTCACAATCATGCACCTATGACCTGCCCAGATTGTCTCAGTGGGTCTCTGGAGGCGTCTCTGTCACTTTGCCACCAGACTCTTGGAGTTCAAAGTCCTTTGGCCTCAACACTGCTGTGTTTGAGAGACGAGGGAACTTCAAATCTTACTTCTCCACCATGCTGGATTTCACCCCCCCCCCCACCCCGGTTGTATGTTTTCTAAGAGTTTATTCATTTCTTCTAGGTTGTCCAATTTGTTGACCTATAGTTTTTCATAATATTCTCTTATAATTGTTTGAATTTCTGTGGTGTTGGTTATTTCTCCTTTCTCATTTGTGATTTTGAGTCCTTTCTCTTTTTTTCTTGGTAAGTCTGGCTTGAGGTTTATGAATTTTACTGTTTTTTTCAAAGAACCAGCTCCTGGTTTCATTGATATGTTCTATTGTTTTGTTTGTTTTTTGTTTTGTCTTGTTTTGTTTTTAGTTTATATATTATTTATTTCTTCTCTAATCTTTATTATTTCCTCCTTTCTGCTGGTTTTAGGCTTCATTTGTTGTTCTTTTTCTGGCTCCTTTAGGTGTAAAGTTAGCTTGTTTATTTGAGGTTTTTCTTCTTGAAGTAAGTCTGTATTGTTCTATACTTCCCTCTTAAACCACTTTTGCTGCATCCCAAAGGTTTTGGACCATGTGTTTACTTTTTCATTTGTTCCCATCTACTTTTCAATTTCTTCTTTTGTTTTCTGGTTGACCCACTCATTGTTTAGTAGCATGGTATTTAACCTCCATGTATTTATGGTCTTTCTGTATTGTTTCTTTTGGTTGACTTCTACTTTCATTCTCTTGTGATCAGAAAAGACGCATGGTATGACTTTGATCTTCTTGAATTTGTTGAGGTTTGTTTTGTGGCCTTATATGTGATATATACTGGAGAATGTTCCTTGTGAACTTGAAAAGAAAGTGTATTCTGCTGTTTTGGGATGGAATGTTCCGAATATATCCATTAAATCTGTCTGGTCCAGTATGTCATTCAAAGCCAGTATTTTCTTGCTGATTTTCTGTTTAGATGATCTTTCCATTGATGTAAGTGAGGTGTTGAAGGCCCCTACTATTATTGTATTACTATTGATTAATTTCTTTATGTTTATTATTAACTGTTACATGTATTTGAGTTCTCATGTGTTGGATGCATTAATATTTGCAATTATGATATCTTCTTGTTGAATTGTCCCCTTTATTATTATACAGATCCTTCTTTGTCTCTTGTTACAGTGTTTATTTCAAAGTCTGTTTTGTCCTATATAAGTATTGCTACTTTGGCTTTCTTTTGACATCCGTTTTCTTTTTCTTTTTTTTTTTTTTCATTAAATATACTTTATTGTCAGATTGGTTTCCATACAACACCCAGTGCTCATCCCAATAGGTGCCCTCCTCAATGCCCCTCACCCACTTTCCCCTCTCCCTCACCCCCCCATCAACCTTCAGTTTGTTCTCAGTATTTAAGTCTCTTATGGTTTGCTTCCCTCCCTCCCTGTAACTTCCCCCCCTTCCCCTCCCCCATGGTTCTCTGTTAAGTTTCCCAGGATCTACATATGAGTGAAAACATATGGTAACTGTCTTTCTCTGCCTGACTTATTTCACTTAGCATAATACCCTCCACCAAAAGTCTGCTAGAACTGATACATGAATTTGGCAAAGTTGCAGGGTACAAAATCAGTTGACATCCATTTTCATGATAGATGTTTCTCCATCCCCTTACTTTGAATTTGTAGGTGTCTTTAGGTTGAAAATGAGTCTCTTGTAGGCAGCATATAAGTGGGCCTTTTTTTTTTTTTAATCTATTCTTTCACTCTGTTTGGAGTATTTAGTCCATTTACCTTGAAAGTGATTATTGATAGATATGTATTTATTGCCATTTTATTACTTGTTTTGTGGCTGTTTCTGAAGATTTTCACTGATCATTTCTTGTCTTTATCTCTTTCATGGTTTTAGGATTACATTTAGTTATATATTTGGATTTTTTTCTGTTTATTTGCATGTTTTTGTGGTTTTTGATGTATGGTTACTATTAAGCTTGTATGCAACCTCTTCTGCATATAGTGGTCTATATTAAGTTGATGGTTGTTTATGTTTGAACCTATTCCTTACTCCCCTCTTTCTCACATTTTAGGTATATGGTGTCATATTTTACATGCTTTTATTCTCAGAGTTCCTTGCCTGATTTTTTTTACAGAAATACTAATTTTTTTTTTACAGATTTTACTGTTTCCTACCTTCATACTGTCTCTTTTGGTCTTTCCGCTCAAAGAGTCCCCTTTAATATTTCTTGCAGGACTGGTTTAGTGGTCATTAACTCCTTTAGTTTTTGTTTCGGAAATTCTTTCTGTCTCTGAGTGATATATATAGTGTCACTATATTCTGAATGATAACATTGCTGGATAGAGTATTCTTGGCTACTGATTTTTTTCCCTTCAGCACTTTGAATATACAAAGTAAAACTTTGGTTTGCAAGAATAATTCATTCTGGAAACCTGCTTGTAATCCAAAGCATTTGTATATCAAAGCGAATTTCCCCATAAGAAATAATAGAAACTCAGATGATTCATTCCACTGCCCAAAAATATTCTTATGAAAATGATCACAATGCTGTAATATAATACAAAATAATAAATAAAATATAAAGAAAAATAAACAAATAAACCTGCACTTCCCTTTGAAAACCTTCATGGCTGGTGTGAGAGAGAGAGAGGGGTTACTGTGTAGGATGACTTTCACTATCACTAATTGAATCAATGGTATCTATTGGTTTAATGGAAGCTTTTTCTTTTCATGCAGCTTTAACAACGAACTTATCCAATGACATTTGCTTTTGCATCCTTTTGAGGATTTCATGGAAATGTGACCTCGCATTGTTGTTAAACAGATTCATTACTCACACTGTTACAGCCTTATTCGGGTGGTGATTTTCTACAAAATTTAGCACTTCTTCCCACATTTTACACATCTCCATAATCTCATTTAAAGTGAGGGATTTCTCTGCCTTTTCTTCCTCCTCCTCTGCAGATGAGATGCAGACATAGACTTCTTATAAAATCTTGCAGTTTGAGCCACTCACATACCTTGTTCATACTTCTCAATGATTTCCTTCCTAACTTCCACCATAGTCATCTCCTTCTTCTTTTTTTTTTTTATTTTTAAATGTTTTTATTTATTTTTGAGACAGAGAGAGACAGAACATGAGCGGGGAAGGCGCAGAGAGAAAGGGAGACACAGAATCTGAAGCAGGCTCCAGACTCTGAGCTGTCAGCACAGAGCCTGACGCGGGGCTCGAACTCACAGACTATGAGATCATGACCTGAGCTGAAGTCGGACGCTTAACCAACTGAGCCACCCAGGCGCCCCCATAGTCATCTCCTTCTTAACACCTTTCTTTTCAACCTTATGCTGCATGGTGGTCATTGTATATGCTTACGTGGATGTTTAACACAGTACAGTATTAATAAACTCTTATTATATACTGTATTTAATGTCACTGGCAATAAAGCAGCAGAGGAAAGGATCTATATCTGCTGGCAGTCGGACCAAGAATGAAAGTAAGCATTCCTATACTTTTAAATGGAAAAGCAAAGGACTGTGCATAGGTGCTTTGAAGTGACAAAAAATACACCAGTGCCAGTTGTGGCCACCTTCTAACGTTCTAAAAAAATCACTGATTTCTGCCAGACACCACAGCCTGAGACCGAGCATCTGAGCATGGGAGACGATCACCCACAATCCTGCAGTGTGAGAGAGGGACAGAATAACTGTTGGCTCAGTTGTGATGTTTAGCATCATGTACTACTCATATTGCAAGACATCACTCATTTACCAAATTAAAATTTATTAGAAATGTTTGCTTGTCTTGTGGAACGCTCACAAAACAAGTTACTCGCAATCCGATGTTTTACTGTATATCATGCCCCTCCCTTCTGGCTTGGAAAGTTTGTGTTGAAAATCCCCTGATAGCCTTATAGGATTTCCCTTGTATGTTACTGTCTTCTTTTTTCTTGCTGCTTTTCAATTTTTTTTTCTTTACCACTATACTTTGCCAGTGTAATCACACTGTGTCTTGGTGTGGAACTGCTTTTATTGATTTGTGTTGGGGTGGTGGGGTTCTCTGTGCCTCCTAGATCTGGATATCTGTTTTCTTAACCATATTAGGCAAATTTTCAGCTATTTCCTCAAATACATTTTCTGCCCCCTTTTCTCTCTATTCTTCTGGGATTCCTTTAATACGAATGTTATTCCATTTGATGGAATGACTGAGTTCCCTAAGTCTATTATGATTTTGCATAATTGTTTTTTCTCTTTAGTTTGGCTTGATTACTTCCCATTACCCTGTCTTCTAGGTTATTAATTTGTTCCTCTACTTCTTCTAGTTTGCTGTTCATTGCATGTGTGTTTCTAATTACATTTATTGCACTCTTCATCTCTGATTTTTTTTTAATCTCTGTGTTAAGGGTCTCACGGATGTCCCTCATTCTTTTCTCAAGTTCAGTGAGTATCCTTATGATATTTGCTTTAAATATTCCCTCAGGCATATTACTTACACCTGTTTCACTTAGATCTGTGTGGCCTTTCTGTTCTTTCATTTCAGACAAATTTCTCTGGCTTCTCATTTTGTCTAAGTGTCTGGGCCTGTTTCTCCATGTTAGGAAAGTCAGCTATATCTCTTGTTCTTGAGGGCAATGACCGTATGAAGAGGAGGTCCTATAGTGCCCTGCTGTATAGTGTCCCCTGTTTCTCAGGACCTGGCACTGCAAGGAGTGTCTCCAATATGTGCTGCATGTGCTCTGCTTTTGTCTCCTGGCCACTTTATCCTGTAGGCCAGTCATCTGAGGAGGCTCTCTTTGACTGCTATGGGCAGTGTTTGGTCCCTGGCCTGAATGTGGCACATTTTAACTAGGTTTGCTCTGGTCTGTTTATGAAATGAAACCAGTTGCCACCACTGCCAGGACCAAAGCTCTACAAAACTCCAGTATCAGAGGGGTGGCTGGCTGGCTCTTTTGGTAGGGCATGTGACTCTTGATCTCAAGATGATGAGTTCAAGCCCCACATGGGGCATAGAACTTACTTAAAAATAGAGAAACAAACTGCATCTTGAATTTTAAAAAGAAAAACTCCAGGGTGCCTGGGTGGCTCAGTCAGTTAAGTGTCGGTTCAGGTCATGATCTCATGGTTTGTGAGTTCGAACCCATGTCAGGTTCTGTATGGACAGCTCAGAGCCTGGAGCTTGCTTTGGATTCTGTGTGTCTCTCTCTCTGACTCTCCCCTGATCTCTCTCTCTCTCTCTCTCTCAAAAATAAACGTTTAAAAAAAAAAGGAAAAGGAAAAAAGAAAAACTGTTGCATCAGGAGATGCAGTGTGAGCATGGTTTCAGGCTGGTCTTCTAGGGGATGGGGCCTACTGTGTTGGGATTGAGGGAAGCATGAGGGAGCGTGGGGGGTTAGGGATGGTTTAAGCAATGTAGGTAGTGAGCATGGACACTGCACTGGTTCCCACAGGTGGCCCTATGCATATGCTGAGGGGAAGGGGAATAAAATGGCACTGGTCAGTTCCTTTGTTCCCATAGGGGTATCTCTGTAAACACTCCCTCTCTGGGCTCTGGGACATGCTCTGCGATGAGCAAATAACTTCCCCACTGTGTGCCCCAGGTGCTTTTCAGAACACCATTTCCATGCTTATGTCTGTGCACTATTTGCCCTGTCTTTTCCCCAAGAGCGACCCCAGTGCTCTTTGAGTTTTATTTAAGCCAACCTCCGCTGGTTGCAAGAAGTCAGAAAATTCAGTCCGTCTTGCTTTCCAAGCCAGTTGTTGTGTATATTTTTTTCCCATGCATTCCTCTCTGTGCTAATCTCTTTCCCTTCTCTGTTACTCCTCACTTCAGGGTCATGATCCATTTCTCTCCCAAACCACATCTCCATACTTCCTGCCTGCTTCAGTGTGGCTTCCTCTCCTACCTTTAGTTGTGGAGTTTGTTCTGCCAGTCTTCAGGTGCTTTCTGGGTATCTAAGATGATTTGATAGCTGTATTCGTAGTAGGAGGCAAGCTTAGGGTCCCCCTACTTTGCTGCCATCTTGCCCTGTAGAGCACAGATACATTGATGAAGGCCAGAGAAGTCAGAATTGGCTTTATGGAGATGGTAACTGAGCTCAGTTTTGTATATAGGTGGCACTTTCAAGGTGAGGGAATAGCACCTGCAGTGTCATGCACATATGAATGATTTAAGCATTACATATAAGGAGAAGGCTGAGAAATACATTCTCTCTGACAAGAGTCAGAGCTACAAGATCTTCAGGGCATAGCTGAGGAGAATGAACACTCATTGTTTAAAATTCCTTCAAAACTAGATGAGCAGTGGCGAAGCAAGGTGACAGAATGAGTACATTGCAAAGTTGACAGAAAACAATGATAAAGACAGAATTAATTTATACTAATGCAAGAAAACAAGCACTGTAATTGAACAGAAATTTAGAAGAGTTACTATAATGTAAGGATGAGACTGTATAATTTAGACTTTAAGTTTCAAATAACAGAATTCACTCACTTTAAGCAGGAAAGAAATTTATTAGCAAGTAGTAACTACCTCCCAGAATGGCTAATGAAAAATAGGGTCAAACTGTAGAGTTACACAGTCCTAAATAATGCCCTATCATGTTGGTGCTTCTCTAGCTAAAAATTCCTGCCACCACTTCTCAGCACTTGTCACATTCAGTACTGGATAATGGAAGCACCATCACTGCCATCTTTGAAGATGGTGTAAGGCAGGGGCTGGCAGACTCATAGGCTGACAACATATTTTTGTAAGTGAAATTTTATTGGAACACAGTCATGCCCACTAGTTTATATATTGTCTGCAGTTGCTTTTGTTCTACACCCAGAGGTGAAGTGGAGAGAGAGTTCATGTGGCCCACAAAGCTGAAATATTTACTATTTACCCTTTTATAGAATACATTTTCCAACAATTGATTTAGATAACTTTCTTAGCCCTGAGAAAGAAAAGGAACTCAGCCCTAGAATAACAAATTAAACCATGGCATACCCTACCAGTCAGCCCATCCTCCTCTCCAACCAGACAGGCTATGATAAACAAGAGCAACTTTCATAGAAAAGTGAACAAGGGTCTTAAACAGAAAGAAGAGTGCTACTGATAATCATAAAGCCTTTGAAGAAAACTAAGTACAAAGGTACACACAAGATGAAATAACCCATAAGCAAAGGAGTTATTAGAACACATAGAAGAATCTCTCTTTCTCTCTCTTCTTAAATTTAAATCCAAGTTAGTTAACATATAGTGTAATAGTGATTTCAGGAATAGAATTTAGTGATTCAGCACTCACATATAACATCCAGTGCTCATCCCAACAAGTGTCCTTAATGCCCCTGACTCCTTTACCCCTTCCCTCCACCCAATACCCTGCCAGCAACCCTCAGTCTGTTCTCTGTACTTAAGAGTCTCTTACAGTTTGTCTCCCTCTCTGTTTTTATCTTCTTTTTGCTTCCCTTCCCTATGTTCATCTGTTGTGTATCAAAAATTCCACATATGAGTGAAATCATAGGATATTTGTCTTTCTCTCACTGACTCATTTCGCTTAGCATAATATACTCTAGTTTATCCCTGTTGCTGCAGATGGGAAGATTTCATTCTTTTTGATCTCTGAGTAATATTCCATTGTGTGTGTGTATACACACACACACACATACACACACACACACACACACACACACACACACACACGCACACCCCACATCTTTATCCATTCATCAGTCAGTGGACATTTGGGCTCTTTCCATACTTTAGCTATTGTTGTTAGTGCTGCTGTAAACATTGGGGTGCATGTGTCCCTTCAAATAAGCGCTCCTATATCCTTTGAACAAATACCTAGTAGGGCAATTTCTGGGTTCTAGGGTAATTCTATTTTTAATTTTTTTGAGGAACCTCCATACTGTTTTCCAGAATGGCTGCTCCAGTTTACTTTCCCACCAGCAGTGCAAAAGTGTTCCTCTTTCTCTGCTTCCTCACCAACATCTTTTGTTGCCTGAGTCGTTCATTTTGGCTATTCTAACTGGTGTGAGGTGGTATCTCATTGTGGTTTTGATTTGTATTTCCCTAGTGATGACTGATGTTGAGCATCTTGTCATGTGTCTATTAGCCATCTGGATGTCTTCTTTGGAGAGGTGTGTATTCATATTTTTTGTCCGTTTCTTCACTGGATTATTTGCTTTTTGCATGTTGAGTTTGATAACTTTATAGATTTTTAGATACTAACCCTTTATCTGATATGTCATTTGTAAGTAGCTTACCCCATTCCATTGGTTGCCTTTTAGTTTTGCTGATTGTTTCCTTCACTGTGCTGACACATTTTATCTTGATGAGGTCCCAATAGCTCATTTTTGCTTTTGTTCCCTTACCTCCAGAGACATGTCAAGTAAGAAGGTGCTGCAGCTGAAGTCAAAGAGGTTGTTGCCTGTTTGCTCCTCTAGGATTTTTATGGCTTTCTGTATTATGTTTACGTCTTTCATCCATTTTGAGTTTATTTTTGTGTATGGTGTAAGAAAGGGGTCCAGGTTCATTTACTTGCATGTTGCTGTCCAGCTTTCCCAACATCATTTGCTGAAGAGACTGTTTATTCCATTGGATATTCTTTCCTGCTTTGTCAAAGATTAGTTGGCCATACTTTGATGGGTCCATTTCTTGGTTCTCTATTCTGTTCCATTGATCTGAGTGTCTGTTTTTGTTCCAGTACCATATTGTCTTGATGATTACAGCTTTGTAACACATCTTGAAGTCCGGAATTGTGATGCCTCCAGTTTTGGTTTTCTTTTTCAGAATTGCTTTGGCTATTCGAAGTCTTTTCTGGTTCCATACAAATTTTAGGATTGTTTGTTCTAGCTGTGTGAATAATGCTGGTGTTATTTTTATAGTGATTGCATTGAATATATAGATTGCTTTGGGTGGTATTGACGTTTTAACAATATTTGTTCTTCCAGTCCATGAGCATGGAATGTTTTTCCATTTCTTTTTGTCTTCTTCAATTTCTTTCATAAGCTTTCTATAGTTTTCAGTGTATAGACTTTTTCACCTCTTTGGTTAGGTTTATTCCTAAGTATTTTATGGTTTTTGGTGAAATTTTAAATGGGATCAATTCCTTGATTTCTCATTCTGTTGTTTCATTATTGGTGTATAGAAATACTACCAATTTCTGCATATTGATTTTGTATCCTGTGACTTTGCTGAATTCATTTATCAGTTCTAGCAGTTTTTTTGGTGGAGTCTTTGTGTTTTCCACATAGGATACTATGTCATCTGCGAAGAGTGAAAGTTTGACTTCCTCCTTGCCAACTTGGATGTCTTTTATTTCATTTTGTTGTCTGATTGCTAAGGCTAGGACTTCCAACACTATGTTGAATAACAGTGGTAAGAATGAACATCCTTGTTGTGTTCCTGACCCTAGGGGGAAAGCTTAGTTTTTCGCCATTGAGGATGATATTAGCTGTGGGTCTTTCTTATATAGCCTTTATGATCTTGAGTATGATCCTTCTATCACTACTTCCCTGAGGGTTTTTGTCAAGAAGGGATGCTATATTTTGTCAAATGCTTTTTTTGTATCTATTGAGAGGATCGTGTGGTTCTTATCATTTCTTTTATTAATATGATGTACCACATTGATTGATTTGCAGATATTGAACCAACCCTGCATCCCAGGAATAAATTCCACTTGATTGTGGTGAATTATTCTTTTAATGTATTGTTGGATCTGGGTTGCTAGTATTGTGTTGAGAATTTTCACATCCATGTTCATCAGGGAAATTGGTCTGTAGTTCTCCTTTTTAGTGGGGTCTTTGTTTGGTTTTGGAATCAAAGTAATGCTGACCTCATTGAATGAGTTTGGAAGTTTGTTCCATTTCTATTTTTTGGAACAGCTTCAAAAGAATAGTGTTAACTCTTCTTTAAATGTTTGGTAGAATTCCCCTGGGAAGCCATCTGGCTCTGGATTCTTTTTTGTTGGGAGAATTTTTATTATTGATTTAATTTCTTTACTGGTTATGGGTATGTTCACATTTTCTATTCTTTCACTTTTGGTAGTTTATATGTTTCTAGGAATTTGTCCATTTCTTCCAGATTGCCCAATTTGTTGGCATATAATTGCTCATAATATTCTCTTATTATTGTTTCTATTTCTGTGGCATTGGTTGTAATCTTTCCTCTTTCATTTGTGATTTTATTTATTTGGGTCATTCCTTTTTCTTTTTGATGAATCTGGCTTGAAGTTTATAAAGTTTTGTTAACTCTTTCAAATGACCAGCTCCTGGTTTCATTGATCTGTTCTACTATTCTTTTGATTCCGATATCATTGATTTCTGCTCTAATCCTTATCATTTCCCTTCTGATGGTTGTGGGCTTTATTTGCTGCTCTTTTTCCAGCTTTTTTAGATGTAAGGTTAGGTTGTATATTTGAGATCTTTTTCTTTCTTTAGGAAGGCCTGGGTTGCTATATACTTCCGTCTTATGACTGCCTTTGCTTGTATCCCAGAAGTTTTGGGCATTAGTGTTTATATTTTCATTGGCTTCCATGTACTTTATAATTTCCTCTTTAATTTCTTTTCTTGGTTAACCCATTCATCCTTTAGTAGGATGTTCTGTAGTCTCCAAGTATTCATGGTCTTTCCAAATTCTTTCTCGTGGTTGATTTCGAGTTTCATAGTGTTGTGGTCTGAAAATATGCAAAGTGTGATCTCAGTCGTTTTGTACTTGTCAAGGGCTGATTTGTGACCCAGTATGTGATCTATACCGGAGAATGTTCTGTGTGCACTAGAGAATAATGTGTATTCTGCTTTAGGATGAAATGTTCTGAATATATCTGTTAAGTCCATCCACTCCAGTATGTCATTCAGAGCCATTGTTTCCTTGTGGATTTTCTGCTTACAAGATCTGTCACTTGCTGTAAGTGGGGTGTTGATGTCCCCTAGTATTATGGTATTATTATCAATGAGTTTCTTTACATTTGTGATTAATTGACTTATATATTTATGTCCACATTGGGAGCATAAATATTTACAATGGTTAGATTTTCTTGGTGGGTAAACCACTTAATTATGATATAATGCCCTTCTTAATCTCTTGTTACAACCTTTATTTTAAAACCTAGTTTGTCTGATATAACTATGGCTACTCTAGCTTTTGACGACCATTAACATGAAAGATGTTTCTCCATCCCCTTACTTTTAATCTGCAGGTGCCTTTGGGTCTAAAATTAGTCTCTTATAAGCAGCGTATCGATAGGTCTTGTTTTCTTATCCATCCTAATATCCTGTGTCTTTTGATTGAAGCAATTAGTCCATTGACATTTAAAATTTTTTTATGTTTATTTATTTTTGAGAAGAGAGAGACAGAGTATGAGCGGGGGAGGAGAGAGAAAGAGGGAGACACAGAATCTGAAACAGGCTCCACACTCTGAGCTGGTCAGCACCCAGCCCCACGTGGGGCTTGAACTCATGGACCTTGAGATCGTGACCTGAGCTGAAGTCTGATGCTTAACCGACTGAGCCACCCAGGTGCCCCTAGTTAGTCCATTGATGTTTAAAGTGAGTACTGAAAGATATGAATTTAGTGCCATTGTGTTGCCTGTAGAGTTGGTGTTGCTGGTGGTATCCTCTGGTCCTTTCCAGTCTTTGTTGTTTTTTATCTTTTTTGTTTTGTTTTTTCTGCGCTCAAAGAGTGGAGGAAATATCCTATGATTCAGATGTTATTCCTTTTTAATAAGTCACTGAGTTCTCTAAGTCTTGTATCATGCTCTTTTGCCTTTGTTTCTTTCTTTTTTTCTGCTTCATTATTCTCCATAGTTTTATCTTCTATATCGCTCATTCACTGCTCTGCTTTGTCCATCCTTGCCGTCATGGCACCCATTCAAGATTGCATCTTGGTTATAGCATTTTGTATTTCATCTTGATTAGCTTTTACTTCTTTTATTGCTACAGAAAGAGATTCTATGCTATTTTCAAACCCAGCTGGTATTCTTATTATCATGATTCTAAATTCTAGTTTAGACATCTTGCTTATATCTGTGTTAAGCCCCTGGCTGTCATTTCTCCCTGTTCTTTATTTTGGGGTGAATCCCTTAATTTTGTCATTTTGGAGGAAGAAAAAAAATTAAAATTAAAATTAAAAACAAAACAAAACAAAAAATTAAACAAAGGAAGCTATATCCTAGGTGTGTTTTGGTCTGGTTGTTGAAAGAAGCTTGATAGAATAGAGAAAAAAGGAAAATAAAAGGAAAAAAAGGTAAGAAAAAATTTAAAAACTTAAAAAAAATTATAGAATAAAATAGAATAAAATGAAATAAAATTAAATAGAATAAAAAAGTTTTAGATAAAAAGTAAAGTAAAATAAAATAAAATATAATATTCTCTTTCTGTATCCAAGAAAGAAAGAAAACTAAACAGAAACAAAATCAAAGAAAATGAACAAATAAATAAACAAGCAAACAGAATGAAACCTGAATGAAGTTATATCCACTTTCCCCTAGTACTGAAAGTATGTAGCCCTCTATAGTCTATACACTAAGCAGGTGAAGTGACTTGTGCTGGTCTTCTGGAGGATGTACTTGGAGGGCGCAGTTGGGTGGGGCTTGGTGCAACAGCTCTGTTCTCTATTCCATTCTCCACTGCTTAGCTTACTGGGATGGATCAGTGTAGAGGTGGAAATGGCTTCACTTAGCTCCCTGGTATCTGGCACAGGAACTTTGAACTCTCACTGACCCACAGTCAAGCACCCCTCCTTTGTCTCAGACCTCTGTCTACTCCCTGCCTCTACTCTGTCCATTTACAAGCTATCTGCCTGCCAGGCTGCACCTTCCTCCAGAGTTTTATCTCAGATGGGGTTGTGTTTCAGAGCCCCACACTTCAGAGACCCCACCGCTTGGAACCCCATCTGACTCTCTGCGGGAAGGTCTCACTGAGCAATGTCTGGGTGCTGGATTGCCTCAGAAAATATATGTGTGATTGCACAGCAGCAGAGGTTCAGAGATTATGGCAAATTACAAAACACAGCTGTCATCAGGTTCCACTGCACTCTGGTGTCTTTTTCCCAATACCAGCAAACGTGGCTGCTCTCTGGAGTCCACTAGGACCTTTGCCTGTGAGGAGACCATATGGCCTTAACCAAATGCACTCCAAACAAGGGAACCACTTCTCCATGTATGGCACATGGACTCTTCAGACCCCGCTGCCTGCTCCTGGGGATTCACCCTGCTTCCTCACCAGAGCACTGCCAGATACTGGGCTCTGGAACTTCAGACTCTATGCTCCGCTGTTTATAGAATCCTTGTGGTATTGAAACCCTCTCCTTTCTCCCCATCAGTGGATTTGGGGAACAGGTTTCTTTTTCAGTCCCTGCAAGTGTTTTCACTCTTTCTCTTTCTCTCCAGCTACTTTTGGGGGAGTGCCTTTTTTTCAGGATCCTGGTGCACCACACTCTCCCCTTTCTCTTTCTCTGTGCTCTCTCCACAAAAACGGCTCCCTACCCTCCATGGCTTTTCTCTCTCCCAATTCACCTCTCCATACTGTGTACCTGCCAAGTTCTGTGGCTCAAGTTATGCAGATTGTTGTGTTAATCCTCATATCACTTTCCTAGGTTTTCAAAATGGTTTGGTGCTGATCTAGCTGTGTTTCAGGAATGAGACCAGCTCAGGGTCTCCATGCTGCTCCACCATCTTAACTCCATGAAGAATATCTTAAAGTATGGTCAACATCTGTAGAAGTTTATATGAACGTATTATATCCAGAAAATAAGACTTCATTACCCAAAAGAAGTGTGGAAATTAAAAAAAAATGTGATCATAAAAAACAAGAGATGAATGCACATAGGTAGTGAGAAGGAGTAAAGATTCTTCCAGAAAACACTTCAAAATAGCAAAGATTTGGGAAGTATGAGAGAAAATTTAAGTGGTATGAAGGATAGATTAAAAGTTCCCATATCCATCCCAGCAGAGATTATATAAAGGATGAGGTAGGTGGAGGGAAAACCTATAGGGATAGAAAGGATCTTCATATTACATAGTGAGCAAGCTGAGTGCTGAGCAGAATGAGTGGGAAAAGTCTCTTGCTTGTATACATTTTGGTAAAATGTAAGACACCAATAATATAAAATCTTAGAGAAGAGAATCTTTAAAACTTTCTTAGAATTAGAGCTAGAGGTAGCTCAACTAAATGAGCATCTACTTGGTATCAGGTGTTCCACTGATACATTGAATCCTAGTATAATGAAGCATATATGAGAAAGAAGGCATAATTATAGGTATAGATAAAAGTTTTTAATGTTTTTTTTTGAGAGAGAGCATGAGCAGGGGACGGGCAGAAAGAAAGGGGGACAGAGGAACCCAAGTGGGCTCTGCACTGACCTCAGTGAGCCCAATATGGGGCTTGAACTTACGAGCTGTGAGATCATGACCTTAGCCAAATTGGATGCTCAACTGACTGAGCCACCCAGGTGAGCCTGGATGAAAATTTTAAATTACAAGAGCATGCTATGTAAAAAAATCTATCTGAAATGAAAATTTTATAGAAAAGCAGTACCCAAATTGGCTAAGGAAGAGTTTAAATAAAAGGAAGAAAGTAAAAAAATCATGGAGAAGATATCCAAATATCTGTACTATAAAAGGCAACCAATTCCTTATCTTCCATAGGTTATAGCTGCCAAACTTTTCAAAAACACAAAATTTTTGTTTTAGAAACTATTACAAAGAAAATAAAGGAAGGTTTCCTAAATTGGTCTAAGATTAGCATGACTCTTAGACCCAAACTAGAAAAAATTGACATGGAAAGAGAAGGAAGTTTTAAGCAAATCTCATCTTGGAACAGAGATGCAAACCCTTAAATAATAAAATAATAAATCAATTCTAAGAACATGTAAAATGATTAGTAACTCATGTTGTTTTATCACTCCATCTCCCCTCCTCTATTAGTTAGAAGCAATATTCTCTTCCATGTATTAGTTTGCTGTTTGGTGCTTTTAAGACTGTTTTTCACCTTTTCCTTTAGCTTTTCAGTTATTCTCCATAGAAAGGTTGGTCTAAATTCTATGGTCTACTGTTCCTACATATAGAGGCTCTGGAACTCTCATTTTTTGGGAAAAATAATTCAGTGTCCTGAAATATCAGATATACACATAAATTCTAAATGAAATGTAGTACTGGGGGGAAAATGAAGAGTCTTGTATATCATTGCCTGGGCCAAAGGTAGTGGTTAAGAAGAGAGGAGGAGGATTCTTTTCCTAAGCAAGACACAAAACTTATGCTATAAAAAAATAAAATTACTAAACTTGACCACATACAAATTTAGACTTTAAATATACATGAAGCTCATTGAAAATTGACAATTACAAATTTGAATTCCCTTGACAAAGGACATCATAAATAATGTTAAGGGAGACAAAGAGACAAGGGAACATACTTGGACCCCATATAACGAAGAATGTTGTCCATAATAGGAAAGGAGGATTTACAAACCAAAAAGAAAATTCCGAGGAACTAGTCTCCCTTTCTAATGAGCCAAATTTATCAACAAGCAATTCATAGAACAAAAATGCATACTATGGATAAACTTAATATAATCAGCTTCACTTATCAGTGAGATGAAACCAGACTACAGATAAACTAGTGCTAGCATATGCTGCTGACAATAGCATAAAAATATATGTACGTTTAGGCAGCACTTTACCTCTGATTATCCTAAAAGACTCACACAAGCTTACAAAGATGTTTATTGGGAAATTTTCAGCACCCCTCGGTGCCTAAATAAAAGTTAAATATCCAAACTATGAAGTACTATGTAAGCTGTTATAAATATTGGGATAGATTTATATATGCTTCAGGGAAATATCACTATGAAAAAATATTAGGTAAAAAAAATAAGTTTGAGGACTTTTCTGTTTTGTTTATGTAAAAAAATCCCATGTGTATTTGTGCATGCATATTTATAAATGTAAAACAAAACTAGAAAAATGCACACCAAATTACTAGCAATGTCTGTGTGGAAGGCATTTGAGAGTTGAATGTGGGTGAGTTGGGACTTTCACATGTTTCCCTACATAATAATATATTCCTTGAATATTTAATAATGAACTGTGTTCATTTATTATTTATATATTAAAAGAAAAAAGTATGGTGCATAGACTATGAGATACAATTAAAGGAACCTGAGCTTTGGAATCAAGCAAACTTAGCTTTCTGTCATTCTGGCTTTTTCTTGCTGGTTCTTTGACTTTAGGCAAATCACTCAGGCTTTCTGAACCTTCATCTGAATTTAAAATGAGGGTAATAAAATAAAAGCATGTGTGTAAATGTCACATAGTGCTTTGCATGTAGTAGGTTCAGTAAAATTTGCTGTGTTCCTTCTCTTGGGGAATAGTGAAAAATAAATAAGGCAGAGGTAGAGAAGAGACCTCTTCTTCAAGACTTTGAAAGTGAGAAAGAATGACAGCCTTCATTTGGTAAGCAGAAGAGCCACTGTAAAATCTTGAATGGGAGAGTAACCTGATCCAAAAGATGTTTTAGGAAGATTAGTTTGGTGATTCTAAAGAGAACAACAAGTCCATTGGCATAGCTTTATCTCTTTTTCTGTGTAAATGGTGACATTGTAGAATTGGAAACCCTTAGGATGCATCATTTGTCCTTCATTGTCAGACATGACCTAGTGAGGATCTGGGCAAAAGGTCCCCAGAGAAGCCCATAGCTGTGCAAGTTTATTTGATCCTCTTAAAATCAGCATTGTGGCTAAGGTCCAATGGAATCCATTTCTCTAATTGCTTTTCACCAGGATTGTCTATTTTTCTTTCGGAGTTCTAAGTTCCCACTGCAGATATTGAAGCACAACCAATTATTCCTTAGTAAGTTGAGGAAAACTTTAAAGGCAGACCTGGTTTAGTCCTAGCACAAAATTTTGTCATCACAAATACTCCAAAAAAGATCTGCCAAAGTTACAATAGACTTTATTTGCTTCTCTGGGAGATAACTGACATTCTGGAAGGATATTCTCCCATGATATGCCTTTGTCTTCATCTTCTCTGCACACCAGATATCATCCTGTTTGAATCTCCAGATTTTTGTGGTACCAAACTAAGCTCAGCTTGAGAAAGCAGAGAATACATATTAACCATTTTGGTGCTCAGTGTGCTATCAAGTCATGCCCCTGTCCGTGTTAGTTTCCAAAGACTTAGAAATAAAGATTTTTGTAGCCACACAAATATCCTCCTCTTAAGGTAAAATTAACAATATTTGGCATCTATTCCAATGTTACCAGGCATGTTGAGAGGCAGGAAAATACATCCAATAATGAGGGAAAAAATAAGTTCATTGAAACTAACTCAGAAACAATACAGATGATGGAATTGGTAGTCACGGACATTAACAGAGTTTCCATAACACTATTCCATATATTCAACAGGCCAGAGGAAGGATTGAACATGCTAGGAGAGACATAGTACATTAAACATGTAAATTCTAGAGATGGAAACTATAATGTCTGAGGCAAAAAAATATACTACATGGGATTGATTACATTTTCATTGCAGAAGAAAAGATTAATGAACTTAAAGACATGGCAATATAAACTATCAAAAATGAAACAGACTGAGAAAGAACTTTAAAAAAATGAAGAGAATATCAGTAAACTGAGGGACACCTTGGAGTAGCCAAAGATAAGTATAATTGGAATCTCTGAAGGAAAAATTAGGGAAGGGGACAGAAAAAAATATTTGAAGTAATAATAGCTGAGAGTTTCTAAATTTGGTGAAAATTATCACCCACAAATCTGAGAAGCTCAATAAAGCTCACGCACAAGAAACACAAAAAAAATGACACCATGGCAAATCACAATCAAATTTCTTCAAACCAGTGATAAATAGGGGCGCCTGGGTGGCGCAGTCGATTAAGCGTCAGACTTCAGCCAGGTCCCGATCTCGCGGTCCGTGAGTTCGAGCCCGCGTCAGGCTCTGGGCTGATGGCTCGGAGCCTGGAGCCTGTTTCCGATTCTGTGTCTCCCTCTCTCTCTGCCCCTCTCCCGTTCATGCTCTGTATCTCTCTGTCCCAAAACTAAATAAAAAAACGTTGAAAAAAAAATTAAAAAAAAAAAAACAGTGATAAATAAATGCAGTACATTGCATATACATTGACATACAGTGGTAAGGATGAGAGCAGATTTCTTATTTGAAACAATACAAGCTAGAAGACAATGGAGCAATGTTCAAAGTACTGAAAGAAAAACAGCCTAGAATTCTTTATCCCACTAAAATATCTTGCAAAGGCAGAATAAGACTTTCCATGCATGCAAAACCTGAAATAAGTCACCACCAATAGATCCTCCCCATAACAAATAAGTCTTTGATGCAGAAACAAAATTACACCAGATGAAAACATAGATCTACACAAAGAAGTGGAAAGCGCCAGAAATGTTTACAGGAAATAAAGGGTATATGGATATAAGTTCAACTACACCATGAAAAAGCAATCAGTGAAATCCAGAATATGGAATGTTTTTCAGATTGTCTCAATTTCTTTAAGAAACAAAACAAACAAGTAAAAAAAAAAAAAAAGGCTAGAATGTGAACTAATGTAGATTAAAAGAATTAAAGACAACTTCTATACTCCAACTAGAGTAGCTAAAATAAATTAAAAACACTGAAAATGCAAAATGGCCACAAAGATGTGATTCAACCCAAACTCTCATACGTTAGTGGTGGGACTTTAAAAGGTACAAGCACTTGAGAAAACTCCTTAGTAGTTTTATTTAAGTTTACATACATCTTACTGTATATGAACCAGCAATTACAATTCCAGGTATTTGCCCTAGAAAAATAAAATCTTAATCCACAAAAAGACTTCAAACTAGAAACAACCTGATCAATAGATACATGGATAATGAAGCATGGTACCACCATACAGTGGGATAATAACATAGCAGGAAGGAACAACGTATAACGAATGGAAGCAAAAACATGGATGAATCCCAAAAACATAGGCCAGAATCAAAAGGGGTATATACTTTATAGTAGTATTCATAGGAATTTCTACAGTACTCAAAGCCAATCTGTGAGCAGTGACTGCCTCTGCGGTAGGGTAGGAACTGACTGGGAAAGGACTTAAGAAAACTCTGGAGTGACCAAAATGTTCTCTATCTTGATAAAGGTATGGGCAACACAAGTATATATATTTGTCAAAAATTAATTTAACTGTACGCTTAATATTGTGCTTTTTATTATGTATAAATTACACCTCAATTTAAAAGAGGGGAGATTGAAAGTAAAATACTTGTTTGACAAATGGGTGAGCACTATTTAGATCCTAATATAAAACAAAACCTAATACCAAAAAAAACCCCCATTTTTTAGATAGAGAAATAAAAAATAGATAGATGATATCAAAGAATTGTTGATAGTTTTTGTTTTTAACCAGGACAGAACTATCCTGGTTATATAAGAAAATGTCTTTTTTTTCCCCCCTATCTGGAAAGTATTTGAGCAGGATAACATGATACCAGGGATTCACTTTAAAATGCAAGCAATTTTTTTTATTATGAAATTTATTGTCATATTGGTTTCCATACAACACCCAGTGCTCATCCCAACAGTTACCCTCCTCAATGCCCATCACCCACTTTCCCCTCCCTCCCACCCCCCATCAACCCTCAGTTTATTCTCAGTTTTTAAGAGTCTCTTATGGTTAGCCTCCCTCTCTTTTTTTTCCCCTCCCCCAATTTTAAAAAGCAAAGAGGGAAAAAAGAAGCACTAGATGAAGCAGGTATAGAAAAATGTTGAATCCAGGTAATGGGGTAATAGAGATTCATTAGAGTAAACTCGATTATGAGATATATATGTATAATATATGTAGAATATACATAATAATATGTACATAATGAAAAATGTAAAATGTCCTACAAAAATCTTCTAAAAAGAACGAAAAGCATATTTTTAAAATGATTTGTATCAAGGGTGCCTGGGTGGTTCAGTCACTTGAACATCTGGCTCTTGATTTTGGCTCAGGTCATGATATCATGGTTCTTGGGTTCAAGACCCACATCAGGCTCTTTGCTGACAGTGCAGAGCCTGCTTGGGATTCTCTTGCTCTCCTTCTGTCTCTGTCTCTCCTGTGCACTTTGTCTCTCAGAATAAATAAATAAACTTAAAGAAATCTATTAAAACTATTTTTAACAAATGGAAACTGCAGTTTCCACCACCAGAGATCTTCAGATTTGATCCTTCAGTCCTAAGCTAGTGTTGTACATGGACAAAAATGGACCTGTATTTTCTTTGGCCCTGTGTTGTTGCTAGTGAGGACTCCGTTTCAGCTTATAGGCTCTTCATCAACTCATGTCTATTGCTCAGGAGGGAAATCCCTCCCAGCTCTGTTTTTTAGTGGCACGAGTCACCTTCCCTTATCCTCTATATGTTGGATGGTGGTTTTAACTCAGGATGATGTGAACTGAATTCAAGGGTAATTTCGCATTAGCTGTCGCCAGACTTTTTGATCGCACACCCTTATGAGTTACAAAAAATGGATGCACACCCCCAATATTGGTATACTTATTTGTTTATAAATTTTACACACACATGCACACCAATGTTCTAATTTGGTTTCTACATGATAAAATATCATAAAATTGAAATTAAAATATGGGATAAAGATAAAATAAATACTTTAAAAAATTAAAAAAAATTTTTTTTTTAATGTTTACTTATTTTTGAGAGAGAGACAGAGTGTGAGCAGGGGAGGTGCAGAGAGAAAAGGAGGCACAGAATCCAAAGCAGGCTCCAGGCTCTGAGCTGTCAGCACAGAGCCCAACGTGGGGCTTGAACTCAGGGACCGTGAGATCATGATCTGAGCTGAAGTTGGACACTCAACTGACTGAACCACCCAGACGCCCCCCAAATTTTTTTTAATGTTTATTTTTGAGAGAGAGACACACACAGAGTGTGAGTGGGAGAGCATCAGGGAGAGAGGGAGAACAGAATCTGAAGCAGGCTCCAGGCTCTGAGCTATCAGCACAGAGCCCAATGCGGGGCTTGAACCCATGAACCATGAGATCATGACCTGAGCCAAAGTCAGACACTTAACCACCTGAACCACCCAGGTGCTCCTAAAATAAATACTTTTAAAAATTTTCTTATTAATCTTAATAGTTTCATGATATCATTTGTCTCAAGAGGTTACTGTGACATTATCGAAAGACAATATCCACTTAAGGCAAGGACTTTATTTCATGATAGTATATATGATTTGCCCTAGGGAAGGGCAGTTACCTCCAAATTTGGATGTGAGGAAAGCAGTGACTCTACAGAGCCAGCGTGTTCCAAAGGAGAGCGCGCTGCCCTCCCGCACTGAGCATGATCTGAATCCTTCCTCTGTAAGGATAGAGCCCTTCTCTGTGCTGCCACCTCACAGGACAGGGCTTGCTCCTCCTGTTCCACCACCCTTGCTTCAGGCTATCCATTTAGACTTTATTTCCTTGCCCGGTTATCCTAGTCTAGAATGTGATGGACGGGCTGTGCCGGATGCAATTCTCCCAGGGCTCCCTTTGTTCTCTGTATCTTCTTTCACCTTTGCAGCAACCTTGTCATTCTCTCTGTCTCCCCTCTTGAATTTTGCTGCCTCGTACTGTCACATCAAACTTGGCAAGACTCCATGTTACCCACACAAAAAGTCTCCTGTGTCTCGATGTGGCACACCATCTGCAAGCCCCACTTTATGTCCTGTGGCTTCCTCCTACAGTCACTAACTCACCTGCTCCCTTTTCTCAAACATTCAAGTCGCATCCCTCCATCCTACTTTTGTTCATGCTTTTTTCTGTCTGAAATGCCCTCTCCTCCTTACTTATTAATCCTTAGTTTAAAGTTCTAGTTTGGATACCAGAGCTCCCCAAGGCATTTTTGGACCATTCTGGCCTGTTTTAGAATTCCTTCCTCTCCTACATGCCTAGAGTAGTTATTAATATCCTCTCCCATGTTGTGATTAGACCTCAATACTCCTTTTGCTTAATCTGGCACAGTGTAGATGCTAAATGAACAAATGAATGAGTAAGCGAGTGAATGATTTTGTGATCTGCCCTCCACTCTGGAGTGCCATTTGATCCTGATAGTTTTTTCTAAAAGGTCACTTAGCAGCTAAACTGTGGGGATTAGGAAAATCTGCAAGGGTCATCATATTGCCTGAACTATGACAGTTCTGACTGGTCACGGTAACTGATTGCTAACCTCTCCCTGACCTCATTCCTCCTGCCAGGCTGTCTTGTACTGTCTGCAGTCCCTAGTAACACAGCTGCTTTTGTCTCTCACCCTGTCTCTCTGGTCTGCTTTCTGGTGCAGAATAGGGGAAAGCAGGGCACCTTGGAGGCAGTGCTTGTCCATCCCTTAAGGACGAATCCAGTATCCATACCCACAGCAAAAGGGGACAGGACGAGAGGAGAGTGAAATATTGACACTAGATGGCCAAGCTCAGATTACTGAGGTTAGGAGCAGAATTACAGAAAGGAGCAGATACCAGTGTGAGCAGTATTGCCTGGGAAGTTGTGCTTGGACATTATGTGGAGGGGGAATCACGGAAGTCTAGATGTTCACTTGCTGTCTCTCAACTTCCTTCTAGGCGCTGAGAGATGGATGATTTCCTTCTAGATATTTTTCCTACAAAGTGGACAGTGGCAGCAGTGGGTGGGGTGGTACTGAGTACCTGAGTAGGATTTTCTTAGGGGAGATGTAACAAAGACAAGAGAATGTCTATCCAATAACTTAAGCATTCCATTAAAAAATAAACTACTTAAAGTAAGAGCATTCACGCCAAACACTAATTACCAATGAATTTATTACAGCAGACCAATTTAGTGCTCCTAGGTTCCAACTGATGTTCTCTCTCCCTATTTTAACATTAAGTGGATTTAAATGCTTAATGTAATGCTGAATTTCCTCAGTTTCTATTTTAAGTGTTTGTTAAGCATATGCCTTGTGTTCAAATTTGATAATATAAAGGACTGTTCTTTTACCAACTTTTCTGTGAATTCTATTATAATCTTCTTAAACGTAGACCCAAATGTGCTCTGGTAAATAGGTAAATATGGATTTTAGATCTGCTGTTTTAAAATGGGTAGGCATGTGAAGATAAGGCCACAGGATGGGAACATAGTCCCTAGATCAATATTTTGGCCTGGTGACCTAGAAAGGGGGCAAATTTGAAGAAAGAGGAGAAAGACTTTGAGAGACTGTATCAGAAAGCAACGAGTAGCTAAGAATCTATCCACTAACCGGAAGATGCAACTTGGCTAGAAAGAATTAAGGCAGGAGAGAAGTAGTGAATTAGGGGAAATCGTGCAAGCAGGAAGGCCTGATGTAGCATGATAGGTAGTTTGGGAAGAATGTGGGCACAGTTAGCTGATGACATTTAAAAAAAAAAAAAAGAGCTTGAGAGACAAAGCGCTAACATCTTGTGTGCGAGAGTGGTGTCAAACTGCAAACTGTGTCAAACATTGTCTCTGCGTATTTATTTAAAAAGATTTTTTTAAATGTTTATTTACTTTTAGGAGACGGAGAGACAGAGTGTGAGTGGAGAAGGGGCAGACAGAGAGAGGGAGACACAGAATCTGAAGCAGGCTCCAGGCTCGGAGCTGTCTGCACAGAGCCTGATGCGGGCTCAAACCCACCAGCCATGAGATCATGACCTGAGCCGAAGTCAGACGCTCAACCGACTGAGCCACCCAGGTGCCCCTGTCTCTGCATATTTATAATTTCCTTGTCTATACTACCGTATAGATAAAATATTTGTATTTTGCTTTATTTAAATATTTATTACTTTTGATTTCTTTTTTCCATTTAAAATAGTGTTTGTCCTCTAAATGACCTGACCACGGATATGCTGCAAAGGCACATAGAAAGCGTGGAGGGTGTAGAGAATGTGCCAGGAAAGAGCGAGCATACATAGAAAAGAGGGCAGGAAGCCTTTATGGACAGCCAAAAGAGAACTGTAGAGCGCATAACCATAGAGCCGCCTCCCAGGTCAAGGAACTGGACCCAGCCAGGGCCCAGAAGTTTCTCCATGTCCATTCATATCATGACCACATGCCCTCTCCTGAGTTCAGGAAGATAACATCTTAGAGTCTTCGAAAAGCTTAATGATTTTGCTTTTTACATTTAGGCTGATAATCTACCCTGAACAATTTTTTTGTGTGTGGGATGAGGTGCAGTTTCAACTTTTCTTTTCCTCATTTGGATACTCAGTTGTCCCAGTACCATTTATTCAAAAGCCTGTCTCCATTGCATTGCATCATCAGTTATCTGTCTCTAGACCCTGAATTTATTTATCCTATTGTAGGGAAACATTTTTAAAGTTCATTAATTGAAGCCTCTGATTTTCCCAGCTTCCCTCTCTTGAGCCTTTCCTATGTCTGAGGCTCACTCTCTAATTGACAATCTTCATTTAGTCCTTGTGATAACCCCATGGGGTTCCTATTGTTATCCCTGGGTGATTAGAGGTTAAGTAAGTTGCCCAAGGGTACCCAGCTCCTAAGTAACAAAGCCAAGAGTCCAAAGTCTGTCCTCCTGCATTCTACGCTGAGGCCCAACACCTTCCACAGAGCTGACCTGTAATCCTGTCTCTGACCATTTCAGTCACAGTCTTTTAGATATCCTGCTTAAAACCTGCCTTGAACCATCCTGCCCTTCTAGACACTTAACTTGCTCTCTCTATCTGCGTGGAGACGTGTCTGCTGATTGGATTTGAATTCTTTGTCTATTTAAAGAATCAAGTATCAGTCAGCCGCTCAGGCAGGCCGAGCCTCAGGCTCTCTGCCCTGTGCTCTTGCCAAGGGATCTTGGCGAGGTCTGGGGTTTTCCCAAAAGGGTTTGCTACTTGATACTCACTCTTCAGCCTAATTTTCAACCTGTGATGCTTTCCTGAGCCCGTACAGGTAGTTGATTGTGCAGCTTTTCCTTTGTGTGCAAGGAATGTTCCGTCATCAGCCCAGATTTACTTTTCTCAAAGGTATCACTGAGAGATGGCAGCCTGTGGGGAACAGAGAGCTGATTGGAGGGTTGGAAATGGGTCCTCGGATTGACGTGCATTGCCTGGGTTGCCAAGCAGGGCTACATTTTCAAAAGGGATGATTATCCAAGGTCTGTTGCAGAGCTGAAATCTGGTTTATAAAAAAAGAAGAGGTTAGGGGCAATGCCATTCACACTGAGTTTGCCAAATCCTTAATCATGAAATATTCTCAGAATGTTGGCAATCACTTCTGGGTAACCCTGCTTACACAATAGTTCCCAAAGCTGCCAGAAACACTGGTATGAAATGCTTAAGTAAGGTCATTAAACAATGTGGGAGTTCACTGCCTTTCTCTGAAATATCTTACTGACTTTGAATACGATGAATTCAGATAATCTCTTCTACAAAAGCACACGTGTCAGAGCATGGATGCTGCTACCTTGTCCCATCCACGTGACATTGCCACATATCAATACCACTTCCTAGAGGTTGCATGAGGGATGACTACAACATATGGCTTTGTCATGTAAATGCTTTACATTTCTTTTTCCTAAAGCTCCTTGTTTGGAAGGTATATAATGGCTAAAGGCTGGCAGCGTTTTGGAAAGAATAGTTCAGGTTTTATCCTAGAATCTGTTCTGTGCCTGGTGGTCCCTCGCCACACATCCTTAAACTTCCTGACAACCTGTCAACAACCAGATGACTTTAGCTCCTAGCACAGTGGTGCTTTCTGCTACAGACGGGGTGGACAACGTGAAGCCACTTGTTGGGTGTGCGATGACCATTCCCTGAGACTCAGAAGGATCCTCATTGTCTTGAGGCGTGAAATGTGCCTGTATTTATGGACCTTTTGTTCTACCAGAATCTTCACTCCCAGTCTGTAACATGAGGATGCTTTTGATACATCTCTTAACCTTTTCACACCTTTCTTTTTAAAACTTTTTGTCATTGGCAGTTGTCACACTGTCTGTATGGGCTCCAAGAATGACCTCAGATGATGATGTAACTATTGGATTTATTTATAAGGAATGATCTAGATTTCCTCATGGCAATTGCAGTTCTTGCATTGCACTGAGGTCTCTTCTTCAAAATTGGCTGCAAGCTAAGTGTTTCTGTCAGAATCTTCCAGCACTAGAAAAAGCTGGGAGAATGAGGAGACTACTCAGTCAATTCAATGTATTCTGGACTTATGGGTAACTAGTTTCATGCAAAGGTGTTTCTCAAAGTCTGAATCTTTGCTATGAGTCCCCAAAATTGCTGACACAGATTGCTTTACTGTAAAGGGGCTCAGAAAAATCGGAGGAAACCTATAATATATTTTGGAAGTGATCATCAACATATAGTATCTAAATTTATAGAGAATGTGTCGGCAGCAAGGAAATGGGCACTGATGAGAAAATCTAGAAAAATGCAAGTTATAGACAAGCAGTTGCTAAGTTGTTTGTCTCTTATTTGTTGGTTTCAGATGTGGTAGGTGAAAGTCCTGTTCTTACACTTGTACTTCTAAATAAAAATCTTTCTGGGAGCCTTGGGAAGTGAGAGAAAGAGAGAGAGACTCTGATATGTTCTAAGGTGAATCAATAAAAGAAAAGGGCAATGTCTGGAAAACAGATTGAGGTAGTTAGGATGGCTGATGCTGCTTCCCTCCATCCCAGATTTGTGGTAGCTGAAACATGAAGCAAGGTGGAATCCAAAGAACAGCACGTGAAGCCAAGACTCAGCTGGTTGAGATAAGAAGCCAGATGGGGCCTTCCATCTCCCCCTCAGCCCACCCCTCAGATTACCATTTATAAGCACTTTTGAGAAGTCTCTCTTGGGCTTCTCTGAGTAGATTTAGGGCTGGCACCCTCCTTGTAAGTTCTCTTCTTTGGTGTGCCTACATCTTCATTGCTCTGGTCCAACATCCTGGTCTCTGTGGTGTGCAGGGAGTGTTTCTGTTAAGGTTTCCTTGGAACCTGGAGTTGTAATCGATATGATCTGGAAACTCCAAGAGGTAGAGTTTGTATAGAATAGTACTGCTGTGGTGTTTTCCAGCTTACAAACTGTTTTCAAATCTGAGGTGGCAGTGGCTCTGTCTGTTTGGTCATAATTGTTTACACTCAACCACAGCCACATCCTGACACAGAATAGGTGCCAATAGTTGTTGAATCTGTGACGAACAAAGAAATCTATCATTTCACTTGACATCGTAATTATCCACTGAAGTAGCTAGGGCTGTTATCATCCATTCTCATTTCATACATGACGAAATTGAGTCTCAGCAAAACTAAATCCTTCTCCTCTGCAAGTCAGGCTGCTAGATTGCTGCACTGGAACCATAACCCAGTTATTTTTATTCCAAACCCAGTGTTTCTTCTATACCAAAGAAAGAGAAATGGAGGAGGAGACTAACGGTAATTTGAGCCAGACATCTAGGGAAGTGGATGGATTTCTAAATTTTTTTTATTGTTAGATAGGCTAGGATTTCATTTACAGCCTGAAGCCAGTACGGATCTAGAGAGGTCAGCTGGAGGATGTTAGGGACTACAAAGAGAGAGGTTTCTTAGGGCTTGACCAGAGAGCTGACTACTTGTTTAGAGGGGATGATGTTAAGAAGTAGGATAGCTGTAAAAATTGAAAACAATTTGTGAAAAAAGGGCTGCCAGGGCAAGGGATGGCGGTAGAGCCAAGGGGTTATAGTATGCAAGAATAATTACTATTCTCATATAAAAAGGATAAGGAGGACTGGCCCTCCTAGGGAAGCTAGGGTGCTTTGAGAACTAGAGTTGATCTAGAACAAAGGCTGCAAATTAGAAAGTAAAATAATTGGGTCTCGCAGAGAAAAGGTAGCATTTTTTTTTCAACGTTTATTTATTTTTGAGACAGAGAGAGACAGAGCATGAAAACAGGGGAGGGGCAGAGAGAGAGGGAGACACAGAATCTGAAACAGGCTCCAGGCTCTGAGCGGTCAGCACAGAGCCCGACGCGGGGCTCGAACTCACGGGCAGTGAGATCATGACCTGAGCCGAAGTCGGACACTTAACCGACCGAGCCACCCAGGCGCCCCGAAAAGGTAACATTTTTAATCAATGTGTCTCTATGGTGGAGCAATGATGCATAATAACATACTCTGTATTCCACAACTCCCCCTCCCCCCATCCTGGAAATTCTAGAGAAGATAGAACCTGCAGCTGCTTTTGGAAGAACGGTAGCAAATGCCTGTCTTAGCTCCTGAAGGTCAGCTTGAGATCCCTGAGCCAGAGCACATCACATTTTCTTATCTTGCATCTCACCTTAACGGCTCCTTGTAAATTTCCAAAGACACCTTCTCTGTGTCCCTGAACCAATCCAGACAGACAGTGTATTGAAATGGCAAGATCATCCAAAGAAAGCTAGGAAACATAGGTTGAGTCCTGGCCTTGCCAATAACATTGTGACGTTAGACAAGTCATTCATACTTCGTGGGCTTCACTATCCCCAACTGGAAATGAAAAGATTGACATAGATTCCATGTCCTAGAAGTTTCCTGAGTCTAACAATCTATGAAGCAAGGGAGAGAATCAGATGCAACATTTGTATTTACTTTCTTCATAGATAAGATTTTTAAAGGCGTGTTAAAAGGCTGTCAGGTCAGGCTGGTTTCCAGGTTCTGGTTGATTATGCTGGTGATTTATCAGGCTTACCTAATTACTATTCTCATATAAAAACAAATGAACCTAATTTTGTTAATTTAGCTTACCGAGGAAACAAAGCAAATTTTAATCACTTATAAAAATATCAGAATAAGGAGGAATAAGGGATTGACAACATCAGAGGCAAAGACTTTTTTTTTCCTTTTGAGAAATATGATCGAATACTGCCTTGAATTTTTAGTGCACAGTGTATGGGGAACACACTTGGCATGGTCATGTGGTGATACTTGGAGAGGATGAGAGCATTTTCAGAGAAAAAGCAATACTAACGTTTCTTCGAAAAAAATAATATTTCTTCAAAAGGCTGAATTTTGGTTGAAGGGGAGACTAAGAGAGATACTTTCAAATACATAACTCATATTTGCTTTCCCTAAGCAAAGTTCCTGGGTGCAATATATGGCCAAAGACGTTGTTGGTGCTCCTTTTGCAAGTATCAGCTGAGGGCGGTTGTTAATCAGATACTACCACCTCTGCAGGTTGAGGAGAAACAGTCTTCATGCAAGATGAAATTGAATGTTCTCCCAATATACTTTTCTTGTTATGTTTGCTTTCCTAGAGAAACATGTGTGTTCAGTGGGTAGGATCAGGGGATCTAAAGTCAGACTACCCGTGATGTATCATTTAGTAGGTGTGATGTGTCATTAGTTGCTGGGTGGCCTTGAGCAGGCTATTTAATCTTGCCTCAGTTAACTTATCTCTAAAACAGAATTACAGTAGAATCTCAGTATAAAGAACAAATGAGCTGATGCACATACATAGCTTGAAAGAATGCCTATTGAGTGCTACTGAGTAGCACTCTGTTACCTAGGGTAATTGTTCCTGTTGCTACCTTTTATTCATATGTAATAACTTGTGTGCCCCGGTGGAGGTGAGGAGTGGGTATTTGATTAGGTGTCATGATTGGGCACTGGCTGAGTAATGACTGTTAACATTGTCTGAACTGAAAGGCCCATAGCTTGGGCAGAGAAGTCCTGCTACTCCTTAACTACAGTTAAGTCATCTCCCATAGTCGGTAGTTGACTACACCTTGGTTTTCATTCTGATTGGGAATTATCTCTGTCCCCACTTCTCCCCATAATGAGAAAGGAGAGTTGACTGAGGACAACTTTATTATAATGATCAGTTAAGTAGCCTGAGATATAAAGGTGACATGTGTTCTGCCAGTTCTTCCAGAGGTATTGGAAATTGGATTAGAAATGAACGATCACGAAAGCTAACAGCTATACAGATACAGTTCACTCTAGAAGAAGGATATTCCAAGCTACTTCAACAGTTGTTTAGTTCTTCATAGATTTTTGACTCTAACAGGATAATCTTTGCCAATCATATGGCATCATCAATGCTTGAAATGAGAGAAACACTACACAGGGATAAATGGACTCAAGAGAATCAACATATTTTAATGCCTGTCAATATTGCCAAGAGGGAGTCAGACGTTCATTGCACAGTATCTTCTCTTTATACTTTTTAAATAGATCCACTGATCTATGGAATTTTTCTAATTTCAACTCTGTGTAAATAGAAAAGGATAACTGAGTTGGGCATGTTAAAGTAGCAGAGCATGCTTTATTCACCACTTTCTGAAAAGGAGAAATAGCCTCTGGTCTCTGCCTTTTCCTCTCTGACATCCTGCTAATTTTAGTATCCATATTCAAATAATCACCACTAAGAACAAAGTTTAAGATTTATTGTGTCTGTTTGGAAAACAATGAAGGGCTCTGATGTCATGATTAAAACAAATATTACTTTTGGCATTTTTATTTCCTGAACTGATTTCTTATTTGAACAAACACTGTTTTCTGGAACCTGGTAATTATGCACACAAACCCTAATTCATTTCTTTAGTCCTTGCTTAGGAACCAAACTTTGTTTGCAGAATTGCTCCACTCTTAACCGAGTAACAAACAATTTTATTTTGTGTTACTAAGGAGTGGGGGTGGTGGGGGGGGGTGGAGCAAGAGGATGGAAATGCAGGATGTGGGACTACAGGCTCCATGTGGCAGTGGACATTTTTCTTGGGTAATGACTTTAATAATCCTACCCTTGACAAAAAAGACAAGAAAGGAAATAAGGTTAATGGTTCTGAAATCTCTTTTTTTCCTCCTGAATTTCAGCAATTACTTTAGCTCTTGAAATTGGAGTCATCGCACTTCCTTTTGCCTTTTTATCCTTAGACGCAGAGATTGAAAACGCTTATTGTACTCAGCTGTGGATACCTGAATCAATGGTATTAAGTGGATGGTAGGTGGTTCTATGAGTTGGGATTAGGATCAGCAGCATATAACAGAAAAACCCAGAGTGGCAGTGACTTAATCAAGATAACTCTGTCTTGATTTTTGCTCACACGAAAGGAGTACAAAGGGGAACAACCCAGAGGTGGTGAGGTGGCTCCACAGAGTCATTAGGAACCCAGGAACCTTTCAGGTCTCTGTATCACCATCCCTAGGCTGTGGTCCTTGTTCTTAAAAGCCCCAAGAGGTCTTCTGATTCTATCTGTGGACCAGACAGCAAATGGAGAGACTCTTTTTTTTAAGGGCTTTCTCTTCCAGAACTGCATTTAACAGTTATATTTACATCTCCTTGATTGAAACTTAATGTTAGAGCCAAAACTGGCTGCAGGAAAGGCTGAGAAATGTACCCAGGCAGGCAGTAATGTACGCAGCTAAAACTTAGTTTTCCTATGGCCACGAAACAGAACATAGATAATAGGAGGCAGCTAGCATTCTGTGCAGAATACTGCAGTGCATTTATTCTGGAGGCCAATGGTAGAAATTGAAAAGATTCTATGAAGAGGTGCTGGCCTGGCTCAGTTGGAAGAACATGTGACTCTTGATCTCGAGGTCATGAGTTTGAGCCCCACATTGGGTATGAAGACTACTAAAAATAAAATAAACTTTAAAAAGAAATTTATTCTTGTGAAGAACACTGTAACATGTGACTGAGTACATGTTATACTCTGACCGAGTACATAGGAAACACCTAATGGAAAGATATACCACCTTAGTTTTTAACTAATTAACATTGAAATTAATTTAATTTAAATTAACACTTAAGGGAGGGGAGGGTGGGGGGTGGGTATTGAGGAGGGCACCTTTTGGGATGAGCACTGGGTGTTGTATGGAAACCAATTTGACAATAAATTTCATATACTGGAAAAAAATAAATTAATTAACACTTAAAATGAAAAAAAAGAATTTGTGAAATAATGCCTGACCTTTGAGGAATCTATGTTTCTGTTCTGTAAGTTTTCTAGTTCTATGGGTAATGTATGTCATCTATGCAGGTTATCAGATTATATTATCAAGTTCATGTATTAATAATGAAGGACCTACAAAAAAACATTAGAGAAAGTGAACAACATAAGAGAATTAAGTCAGGATGTTATACTTCCTGCTCTTCCCAGACTGCGCATCTGCTGACACTCAGGAAGTTACATGCCATGATGTCGTGAGCATTGTGCACATATAGCCAGTTTCAGATTCCTTTGTGAACAAAAGACAAGTGTAAACGTAAAGAAAAGGTCATTTTAGGTATAGGGAAGACCCATCTGCCTATCACAACCAAATAGATGGCTCTAGAACTGAGGCTCCGTTCATGAAAAAACCTTACTTCCTAGATGGCTTCAGAGAAAGCTTGTGTTGAGAATAATGCATCTGTGAAAAGCAGTTGTGCAGACCAATATGGTAAAAGTCAGCCCGTGAGTGAAGAGGCACAGGGCAAAAACAAAGATGAAGGCTGGGCTCCAGAGGAAAGGCATGCGGTGTGCCTGGTGAGGGTCTGGTTGAATGAAAGTCCCAGCCAAAATGCCAAGTGGAAGATTCCCATTGGCTGAGGGAGCTACTAGTTCCTGTCTCGTAGCAAGGTTAGTTTCAAAGCACCTTTCAGGATTTAGCAGAAAAGATGTGCAATTTATTCACCTCTTGCTCCAGAAATAGTTAAAGCAAGGATCATCTGTCAGTCCTTACAAGCCAAATAATGAAATTTTAAACAGAAGGCAGAATTTTAAACAAAGGGTAGAAACACAGACTCCCACTTTGCAGATCACAGAAAGGACACCTCTCTCAGAGTCTTTTGTTCTCTGCTTCAGCGGTAAGGAATCCCAGGTCAGGTCTACACCACATGTTGGTGAGAGTGGTCCAGTGGCCCTGGATAACCTGACTCATCTCAGGCATCCCTATGAAAAACACAGCCCTATTGACTTTACAGTTTCATTTAGTCTTACTCTAGGGGATGGTGGCCCAGTATCTTTCACTGACCTGAGACAACCCCTTTGCAGCTGGAGCCTTGAGAAAATCCTCCATAAGCCCGTTGGCAAGGACAGAAGTGGAATCATGAAAGAATTAGAAAAGTTCTCTTGTTTGAGATCCCAGTTTCCTCAGGTGGTTGAGTGGAAGCCAGATGGGCAGTGCTTGTCCCGAGACCTGAGACACCCTAAAGTCCAACCCAACAGCATTACTCCCCATGGTACAAAGAAAATGTTCTTAAGATTTAGACTATATATATTATTAATATTATCATGGGAGGCAGACATGCCCAAGTCTACCTCTAGATCTCAAACTTTTCCAGTACAGTTTTTGGTTTTCCAGCCTGTTTTACTCTAATAACATGTCCACAATTAAAGAAGCTTGGTGCACTATGTCTCTTAAACTACCTCCATGTAGCTGGCCACAGGCAGTATCTGCCCATCCTCTTATTTCCCCTTGCAGGTTCCACCATGCTGTGTTTGGAACACTTACAAGTAGATGAGAGCCACCAGTAAGCCCCAACAGAGAGAGATGAATGGGGATGAATGGGGATCTTCTTAGCTGTCTGGATGTATTCTTGTGGCCTTCAGTGAAAAGCCATAGAGCTCCATAAAAGGGAGAGAGGCAAGGCTCTTTAAACTATTTACGGACAATCATAATATTCATTAATTACCATCTATCTCTTGATGCTTAACCAGGTACTAAACTGACAACTAATACAGTGGTAAACAAAACAGATGGCCTTTCCTGTCACAGAGCTTACATTCTCATAGGGGAAACAAATTTTGAATAACAAAATTCACAAGTAATTATTTAATTGAAGGTATTTTAAGTTGATACAAGAAAGTACTGAGTTTTACAGAGTGTATTTTAAAGGTACTGATCTAGCCTGTGGGTCAGGAAACGCTTCCCTGAGGTTGTGTGGCTGTGTAACAAGGTTTAAGTTGATATTTGAAGGTTGACTAAGAATTAAGAAAGATGATACTCCCGGCAGAGGGAAAAACATTGGTGAGGCCAAGGTAGAGGAAGAAACATGGTGATAAGAAAGAAAATGTGGTACATATATACAATGGAATATTATTCAACCATAAGGAAATCCTGCCATTTATGACAACGTGGATGGACTTTGAGGACATGATGCTAAGTGAAATAAGTCAGAGAAAGACAAATGACCTCACTTACATGTGGAATCTTAAAAACAAAAAATGAACTCATAGATATGGAGAACAGATTGGTGGCTGTCAGAGTGGGAGGTGGGAGTGAGTGAGTAGAGTGGGTGAAGGTGGTCAAAAGGTACAAACTTACAGTTATAAATAAGTCCTGGGGATGTAATATACAGCGTGGTGACTATAGTTAATAATACTGTATTGTATATTTGCATGTTGCTAAGAAAATAGATCTTAAAAGTTCTCATCACAAGAAAAAAATCATAACTTTGTGTGGTAATACATGTTAACTAAACATTGTGGCAGCCTACACATGTCAAATCATTATGTTTTGCACCTGAAACTAGTACAATGTTCTATATCAATTATATGTCAGTTGGAAGGAAGGAAGGGAGGGAGGGAGGGAGGGAAAAAGGAAGAATGAACAGTGATTCTGTAGGACAGTGAGACTCCCTGCGTAGACCAAGGGGCCTGTCAGGCCATCTTAAGGATTTTCATATACCATGGATAAAGAAAGAGAAACTCACAAAAGCCTCCAGACAGGGAAAATAAAACCAAGTAAATTCTCCCCCTTCTTGTTTCTTACTCCTTAGCTTCTTACTTGACATCTTTAGCCAATGAACTTCAAATCTTAGGGCAAACTAGGAGAAATCAAACCAAGTCTAAACCTTTGTGCAAAACTAAACTTTTAGGTGAGATGAATACCAAAAAAATGCACAAAAATATAAAAATTAAACTAATGTTTTCATATGACTATATCTATAATTCAGTAGATTTGGCCTTGTCACTTGAACCGATTTATCTCTAAAAACATATGCAGATATTTTAACCTTCTGAATTATACACATTCATAGCTTTCTACAGAAAGCAGCAAGTACGTGCCAATTTTGAGTACTAAAGGGAAAACCTATTTCCCTGTATCCAGAAATAACTTTATTAGGCATATAAGAATTCATTATTGGAAAATTAAAGCATCCTTCTCTGCTGTCAAATTGGATACTGTTCTTTCACCCCGATGAAGGAGATGTATGGAGACATGGGATCCACCTACAGACATGAGAGTTTGGTACAAACATGTCCCCACAGAGAAAGACTTTCAACTATTAATTTACTTTAAAGTTCCTTAATTTCTCTTTCTGAAAATGTAAGCACTTGAGACATAAAGAGTTTCTACTTCTTTCTCCAACTTCCATTTATCTAGAAGGTGTAGAAGTATTTTGCTTATTGTGATGTGGACTTCTAATCTCCAAATACCGCCCTTCCTCCTCCTGGCACACAGCTAGGCTACACTTGCAGCTGCTGTCAGGTGTGTGTTCCAGGCAATATTAGTGGAAGTTGTGTGGGCCATTTCTAGGCCTATCCATAAAAATTTCCAACAGGGCATCCTCTGTGCTCTTGTATCCTTTATCAACTTGAGGAAAATAAGCACAGTGGCCTTGAAACTTACATAATAAAGATGGTGAAGCCATACGACGGTAGAGGCCTGGCTTCCTGCATCAAGGTTTGTACAACAGCACCTTCTCAGAGCTCTGACTTTGGATTCACTTTTTATTTCTGGAACATGACTGTTTTTCTTTTCTGAGCTCTGCTATGATTTAAATTTTTATACTATATTTTGTTCACTATGTAATTGTATTAGGAGAACATTATACATCAGTTAGTTCAATCTACCATGTCACTGGAACCAGAACTATATTAATAACATGGACATTATTGTTTCCTGAAGTAGCAAGACTGGTAATTTAGGAGGTAGTTTTAGATCTTGCAGTGCCTCTTGTCGTAGTTATAACCTATTGTGTTTCATGTGTTTATTACAAATGAATGCTCTGGTCGATTGTTGGATGACTTGGGTTTCTTATTCTCACAAATGCTGTGGGTTGGCCTCATCATAGGAAAGAGCTGACACTTTGTGTGTCCCTACCCTGGGGGGGAGGGGCATCTTCACTTCTAGTTACAATGCACCAGTGATTGTCTGACCTTCCCAAGTGGGATATAATCTCCAAAAATTGTAATGAGACTTGTTAACTTGCAAGAGAGGGAAAACTGCTCAAGAAATAGTGTAGGCACATAGGGAATAGGGCGGTCTGAAGGGTGATACAGCAAGAGGGAGGGGTGTATCACAGCAACTAGGAGTCAGACATCATAGATTCACCACCTACTAGCAGTGTAATCTTGGGCAAGTTACTGAACCTTCTTGAATGTTAGTATTTGTATCTGTAAATAGAGAATGATAATATTAGCTATCTCATAAGTTGTTATTTGGGTAAGTGAGATAATATAGTAAATTCTTTGGAGCAAAACAAATTCTGAATATATGTTAGATATTATTATTTGAAATTATTCTAGAGGTAAAGAGTAAGAAAAATGGCAAATGTGTGCCAGAAGCACCTAAAAAGGCACCTTGCCAGCTCTCCTTGGAGCTCCAGCCTGTTATTATCCAATTGTCCACTGCCTTTCTTAGCTGACTCTGGACTTTCACGTCCAGACCCCACTGTGGAATTAAGGGCTGTGAAAATCCACAAGATCATGGTGGCAGAACTGGGCCAACTCATCTTCTCTTAGCCTCTCCACACCACTGTTTGGCATCAGTCACGACCAGTACTTTTTTAATGACTCAAAACCTCCATGATTCCATTTCTGGTATGAGGGACAGGGCTCACAAAGAAACTATGCTTCTGTGTTTCTTAGATACCTTCCAGAAGTCACTTTGAAAAGACCCATTCTTTTGTGTTGAAGGATAAATACCTTTTATCCTTTAATAGAGGATGTTTTAATTGGACTTGGCCATTGGTACCATTAAGTTCATAGTAGGTGCTCAATAAATGACAGCTATTACTATGACTAATATCTTTAGTCACTGTGTTATCTATTTAAAGTCTTATATGCATTTCCAAAAGATTTCAAACATCCTGACAATAGTAGTTTTGTGTTTTGCCCAAATTTCATGAAGTTTTAAATTTTTAATACTAATGAGATTTATGAGTAACTCTCTGGCAGAATCTGCAGCTTTTAACATCGCTAGTGTTAGAAAAATGACCTAATGCAAGATATAAAACTGAAAAGAAACAAGTGATCATTTTCAGAAGAAGCTACAAAAGTAGAACTAACAAAGGGGAAAAGAATTTCTGGTTATATAAGTGAGAGTATTTAGAGAAATGAGATATTGGGAATAGCATTTCTTATGTCTAAGTAGATGCATTTTTGAATACTTATCCTATGGCCCTGCCTGGCCTCTCTGTCCTCCATTAGTACACTGAGTGGTCTTGGCTTGATGGAGACATGATCTCCCATCCAAGTTTCTTTGTTCTCTTCTCTCTTGGGCAGGCCCATTACATTAGAGAATGTAGAAAAGCCAAGTCAGAAACTGATCTCTGAACTGACGAGAGGAAACTGAACCTCCTCTTCATTTTTTCATTCCTATTAACTCAGTCACAAACACAAACATTTGCCCACATTCTTTGGAGCTCAAAGACAAGGAGCCAAGCCAGAAGGAAATGAGGCCATGGCCTTAGGAAGATATTTTTGTGTGTGTCTTTTCTCATTTCTCTTCTCGGATCTCTGAGTTTTGAGTGTGAGCTATAAAGAGAGAGATGGATTGTATTTAATACCAGAAGGAAGGGCAATGGATAGGAAGGGGCAGGTGAAGCATTGGTTGGTATTTTAAGGGACTTTTTCAATAAAGTACTCTAGATAAATTCTTGTAGAGATTAATTTTAGGGTTTGTGACCAGCGCCACCCCACCCCCCATGGTGGGTAGTAAGTCAGCGAGTGAACCCCAGTTACAGTGACTTGCCCAAATTTCCACTAAAAGTGGAAGATTCCTTTCTGACTGACAGTGCTGAAGAATTATTGTTCCTAAACATGTCACACTGACATCTTGATATCCCATATTGACATCATGCTATGTCTTGACATGACTTGATAGTGTAGTATTAGCCTTATATCCTTATTGCTAGTTGTGAACAACAGAAGCTTTCAAATTTATAAGATCCTAGAGATAAAGATGTTCTTCCTACTTACTAAAGCTGAACTAGGACTGACCTTTTCAGGTTGACTTCCATTCTACTCATTGCTGCTGCAATGTAGACAGAGGATAACTGGAATAAAGCCCACTGTAGCTGAATGCAAAAGGTTTTTGATCACATCTGTGGTTCCAGTGCTTTAGACAAAGATATAAAGAAGACGCTGGAACCCCATGTGGTAGGACCAGCCCTGAACATGGTTTCAGACAAGTTCTACAAGGGCCTTCCTCCCTTATTGAAAAGGTAGTTAAGCATATTTCCACAAGAGACTTTGAAATATATTGATTCTGAAACTCTTTGGGCTTTCTTCTGCAGCATCCACCCTTGGACAATGAATGACTAATTAAGATTAATTTCTAGCTTACATAATGTCCCTCGCACAAGAATATGTTTGCACTCGAGAGTATTGACACTGGCAAATGGGGCCAGACTTTTGGCAGGTTTTTCAGATAAACGATGCCAAGCTGGCTAACTTCCTATATTTCTCTAGTCTTTTTTGGAAAATACCTAGAACACTTTCCAAGAAATTAGTTTAGATCAGTTGCAGTTTATTCTGGATAATACTGTGTTTATCGTTGCATAAGAATCTAAGTCAGGATCAGCTACCCTTTCAGACACAAGTCCCTTAATGCTGACAATAACACATGGGCTTTTTCGCCAAAGGCATGAAGTTGACCAGGGGTTCTAGGAGGAAATACAAATTCTATTTCTGGATGACTCAAACAGGCCATAATATCAGTACTAATTGTGAGGCTTTGAGGGGACTCTGGTGTTAATAAGAGAAACAGTACTATCCAAATAATTTGGAAAGCTCAGTATTTCTCTGTGTCCATCTCTTTCCTGACTGGTGGAAGCAAGTATTCTGGGATGCACAGTTACTAACTAGTTCTATTAAATTGTTCAGTGGGATGCAAAGTGCTCAGTGTTGATATCAAATCAAAGTTAAGCATTGATATCAAATTTCAATAAAGCCAGGGTCAATCTCAATTTCCATAGAATGAATTTCACAGAATGAATTTCCAGTCCAACAACAATTTAATTATTATGATAATTTTGTTATTCAAGTTTCTAGTTGACAAGTTTTAAGAAGTTGACATTATGTTACAGGAATGATAATTGCTGAGTACTGTCAGCTACTAGATTGCTTCTACTGCTACTACACTGTAAATTTGCAATACCAAATAGTCACAAACTTCCCATTTAGGTTCATTGAGGAACAACATACATTTTTTTGGACAGTCCTTCCAGTTTCAGATACTAACAGTATCTAATAGCGGCTAATAGTGATGCTGTCACCCAGATGTTAAATGTTCTTTTCGCGCTAGTAGTAATTCACTAAGGTAAGGACTTATCTTCCCTTATCACCTACCAGAAGATATAATTTTATTGAAACAGTGCCAAACTGAAGCTTTGTGCACTGCTTAAGAAAATGTTGTCTGTTTTTAGAAATCAACTTAAAATTGTACATAAAAATAACAGCTTTCAGAGCCATCGTTGAGTAACTGCAGAATTTTCTACCTGCTAGAATTTCGACATGTGAAGTATGTAAGTAAATTTTCATTTTTTAAATATTTATTTATTTTTAATTTATATCCAAGTTAGTAGCATATAGTGCAATAGTGATTTCAAGAGTAGATTCTAGTAATCCATCCCCTATGTATGTAACACCCAGTGCTCATCCCAGAAAGTGTCTTCTTTAATGCCCCTTGCCCATTTAGCCCATCCCCCCACCCACAACCCCTCCAGCAAAGTAAATTTTCACTTTATGTCTAGAATGCTCCCCTATATTTGAAAGTGAATATTCAGCTTTAGTAACAAACTCAAGTCGTGTGTCCTGTTTGTTTTACTGTCATTACACTGATTATTTATACCCTGGTGGTTCCTATTATCATGGATCATATGGTCCAAAATGCTAAAAACCATGGAGGCCTTCCAAAGGCTAAGGTTGAAGTCCAAATCAAAGAGCAGGTTTTGGTCAAATCTTTAGGTTGACATTAAACTATATAAGGTTGGGTTGTTTTCTTAATTTTTTGAAGCTTTATCTTCTTCATCTGAGAAGGAGGACACCACCTCTTCTTTCCACCTCTTATTAGATTGTTGTAAAGATAAGACCTAGACAGTAAGGTCCTTGATAAATGATAAAGGTCTATGTATACACACAATGTGCTGTATATACACACAATTCTTAGTTATTACAGAAATGTTAGCACATCTTCTATCGTACCAGCAAAAGGACAAAGGCAGTGTGTTTGTATAATTGGTGTTTGTAGATGGTTTATTCCTCAAAATCTTCATGTCAGGAATCCCATCATTAAGCCATACTCAGTGTGTCCCTTTATTCCCCTGACATAACCCACTTCCAGCCCTGACTGCCTCATGCTTGGTCTAGATAATTAACCTCAGTAATGCTCTCCCTGTCTCCAGGCCCCTGTTCGCCATTCTGTCCAGAATGCCAGGACCATATTCATCTTCCAACACATTTTTATATGCCATCTTAAACTCAGGTGGTGCTCCCCATGGCTTACTAGATACAGTCTGAACCATCTGTAAAGTCCTTCACAATCTCAGTACAACTTAGACTCTTCCTACTCTCCCCCCCACCCCACCCCTCCCATTCCCTATGAGCCAGTCGAGTCAGGCCTCTTGTTTTCCCTCCCTGTGACTTTACACATTTCAGAGTCAGCATCTCTCTCTCTATGTGTCTTTTACATAAAATGCCCTCTTCCTCCTCTCTTGCCTGTAGAAATCTTGGCTATCATTTCAGACCCATTTCACAGTCATCACTTACAACAGACTCTATAGGCACATATGTATACAAAACATACACATGTATAAACATATTTCTAACTTTGTTTCATTCTAATTACTTAAATAATACAGGCTTTTTAAAAATGAGTCAATATATAAAACTACAAGAAGGAAAAAAGAAATTACTTGGACTGTCAGTCTTGAGACACAACCACCATGAACATTTTGGTGACTCTTTCTTGTTCTTCTTTGTATTTGAACGTATACACATTTATCTTGTTATCTTATATGATTCAGATAAAATTTTACCTGGTTTTTAAAATCATATTCAGTTTTATGTGTAAATAAAAGTTTGGTATTTGTTTTGTGTTTTACATAGCTCCCTTCTCAACCTCTCCTTCTATTTCCCCTTATAAACTCACCTTAGGTAATCCATGTTAAAAACTTGTTGCATATTTTCCCGTACCTTTTTCTTGCATGCTATTGATTTTCAAAGTAGACTCATAAATGCATGATAACATTTCTCCAAGTCACTTAATACAGAGTTAACCTATTAAAAATTAATCTATTCTCTTTGTTCACATAGCCGCAAATAAATATAATTTTATATAAATTCATGCTTGTTCTCACGGTTAAACTTTTTGGTGCCACCTTTATTTGCCATTCTCCCTCTTTCTTCCTTTTCTTGGTGGGGGTGGCATGCATTCTCTTCCTCTAATTTATTCTCTTTGGTTACATAATATTATACATACACATACCACACTTTATTTTACTATTTCCCTACTGATGACTTTCCATTTTGTTTCCACTTTTTTTTTTAATTTTTTTTTAACGTTTATTTATTTTTGAGACAGAGAGAGACAGAGCATGAACAGGGGAGGGGCAGAGAGAGAAGGAGACACAGAATCTGAAACAGGTTCCAGGCTCTGAGCGGTCAGCACAGAGCCCGACGCGGGGCTCAAACTCACGGACCGTGAGATCATGACCTGAGCCGAAGTCGGACGTTTAACCGATCAAGCCACCCAGGGGCCCCTGTTTCCACTTTTTTTGCAGAGACAGTACTACCGTAAGAATGCGTGTGTGTGTGTGGGGGGGGGGGGGTGTGAATTCTTGCTTTTAATTTGACAGGTTAGATTCTAAGTTAAAGGAAAGGTGCATTTCTAATTTTAGAAATTAGATTTCTAATTTCTAAATCTAGAAATTTAGAATTCATATTTTCATTAACAATGAATGTTTGAGAGTGCTGTCTCCTCATCTTTACAAATTAATCTGAGTCTTATCTGAGATTCAGTATGATCCTCTCTTTGCCACTTGGATTTGCACTTCCATGACTACTGTAAAGGAGGAGGAGATCTTCAAATGCAAAGTGATCATTTGTATTGCGCTTATGTGAATTGCCCATCCCTGTTTTTTGCTCACATTTGTATCAGGTTTATATTTTTCTAACCAAATTGTAAAAGCAACATGTATCTTATTGTGGTAGGTAGCCTTCTAAAGTGATTCCCAGTAAACTCCCATCCTGTTATTCATGCCCTGGTATAATCCCGTCCTATGAGTGTGGACTTTCTTCCAAAGATTAGTGTACAGCAAAAGTGATGGGATATCGCTTCTGTGATAGGTTACAAAAGAACATGATTTCCATTTTGCTGGTATTGTCTCTGTGGCTGTTCTCATCTGTTTGCTCTGATGGAGAAAGCTACCTGGCACAGAGCTAAAGGGCAATAGCCCTTAAGAAACAGAGGCCCTGGGGCGCTTGGGTGGCTCAGTCGGTTAAGCATCCGACTTCAGCTCAGGTCATGATCTTGCGGTCCGTGAGTTCGAGCCCCGCGTCAGGCTCTGTGCTGACAGCTCGGAGCCTGGAGCCTGTTTCAGATTCTGTGTCTCCCTCTCTCTCTGACCCTCCCCCATTCATGCTGTCTCTCCCTGTCTCAAAAATAAATAAACGTTAAAAAAAATCAAAAAAAAAAAAAGGAAACAGAGACCCTTATTCCAAAGTCCTTAAGAAGTGAATCCTGCAAACATCCATGTAAGGTTGGAAGAAGATCCTTTCCCATTCAAGCCTTCAGATGAACCTGTAGCCTGGCTAACATCTCACCTGCAGCCTATAGAAGACCCTGAAACAGAGGACCCAGTTAATTTGTGCCTGGGTTCCTAACCCACAGAAATGGAGAGTAAGAAGTATTGCTCCAAGATGCTAAGTTTTTGAGGTTATTTCTTTTGCAGAACTAGATAATGAATACAATTACATATACTACATTTTCTTCTGGATTATATATTGCAAATATTTTTTTCCTGATCATTAATTTTTTAACATTTATTCGTTTTTGAGAGACAGAGACAGAGTGCGAGCAAGGGAGGGGCAGAGAGAGAGACACACAGAATCTGAAGCAGGCTCCAGACTCCAAGCTGTCAGCACAGAGCCCAATGCGGGGCTCAAACTCACGAACCGCGAGATCATGACCCTGAGCTACCCAAGCACCCCTAAAATTTTTATATACCATGTTTTCTTTGATGGCTTTTAGATTTGATGAACTATGTAAGTATCTCTCCAATACCTATGCACTATCTAGAGTCTGTTAAACATTTTCTAATACTTTTAATATTTTATTTTTAATTTAATTTAAAATTTTTAATTCCAGCATAGTTAACATACAGTGTTATATTAGTTTCAGGCGTGTAATTTCGTGGTTCAACAATTTAATATACTACTCAGTGCTTATCATGATGACTGTACTTTTAATCCCCATCACCTATTTCACCCATCCTCCTACCCACTTCCCCTCTTTATGTAACCATCAATTTGCTCTCTGTAGTTAAGGGTCTGTTTCTTGGTTGTCTCTTTTTTTTGTTCATTTGCTTTGTTTCTTAAGTTCCACATATGAGTGAAATCATATGGTATTTGTCTTTCTCTGATTATTTCACTTAGCATTATACTCTAGCTCCATCCATGTTGTTCAAATGGCAAGATTCCCTTCTTTTTTATGGCTGAGTAATATTCCAGTGTGTGTGTGTGTGTGTGTGTGTGTGTGTGTGTGTGTGTCTGTGTATCACATCTTCTTTATTCATCTATCAGTAGACACTTTCACTTGCTTTTGCATCTTGTCCATTGTAAATAATACTACAGTAAACTTAGAGGTGTATATATCATATTCTTTGGGTAAATACCCAGTACAGTGATTACTAGATCATATGGTAGTTCTATTTTTAATTTTTTGAGGACTCTTTATACTGTTGATATTTACTTTGGAGTTAAAATTTTAAAACATCATTTAGGGACAATATGTAAGAAGGTCAACTTCAAGGTCTTCTCTTCCTACATCTCCATTTTTTACATTAGAAGTAACACTGATTTTGTTATTGAATGACTACTGAATATGTTCTCCATTCATGGCAGAGTCTGAGTCTGTTAAATAGATTACACATTCTAGGACTGCAAAACATTTTTCTTCTAGAAAGATAAAGCCAACTGAAGTAATACTGAAAGAAAGGGGTGACTGAGAATTTGAAATGCTTTATCTGTAAGATTCCAAAATAGAACCCTTATGTTATTAGATCATAATATTATTTCCTTATTTCACAAATATTTATCATGTCCATTCTACCTGCCAGGCACTGTACTCAGTCCTGGAGTTAAAGGGGTCGAGAAGACAGGCAGATATGTCTCCACCTTCATGGAATTTAGGTACATGCATTAAAGCAGTTATTACAAATGTGGTGAATGTTATAAGAGGGATGTATAGTGACAGCATGTGGCAAGGAACCCCAACAAAGACCCTGATGAAAAAGAGACATTTAGGCTGAGCGATAAAGGGTGAGTGAGTTAGTTACTTTTGAGGAGAGACCAAGCATGGCACAACTGAGGAACTGAACAGGAGAGATTGATGGGCTAGAGCCACTGGTGTAAATGAGCAGCAAGGGCTGAGAGTGGTAAGGAGGGTGGTGAGCCCCATGTGGTAGAGAACTTTACACACAAATTAAGATGTTATCCTAGAGAAACAGAGAGCAATAGAAGGAGTTCAAGATTGAGAGTGTCATGGTACGCCTGGGTGGCTCAGTAGGTTAAGCGTCCAACTTCAGCTTAGGTCATGACCTTACAGTTCGTGGGTTTGAGCCCTGCGTTGGGCTCTGTGCTGACAGCTCAGAGCCTGGAGCCTGTTTCAGATTCTGTGTCTCCCTCTCTCTTCACTCCTCCCCATTCATGCTCTGTCTCTCAAGAATAAATTAAAAAGTTAAGAAAAAAATAAGATTGAGAGTGTCATGATAAGATCTGTATTTTAGGAAAGTTATTCATGGTTTGGAGAATGGATTGGATCAGGAATTAATTAAATCAAGGAGACCACTTAGAAGGCTGAATAAGTCAAGTTTCAAATTTACAAACAGCTTTAGCTAAGTTTGGGTGGAAAGTGATATGATGTAACACTGGGCAGAGAGAATATGTGTTCAAAGGAGATTTTTATTTGTTTTTTGATTTATTTGATTTTACCACAGGAAAGGCTTGAGTTTGATGGAAACAGCTAATTCAGAATAAATGCCAGAAGATACATAAAAAAGGAGGCAAACCAAAATTGACAGAGGCTAATAATCTGAATTTTCAATAAGATGATATTATTTAAATATGTGGCTACAATTTATTTAATGAGGACAGGGAAAAAACTGACCTTTCATGTGAAGGAAATGGCATACCTTTGAAGGAAATGGCCTACCTTATTTCCTATAAAATTCCAATTCAAAACAAGGGCTTTATTTGAGGCACTAAACATACAGCATTTAACTTACTTAGAACCGTCTTACATTTCAGCGTTTTTACTCAAAACTGGTCATTTGGTAATTCTAAGAATGGAAGTTAAGCATGTTAGCTTTAGGCTTTGTTCAAAATATGTTTTCAAGTTCTTTTTCCTGGATTTCCTGTTGGCAAAAAGGTTCCCAGTTGTTCTCTAGTTCTTGGTTTCTATTGTGATTTTTTAAATCAGATAACATGTTTAGTAGCATTTATTAGGTTTCCTAAAAGGTAGCATTACTCTGTAGTTTTAGTTGGTTGTGGCTAATGTAGACATTGGGTTGCAAAGTCCCAAGAGCAAAGTGATAATCATATTTTCTCAAGGTAATCCTTGAGAATCCTATACATCAAATGTAGAATAGTGTATGTGGTATGGTATATATGCTTCTCTATGCCAGTATGTAAATATACGTGTGTAAAATATATAGTGATATAGAGGACATATTAAAGTATACACATTAAAAACCTAACTCTACCATATTTTAAATTATAGGATAGCAAGATAAGGAGAACAGAAGCATTAAAAAAAAAAAAGGAAAACAATGATACTAAATACTCACCATGCATCCTTCATATTTTTGCCTGGCTCTGGTCGTAATAATGGTGACTCACCATGAGGACGGATGCTGACGATAACAATGAGTTCAGTGTCTGTGTGATGAAGAATGAGATAATAAAGATGGGTATTGGTAATATGGTAATCCCACTAACTCTAGGGATTTGTTTTCCTCCTATCTGACAACACTGTTGTAGGTCCACATGAGCCGTGAGGAGACCAGCTGGCAGAATTGTTCATACTATTTAAATTCTTATTTGCTCAGCTCTCATTTTTGTTCTTGCTCTCCCGTTGGTGGCTCATCTTCATTGATTTCACATAAGTCAAATACGCATTTATACTTCTCCACTTTATTGGGTTTGAGGATTTCAGCTGATTCCAAAAAAATTGTCTACTGGTCAATTTCAGTGTGGTGGCAACACTAGGGTTGTATCCTGCGATGGGATCATAAAAACTCACTTGTAGTAGATCAGAGTTGGAGGGGAATTTGCTTGTTTGCTGTTTTATCTGGTTTTAACTTCCATTCGGTAGGAGGGGGACCAATTTATATTTTATGGTTAAATATGAAAACCTGTATTAACTGGTACTGTAATTCTATAATGATTTATCCCAGGGATTTTTTTTTCACCTCTTACGAATTGGCATGCTAAGCTGCTGCTCAGGTGACTTGACTGGGCTTTTTTTAATTTTTTAAAATATTTATTAATTTTTGAGAGAGAGAGAGAGGGAGGGGGGAGGGGTAGAGAGCAAGGGAGACAGAGTCTGAAGCAGGCTCCAGGCTCTGAGCTGTCAGCACAGGGCCCAAGTTAGGGCTCGAACCCACGAACCATGAGATCATGACCTGAGCCGAAGTTGGATGCTCGACCAACTGAGCCACCCAGATGCCCCTCGTGTGACTTGACTTTTAATCCAGACCTGAAGATGGATGGGGAAATGGTCCATGGAAGTTCCCTGAGACATTGAGATATGATGTGATGGAAAACATCTGACCTCTCATAGGAGAAGGGGCTTCTTATCAAATGTAAGGAGCAAGGCAGGACAGGGACATGAAACAGATTGGTGTGGATATTTGAAGCATTCCAATTTGATGAGGTGGGTCAGAGAAGAAGTCAAGGTGGAGATGGGAATATAAACTGACTAGGGAAATAGAAGATTACTAGGTTGTTCCATTTCAGGCACCCAGCGGAAGATAATACTTACATGGAGACAACAACCTGCCCAGTTGTGGGACTTTCTGTAGTAGAAGAGCAGCCTGGTTGAAGCGCTGAGAAAGCCTTCATTTCAGGAAAAAAATATTTAGGAAGGACAGTATCAGAAACCCAAGGAGAGAACCAAATTACAAAACACTGAGAAGTTACAACACAAAGGTAAGTTTGACAAAACGTGAGAAGTATACATTTCTAAGGCAGCAGGGCCAGGCCATAGGTGTTGAGGGTTTGGGAGTCCCGATCATGTGGATCCCAATGACCCTGAAGCTTCAGGTATTATTGTAATCAATAGACACTTAATTTTCTGGTGAATCAGTAATTCTTACAGCATATTTCCCCAGGTTGTTCCTATTGGAAATGTTAGCTATGAATTTTATCACCCCAAATAGTGGTTTCTGTTGTACTTTTTGAACACAGGAAAGGCTAAGCCATAACAGATTTCTTGAGGAGGAGGAGTCCCATTTCCTCATGGAAGCAGAGGGACCTGTAATGGGTGTCCATTTCCACTCTGTGCAGACTTTTCAGGAGTTAGTCAAACCCCAAGGAAGTTTCCAGGAAACAGCCATAGCTGTGTGACTCACCTAGCAAAAAACTGACGCCTGAACAGGAAGTCCTACCCCACAGCCGATGGTCACTTTATTTTTAGTCAAGATTCAGGAAAGACAGGCAAAGAAGGCCCCATTCTTTCCTTGGTCACAGAGCATAGAGGTCAATAAAAATCTTGACTTTTACTGAATTTTAAGGGAGACCAGGAAAGCAGGCACTACCTCAGTTCTGACACTTACCTTCTGCAGGTCTTACAGAAAATTCTTTAGCTTAGAGGCTGAATGAAGCAATGGTTCTGTTTTCAATTTTTGCAGTCCTACTCCCTGAGCCAAGCACCATCAGCTCCATTTATTATAATAGCTATGTGGCCATGAGTGAGTTATTTAAGCTCTTTGTCCTGATTTACTCATCTATAAAAAACCACAAGAAATAGTATTGGTTGTGGGCACTCAAGGAGATAATATTTGCTGAGGCACAGTGCTTGGCACATAATAAGCATTTAGTGAAAGTTGTTTCCTGTGTGGGCCTGTTTTATCTTCTGTCAAGTGACGTTCTTAGACTAAAATTCTTTCCAGCTCTGAAACTCTAAGATTCGGTGACAGAAAGGATTTTTGGTTAGTGTTATTATCCCACAGCTAGGATCAGCAAATGTCCTCTGTGAAGATCTGGGTAGTGGTGTTTTAGGCTTTGCACATCATACAGTCTTTATCGTGACTACTCGGCACTGACACCATGGTGTGAAAGAAGCCAGAGATAACACTTAAAAGAATGGGCACAACAGCTGTGTTCCAACAAAACATTATTTACAAAATGAAGTGTAGCCTAGATTTGGCCCACGGGAAGTAGTGTGCCGACCTCTGTTCTGTAGGATAAAAATATGTGGAGAAGAGAAGTGAAATGCAATTTGTGATGGAAAAAGAACACAGAAAATCGTGACCTGCAAACTCGTATAACCTTCTGCATATTTGTTTAGCTCAAAAACTTTTTTTTTTGTATTGAGCATATGAAACAAAGCAGATGTTCTACAACAAAGGTAGATAATGGAAATATACTTAAACAGCTTTCACAAGCTAAAATATTTATAAATATTGAACAGATATAAGTATGTAAAATGAGTGAAATGGAAAACAGTGAGTGGCCCAGAAATTCACATTTGCTACAATTTGAAAGAAAGCAAGAAGGCAATCATGCAAAAAAGCATGAGAAGCCCAGGTTGCAGCAAAAAGCTAATGTTGCTTCATGAAGGAGACAGTTATGGATTAAACTGGCTTAAACGCTTGCAGGGTGATTGCTCAACCTTCAAATCACATTCGATCTTATCTGGGTATCTGAATGTTACCAAGGCTGGGTTGTGGGCTATTTTCTTTATTAAGCTGACCCAGTGACTAGCCACTCAGCATTAGGCCTTGGTGGTATTGGGGTACCTTGACAAAGTGTAGGCAACTCTGTACCAGTCATGTAGTACCTGGGAACACAACTTGAAATTATGCTGAGGAAAGACAAAGAAGAATGCAATGAATAAGAAAGAGGACATGAAAGGAGCAAATGAAGAACTGCTCATGGAGCAATATAGATTCAGAGGCCACATCCCCACCCCTAGTTCCCCATCCCGCCCCGCCCCAGCATTCTCTGAGGGACAACACAGGAGATCACTACAGGGGCAGCGACTACCTGCCCGGGCACCTCTGAAGATGCCGCTGTGTCACAGCGACCTTTCTTCTTCCTTCCAGATCTCCCCCGATGGTTCTCTTAACTAGCATTTACTAGTTGAAAAAAGAGCAAACAGGATGGTAATATTTGAGCAAAAACTTTACTGTCTGTATTTTTCCATCCTCTCATTTCAAGCATCCTAATACTTTGCTTGCATCAGGGATTTTGCACAACAGAAGACTTGATGTCAGTGGCCTTTCCTGTCTTTTGTGAAAGCTTAAACCCTCTGAAGAAATTATGCCAGGTGTTCCGGAGAGGGAAGAGAGAGAAGTGACTTGCAAGGTGGGTGAGATCTCCTGAGACAGTGGAAGAAGGTGAAGGTCAGAGGGTCCCTCTAACATTAGGGATCACACACTGCTCCTTGACAGAAGTCTGAGGGAGGGATGAGACCCCTGGGACAGCTGTCGAGGACATGTAGGAAAGCTGGCTCTAGATTCAGGGGGCCCCAGCCTCGCCTAAGCTTTCAGCACCCTGAGGGTGGCTGCTGGGGCTGGTGGCCCCCTTGGGACTGTGACAACAAGCATCTCAGCAGTAAGCAGCAAGGACAGTGGCCTGGGATCAGAGGGGCCACCCTGTTAATCGGGCAATGTATAAGTTCCTGCACAGGCCTTGAAGGTGGGGAGTCCCAGTAATGACTGGAATTTACGTTTCCCTACATCCTTGAGGGAGGGAGACCCAGAACAGATTTAAACCGATTTAAAGATATGAAGAAACATAACGATTCTTGCAAAATAGCTTCTGTGGGCTGATATTCATCTACTAACAAATGTTTGGGAGTACGGGGTGGGAAGGAAGAGGGACTCTCATATTCTACTTGGCACCGTCCCTGGCTCAGAACTAGCAAGCTCCCCAAGGAGCAGATTAGGTGTGTGGAGGCAGCGTGACCGCAGAGGCTGAGAAAGAGCAGAGGGCTGCCTTATAAATCCTTCAGCGGGTAAATGAGTGCCCAGAAAAACAGAGAGAGTGGGTGGAGTAACATAATTGAAAACAGCTGATCTGCAAAGCAGGCCTAATTTTTTCTGAACTAAGAATGAGTAAAATGTCTTTTCAAGAACTGGGTGTAAAAATGGAACCAGGAGATAAAGAAAACCCACTATATTTAGTTGTTCACACACACGCACACACAGCTAATATAGTAGCCATGGATGCATTAAGAAAATCTTCTCTTGGACTTTTCATAACTTGTCTGTTTGACGACCCAGTATTTGAAAACTGGGGAACATAAGGTTTCCTGACCCATGGATAAGCTTTAAAAGCCAATGGGCCCAATCTCATTGGGAAGCATAACCACTCAGGAGCCTCAGCGTGGACTTCTAGCTGCAAAGGCTGTGCTTTCCTGAGAAAAGTACAAGAGAATGGAGAGGAGAGTAGGGACGCCACCCAACAGGCCAGGTTAGCTGGGTCAGCCCTGGCCATCTAGGTAGCTAGTGCTCTATGCTAACCTAACCTCACATCCACTTTCTCCTCAGCTCTTGTTTCAATGAGATCAAAGGGATCCAGGTAGCAAGTCACTGGCTTAATCGATAGATGTGGTGTAACCTTCATTGTTACTGTAAAATATTCCAGTCATATTCTGAGTACTAAATAATTCCCTCAGAGCGAGTTGCACGGCAGTAATTCAAACCTTATTCCCTGGCCCTGGAACTCATTCATTTACCTCCTCTTTGTCATGCTGCCTCCAGGAGCCCAGCAATTCCTTTTACCTGCATTCCATAGATGCAGCACCAGCTGTGGGCACCCATCCACTGAAGTCTGTTAATAACCACACAAGGTCAATAGTTTATTTTGAAATGTCACATAAAGGAGAGCAGAAATCACACAAAAGAAAAAGATTCCTTTTAGAAACAAACAATGAAGAGGCTCTAATAGTTAGCACCTGGGAAATATGATTTTACTTTTTTGTTTCGTTAGTATACTCATTATTAAGGTCCAGTCTGGGGTGGGGAGCCCAATAAGCTGGACAGACTTTGAGAAAAAGGATCCGGACAAAACCACTCATTTATTTTTATAAAATTGCATTCATTAAATGATAATGAGAGAAAACATCCATAAAGGTGAGAAGACAATAAAACACATCCTTTCTCTTTGAAGAATTATGCATCCCCAGTGCACAGGAATTAACCACTATCTGCAAATGTTTTATTGAATTTGCCTTTCTTTTTTTCCCCTGTACAAAAATTGATCACCACAGATGTGGTCTTGAAATCCCTGTGGTTTCTGAAATCCTATTCAAAAGGAGCATATATTTTCCTATTCCTGCAGTTTGAGCCACTCAACAACAGAGGAACTAAGTCAAATTATTTGATTTCTTTTTTTACAAAATTAGCATACTGGTAGATTAGCAAAATGCCATTGACATGGTCTGTCTTTGTCCATTGGCTTAGTCATCAATCATTAAGCATTTAACGACCATCTAATGTGTCTGAAGCACTGGGAAAACAGACTTCAAGCAAACAGTCCCTGCCCACATGGAGCTGAATTTAGTAGAGTAGGGGGACAGATCAACAAAGCATCAGGATAATATTTTGAAATATTATGAGAACTCTTTTCCTTTCTCAGAAAATCTTGTTTTATCTTGTGGCCCTTTCGCCATTTAACCAGACCAAGAGACTAAAGCTGATTGCCCCAAAGAAGAAAAGACACACAAGAATCCAGCCAGAACAGAGTCCAATATCTGGCTGAGAATATAAAAAGAAAGCCTTTTAAAAGCTTTCGCTTCTAAGAGCCTGGTGATTGGGGGAGGGATGAAGCTGGGGGTTCACTCTTGTTGTATTTATTCATTTATTCATTTATTTTTGAATTCTAAAACCTTGCCTCTGACTCAGTAAAGCAAAGCCTGAAAAAGGAGCCAGTTTCTCCCTGGGAGGGGGGCAGACTGCACGTTGACCCAAGCAGCAGCTTCCCAGCCTTGGAGGGGACTGAGACCTTTTCTGAGTTGAGGAAGGAGTTTTGAGAGGACAGAGAAAGGAGAGCTAGAGTGTTGAGATGCAAATGTGGGATTTGCCCAAACTGAGGGATGGAGGTGGAGGGTGCAGGAGTGTGCCTCCTAGAAACATTAGGGTCTAAGAATAGAAGGTACCCTGTTCCCATTTGGAGTAGCCATGCTGGTCTTCTCTTTGGCCATTGCCCATGCTCAACAATGTGTTAGATATTTTTATCATTCTTACTCTGGAGGGCTTCAGTGAGTTTTATTCAGGGGTGTCCCGTGATATGACCTGTAGTTCTGAAAGAACTTTAGTGAGGATGAAGTGCATACACTGAAGGAGAAAGTTCCAGAGACATGAAGAGCAGCTTAGAGGCAGTTGCCCTGGCATAAGGGGCGAGTGGAGGAGACAGTCCAGTTCAGTAGTGGCAACACTTCACTGCTTTATACCAGTCTAATCTTCATACCAGTTAGCTTCTGAGGAAAGTGTGGGAGAGAGAGGGTCTGGGATTGCCCCAGTTTTCCAGCATAGCGGGCTAGATGGTGGTGCCATCAACCAATAGGCTCCTGAGCAGTAGGAGTGGCTGAGGAAGGCAGATGGTGAGTTTAGTTTTCATCCAGGCATGTTATGAGGTCTTAGGAAATCCTTGAGAAATTGGAGAAATGCCAACTGGTTGATACTGTGGTAAGTAGTATCTGAAGCTAGTGGAACAGGGGAGCCTGGGCGGCTCAGTGGGTTAAGTGTCCCACTCTTAATCTTGGCTCAGGTCATGATTTCACAGTTTGTGAGACTGAGTCCCACGTAGAGCTCCATGCTGGGTGTGGAGCCTGCTTAAGATTCTCCCTCTCTCTCTCCTTCTGCCCTTTCCTCTCTCTCTGTCTCTCTGTCTCTGTCTCTCTCTCTCTCAAAAAAAAAAAAAAAAAAAGAAAAGAAAAATGAAACTGGGTGTAACAAATGAACCCACTGTGCTTATTAATGGATCGTGATGATGTCTCTCAGGAGAGGTCTCTGGTGTTCTACCGGGGGGCTCTGCCCCTGGCATATTGTTTTTAAGAACTTGCATTTGGACACACAAGACCTACTCATCAAATTGGTATAGGATGCAAATTCTGAAGAAGCAGCTATTACAATACATGACAGAATAAAAACTTCAGAGGGCTGAAGCAAGTGTCTGAAAATAACAGGATGACACTTAACAGAGTAAATATAAAGTCCTGCATTTAGGCTTAAAGCAAAGTGAACAGCACAATTAGAGGATGTTAAGGCCTGGCTTGGCAGCAGTTTCTCTAAACAATTGTGTGAGGGTTTTCGTTGGCTTAAAGTTATCGTGAATCAACAGTGTGATGTGGCCACTTAAAGGCAACCTTCTCTCGAGATGGGATGAAATAGAGCTATGAAGCCCTGCTTCCTAGCAAGTTGCCTCAATTTTCCCAAGCTGAAACAATTTTTTGACAAGAAAAAGAAATAGTTTAAAGAAGCCACAGATTAAAAAAACCAAGGCTTTTTGGTCACCCACTCCAAACATGCTCAGATAGGGAACAGCTCCTAACTTGGTGACTTTATGTCCCTGATTGCGTCGTCACTTCATCCAGAGGCAGCGAGGCGCTCGCTGAAGATCCACGTGCTCTCCTCCACTTCCCAGGGTCCTTTCGGTTCAGTTAGATCCACGTGACGGAGTTCTGGCAGGTAGGAATGCAAGGAGAAGTGATATGGTACCTTTGGTTCTTAACTGTTGGTGTGCCTTCTCTGTCCGTGTCTATCACCCCTTGAAGGATGAACTTGGAATCTTGTGTTGAGATGCTGGCAGTACAACATGGAGAGAGCCCAGACCCCTGAGTCACTGAATGTCAGCTCTGCTGACCCATGTGACTTCACATGAGTGAGAAATAAACTTTGATGGCTACCGAGCCCCTGAGATTTAGGGTTGTGTCTGTTGCTGCCTCTGCCATAACCTAACCCTAATAGTATTTATCCTTGAGCATCCCTGGTGTCCGCTGAGGTGTGTCAATGGTCTGTAGCCATTATATTCCTCTGCAGAGAGCTTTAGGGAAACTCAGCCTGTGACTGGTTCAGAGCCCTTTGATGGATTAATGCTGTAGTCACACACGGAAGGGATAGGTAATATGAATTTTAGGCATAGCTGGAAGAAACCACTGTTTTGATTTAGATAATATCAAGGTAATTACCAATTTATACTAAAGCATAAAGGCATCCATTCATAAAATCCAATACATTTTTTGGGCTGTCTCATAGAATATTCTTATATACAATGGGGATTTTAACTGATGCTAGCCAAGGCCCCTTTCGGTTCTAAGAAGTAAAGCAGAAATCATAAGTACTGGAAATCTTAGAGACCATCTATTGCTACCAAATGCCAGACTTTATGGATGAGGAAACCGAGCCCAAAAGAGGTTTTCATATTTGTTCCCAATTACAGGTCTCCTGAATTCTCTTTTCAATGCTTTTTTCCAGTATATTGCTTTAAAAATATTTTAAAACAAACAAACAAACCAACAACAATAACAAAAAACCCTCCTGATTTTGCTTTTACCTTGTAGGTGAGCTAATTCCTTTCTCTTGGACCCATTCAATCTTTATGACTTCATGGAAGAGGAAGGGAAATGTTTCATCAGTAGCAAAGAGGGGGAACAAAGAATGTAGCAGAGGGGAAGAAGGGAGATTTGTGCAAGCATAATGCCTGCCTTATTCTCACAACTACCCGTGCCTTTCTTGGCCCCAGACCCCTGGCTCATTTTCCTTCAGGCCCTCCTCCTAACCACACACAGACACACACTACAGAATCTGCCCAGAACAGGTTTCTTATCTTTATTTCATTCTAGTTTAAACTTAGTTTACTTAAAAATAAGTAAACTTACTTTTTTTTTTACTCCCAAATACTTAGAAAAATTCTAGTTTATAATTTCAACCCCAGAATACTCTTATCTCCAGGATCTTTCCCTAGTCTTCACCCCCTAGTTTTAACCCTTTGCTGCAAATCTGGGGGAAAAAAGGAATCTGCCAGCTGATTCAAATGATGATCTTCTTAGAACCAGGGCAGCCAGCAGGTCACGTCAACACTTGTTAGGCTGTGTATCTATGATAGCCACTGACCAGCGCCATTGTGGGCCCAGCTCGTCCTTTGTTGAGGATTCCACTCATCACTGCCATTTTCTCTCTCTCACCCTCCTACCTATTTGTTAACTTCAGTTGGAAATCCCACAGAGTAACCAGCAGGTCCCCCTGGCCCCCTTCTTCTGTAGTCGACCCAGGTTTATGAGAAACCTAAGAATTTCTTGATTCACCTTTTACTTGATTCCGTAGGAAACCAGGGGAATGAGGAGTGACCATTGCCCTTTTGCCATTCACTACCCTTCTGTGCACCTCACCTAAGACCCATTCCAGTACTCCAGGAACACCACCTGCCACCATCCCGAAGCAGGGAGACACCAGCCTCCACTTTATGTCATCTGCCCACATTTCACTAGGGAAGTCTTGGAAGAGCTCTGCCTTTGGGAAAGCAGATGTGCATTGAATTGGACCTCCTTCTGTACAGGGAGGTGAGGTAGAGAGGGGTACTTACTGCGTCAATAATAACATCATCTACGTGTCCCCTATCACATGCCAACTGTTTTTCAAACACTCTGCATACTCCCTCATTAATGCCTCATAAGGAATCCAAAGAAATGGGAAGTTTACAGAAGGTGACTTTTGGTGGTTGTTGTTTTACGGACACTAAGGTGGGAATATGGTGACGGCTGCTTCATGGGTTCTGCTGAAATGCCTGGTCTTCACATCCCTGGCAGAGGGTGTCCAGCTCCTTTTGTTTTCAGTTTAGAGCTGTCTCCAAAATTATCCATTTCTGCCAGTCAAGAATCTTGAAGGAGCAAGAAAGGGGGTGCTAGGGTGGCTCAGTGGGTTGAGCATCGGGCTCTTGATTGCAGCTCAGGTCACGATCTTGTGGTTCGGGAGACTGAGCGCCACATTGGACTCTGTGCTGACTGTGGAACCTGCTTGGTCTTCTCTCTCCCTCCCTCCCTCCCTCTGCCCTTCCCTGGCTGTCCCTCTCTCAAAAAAATAAAAACATTGAAGGAGCAAGAAAGGATCTTGCTGTGTACACCATACTCTTCTGCTACAATTACCTTGGTGTTTACCATAGGAGGGTAACATGAATGCATGTGTGCATCTGTTTACATCTGTTGATCATGCTTTTTAACTATAAAAGTAGTAGATAATATAGCAGCAAATTCAAACAACACAGGAATAGAACAAATAAAAACCAATCTTCTGCTGGTTAATTGCCTCACCCCTGCTTACATTTAATGACTCTTATCAGTTTAGAATGTGTGTATGTGTTCTCTGTATATGGTGGGTTTTTTTTAGTGTGTGTACACACATAGAGCTGTATTTGCTTTCATTTTTATAGAAATGAGATTATACAATACATGTCTCTATATATATGCACACATATGCTATATATGTGTGTGTATTTTTCTGAGTCTTTATTTCTCATTTAATGTATTTTACTATGTCAGGACATTTAGATCTGCCACATCATTTTGGTGGCTCCATAATATTCCTGGGTATGAGTGTTCTATGATTCGTCTCTTTTCTCATCGATGGTATTTGGGTTGCTTGTAATTTGTTGCTGTTACAATAACATCACAATGTGCATGGGCGCGCGCATACACACACACACACACACACACACACACACACACACACACACATCTTTCCCTCTAGACTCAAAACGTTTCTGAAATAGAATCTTGTAAGTGGGACTGCTTGGTTGGAAAATGTTTGTTTTAAATTTGCTAAATTCTGCCAAATTGTCTTTCAAAAATGTCATACCAATTAACACACCCATTAATAGAATATAAAGGGGCTTATCTTCTTATCCTCTTAGAAACACTATATGTCATCAAAATATTTTTAAATTTTGCCAACTTAACCAAAAAAAAAAAAAGAGAGAACTCCTTTGTTTCAATTTAAATTACTGTAACTGTTAGTTTGAGTATTTTTCAAAGGTTATTGGCCGTTTGTAATTTTCTGCCCTAAAATGCCTCTTTTTATCGTTTGCCCATTTCCCCCTCCCCTTTGGTTTTTTTATACTGCTTTGTAGGAGCATTTTAGCCATGATGGACGTTAACTCTCTGCCTTTTATATGTGTTGCAAATATTTTCCCACAGTCCTCATTTGACTTTTAAATGCGTTCATGTGAACTGATTTTGCCAAGTAGAGGTTTTGGCTTCTTAATCATTCCAATCTGTCAGCCTTTTCCTTTATGGTTTCTGGGCCTCCTGTTAGCCATAGACGGTTCTCCCACTCCAGGTTTGTGAAGATAGGGAGAGTGTGCTTACTTAGAGCCTGAGATGATTAAATTCAAAGAGGCAACAGTAACATAATTGATGGGATGCCAAGGAAAATCGCCCTGAGCCCAGGGAGGAATTCGCCTGGCCCACATTTCCCCTCCACTGTACTTTTCCAGCCTGTGGTTATTTGTTATGCCTCCAGGCAGCCCTGACTTTCCACTAAGTTCGCCTCCTTCCTCTCTCATTCCTGTGCAGAGAGCTGTTGGTTTTCTGTTTTTGCTTTTGGTTTCCTAGTCTGTTCTTGGCAATAGGGGGGCTCCATTTACCTGTAGGTCTCCCATCCTGAGACTGCATGCAACATGACTGGTTACATTTTCATCTTCCTGCACCCCTTTCTACCCACCCCCCCACTACTTCCTGGAGTGAGCGAGCAAGGCAGACAAAAGCAGCTATTTGACACATCTGCCCTGGGTTGGCTCCATTCCAATGGGAAAGTTTGATGTTGCAAGCTTTTAAAAGTCACTCGCATTTCCCTGATTTACAATCATACAGGCTTCCTTGACTTCCTTCTAATTCAATAAGGACAAAGAAAGCAAGCTGAGTTTGCTGCTGCTTAGGTCCTGGGGGAACCAGCCCCAGGCAGGGAGATGACATAAGAGTCATTGTCTTGGGCCCCTTTCCTTCCTCCAGGGCTGCCCTTTTTCTCTTGGCTCAGGGCGCTCTTTCTGGGCATAGTCGGCTGTAAAGTTTCTCTCCCTAGTGAGGTCAACCACAAGCCAATGAAAAGCACTATCTTAGGATTTTTGCCCCACCATAGTCTTTGTCGGTGTCCTGACATCAGTTATGTACATTCCTAAAACATACTGAGTAAAAGCGTGTCTGCTATGCAAATGTGGCTCCACCACAGCCACATTTCATCTGCCATGTTGAAATCCTCCTGTGCAGACATCTTGGACCCACCCCCTCTCTCCACAGTTTTCCAGGTATTTCTGGGGACAGGAGGAATGCAGGAGATGGGGGACGAAGCCCAAGGGCTAGGATTTCAGTGAGCAAGCCTGAGAGGCATCTGGCCAGGACCTCTGGACTCCCAGCCCGGGGGAGGGCCTGCCTCCTCACTCCTGCCTTGGGGGAACACTACTTCCCATCTAGCCTTTGCTGGCACAGAGCAAGAGATTGTGGACACTGCCAGCGTCTCCTTTTGCCTCGGTTACCCATGCTTTTGGATTGTTTTCTCCTGTAATCCTAAGCATTGCTTTTAAGAATAAAGCAAGGTTTTAGTCTACACATTTGAAAACATTATCCTCCTGGAAACTCTCAAAACTCCCAGAAAGAATGAAAAGGAAGCTATGTGGATATTTAAGTGAATTAATAAGTTCCCAGCACTTAGGAAGCCCTGGCTATATGTCAGCTTTTCTCATTCTCATTATCAGGACTGCTTTGACTATGCAGAAGGAGGCCATCTGCAGGTAGAGTCAGCGATGAGTGAGGGGCAGACAGCTGATTCTGCAGTCCACGTCTCACAGACTATGGAGTCTGCTCCTATCAGCCACATTTATGTTTAGGAAGCATATGAGGTTTTCAACTAGTGAGGTTCCCAGCAGCTTGAAGGATGCTAATATCTTGATGTTTCCCCCTGGGGCCTGGATGATGGTCAAATAATTCAGGGGGGAGAAAACTTTTATCAACATAAAATACTGAAGAGAGATTAGAAAAATTGAGAGTCGAAGGGAAAGATGGGAGGGACTGACTTCTTAGCTGATCCTGGAGCGAAGAAAGGTCATTGGTCTAGAAACTCCTGAGAGGCGTGTTTATCATTCGCACAGAGGCTTTTCTGAGATTGTCCTGATTTGGGATATTCTGTCCCTTCAACAAATACAGACAAGGGTTCTGATATTTAAATTAGAAAGCACGACCACCATATGTCTCCTTAGGCACAGAAAAAAAAATGTCTAAATGATGCATGATTCCCTCTGTTCAACATGCATTGTAAATCTCATATGCTCAAAATATTTTGAAGTTTCCCTTCACCAAAAGAAGTAGAAAAGCAGCAGCTCGGTGGTGCACAAGTTGTTGAGAACGTATTTCAACCAGAGGGTGCTGTCGCCTCTGTGGCTTCGTGCCTCGCGCTCACACACAGGGCTTCCTCTGTTTGGGGCGCCAGGAACCCTGCTAGGGATCCAAGTTTTCAAGGCTAATGAAGATGATTTAGATGTGACGTCTGAAAGGGCTGCGTGGCATAAGGCCTTCCCTGTATGAAATCCTGGCACAGCTGCGTGGAGAAATGCGAGTGGGCGGGGCCGACGGGGATGTGAGAAGGCTCTGGTGCCATCCTCAGCCGGGCTGGCCCTGAAGAGGAGTTAGAGAACATAACTACTTTTTTGTCTTAACTCTATCAATTTAATCTTTTCTTTTCTTTTTTTTTTTAAACGCTCCATTTTAAATAGTTGGCAAGTCAGCCAATAAAATGTGTCTCTCTGCCTAAGTAGTGAGATTTACTTTTTAAGATGCAGAATTTATGATCACAGGGTTAGCAAGAGATGGCACAATTACTGGAACAAATGGCCGCTGATCCCGTAGTGAATCAAATAAACTTGAGCCTTAGGACAGTAGGTGGACTGTGATCTAATCACTCTTCATGAACCATCAGGAACACCTGAATCATTCCAGGTGGAACACTCTAGAACATATATTCATTGGCCATGCCTTTAGTATAAATACTCACCAGCCACTGAGGAACCTTCCAACACAGTAAGAGCAACACAATAGGCTGTTCTTATCCAATGGAGGCAAAAATAAAAAGATGTGTGGCCTTTCATCTTGTGTCTTTGCTCTCAAGCCTGACCTTTAACCCTCTTCAGAGATGGACGAGCCCAGTACAGTCCCTCATGCCCCCTGAGCTCAGCTTAGAGGTCTGAGATCCTGACCTAACAGTTGAACTTCTCATTCTTAATGATTTCCTTAGTTTTTCTTTCTGTAGAAGAAGCACACGAAAGGCTCTGCAGTAATGAGGAGCATGACTGCATAGCTACTATTATAGCCTCACCAAGCTGATTCCTAAGATCAAGGTGGCAATTTTAAACCTTGCTGTATTTTTCCTGATGATGATGTTAATGCTCTTTACAGAGTTAAGAATGATCTGAACTGATTTAAACCTTTTGAGGCTTGCTGCGTTTGCACGAAAGCCTGTAATGACATGTTCAGAGTACATAAAGAGTCACCATTCTTGGTATTTTAGAGGAATCCCAGCAGGAAGAGCCTCACTCATGTGTCTGCTCATTCCTTCAACACCGTGGCCTAAGGACCTGATGGCACAGGAGGAAAACGTTCTCTATTTTAACAGATGCTCAGAGGAGTGTACCCTTGGAGTTAAGCCCTTAATTTCCTACTATGTTACATTAGTGATTTTCTAGAAAGGCACCCTTTCTAGATTTTGAATAAATTAGGACAGTTAAGAAGTGCTTTATTATACACTAAGCACCATATATTCATGTTCTCTTTTACTTCTCACAGAAATCTTATGAGGTTGCTTTTATTTTTCTCCCCATATCATGGTTGAGAAAATGAGGTATAGAGAGGTTAAGTAGCTTTTCCAAAGCACAGAGCAATAAGTCGCAACATTGGGACTCTGTCAGAGATATGTCCAACAATAAAGTTCATGCTCCACTGAGTCTCTTTTTAGGGGATTTATTTACAAAGAACTTTCTCACATGTACATCAAAACAGCCCCATCCACAAGATATTATTACCTTCATCTTACAGACAAAACTAAGGTCAAGACATCCACTTAAGTCCATTAGTTTTTTAAGTAAATCATTTTTAAATGCCAAACAATCATATGAACCATTAGAAACTCTTAAATATGATATTTTTCACATGGCATATAATTTAAATATTCATCCCCTAAGAAAATGTTAGTGTTTAATTTTAACATAAAAGTTTGCCAGCTGCCTTTCTGGATAGAGATGCCAGGTTTAACAAATAAAAATACAGAACGCCTAGTTAAATTTGAATTTCAGATAAACAGTAAATGATTTTCATGGGGCACTTATGCTAAAAAAGTATTCATTGTTTATCTGAAATTCAAATTTAACTGGGCACCCTGAATTTTATCTGGCAGCCCTATTTCTGGAGATCTGTTGAATGTGCAATAAATAAGGGTACTTAAAGCCAGTTGGAAAAGATTAGAAAACGATTCCTTTATCATCAGCTGTGTTTGTACCAGGCACATAACTGTAGAAGGTGGCTACCTAGCAGCTATGCAGCTTTGTGGTCTGGTTTCTGCCCTCCAGGAGTTTATGGTGCCAGTCATTGTCAGTGTAAAAAGAGTAATAAATTGGGGCACCTGGGTGGCTCTGTTGGTTGAGCATCTGACTCTTGATTTTGGCTCAGGTCTCACAGTTTGTGGGTTCGAGCCCCACATCAGGCTCTGCGCTGACATTTTCGAACCTGCTTGGGATTCTCATTCTCATTCTCTCTCTCTCTCTCTCTCTCTCTCTCTCTCTCTCTCTCTCTCTCTTTCTTTCTCTCTCTCTCTCTGTCCCTCCCCCACTTTTGCGTGTACTTTCTTCTCTCTCTCTCTCAAATAAACAAACGTTAAAAATTTTTTAAAAATATTTAAAAAAGGGTGATATGTTGATGATTCTGTTATATGTTTTTAGTTCTTACTACTAAAATTTAATCATAGGAATTGCCACTTGTGTAGCATTTGATGATTTGTGCTAATTTAAGATTCACAAAATCTTATGATGAGTATTCCCAATTCACAGATGGAGAAAAAGACTAAAATGTCATGTTTCTCAACAGCAGGTTGGTCGCAGAGGTGGACCATAGGGAGGGTGCTGCCAGATAGAAATAAATGTGCTGCCTTTTGGGCCACTTTTATGATGACACCAGATACTGGAGCCCCAGATGACATAGAAGGTGATGACACTTCAAGGAAGTGTCTTCAGGTTGGCCTTGGACCCCTCAGATTCTGTTAATGTAGCAGTCAGGATTGTCTCAGGTGAACAACCTGGAAGGCAAGTTTGTTGTAAGCAAAAAGTAATCCAGGAAAAGCTCAGACCCTATAGGGGTGGTCTGGCCCCCACCTAGGTCACATTTCTCTAAGTGGATATGATTGTTAATTTCACGAGTCATCTTGAACAGGCTGCAGGTTCTCAGATATTTGGTCAAACATTATTCTGGGTGTTTCTGTGAGGGTGTCTCTGGGTGAGTTTAATATTTAAGTCAATAGACTGATAAAGCAGATTGCCTTCCCTAAGGCTGGTGGACCGCATCCAATCAGATGAAGGCTTGAATAGAATCTACAGCCGAACTGCTGACATTTCCCCAAATGAGAGAAAATTCCTCCTGCCTGATGGTCTTTGAGCCAGAGAATCATTTCCACTGCCTCCCACCTTTGGACCTGAAGTGAAACATCTACTCTTCTTGGATCTCAAGCCTGTTGGCCTTTGAACTGGAGCTATACCGTGAGCTCTCCTCAGTCTCCAGCTTTGTCTACCACAGACCGTGGGACTTGTCAGCCCCCATAATCACATGAGCCAGTTCCTCGTAATAAATCTCTCTTTCTGTCTGTCTCTGTCTCTCCCTCTCCCTCCCTCCCTCCTTCCCTGCCCCCCCCATATATATATACATATATATATACACACACACATATACACATATATATATACACACACACATATACACATATATACATCTTACTCTGTTTCTCTGGAGAATTTTTAGAATTCCAGTGGAGACCCATATCACTACCTCTAGATCTGACAGGGAAAGCAGATGGGTATTCCTTCTTTAAAAACCCAACGTTGGCTTATTCCACAGTAGCTCGCCTTGTCCTGCCCTTATTACTGCAGTCAAGAAAAGTGACATTTCAGGATAGTTCAGGGAGCCATCTATCCACGTCAAAGGTTTTCAGACATTGTTTTTATCAAGTCTTTTTTCTAAGCTTACCGAGAATCTCAATATATAAAGTAGATTAAAAGGGGGATCAACTTTGATGAAATTAACAGCCCTGGGGCAGGGTAGTATGGCATTGAGCTCCACTCCTGTACTGGTAACTCCTTGCTCAAAACCTCTTCACCTTTTGTTTTCATGGAATAGAACTTCATTCTGTTTATCTTTCAACATCTTTTTCTTCTTGAAAAAAAAATTTATTATACAAGTTACAAATACTTACTGTAGAAACTATAGTTGTGCTCGAATAAAAGCAAGAATTACCTATTATCTAAAATGCTACCAACAAGCAAAAACTACTGTTTTCATATTTCTGAATTGTTAACACACATGCACAAATAAATACCTGCATATTCACATTTATATTTGCACAGTATACATAGACCAAAGCCCTTCTGAAACAATTCCTTTCAGAACAATTAGCCATAGAGAATTAGAATGCATCCTTTCATCAGGAAGTGCTGGAGTAAAATTTATATGGACTAATGACACTTTGACCTCTTTAAGCTGACTTTTGATTACACACACCAGAGCCTTTATATACAGATGAGTGCTATCCTTTTCCTAACAGTTACCTAGTGAGACTCAAAATTCCCGTAAAGATGAAAAAAAAGTATTTTAGAATGTCTAGAGTCCTCAGTACATTTTTCTGGGTATTTGTAGTTGCAGCAAATCTGTATTCTTTAGGAGTGAATAGAATGTCTGAAATACGATGGGCAGATCATCTTCAAGGGACGTTTTGGAAGAGTACTGAGGGCCGTCCCTTTGCTGTCCAGAGAACCTCTCCAGTTTTTGCTCCTGCTTCTTGCCTCCACATGCCATCCCTCTTGTCTGGTTCCCTAACAGCTATCTGAGGTTTCCTCAGTCTGTGCTCTTAACATACTTTTCTTCTTCATCTGTGTAAAACATACTCCTGTTTTGAGCCAGTGGTTCTCAAACATCAGTATGCGTCAGAATCACCCAGATTCTGATTCATTAAACCGTAGGTGGGCAGGGCTGCACTCCTGGAGTTTCTGATGCAGTAGGTCTTCAGGAGGGATGAAAAATTTGCATTTCTAACACATTCCCAGGAGATGCTGATCCAGGGATCACACCTGGAAGTACTGCTCTGCAGGGCTTCTCCAGTGTTGTGTCTGTAATCATCAAGTGTCTTGTTAAGTGCAGGGCCTAGTTCAGGAGGCCTGGGGTGAATCCTGAGGTTCTGCTTTTATAACAAGCTCCCAGGGTCCCCACTTTGAGCATCATGATTGTGAGGCTCAGCTCAGATTAGCCCTAGTTGTTTTGGGAGACAGAGGGCCCACTTTCCTTCTCCATGTCGGTGGTTCCCAAACTTGTCTGCACACTGAACTCAGACAACTTGGGAGAACTCCGGTGCTTCCTGGTGCCTGTATCCCATTGCAGAGATTGCGGTTGATCTGATGTATGGCCTGGGCTTTGGGATTTTTAAAGATCCCCAAGTGGCTCTCATATGTAAACAAGCTGAGGAGCCACTGCTCTAAACACTCAAGGTACCTCCCATGCCTCCATGATATTTTCATTATAGGTCCTCTCTGTTTGCTTATTTTTGTCTTTGCTTTTGTCTAATCTGCCCTGCCAGCTCATTAACCCCCCGAAGGGAGGGATGGAGTCTTTGTTTCCCTCACAGTGTTTTACATGCACTAGTGATTAGTGTTTGTTGAATAAACAAACAAATGACAAAAATCAAAATCAAAATGAATATGTCTAAGACATTACCCAGGCCACCGACCCTCAGTAGAGTAGGATCTCTCAAAAAGCCCTTTATCTAAAGTAATTTGTCTGATTTTTCTCAGAATAGGCTTATAGGAACTGCTTCTCTTTACATGTTCAACTTTCTGACCTTTTGCCTTATGAATTCCATCAAGAAACTTCTCTGATACAGGTTTTATTTTACAGTTGATTTTTTTCACTTGCTACCATGGGTAAGGAATCTTGCCCAATGACTTTGTTCACTTGCACAATGCCGGATCCAGGGACATATGCCTGCCAGCTCTTGGGGCTCTAAAAGCGGGTGCAGGGACCACCCCTAACGTGTGCTGAACCTTTCCCACAGGGGAGCTCCTTTCTTCATATGCACGGGACCTGGAGCATTAGGGTGTGGCCTTCCCCCCCTTGCTGAGGGAGCTCCTCCAGGGGCTAGAAAAGATGGGCTCAGTTTTCTTTGCTATCGCATTCTTCCCTTCCAGACCTCTCAGCAGCTGCAAATGTAGCTGAGTCAGCCAAGTGTAGGCAGCTGAAACCCACGTCTCAAGGTCCTGTGTCTTGTGATAGAGTGACCACTTCTGTGGGTTTGTGACAACAAGCATGGTTTCTTACAGTCCAGTGGCTCTATAGTCCCATCTGGAAAGGGCAGAGTTTCTTCACACTGCATTTATTCTCAGAGAGCTAGTAAGTCTTATACTCACCCTCTGTGCTCATGGCGACTGCAGTGAGTTCCAGGTCCTCAGGCTGCTTCCTAATGTTCCGAACAGATTTGTTGGAAGTCCCATCGCTGTACCTAACCCAAGAACGGTGCTGAGGCCCTGCGGCAATGCATGAGTTAGGAGAGAAGTTAGCTGCTCATAACAGAAAACCAAATTCCCCCTTAAACAAGTAGGATTTATCTTGTTTTTCCTCATCTAACAAGACTTTGCTAATGCTGCAACTCAAAATACCATTAGGAGCAAGTCCCCTTCTATTTTCTGCTCTACTCTCCTTAATAAGAAGACATTATGGTTTCCTGGGTCCAGAATGAATGCTACAGCTGTGTGGTTCATGTCCTTAATTCTAGACAGAAAGAATAAGGAAGAGGGAGGCATCATTCCTTTCCATAATTTGCAAGAAACTGAGCTGATGTTACAAGGCTCCCCAGGGCTGCAAGAGAGTCACATAAAGAGTATTTTTAGTTGGGCATGGGGCCAATATACCCCTTTGGCATGGTACCTTGAGCCCACCATATTTTTAGGAGCCTAAAAAATCTTAGTTTCACTTCCTTTTAGAATCAGAAGTAAAAAAGAATGTAATAAATATGAATAATAATAAATCCAGTCTGGATTGTATTTGTCTCCATACCACTGCAGTTGTAAGAGAGTTTTAGTTTTAGTTTTTAAGTGGAGAAGAGGGCCACAAAGGCAAAAGCCCCTAAGGACTGTGACAGTTGTATATGGCTCAGATTGGGATAATCACGTTGTATTCCAGACTGGAATGATGCCGCCCCAGCACTGGAATGTCTTTGTTCCCTCACCTTGAAACCAGGCCTCTTAAGATTATGAACATTAAAAAACCAATACACATAAATGATAAAAATAATTACGCTGTGTCTACCAGATAGATATCAGCCACTAGAAATATCCTTTAGTGTTGGTGAGTTTTTCTGAATGGCCTATGAGAACATTTTTTTCTTTGAAATAGGATGCTGTTGTGCAACATGAAATTTCTTGACATCATTTTCCGACCCAAGAATCTTAGTAGCTTCAACCTTTGGTTGCCTGTTGTTTATCATTGCCCGATCTGCAAATTCCTTTTCTTAATGTTTTGCCAGTCAGCTGGGTATTGCTTAGACCAGCGACTGCCACAGGGTATATGCTTCCCAATTACCTGTGTACCTGCACAGTCTGCCACCCTGGCCCTTCCCCAAAAGAACATTTAAGGAGGAGTCAGGCTAGTGATTCCTGTATTTTCATTTGTGGTTACAAAAGAATGGGTTTTTCTTCTCCGCAAACATTTGGCTGCCAGCTGCCAGAAGTACCACTTATGAGCCGTTTGGAAGAGCTGCCGGTCCTTAATGGTTTCCAAACGATATTTAAAATGGATCGTGTGGTTGAATGTCATTTCTGTTCTCTTAGCACCTCAAAGTTCCGTGCCCGAAACATTGTACAGAGAGCACCTACCATGTAACCTGTCCCCAAAGAGGAGGCTTTAGTTAACAATACTAATGCAGAACCCTGGAAGCAGAGACAGTATCTTATTCTACTTGGTATCTCCACAGCACAATGTACAGAGTGGCCTCTCTAGTCTCTCACCGAATCCCGGTCCAAATGAATTAAATTACCGACCTAAGAGAAGTTGACCCTAAAACCATTTTACATTTCCAAAACCGATGGAGGATATTAGGTTTTCCTGGGAAAAACAAACTGTCAGTACTTACGATCTTGGCTAAGAGCAATGCCAATAACCAATTAAATATCATTAGCATCATGGTCTCCTAGACAAAAGGGTATCTGTAGAATCAGCTTAAAGTGAAAAAAGTAAAAAGAGTAAAGGTTCAGAAGAAAAAAAAAGCTTTCTGAGAAGCGAGATTAACGGGCAAAACGCTTCACTGTCTAAACCTAGTTTCTTCATCTAGAAAATGGGGTAATATTACCTACTTCAGAGTAGGTTGTGATGAAGATACTCAAGATAATGTTTGTTGGGGCGCCTGGGTGGCTCGGTCGGTTAAGCGTCCGACTATGGCTCAGGTCATGATCTCACGGTTTGTGAGTTGGAGCCCTGCATCGGGCTCTGTGCTGACCGCTCAGAGCCTGGAGGCTGTTTCGGATTCTGTGTCTCCCTCTCTCTCTGACCCTCCCCCGTTCATGCTCTGTCTCTCTCTGTCTCAAAAATAAATAAACGTTAAAAAAAAATGTTTGTAAAGCAGTAATGCCATGTCTGTCACATCGTGAGACCCAGATAGGTGGCGCCTCTATTGTTACTGTTGCTGTTGTTCTTACGGTGCAGCGCAGTTACCAGTCTGGGTCCGGAAATTTATCTATGGTTGTCACCACTGTGGTAGGGGTATTGGGAGATGATAGTTGGGAAAGAAGAATATTAGAAAAGCACGTACTCTTGAGTGAAGTCTCTCCTTACCCTAAATGTTCTTCTTTCGTGCAGAAAGATTTTTTCTTACTAGTTCACAACTACCAACCACCGTGAAGAAAGTGTTTGAGAAAGCAATAACCAGAGGCATGATTCTCTAGCTCTCTACCAAATCAAGGAATGGAGTCTCTTGCATACCAAAGACGTTTTGTGATCTTTTAAAAGCTAATTTTAAATGAATTAATTTAACGAACCATCTCCTGTGTAACTGCTCCTTTTAGTTACACAACTGTTTACCAGATTTTGAAAAATGAAACACAAGGACTGTGAGGTTGTCTTATTGTGGGTGAGCCCACACTCTGTCCGTGGCAACGGGTGTGTACTCTGGAGGGTGGAGATTTCCCCCTGCCAGCCATCCAGGGCATATTAAAAGTCATTCCTTTATCCTGTCTCCAAGGCGATTCCCTTTTCTTAGGAATGAGATGACGTTGGAGGCCTCAGTGCTGGCTGAAGGAGAGCAAGGTCAGTCTTCTTGTGCATAGAGGTACGGTGGTCCCTTCATGGCAGCTCAGGGCCAAGATAACCTATGGAAGAGCCCAGTTGGAAGTCCCTAGGTTGGGAGTCTAATAGATATTCTGTCTAGAAGCTAGTTTTGAATCTTTGTGCTTTTTGCATGATTATTGCCTAACAGCTTATACTTTGATAATCCTTTGTTAAACATTGCTACACAGTCTTAGCTGGTACTTGGAGGAATAGCCAGTATCCATGTGGGAGGATCCAATGTTCCTACTTAGGGAGGAAGCAAGTTAGGAGATGGTAAAAGATGAATGGCTAATAAACAAGGAATGTCATTCAGAGCAAGAAAACTGGCTGAGGGGTACAGGGATCACCAAATTGTTTAATGAAACATGAAAACATTCCTAAGTGAATTCTCAAAAATTTAGTAGGGGCGGTAGGGTGGATAAGAATCTGGTAATACCAGACTTCCACATAACACAGAATGGGATTCTAGACTATCGATGTGTTTGTTTATGGTCATTATTTTTTTTTAAATAAAAGAATTGCCCAAAAAGCTAGAGAGTTTGCCAACATTGGAATTACATTAGTTTGCTAGGGCTGCCATAACAAAACACTACAGACTGGGTGGCCTAAAGGACAGTTAATTTGCTCACAATTTTGGATGCTAGAAGTCTGAGATCAAGGTGTGGGCAGGACTCGTTTCTCCTGAGGCCTCTCTCCTTGGCTTGCAGATGTCTGCCTTCTCCCTGTGTTCTCACATGGCCTTTTTTCTGCACACCAACATATGTGGCGTCTCCTGCTTTTCTTGTAAATACGTCAGTCCTGTTGAATTAGGGCCCAGCCTAACGGCCTCATAATCACTCTCTAAGACCTTGTCTCCAAACGCAGTCCTATTCTGCTGGTGTGCTGGGGGCTAAGGCCTCAATATAGGAATTTGGGAGGGACACAATTCAGGGGTTAATACGTATGTCAAAATGCAATAACATCTAGGTCCTACAGTCTAGAAAAATAAAACAAGGAGATGCAGTTGACATCAGTGTCAGGGTAATAGCCTTCCTCCTCTACTCTGATCCCCTCTCTTGTCTGCAAAGCATGGCATCATTTTTAACTGGTGGTTTTTCTGAGAACCCTAGGCTGTGTCCTAAATGCTAACTTTCTAGAAGGTTTTAACAGACAGCTCTCGATCAGGGATCAGTGAAATGGTGTGGTGGAAAGGACCACAGGGCTAAACTCATGAAATGAACAAAGCCTCCGGTCTCCAGGCCCAGCAGTAAGACCTTGGCTAACAGACAAGCTGTGGTGTGCAAATCTGCTTTCTGCATTTGACTTCCCAGCCACCTCTGGGGTGTCCAGTACTTGATTCAAACACACTCAAGACGAAGCACTCAAATGCTTGCTGAACATTTCTCTGGCAGGTTTCCAGAGCTTCATTCTTCTTGTTAATGGTGACAGAAAATTACACAAGGTATCCATGATGTTTGATTTGCTACTTACCTCACAGTTTACTTCAAAGTTCCCTCAGGGTTTTCTGAATTTTACTTTCTAGAACAAATATTACTGGCATAGACATCAAGCATGCCCATGCAATTATTCTTAATGGTTGTGGTAAGCAAGTTCTGGATTTTCAGGTCAGGAGCAATCTGTGTTTTAGCAGTTAGCAACTAATGGCCATGTAGTAATAAGTTTAGTTGGCACAGGCTTATTTCTCCAATTCCCTGAGTCAACAATGACAATAGCAACAATGAAGTGCAAATATGAGCATGTTCCTGTTGAGTTCCCTCCCTTAGCTCTCATCCTTACCTGGTAATATGACGTGGCATCGCCCCAGGTTCTCCTTTGGTTTCCATGACTGAAGATGACATCTAAGGAGACTTATCTGATTAATCAAATCATAAAGTTAGACAGGAGCCCAAGAAACTGTTCAGTTAAATCTTCCAGGAAAGCTTCAATGCAACCAAACCATCAGAGTTTTCCAGGGCAGAAAGGCAGTGTTTCCTATATATTTTGCTGTCAGAAAGGTTTCCTGTGTCAGTCACTCCCTTGCCAGTGTCCGAACTTGAATTAACTGTAACTCTCACCATGTCTCCTGACTGATATCCAGTCTCAGAAAAAGGCCTGGTGTTCCAACATTTTGCCAGAAAATACACAAACTGAACTCTGAACGGTGACCCTGGGTTACCCTTGAAATCTTGATTTCCAGCATTAGTCATGGCCATGTTAGAAGGGCATTTAGCCTATGGCTGATCTAAAAGTTCTTGCTTAATCAATGACTCATATGGTCAATCCCTTGAAATCTGGAGATTAATGCTGGTGGTCATAAGTGTGAATTTCCAGGGAAACCCTTTGCGATTTTTTTGAAGCCCAGTTGTTTTTCTTTCGTGTTAGAAATTTGGCTGTTGCTTATTTTGGGCTATTTGCTTATCACTTTGTTATGTCTTTGTGTTGATGATCAAACCATACTTTGTTATGTTCCCTTCTTTCTGTGGTCTCCCATTTTGCTTCCTTTACATCTTCGACAAAGACCAATATTTTTAAGGATTCCACCAGCCCAAGTGGCAGCTTAGCAATGGTATCAGCCAGTTCTGGTCCTGCAACCCAGCCTGTGCTTTTGGCCAAATAGGAAGTGCAGTTTGTTCCGTGATCTGCTGTTTGCAAAAAAGAAACCACGGCATAGTGACAAGTGGCCAAGGAAGGACTTGGGCTATACAATATTACATGTTAAAACCCTGGGTTTCTGGGCATAGAAAGTAGAAATGCTTTCAGAGCCATTGGCATAGTTAAACTGTATCCCCCACCACTGCCACACCTAGCCCAGCTCAGACCCTTATTGTGTACGTGAGGAAACCGAGTCCCAGACACATGTGGTCATTTGCCAGAGTTCATGTAGGTCACTGTTGGAAAGTTGTGTCTATAACTTGGGTCCCCTGACTTCCAGCTTATTGTTTATGACATTATACTGTGCGGCTGTCAAGGGCTTTTTCACCATCCTTCACCTACAGTGCCACCCTAAACCTCAAAACTGTCCAAGTCAGCTTGCTGCGTGCAAAATAAAATAACATGTCTGAGTACATGAGCTGTGCAGCCAAAAAACCTGAGTATAATCTCCTCTCCACTCAAGAATCGTCCATTTCCTCACCAGCCAGCACTGGTGACTTTGCACCCTCATTCTACAGAGAACAAAAGAATATAAAAATCAAACCATATTACTGGTCTCGTCAAATTCCTTCAGTGTTTCCCTACAGGAGTTCAAATCCCTTGCCTCAGTACTAGAGGCGGCCCTTAGCCTGCCCTAAACCTCCCTACTTCCTTTCTGCTCACTCGCTGCTCACCCTGTTTGTCCCTGTCATTGCTGTATTCTTGCCCTCCCCCCACCCCCCCCCCACTATCCTTTTCCCCTTGACCAAAGTGCCCATCCTATGCTATTCTTCACTGAATTCTAGCTGAACCTCAAAGACCCAAATTCTTTTTCCCAGGTTTTGCTCAAGAGGGATCCCTTCCACATCCTCTCTGACATTGTGTAAGCACTCCCTGAACCCAGAGTATATAAGGTCTGGTATTGTCTTTTGTATGCACATCACCCAGGTTTCTCCTTTCTTAAAGGCTCTCATGCTTTTTCATGCCTACTGAACACACCTTGCCTCGCCCTTCTTACCTCTGCACCTTTGCCCACACTGTTCTCTTGCTTGGAATTCTATTTCTCATTTTTGCCTACTAGAATCTTATGTGCATATCAAAGTTGAGCTGAAATACTAACCTCCATTAAACGTTCTCTAATATTTTGTATTCTAAGGCTGCTGTAACAAATTATCACACACTTAGTGGCTTAAAACAACACAAATTTATAATTCTGGAAGTCAAGAGTCTGAAATGGCTTTCACAATCAAAGTATCAGGTCTGTGTGTTTTCCAGAGGCTCTAGAGGAGAATCCATTTCTTTGCCTTTTTCATCTTCTAGAAACTCGTGGCATCCCTTGCCTTGTGGCCCCCTTTTCCATCTTCAAAGCCAGCAGGGTAGCATCTTGAAATACCTCTCTGCTTCTGGAATGACACTGCATTCCCTGTCTGAACTTCCTGCTTCCCTCTTCTGAGTACCCTTGTGATGACATTGGGACCACCTGGATATTCCAAGAAACCTCCCACCACAATATCCCTAAATTAATCACATCTTCAAGGTCCCTTTTACCATGTAAAGTAATCCTATTTAGGTTAGGATAAACTCTTTGAGAACAAAGACTGTGTCTTGTCTTTATATTCTGAATCAGAGCCCCAAGCTCAGCCAGTAAAGCTCTACTACTGAGAAGTGCTTCTTTGGCTTGAAAGCCAGGCCATAGAGATATTTGCCTTCTTTGCAGCTGACTGACTCGTGTTCCAGAACAGTTGGACTGTACATGAGGCCCTGTGAACTCTGGGCCCTGTGAATTCCAGGCTTACAGCTCCACATGGTGTGATGTACCCATGAGGTGTGATGTAGCATCTCAGCACATAGAGTGGCTTAGCATGATGTATCTACACAGAGAAAACCTACTAAAATACACCTGAATTCTCATATTTTCTGTTGGTAGCTATATAAATTATTGCAGTTTTTCTAGGGAATGGTTTGGCAACAGATTTGAACATTTTAATTGTGCATATCCTTTTTCCTTATGATTTCATTTCAAGGAACATTCCAACCTTTCTCTCCCACGGTGATGCCCACACATGGGCACAAAGATTATTTACACAATTATGTTCATTGTAGAAGTATCTATAGCAATGGATAATTGGAAACAATGTAAAAGTCTATCAGTATGGTACTAGTTATTAAATTATGGTATAGTAACAAAAAGGGAGTAGTAAGCAGACATTCAGACAAGAGGGAGGTTCATAAACTAGCATGGAAAATGTTCACAACATGTTGTTAAATTAAAAAAAAACAAGTTGCATACAGTACATCTATAACTTTGGCTTTTGAAAACAAAATCATAATATACATACAATAATATATATATAATAGAAATATCTGGAAGATAAAGACGTTATCTCTTGGGTCTGTGATTCTGGAACGTTTTCACCTTCTCTGAATATTTGAACATGATTTTACAGTTACGGTTTGCTTCTATTGTTGGAAAAAGGGAAAGAAACCTATTTCTGAAAAATACAGCAACAGATGCTACGTGAATCCTGCAAATGAGAGAGGTCAGTAATGGGCAGTTGGTTAGAGACCAAGGCATCTTTTTTTTCCAGAGGAAATGGAAAGCCAAGAAGGAGGTGGTACCCCTTGTTAAATTTCCTGAAATCAACTGCTTTACATTTTCTCTCTCCTCCACAATGTGACAGTAGTCACATAAAAATGTTTCTTAGTGACATTAGGATGTCACAATTCTACTACTGTCTGACCCTTTTCAGTGTTTCTGCAGCTCGACAATAAGCTTAAGGAGATCTTCCAGAATTCCCAGGATGAGGAGGGAGAAAACATTCCTTACTGTTACTGAATTGCTAACTGTCCTATACCAGTTCGATCATTCACTGAATCTGAGGTTTTTCTTAGTATGTTTGTTTATTTATTTGCTTTGTGAATAATGATAGATAATTTTGGTAGGTAATATTTAGAAGTGGGTGAGATTAGTTACCTCCTGACAAAGTCACTGCCAACAGTTCATACAATCTGAAATGCCAGCTCTCTGTCTTTCGTGTAATCTGACCATACTTTTCGTGGAGAAATCTCTAGATAGGACGATATTTTAGTGGCAGAAATCTGTAGCTCTGAAGGAAGAGCTGGCTCCCAAGACTTACAGGACTGTCACAAGGGCAAAGGCTTAGAGTTTCAAAGCAGCTTAGCAGAACCTAACAAAACACTGAAGAGAAAAAAGCTAGAGACACAGACATGCCTGGGTTCAAATATTGGCTGTCTCCATATACTAACTTTGGTATGTTACATATTCACTTTTGCTTCCATTTATTTATCTGTAAGGCAAGGGTAATAAAAAAAAACATGCTATTGGAATTAAAGGAAATAATGCATATACTGTACACAGTAGCCAATAGACAACATTCATTAAATATAAACTATTGTTGTCATTGTTTTGTGTGGTTCCAGGGGGAGAACTAGAATTTATCGGTAAGAATCAGAAATAGGAAAATAGTGAGTCAACTCAAAAAAAGTTTTCTGGCAATTATAAGTATTATAAAAATAGATTAAGCTATCTTTTGCAGAAATAAATTCCCATCAAGGGCAGTATCCAAGAAGAAACTATCTAAGGTCTTATCAGAGATTTATTTATCTAAGGCTTTGGGAGCATTTCCTGCTCACGGTCGAAGACTGGATGTAGGGAGTTCTCTTCACTTCTCTGCAATACACAGATCCTATAATATTGGCCCATTTTCTTTCCTCGTAGGTATGGTTTAGATGTGATTATCCATGTGTAGTCACAGGAGGGTTCTCTTGTCTTTTACAGATTGAGAAGGCTGATCTGTAGCGACCACTTTTTCTTCATTTCTAACTCTGTGCCCTTGTCCTGAAAACCAGTCAGGAGCCCTTCACAGCATCTGTATTCGTTACAAGTAGCATAAATCATTTTCTGCTTTCACATTTCTTCAGGCTCATACACATTTCACCAGTCGGACATTTCCCATTTCTTGATTTACGTCCATAGTCATAAACATCTTCAAACAACCCTAGCCCCATATTTGTTCTAAAAGATAGGTCTCTGTTGAAACAATAGGACCTTGGTTCTGGAATTAAAATTGCACCCTGGGCTATCTCTCTAGCTCTAGCTTTCTGTCATTTGTTTTTTTATGCCATTTGATTCTTACATAATTTTTGTGTATTTATCGGCCCCCCTGGCTCCTTTTTTCCACCAGGAAAGGCTACATGCAGCTCTTTATTCTTGAGCCCCTCCACGTCCACCTCCACCCCAATCCCTGTACTATTGCTTTCTGTACAGAAATTGTTTGCTGACTTCACCCAGACTTAAATTCTGCCTTGTCTGGGCCTTACCTCTGACCTCTAGCTGTGCCTGCTCATCCTGTCCATTCCTTGGTTGTATTTCACCTCAGGATTCCCCTAACACCCAAAGCTGTCTGTCACTTTTACTGTAACTTTTAAAAAATTAGAATCAATTTTTAACCAGTTCATAATGTTTCCTGTGCCCATTGCTTCATGCATGAAGAGTCAGAGGCATCCCTTGGTCCTTGATGAATAGACTAATCATAAAATGATATAAATAATTTATAAACATTAAAAATGTTCACCCTCACTAGACACTTGTTGGGACAAGCACTGGGTGGTGTTATATGTAAGTGATGAATCACTAAATTCTCCTGAAATCGTTATTACACTATATGTTAACTGGGATTTAAATAATTTAAAAAATGTTCACCCACACTATTGTAAAATAGAAAATAGAGGCAATGAGGTACTACTTCTCACCTATGAAATCAGAGGAGATTGCAAACTAGGTATGCGCTGCAAGCCTGATGGGGGTGTCCTAGGGCAGACAGACTACCCTATTGATCAAGGGTGATTTGGTACAGACTCTTGGGAAAGCACTTTGCAAAATATAAAAGGAAACACGACAGATACATACAGACCTTTTGGAGCATAAAGGTTCGTCACAGCATTATTTAGAGTGTGAAAAATAGGAAACAATATTAATGTCCAATGTAGGTAATAGGTAAGGTTTGTCACAACTGTTTTGCAGACATTCAATTCTGAAATCATGGTAGATTCACACGCAGTTGTCAGAAATAAAATAGAGAGTTCCCATTTACACTTACTTTACCCAGTTTTTCCAGTGATATCTTGTAAAACTCTAGCACAATATCACAGTCAGGATATTGGCATTGATACAGTCAAGATGCAGAATATCTCTGTCACTGCAAGGATCATTCATGTGGAGTTTTCATACCCTCCCTCCTGCCCACACCCCCTCTTCAGCCCCTAGCAACCACTAATCTGTCCTGTTTGTATATGTTTGGCATTTTTGCACTGAGCAGAGTTCTCTGGAGATTCATCTGGGTTGTTGCATGCATCGATAATGCATGTCTTTTTATTGCTGAGTAGTATTCCATGATAGGGATATACACAGTCTGGTTAGCTAAGCCATCGAAAGACATCTGGGGTGTTTGTAGTTTGGGGCTGTTATAAGTCAAGCTGCTGTAAACATTCACACGTAGGCTTTCACATGAACATAACTTTTTGTTTCTCTGGGGTAAATACCCAGGAATGCAATTGCTAGGTCCTATGTCAGTTGCGTGTTTAGTTTTTTAAGAAACTGCCAAACTGTTTTTCGGAGGAGTGTACATTTTTGCGTTCCTGCCAATGAAGTATGAGTGAGCCAGTTCTTCCTCATCTTCGTCAGCCGTCGTGTGACTATTTTTTAGTTTATATTCTGATAGTGTCTAGTGAAGTCTCACTGTGGTTTTCATGTGCATTTCCCTAATGGCTAATGATGTCGAGTACCTTTGTGTCTTATTTGCTGTCTCTATGTTTTCCACATTGAAATGTCTCTTTGTGCCTTGTGCCATTTTCTAATTGGATTGTTTTTTTACCATTAAATTTTTTTAAACTTGAGATATAATTAATGAATGAAACTCATCTCTTTAAGGTGTATAATTCAGTAGTTTTTAGTGTGTTCAAAAGATTGTGTAACCATCACATTTTATGTTATTCACCCTAAAAAGAAAGCCCATATCTGTTAGCAATCAATCTCCATTCTCTCCTTCCTTGGTTCCTGACAACTTCTAATCTACTTTCTATTTCTATAGATTTGTCCACTCCGGACATTTAATAACAAACAGAATCATACAATATGTGGCCTTTTGTGACTGGCTTATTTTACTTGACATATTGTTTTATTTTTTTAGCATTTTTTAAATATTTGTTTATTTTTGAGAGAGAGAGAGAGAGAGAGAGAGAGAGAGAGAGAGAGTGTGAGTGGGGGAGGGGCAGAGAGAGAGGGAGACACAGAATCCAAAGCAGGCCCCAGGGTCTGGGCTGTCAGCACGGGACCGACATGAGGCTTGAACTTGTGAACCAGGAGGTCACGACCTGAGCCGAAGTTGGATGCTTACCGGACTGAGCCACCCAGGCACCCCTACTGGACATAATGTTTTCAAGGTTCAACCTTATTGTAGCATGTATCAGTGCTTCATTCCTTTTTATGGCTGCATAATATTACACTGTGTGGATAAACCACATTTTTTTAGCTATTTATCAGTTGAGGGACATTTAAGTTGCTTCCACTTTGGGGCTAATATGAATAGTGCTGCTATGTATGTTTGTATCCAAGTTTTTATGCGCACCTATTTTCAATTCTTTGGGCATATTTCTAGGAGTGGAATTGCTGAGTCATATGCTAAATCCATGTTTTAACTTTTTAAAGAAACTGCCAAACTGTTTTCCAAAGCTGCTGCCCCACTTGACATTCCCCCAACAGTGTATGAGTGTGTAGGAAATGTAACGATTTCAGGAAAAGGCTCTGCCATCTTAGATAAAACATTTCTTTCCGGGCAGTGAATTATCCCTCAGCTGAACTACTGATCTTGACCACGCAGTGCTGCAGAGGGTCCATATGTTTAGTGATATAAATGATAGCCCCTCAGGCATCCTACGCACACAATGAGCAAGGACTCTTTCATACCCTTTCCCAGGGCCTGCCACCACAATTTGCACATGACCCTCTGAGCTAATCATCCTCCTTCAGGAGAACTCCCATCAAATACTCCCTCATTATCACATCTGACAAAGCAGATCCTAGCTGTTAATGACAAATTAAAGAGTTCTAGTCACCCCTCTCTCCTAGAAAGCAGTGCCCCTCAGTTCTGTAGGGAACATCTGCTTTTCAGAAACTAGTGTTGGCATTTTAAGGCGTGAGCCAGCAGGGAGATCGCCCCTGCAGGGGCCTGAGGAGGCACTCTGGCTTGCTACCCTCTCCCAGAAAGCCAGCCCCTTAGGCACAAACAGCTCAAGCAAAGAGCAGGAGGTGGTCTAGGGCCTCTGAAAAAGAAGGGGCTGACTCCCTCCTTCTCAGGGGCGATGGGAACAGCACTGTGGTGAGGAGCATAGTGGAAACTCTGTGCAGGACTGGGTGGCTCCCTACAGCTGTTAGGCAGAAACCAGGACTCCCACTTTCTCAGCTTAGCTGTGTCATAGGGGAAGTCTCTGCCACGGACCCTATCATTTCTGAAAAGAAGCTGGGTCAGCTATGAACAAGCGTTCTTGGCCAGAGGGCATTAAGGGTGGTGAGAGATCCAGAAAATGGATCACAGGGATGCTGGCTGAAGGAACTGAGGCAGTTTGGCCTGGAGGAGAAACAGGCAAGGGGAGCAGGACGTGAGAGGCTGCTGTGCTGAAGGAGGAGCCCGCTTAGTCTGTGCAGCTCTGAGAGCCCAGCTAGGACCAAAGGGTGGGTGGAAAGTAATGGAAGGCGTTGGGCTCAGAAAGGTTCCAACTAATAATTAAAGCTGCCCAACTTGAAGGAATCAGCAAATTAATGCATTCTTAAAATTCTCTATTCCATGAGGCTTTCACGTAGCCACATGGGTCTCTCGGTGACATAGCTAAGCTGTGCATTAATGGGACTGTGCATTGTGTGAGGGAAGAGATTAATTTCGTACTGCTTCCAGTAGCTATGCTCAGGGGTGAGCCTAATGGACACACGCAATAAAATAAACGGTGACCCCCTTTACCTGCCCTGATTCCAGAGCTGCTTGCTGCTCTTTGGGCTTTCCCTCAGGAGTGCTGGGGTCTCCGGGACTAAAAGGCTGGGAGTCTGCTCTACAAGCCCACTTCTCTTACCATCCCACCCCCTCCTCCTGTGACCGTTAACCTAGCTCTTTTGGATATCCTGGATAGAGATAGAATGACATGTTTGGAAGACTCTGGGGGAAAAGGATTTTACCACTAAAGAGATTTGACCTTGTGATGGAATTAAATAAAGGCTCTAAGAAGAATTGCCAATCTCTACAGACTCATGGAATTTGCAGCTCAGGAAGGTTGATGTCTAGGCTCTCCCCCATGTGGTTGGTTAGTGCCTCAGTAGACCATCCATCGATAGGCAATCTGAATCTTTTGCTTCCCCATCAAAAATTTTTGGTGCTATGTCTTATCAGGGTTTTACCCTCTGCAGTGCCTTAAGTTCATGGCCAGCTACTTTAAAGGCTTCCATCAGAACAATGGGGGAATTCAGGCATTGTGGTGGGGTGGGAAGAATTTCTGGCCAAGAGTGAGTTCCTCAAAATAACAGTGAATAGGTAGTTTTCTAGCTCAGAGATTTTCAAACGTTTTGGTTCTTATACTAAGAGAATCTTAGTAAAGTCTGTATCATCATGCAATTTTAAGTTAATAAAGTTTTTCTTCACAAGTTTATTTTCAAAGGGTGTAATTGGGAGTATATTATAAATGTTAACATTTTAAAATAAAAGTTGTATTTTTTTTGGTAAGTGTATATAATCAAATCTAAACAAGGCAATTGATAATCTATCATTCTATTTTTAAAAACAAACTTATTTAACTTGCAGAAATTTGACTTTCTTTTCTCCTTGAACTCAAATTTTCATTCCATTTGTCCTCCAAAATTTTACTTTAATTTTTGTTTAAAAGATTTTATTAATTACACATTTATCTTTAATAAAAATGTATCTAAATTAAAAATTTTAACTTTTATGTTCTGTGACCATAAAACTCTAAGCATTAAAAAAAAATCTGTGTGACTGGGGTACCTGGGTGGCTCAGTCAGTTAAGTGTCTGACTTTGGCTCCGGTCATGATCTTACGGTTCGTGAGTTCAAGCCCCACATAGGGCTCTGTGCTGACAGCTCAGAGCCTGGATCCAGCTTCAAATTCTGTGTGTCCCTTTCTCTCTGCCCCTCCCCTGATCATGCTCTGTCTCTCTCTTTCAAAAATAGACATTAAAAAAAAAAAATCTGTGTGATTGAATTATCACGATTAGCAATACACTACTGATTAAAACAACATGAATACATTATACTAATTAATAAATACAAAAAAAGCAAATGCATCGCTTGATCTATTGCAAATGCATCACTTGATGAGATGAACTTTCTTCAGTTAGTTCATGTATCTGTAGAGGAATAGTATTTATTGCTAGAAGGAGATGGGTCAACTTCAATTCTGTTTCAATTTTTTGTGTTTATAGATGTAAACTGCAGGAATTTAAAGTATATTATAGCAATGCAATTCAATAATTTTAATTTCTGTGTTAGATGCCAAAATTCATCTACTGCAAAACATATTTTTAATCTTCTGTCACCTGACAACTTGATTAGGTTCTTCTTCGTTTTTCTTACAAGCGGTGAATTGGAAAGCACGTGACTTGCAAACAGCTTTGTTCTTGTCATTAGCATAATTCACTTTCTTAATTTATGGGAAGTACACCAAAAGAGCTCTGCTAAGACTTATCACTGTTTTTATGCTGTTAACATTTTCACTTAGACTCACCTTTTAAAATTCTGTGTCTTCAGAAAAGATAGGAAAAACAGGTACATTATTCATTTCATTACACTTTTGCCAAAATAATGCCTTTTGATAAAATGCTTCGACCTATTTTTTGCTTTAAGCATGTTACTATTACTCGAGGGCTGCAAATTCAGCTCCTTCACAGAAAATGTCTGTCACAAACCTTATTGGCAGAACGAGGCTTTGTTGCCAAACCAAGTAGCCAACTCAGATGTGCTTTCTGTCAGAAAAAACTTTGACTTCGCTTTTCAATTCACATGGCTATTTTGAAGATTATTATACAAATCAGTGAAGATTAAAAGCATATCTTGTGAAACTGATCACTGAAGACAAATACTAAAATTATAAAGATCTAATATAATTATTCCATGTTTAAGTTATTAAAATAAGATAATCAAAAGACTCTTTTTCATAGAAAGTAAGAACAGTGATAAAAGGCATGGTAGATCTCTGGTAAAACCGTATATTAAACACTGCTGACTGGCTTTGGAGAAGAACTAGTATAAAAATCAGAACTACCACAATGATGTACAAAGGTCCTGGGCTACTAATCAGTCTGGCAGCACATAATTTTTTTATTATGAAAAAAATATTAAACATTTAATAAGATAGAATCTGATGAGAATGGACTATAACTGAAATGAGTACTTTATGTTATGGTTTGATGCAACAGGTTTTGACAACTGTATTAACTAACACGCATCAAACCCGAAAACGCACAGGAAAGTTTATCCTTGGTTTTATCCACTTTATCTTGTAAAAACCAATGGTATTCCCTACAGCCTCTCTAGTTACATTGAAAATAGTCAGCATTGCAAACCTATGTTGCTTTAGCTGCCCTAAGTTGCTTTTCTTCCCAGTTAAGATATATCCTAGGGATGAGTAAGGAGAACTGTGGAAAATAATTGTTTACTAGTACGTGAAGAGGCCATTTTCGGTATTCCAGGTCTCTGACTGATTTTCTCCATGCTTCGTTCTCTCAGGGCTCTCCCTCAAAAGCAAGGGGTTCTTTGACAAGAGGGTAAGGATGTGGAAGAGGAAATGGTATGATATAAAAATTGTTACTATTTCTATCACTCCACTTTACCATATGTGTCTGAATTCTAAAAAACCATATAAGCATCCAAACACCTTATTTCTGTTTTTCTAATGTATCACTTTTAACATGTGTTTAAGAAGGGGAAGCCAAAAGTTCTATGGATTTGTGATTAAAGGAACCTTTAAAGGACCACAAAGGTTCCATTAAAGGAAATTTTCTCTTTGCCAAATCTGGAGATTTGTGGTCATATTAAGGGCAATGTGTCATATTAAGATTTGGAATAGGTGAAACTTATATCTTCATTTTTAGAATGTGGGGAAAGGGCTAATACAAATACAGACTGATTCTCAGTAGATCAATTTTAGTAAAAAGTCTGATAGGTTTAGGGGATTTGGAAATTAATTCCCTTAGAACTATCCATGAGCATATACTCCTTGGAAACACTTCACATGCCCTGAAGCACACATACCCTAGTTTAAAAATCATGAACTTATCAGACCCCTGTGTAGCCTAACCTGACCCAGTCCAAGATTTTTTTTTTTTTTACCATGGTCTTCTCAGTCACTGAGGCAGGGTCATCAGAAGTTTAAAAGAGGACCTGGGAGTGCAGATGGGATGGCAGCAGCCCCTGTTCTGGGAACAGTAAAGGGAAGCCTGTTCCCAGTCTGGTGTTCATATAGAACTGCATGTTCCCCAGCTACCAAACTAAAAGGTCTCAGAAGGTTCCCTGGCCCTTTGTTGGTGAATAAGCACATCACCGTTCCCTGAAACCAGGGATTTGTGTTGCAAACCCACAAGCCAACGGTGGCAGGCACGTAGTATAAGAAAAGAAGAGGTTATGAGCACTGGATCTTGGAGGGGTAGTGGCCAAGAGGGCCAGAGGTGGCCCTCCAACCCCTCTGTTGCCAGATCTTCCAGTTTTCAAGGGAAGACAAAAAGCTGCATTTTCACATAAAATCTTCCAATTTGTAAATGCTGGCAATTTAACGTTTTTATAAAACACCCAGCAGGCAAAACAAGTCTACAGGTCCTATCTGATCCATGGTTGTTGGTTAGCTATCTCTGCCCAAAGGTGACATGGTTGTTTGCCTCCAAAGAGAGAACAGAGTGGTTCCTAATCAGAGTTTGTGTTTCCCGCATGGACTCCAGCTAGCGCACTAGTTTTTTACCTCTGCCTCAGCAGTTATTAACCCTTAGCTTAGCAAGTCATAGCTGGGTCCCGAAGGTTTCAAGTGAAGGGAATCTTTCAAGCTTCATGGAGGCTGAGGGAGTTGTCATCAGCAAACTGAAGTCCACTGAGTTGAATAGAACTTTAGACGTCATTTATTCTAGCTTTCCTGTTTTTACAGTTTCCAATACATTCTCCAAATCTTCCCTTCGGGGGTGACAATACTAGTCTTAATAAATGGAGGCTACACAACCCCAATATTACAGTTCTTGGATGCTATCCTTAGACACCTTCAATCTGGAAAGTTGAAACTTCTCTCTGGATCTCTAAAGACTGTAAAAACCTCTTCAGTGAAAGTAGCTATGATTCTATTTCAACCTTCTCACTTGCAGCCCCTGGCTTACAATTACCCTGAGTGCTTTAACTTCAGATGGTATGCTGCTTTTAAAATGTGGCCATAAACTCTTCAATATTTTTCTCCTTAGGAGGTAGAGCATAATTTCCTCCCTGTGATTGTGGGTTATATTTAGTGACTTGTTTCTAATGAATAGAATATGATAGATGATAGTGACTTCTGAGAATAGGTCACAGGCATTGTGGCTCGCTCCCAGCTCTCGAATTACTTGCTCTAGGGGAAGCCAGAGGTCATGAGGACACTTAAGTAGCCTTGTGTGGAGGCCCGTGAGTGGAGGAACAGAGTTCTCCTGCCAACAGAGGATTCTCCAGCCCTAGTCAAGCCTTCAGATGACTGCAGCTTGGTAACATCTTGACAGCAAGCTCGTGAGATCCTGAGCCGGAAGCACTGGCTAAATTGTTCCTGACTAGACTAGAATCTGTGAGGTGAGAAAAGTTTGTTGTTCCAGGATGCAGGGTGTGGATGTCATGTGTTACGTGGCAATAGATAACTAATAGAGATGGGCATAAAGCAGCCTGGGCCGTACCCCCTCCATGGCCTGGCCTCATCACTTCTGTTTCCCCTTTAGCAAGGGCAGGGAGACAAGATGGATCCCCTCCCAGCTGTGATAACATACAGGTGATGGGAAGCTGTTGGGCAAGGAAAATGGCAGTTGTTTATAAGGTGGAAGGTAATTAAGTTTAAGGAGGACTTCTCTTATGTTCAGAAATAGGAACCTCTGGACGGAATTACCAAAAAAGGTAGTGGTAGCTCCGTTTTAAGACTTTTCTTTCAGATTGGACAAATTCTGAGTACATGGAAGGCAGCTGGGATTTAGTTCTGCCCTAAGGCTCCTTTATCTTAATAAAAGTTGAGGGTAAATAGGACACTTCACCAAAATCTGAGATGTGCATTAATTTCAAAAGTAACTCCCCAGTGTAAAAGTCCTTCCTGACACACACACGTCAAGACTCGAGATTTCTCAGAGAGCATCGGATTGCCTCTCCAGAAACTGATCACCCAGTTTGGGGCAAGGTCACCTTCTGCCCCTCTCCCTTCTCTCTGGCCTTTATCTCAGAGGCCTGTTCCTTAGCCTCTGTTCAGGTGAAACTCAAGTGTCTGAACCCAGCCAGCCACTTTCACACCTTGTGGTAAGGCAATGAAGTTTCACTGTCATTGGAAGGAGAAGAGAGCAGCTGTGTTTCTCATACAGGGAGAGGATGAACCCCCTGAATTTCTGGGTTTCAGGGTCACAGGAGACCTCCAGGAGTTGTGGTGATTCCCTTTTACCATGTGCTAGATTCCAGGTAGCTGGACCCCTATGAATTAGTGACTTAAAATCGTGTCTCAAATTTGTATCTTCTTCCTAGCATAAGCCTTTTATCTGTGTATTAAGTGCAAATATGCCATGAAGACGTGAGGGCTGGTATCTTTGGGATAAAGAATGCCATAAGGTAGGTCTTAATGGCAAGGAGTAAGAAAGAGTAAGTTTTGAGGTGTGTGGGAGTACCCTGAAAGGGGAAAGAAAAAGTGTAGAAATAAAAAGGGTCTTGGTTTAATTCTTCTTTGTATCCAGAGGCAGCTCTCCAAAACCATCCCGACAAGCCACTGCCTCACCCCTCATCTCGTAAAACCTTCAGAAGGGAACGCACATGAAAGGCAGAGCAGATTCTATCTCTTTCCAGATTTGCCCTTCGGTCTACTTTTGGGGCTCTGAGAACACATGAATTAACATGAACCAGGGAAAGCATTCAAAAGTAGGCCTCTCCAATGATGAGCCAAGCCAGTTACCTTACAGCTTGCATATTTATTGAACAAAGACTACTAAAATAGCTAAAATACACTGGGTACTTGTGAGTGCATCAGTAAAGATCACATTGTTACAAAAGCCTGCATTTTCAGCAGCGCACAACTGCAACTCTACATAAATGCCACAGATGCAGAATACTGTTTTCTTGCTCTATTTACACAGCTGATATACCTATTCTAACAAAGGAGGGAGGAGGAAAATGCACAAGAAACTCAGGCCAGTGGGGGAGCAAGAAGAGAAAGAAGAAGTTACATGCATCATCTGTGTTAACAGTCAGAAGCATGACAGGGCGGGACAGAGCCTGCCTTGTCAAAGGAAGAGCTACAAGACGGTTATATAAAAATTAAGGTGGGCTTTCAGACTGGCTAACACAACAACAATCCATGAGAAGATGGTATTGTCTGATTTTATTTTTGTTTATCCATTTCATTGGGAGCAAGGACAAAAATGTAAAATCTACACCTTGCTTCTCAAAACTGCCGGAAAAGAGTGCTCTGCCTTTTTAAAAAAAATTTTTTTATAGATAGGTTTTCCAACTTGACTTTTGGGAACGGTGTAATTTGCATATACCTACTCAGATGCCAGTGTTTTGGATTTTTTTCTGGAGGGCATGTATTTTAAAAGTTTGCCCTTCCCCACCCCCCCCATATCCTTTCAAACAAAAAGAACCAAAAGAGACACCTAAAAATGCCTGTCAAATTATTGCTTGTCTTTCTCTAAGCTAGGCAGGCGAGGCTACCGGAAAGAAGAGATTTGGTAAGTAAGTTACAGTTTTGTGATTGCTCCCGCTCCACTGACTGCATGTCCATGAGCGCCAGCCAATGAGACGTGAGTCTCTTACTCTCTCTGGTAGCATTCGCCAACCTACCACGCTGAAGAAGAAAGCCACACTGAAGACACGAGGAAAACAAGTCAATCCGGTCTAGAGAACAACATTCAGGGAAACAGAGTACCAACACCTTCTTAGAACATGGAAATAAAATATAACTCCGTCAGAGCTACCTCGCCAAGGAGCATGTTGAAAGTCCAAAATAGCACCATTCATCAGTGTCTCAGGTCCTGTGGCAGCATCTCGGTCACTTACCACAAGGAAACAATGAGTTTCAAACTACTTCTATACATCAAAAGAGTACATGGATAAAATATAGAGATATACAGACAATTGATGAACATAAACTACTAGGCTTGTTACATCTAAATGAAAAAAAAAATGGGGACTCTCAGCCTCTGCAAGAAGCAGTAGGGCGCTGTGTGAGTGAAAAGGCAGGAGTGGACCGGTTGTGTGACAGCAGAGGGAGTCTGAGTTGTGGAAGACATCGTCATCGAGAACCAGGCCTGAAGGCCCACCTGTAAGGGTTGTAAACGTGGATTCACAGTGTGAAATTCTGAGCGTTTTCACTTGAGTCAGAATGATTAAAAACTGGTTTGATGATACCTATTTGTCCACTGTAAATTCTCTAAAGCAAGGCTCAGAGTCCCATAGTTTCTTCTTATACTTGATGATTTACACAGAAAAAAATCCCATATATGATACCATGACCTCATCAATACCCATACACCATATGTAATACAAATGGAGGTGTTAACGATTAAAAAGAGTGGAGGTAACTGATGCCTGGGGAGTGGAGTTCACTGCTGCCAAGTGGAGTCAGGGAGGCAGCCTCAATCTTGTCATCCTTCTTGCGGTTCACCTCCTTGGGGACAGGAAGGCTTCCCTGAAAAGCAGGTGGACCCACACACAAACAGATGGACACACACACACACAAAAGGCACTTAGTCATGCTTGTGAAACCATTTGAAATTTTTTGCCTCTCCCTCCCGCCTTTTATCCTTGAACTCCCCATGTTTTGCAGAGTTTACATATTAAACACAGTTCGCCTGAATGTAAATATTAGGTCTGTGGGGGCATGAAGTAATTAAACACTAGCTGCCTTGGCTTCAGTAGAATCAAGTGCTTCTCTGATGGCTGTGCCCAGCCATGTGGGAGGCAGCATTCCCCAGAGTCAGGTTTCTGAGGACAGTTTCTAGTATCAGACAGGGCCCAACATGAGGTTGGGTAAGAGGTGCTCATGAGCGTTAATACATTTTGCTTAAAGCATTCAATGGCTGTGGAGGTGGGTAATTGCCTGTTTGACAACATATAATAAAAAAATGTTTAAAAGAATATCACAGCTTGTACAGATGTAATTTATGTATGGTTCATTCTCTGAACACCTGGCCCAGTCCATGTGGGTCTGATAATCAGAATCACAAGCGGTACCAAAGGTGGGAGTGGGAAAGAGGAAGACAGTGTGAAATGCAGGCCAGGAGAGAGTGAGATCAGCGAGTTTGGCTTGGGGCTATTCTAAATCTGTCCTCACAAGCCTGATAAGTGAGGTGTTTGTGCTTCTGTCTAGAATAATCCAACTGCAATGTGACTGATGCTCCATCAAGCACCCGTGAGAAGAAGCTCTCCATCATAACCAAACAGCAAGAGGGCAGGTCAAGGAAGCCCATTTGCCCAAGGTGTAATTGAAAAATATAGGGCTAACCCTGTATGCCCCAATCAGATACGAAAATAGTGATTTGACAACAGTCTGTCAGCCAAACCATTAATTGCTGTAGTTGTCTCAGGTACATTATCCAATATGGTTTTAAGAGATTTTTTTTTCCCTTTTTGCTCAGGTGACATATTCTAATAGGACATTTATAACAAGCTATTTTGACTGGATATGAGTAAAGTAATAATCTTGCTCTGAGGTCTGTAAATTATGGCATTTGAATTTCTTTTTAAGAAGAATTCAGAAGTCAGGGACTTTAAAACAACTTGAAATTGAATAAATGTTTTCAGCAGCCCCAGGATGAACTAAATGTAATAGATAATTTAGCTTTAATAAGTCTTATTTACTGTATAGATTTTTCATGTTAAACATCTGGTATGCCTAAATTTGGGTTTAAAAATTTCAGACTCTGCGAGCATACTACATTTCCGGATGTATAGAAAATCCACTCAGTATGTACTTCAGTGTTCCAGTCTTAGACTGTGATTTAGAAGTTGTTTTGGCACAACTAAATAGCAATAGGACAAAATCAGAAAATTGAATTAAAATATAATTACCACTCACACACAATTAAGGATCTAGGTAAGTTTCCAAAATCATTATATTGGGGAGTCTTTTACAGTTGTGAAAATAAATTTAATCATGACGTTTTGGCATATAACCCCAAGATTTTTTTAAAAATCCACTATAATCCTGGTGCTTTTAAAATGTGTGTTCTTGCTCCTCTATCAGCCATCAGCACGTTTCAAGATATGGAAGACTTAGGTTTTGAATAAATGAAGAATTCAATGGCTGCCAATTATCACAGGCCAGGAAAGGAAATCAAAATTTCTTAAGTGTTATTTCACTCAACTGCACTCTATACGTGACCGGTCTTAAAGTTGCTTACTTTAGTTCATACTTTGTTCGTTAATATAGAGTGAATATATAGAACATTTGTCTCTACGTAAGTCTCTGTCTTAATGATCTTTTACCTCCGTGGAAAATACACAGCAAAACCAAATGAAGAGTTGGGTGGGATTCTGGGTAATTTGGGGAGAGGTCTTTCCAGACCAAAAAATACGAAGGAGATTATTTCAGATTTGAAAGTACCATTTTTACTGTTTTTTTCTCTTCTGAGCCCCCCCAAACATTTATGTCTTCTTTAATTTTTCATGTTCTGAGTGCCTACTGTGGCTTGAGTACTCAGATTTTAAGGCTACCAAGATTAAAACAGAGGCAGAAACAGTCCCTGTCCATCCTGCCCTTCGGCAACTTGCTGTATAGGAGATACCCAAGTGACTGGACACTGCAAGGAAGTGGCGGTAAGCCATGCAGGCAGGTGTGCTAGCAAAGCACCCTGAGGGACCACAACCCAACAAGCCTAGGGGGAGAGGAGCTCCTGGGGAGAAAAAGTAATGCACATCCTCCCTCTGGAGGCTGGAATTTACTAGATTTTAGCCCTTAATCCCTGTCCCTCATTTTTTGAAAAAAAGAATAAAGTCTGCACCCACTGAAGCAACTGTAGGCTTCTGCAGCAAGGGGAAGACTACAATGTAGTCTTATTTCTCCAGAAGTTAGGCCTTGTAAGAATTCAGGCAAAACTAATCCTATCTTCCTCCATTATCCAGCACATAATGGCTCCCAAGGACTGAGGATCTTCAGCAACCTAGAAGGCTGGAGAAGCAGGAACAGACGTGTCCAGTGACTTCCACAGACCGATGCTCCTGTGGCTCATCTACCTCAAGCTGGGTGGCCCCTCTCTGCTGAGGACCGTTAGTGTATGAATCCCCCAATTACTCAGTAATGTGGCTCAGATCAAGTAAGTCAAAATTATTTTTCTCTATTATGCAAAGATATGCTTTTCTACAAAGAAAGTGCTTGGGAAGGACAAATATGCTTAAAGTACTCTTCACATATGAAGAGAGGAAAGAGATTAACAGAAGACCTGAATCTCAGGATTCATTGTGCCAACCTCCTGGAGGATGCCTCAGTGGAGGCAAGGCCAATGACCTGGATGGGCCTTCTAAGAAAAAGGGAGGCATTGTTGACCTCATTGAAGAACTTGCCTAGTCTTGTCACTCTGGTTGATGTCACCAGTATCAAGGACTTCCAGATGGCTGAATGGGACAGAAATAATGAAAACACTATACTCTCTTTACCCCTTCCATTATCATGTCTTACCCTCAGCTGCTCGGACGAATTATGCCCTGAGCTTCTCAGTAAAGGATGTCGAGAGTTACACTACTGCTGTTGGTAAGGTGACGGTGTGGCAGTGTGGTAGGGTTGCGTTGAGGCGGTATGGTGCAGGGGCTGTGCTAGGGGGGTGGTTGAGTGGTAGGTGGTGGTGGGGAGGTAGTCTGGTGAGATGGGGTGTGTGTGTGTCGTAAGTAAAGCTCCAGTACACTAGCTCACCTCCATCCCAGCTCTATAAGACAGCACAAGTGTAGCTAGAGCATAGCCAGAATCATTTTGTTCACCCACTTTCCTACTAGTGGTTTCACTCTGCACCGGCAGAAGTTCTCTGAAAGACTAAAAGTGATTTAGAACTGTTTTCTCTTAATGCAAACTGCCAGTTGACACAATCTCTTCAAGTTCTGCCTGTCAGTAAAAGGGAACTGCTGAAACCATTTAGTGTAAGTAAGAATTTCTCAAACATTGAAAAGTCAATAAGATCTGGGAAGGCCTCACCATTTGTCAATTACACTTATGAAACTTTTAAATGGAAATTTTATTTTCAGTGCACTTTTTCTTTCTTAATTGCAAAATCAACAGGTCAGTGGTAAAAAGTACAGTCCTCCTCCTTAAGGTCAAATTGATATTTACCTTAACAGGAAAGTCCAAAGGTATCTACCCTAAAAACTGTTGCTGTTGGAAATGGTGCTAAAATCCAAAATGTAAATTTGACAGATTTTCTTAAGGCAGAAAATTGTCATACCTAAGATGTCAGAACAATGAAAGCATGTTTGTAGAAAATATTTTTAGGCCTAAAAATTAGAAGAAAGAAAAATAATAGTTTTTTACGTTCCTTCTGTTTTGTTTCCTGGGGAATTTCATCAGACATTTGGGCACTATTACCAGACAAAAGTGTCATCATCTTCTACCTTTAAGATATTTTTCAGTTTAATCACCATACAGGAATTTATCTACCCAAGTATGGAACAAATTGAAAACCTGTAAAATGTACATTGGATAAATTGATTCCACGATTCTTATATGATATATATAAGAACCTTGTATATATATATATATATATATATATATACACACACACACACATATATATACATATACACACATATTAGTATATTTTATTTCCAAAGTTATAACAGTATCATGTCAATGATTATTGTAGACTAGATGGATATTAAAAAAGACACTGATTTTTTTTAATTGCCTTGAAATTGAAAAAAAAATTAACAAAATGGTAGGTAGGGATCTTACCTTAGGAAGCCTTCCCTCCATTTCCTTATTTGGAAATGGTTCTTGACTGACCCAGACAGAGAGCTCTGGGTAATAAACCTACAGAGACATAAAAGCACACACATTCAAATTAAAAACAGCATCCACTCTGAAACCACACAGGATCAACTTCATGAGCTCAGTCTCCCTCAGTGTCACTTATTTCCTGATGGCAACTTGGAGCACTGGGGAAGCCCATTCACCTCTTTCAGACTGTTGTGTGCTTCCAAATGTATACTGCACTCAGGAGAGTTCTGGCTCAGTCTCTCCCAGGACTAAGTCCCAACAGAACAAAGATGTCAATCAGTGTTACCTTTAGCATGCTAAATGGCAGCCTTATGACATGACTGGCTGAGCAAACTAAGTACTGGGGAGGCCTAACTTTCAAAGCAACCTATGATAAATATGCTTGCAAAACTCCGTGAGATAAATGTGCCACACACCCATAAAACACTGTTAGGGGTTATTCTGATAATTGATTATAAAGTTCAACATTATGCACAAAGCATGAGGGCAGGAACAAGCGGCCTGCATTCTCCCCAGGTCCATGTGGCCCCTGGCAACACTGTCCCGTGCCTGAAAGTAGCAAAGTGTCCAAGAGAGAGGCAGGGAGATGGGCAGCATCGCCATGAATGACTCAGAGAATAGCAGCTGATGAATCTGGGGGTGGGGGCAGAGCTGGGACAAGGTGGAGAGCGTGAGTCAAACTGAGTAATTCTTCTCTAAATATACAGAGGGTATTATCATAAGAAGGTTGCTGACCAGCTGTTCTCCATCTCTGGGAAAGACAGGAGTAGGGGGTTAGGAATTAAATTACAACATGGATTTAGGTCAGCTATAAGGAAGGACTTGGCATAAGAATTGTTAAATTACTGAAAGAATTTAAAGAAGAAAAACTGTGAAATTTCCTTCAAGAAATTTAGAAACAGAATCTAACAGCCATCTGCCAGAGTTAATTCACATTTGATATAGCCTGGCTTGAAGGGAGGGGAGAGGACGGGAGAAAATTAGATAAGATTCCCTCCAGATCTGATTCACTAAATGCTCTAAATAAGCCTCACATTTAATAAATAATATTGAGAAGCACATCTCACTACTAGGTTAACACGCAGAGGTAACATCTTTGGTTTTGGAAGCAGAGATGTGGTAGCCTAGTCACTGGGCTAAGTGTAATGTTTTCAGTGTCCCAGGTAATCCGCTTGGTCAGGGGGCCTGAGGTAGGAGCAGTGGATGGCTGTGTTGATTCTTTGGGGGTAGTTTAACAGTACCCATCTTTGCCATACTCCAGGAACGTTTATGGCACATCCCAGTTAGTTTTGCATATATCACCCTAATATATCCTGACAATAAACCCGTAAATAGGTCTTCTCATTTCAGAGATGAGAAAACAAAAACTCAAAAAGGTCACCCACTTGCCCAAAGCCACAAGTGAGTGGAGAATAGGACATGAACTAAAACTAGATTTCCAGATTCTAAACATCAGTTCTTCCCACTACCCCGATGCCCTCAAATCACCCCAGAATGCAAATTGCCTATCACCTCTCTTGTATCTTAAATATTTGAGAGCTCATCCTGCAAGAACTGGACCTATTTTCGTACTCTGGACAGGTCTGCTTTCTGGGCCACGTGGTTCCCCCAACCTGAACCTCCTTTCTTTTGTTCAGCTTTCCCCTCCTGTGCTCAGATCCTTCTGGGAGAATTCTACCACCTGCCTCATTTGGGACAGACAAGTCACCCCTGACACTCCCTCTAACCGGGAATGGGGGAGGACCACAAAATTGCAATCTAAAATATATAAGCTTTTTTTAGGGCTTAAAACAATGTCACAGCATACAAAGTACCAATTAGTGCTTAATTTAAGGAGGTTCCCAACTGGAACCAACTGTAGATTCACTTAATATAAATATAAAATGATTACATTTTTACATTACTACCTTTAAAAACAGGCTTTAAGTACAATTTCAAATATTACACATATAGCGAGAAATGAAGTTCCATTGCAAACCAAAAATGTTGACACAAATACATGTAAAAACTTAGGCACACGGACACGATGAGAAGTAACATCAAGTAAATGTTATATCTCTTTTCTTGAGCTTTTCTGTGACACTCCATTTTAACAAAATGACACTGCTTCAGCATTTAACTTCCCAGGTTCAAAGCATCACTATGAAAGCCGCTCAAGTCCAATCTGCAGGGATAAATAGCTTGCCTCATAAATCATTTTGCTTGTTACTTTTACAATTTGTTTTTTCTAAGAACTTTCCTTTTTTTTTTTTTAAATAAAAACAATGATTTTTTTTTTTTTTTTTTTTTTGCCAAAGAACTCAGGAACATGAGTATCTGATAGTAAAACCCACAACTAAGGAAACTTCCTCCCCTAACCCAAATTTGTCCTTTTGAAACATATTTAATTTAGCCATGAATTGACCAAGGGCATTTTTTAGTGTTTGAATCATAAAGTAATCATTGTGTTCTTTAGGAAAAAGAAATGTCACTTTGGCCTTGTGGTAAATTCTTCCAGTCTCCTTGAGACTCAGAACTTTAAGCCAAAAATGGCAGGGATAGAGAAATCTTAGTTACATTCTTAAAACTTGCTTGGTTGGTCTCTAAGAACTCAGCATACCCTTGGCTATAGCATCTAAAGTGGATGTTTAACCTTTTTTGGATTTGGAGAAAGTTGGTAGATTACTGGAAATATACTACCTACATTACAGCTTGGTTCTTTTTCATACTAGTGGTGTTTTGAGACTCTAAAACAAAGGACTTAAGGGAAAAGATCTAGGACGACCATTACCCTTGCTTTCAAATACCTCAGAATGCCTTTGCCTATGCATGCATTCACTTCAAGTATGGGAAGCACCTGCAGTGTGCCAGGACACTGCTAGATTCTAGAGACTGCAAGAAGAGAAATACAGTTCCTGCCTCTTAGGAGCGCAAATCTAGTTGTGCCGGCGGTGGGGGGTGGGCGGGCTTGATGACAGACCTTCTAAAAAGATCATTTTATAGAAGGGTGTTCTACGGGCCGAATTGTGCATCCCTCACATACAAAATTCCTGTCAGAAACCTACCCCCCAGTTGGAATGTGGGTATGTTTGGAGATAGGGTTTTTAAAGAGGCAGTTAAGTTAAAATGAGTTCATCAGGGTGGGTCCTAACCCAATAAAACTGGTGTCTTTATCAGGAGGAAATGAGGACACGGACACACATAGAGGAAAGACCACGTGAGGACACAGGGAGATGATGACCATCGACAAGCCAAGGAAACAGCCTCAGAATAAACCAGCCTTGCCGACAGGTTGACCTCAGAGTTCCAGACTCCAGAACTGTGGGAAAACAAACGTACTCTGTCTTGACAGCCCTAGCAAATTAATAGTGTGCTTTAAGTGCAATTAACAAAAACGTATAGGTTATGTCAAATACAATAGTTGTTGGAACCGGTCTCCACAGGCTAAAGAAACAAAACCAACACTCAGCAAACCATCCAGTTGTGCTGTCATCAGAGGAAATGGGGATGGCAGTGAGCAGATCTGGGAGGGCATCCAACGGTTACCAGACGCAAGCCAAGGAAGATAGTGGGTTCAGGGTAAGGATGTAATGAGGTCCATGTGGGAAAGCACCCAATGGCCAGGAGGTCTCACTGCAGCTCTCAGTGGCCATAATAGCAATAGCACAAATGCAACCCCACAGGCTGCTGTACCCAGTCTTTTACCTGGTTCTGAATATCAGGTGCTGGTAATATATGGGTCAGAAAACAGGTAAGTTGATCTGTCTTCCTGAAGTCCATCTGTTCCTGCTGGACCCTAACCCTGTTCATTCTTTTTGGTCCTGGTCAACTGATGCTCCAAAGGTGGACACATGGCTTCAACTCATTCTATTCATTCAGTTTTCTGAATTCAAGTTCATGTTTTTCATGAAGGCCAATTAATCGAATTTTTTCTTTTTTAAACTTCATTGAGTTCTCTGTTGTTGGTAGTGGTTTACATCTCAGAAATGTAAGCGTTCTGAGTAATACACATGGCAGTACAAAACTATTGTTTTATTAAACAAGTAAACCAAAGTTTGCCATAATCTTCCCAATAGAAGACTGCATTCTTTTATCAAGAAGATACATATTCTTTTAAATTATTCTATATATTCCATATATAAAATAGTTGTTTGCTCTTGCTCAAGCAAAATCCTCAAAACCCTCTGGAATACTATTCTTCCAGAAGTCAGGAATCAGAGAAACAAACCATATCCTCAACAATTAAGAAAACCTGAGAGTTTGAGAAAATACAGAGGCAAGGAAAATTTTACTGTTAAAAGTTTTGCTTGAATTCTGGGAAAGGCTGAGTGTTCATGCTTGTCACTGAATATATTAATTATTACTTGGTATCCAGATTAGAAAAATAAAATGTGGGGGGAGTCAGAGACAACTCCTGCAAGGTCCTAAAACCACACAAACTAGATTATCATTTAAATTCTTTAAACCTCTCCTAAGCTTTTCATTTAAAATCTTGCAGCATGTTTTCCAATAGTATGGTCCACACACAGAATCAAACAAATTGACATGTTTCCTGGTTCTAAATTTGTATTTTCCTCTCTTCACTTCTCTCTTTAGCAGTAGCTCTTTGAAGAAAATGACCCTCAAAGGAAGGTTCATGGCCATTTCAGAGCCAGAACATCACATATGTATATGGAGCTTACTTATTAATTGGTTAACATACCTTCTTAGCAACCTGCTATGAAGATGTTGCATGGCTTGGTTGTTAATGACCACAATTATTCTATCCTTGGTGGAGTTCTGTGTGCTTAAGGAATGCACACACATGGCCCTTTTATGACTTAACAAGGACAGGTGCCCACCCCCTGCAATTAGGAAAACAGACCAGGGCAGCAGGTGTCCAACCTGCATAATTAATTCTTCAAACGGCAAAGTAGCATATTTCGTAATCTCTGCCAACTAAACAGTATGTGTGTGTGTCTGCGTGTGTACATGTTCTGTTCCGACTAATTGGCTGGGAGGTCATGAAAGCGGGTACTGTATTACAAGGAGAATTTATATGCATATACATGTACTTCATTTCTGCAGATACCTTTTGAAGTGGTGCTGTTAAGAATCTCCCTCAAAAGCTAGTCTGCTCCCAGGTGTTGCTGGCCATGTGAGAGGGCAGGATGTAAACTGAAACCATAAATGAGTTACAAGGATCATTTTCTCTGAACAGCATTACATCAAAGATCAGATGGTGCCAAAAGATGATGCACTCAGCTCCCTCTCTCTAGAGACCTAGTCTTAGCGATCCGCCTAACCCTGCGAGTGCTGTCTGGAGATGGAGCACACCATGGAGGAAATGCCCTGCAACCAGAAGACAGATAAAAAGACAGAACACTGGGCCATTCAGATAACATATGTCACCTGTGCGCACTCTGGAAAGCAGAGCAAGTGTTAGTTGGTGCCCAAGTTGGCAAACATTCTTGTTTGGGAACTAAATGAAACATGCAGCCACCTAAATGCCACACACACACAGAAGCTGGCTGCGGTAACAATGGGTAATTACAGAGAAAGCATTGCAAACACCTGACTATTGCACTCAGCCATAAGTGCCGTCCTGCTAGAAAGGAAACCAGGACCTTTTAGGGCACTGCTGTATTACAGCACCTGCTGACACTCTCAGCTCTTCTGTGGCCCGACAAGTTCTCAACCTGTAGAAACAGGGGTAGAGGAGACAACGGGCTCTCAAGAAGATGATGAGAGCTCACACTGGCTAAGCCCACTGGCATGAGCTTTGCTTTGGGTGCGTGTGTCCACTATGGGCACGGAAAACGTCCACGTTTTATTCCCATGCAGCGTGTTACTACCTGTTACAGGCAGGCGAGAGATTTAGAATTCTTTACTTTGTGAGTTGGGGTGTCTGAGACAAGCTGTGTAGACTTTCATAGTAGAATTCTTTAAATTCACTCTGCTCGTCATGAAGCCATCTTGCGAGGCCGCTGATGAATATGTGGGAACCTGACAGCTGTGGAATTTTATTTCTAGATTTCAAGGAGGCAGAGAAAGGAAAAGGAAATCTCCTCGCTGGCAACAAAACGAAAGTGTTTACATGTGAAATTAATCGTCAGCGCAAAGAGCTTTCCCAGTCACTCTGTTCCACAATATAATATGCTGCTTGTTTAGCTGCTGAGTCTTTAAAATTTTGATTTCTAAGAATAATAGCAAAGACTTTCGAGAGGAGCCACGAATCAAGTCGGGAGCAAGCCACAAAAGGTTAACACAATGATCCAACTTTGCTTTGCCACCACTATCTGAGACTGTTGTGTGATTTTTCAGGCTTTGATGGTGCCTGGTTTAAGGCAGGCTGCAGCGGCAGCTGGCTAATTTGAGCGTGGTGAACACCGAGGTCAGCTGCAAACGTGTGTTGCGCAAACTCCTCCTCTCACCCCTGCCTCATTCCTTTCCAACAGGAACATGCTCAGCACAAAGCAATCCACCTAAAGACTCCATAAATCCAAAAAAGGGAGTTACTGATCGAGGAATTCTCAGATTTCTGCCAAGGCACCCTCCCCTGGGCTGGAGGTCAGCCTGGTACAGTAATCCGAGCCAAACTGTGGACTGGACTCAAGGAATTAAGTTGAATGCTTCAAATCTTGACTTTTAATGGACGATTTTTCTTTTCGGTGATGAAGACAAAACAAAGGACAAACAGCTGATAACAGCCCAAAGTAAACCAGAAGAATAAGTACGAGAACAAAGCTTGGACACAAATCTCATAAGGGATATCTAAGGAGAGATTTTTCCAAACAAAGGGAAAAAATAAAGCAGCTTTTTAAAGCTCTGGTTTGAGATTAAGCAGTTTGTGAATGAACAATAAGAAAGTAAAGGCCACAAAACAAGATATTTGCTCTTTTCAGCAGAAAAAAAAAATACTGACCTTTGTTAACTAGCAGCAAAACAAAAAAAAAAGGGGGGCCCCTCAGGCATTTAAGCACAGCATAAGTTTTTCCTTGACCCCATGACCTCAACAAATATGTTAATAAAATCTTTTACCTCCCTGGAGTGGAACCAGACTAAATATTTACTTAACACATTGGGTTTCTAAGTCTGGACCACCTTATTCCTTCATACAAATTGGGATTTACTTGTAATTAAGAAATTAGAAACACTATATTTTGCAATGTTTCTCCTACTTTTAAGATGAAAGATGAGAAGGGAGGGGAAGAAGAAAAAGAAGGAAGGCCCTGGGGGTGGGGGGAGAAAGGGAGAAAAAGAAGAAAACTATACTGCGCTCACTATGACAAAGGGCACTTGTGAATTTCTGCATGGTATTTTCTGTCACAAACGAGGGTAATGCTGCTGATATGCTTTCCAATATCAGACATCTGGAGCTAGCAGGACTTTTTCCAAGCACATTCCAAGGTTAATAGGAAACATCTCGTCTTGCTTTTATTAGCTGGTTTAAGTAATGTTAGGTATGCTGAGTTTCACCTTCAAATAACTATAAGAAGTCTGATTTCTACACACCAAGAATGCCATTTTTTCTTTCCTCTTGTCCCAAAGTATGTGCTACTCACGAAAACCTTATGAAAATTTTCACCAACATAAAAGTCCTCCAAAATCAGTTTCTTTCATTAAAGGCTTCAAAGACTAGTATTTTTTTTTTTAATTTTTTTTTCAACGTTTTTTATTTATTTTTGGGACAGAGAGAGACAGAGCATGAACGGGGGAGGGGCAGAGAGAGAGGGAGACACAGAATCGGAAACAGGCTCCAGGCTCCGAGCCATCAGCCCAGAGCCTGACGCGGGGCTCGAACTCACGGACTGCGAGATCGTGACCTGGCTGAAGTCGGACGCTTAACCAACTGCGCCACCCAGGCCGCCCCTAGTATTTTTTTTTTTTTATCTAGACCTAAGAATTTTGGACTTTTCTTGCTCTAGGTGGATGATGAGATAGCCAGTTGCTTTTGAGGAGTTTGTGGAAATATCAAAGCATTCCTTTTGCTGACAAGTTCAAGACTGAATTTTCCAGAAAGTGTGCATTTTGTCCCCAAGTGCTCATTCCCAAAGAAATCACTCACTCTTCCCATCGGTGTGCCCTCTGCTACTGGCAGCTGCAAATCCCCCAGCCCAAGCCACTCTGCAGCTCCATGCTTGCCCCACACTGCTTTGGTCATTTAAAGACTGCTACCTCTTCAACAGTATCATAACAGATCACCAAATTTGGAGGGAAAAAGTCATTTCTATTGCAAGAGGCTATAATTAAAAGTAGTTTAAATCAGATGCTAGCTGACTGTCTTATAAGTTTGGCTTTTAAAAAAGGAAAAATACAGTCAGATCTGTACCCACATGCTGTAAGTGCTCAGGTCATAGAGAGGCCACTAAGAAGTTTCCATCACCTGTCCTCTGCGAAAACTGGCAAAAAACTAAAAGTACCAGAGGATAAGAGTAAGATTAGGATGGATGTGCCCCCGTGCACCACCTGGATTTTCAACCTCACTGGCAGGAGAAATGGTCTGATTTAGGAGGGATGAGGGCTCAGTCAGGCAGTACTGTGGGAAGCAAACAAGACCCAAAGGGGCAGCCACCCACCCAAATTGATGTAGGGTTTCAGGGCTGGGAGTCACCGAAGACACACATACATCAAGAGTGTGAAGGTAACTGCAAAAGGAAGAGGAATGCCAACTTGGGAGGCAAAATTACCTCACTTATATTCTAACGGACATGAAAAAGGTAGTATTAGAAACTCAAGGGGTGCCTGGGTGGCTCAGTAGGTTGAGCGTCCAACTTCAGCCCAGGTCATGATCTCAAGGTTTGTGAGTTCGAGTCCTGCATCGGTCTCTGTGCTAACAGCTTAGAGCCTGCAGCCTGTTTCGGATTCTGTGTCGTCTTCTCTCTCGGCCCCTCCCCAACTCATGCTCTGTCTCTCTCTCTCTCAAAAATAAACATTACCAAAAAAATTAAAGAAACTCAGGCCTTGATTCTAAGTCCTGACTACATTCTCCAACAACACAATACTCTGACCTCATGTTTTTGTTTTTTTTTCCCCCCCTCAGTCTCTCTTCCCTTGTAAACCAATCATTAAAACTTGACTTCTCCAAAGGAAGAGAACTATGAACAATACACAGGAGTTGCTGGAACCCACACAGGGAGAGTATGTAAATCTGGAGACCCCAGTTTTCTGTGGAAATGCACACGCGGGTTCACTATAATGTCTTTAGGCATGTTTCCCAGGTGTGCTTATTTAATCCTCGGTGTGGTTCCAAGGATGAAATTCACCAATACATCACAGTGCCGCAACAGGTTGAAGCACACGCGTAAGGGGATTTGGACTGGCTGCCATTTCCATCATCCTCATCATTTTACAGATGAGAATACTGAGGGAGACACATCAGGGAGCCTGCCCACAGAACCCAGCAGTAGAGAAGGCAGGATGCAAACCCAGCCTCTCCTCTCATAGAATACTGTCTGTCGACAGACATGGACCTCCTCTGCCAGTTCCCCAGGGCCACCTCGAGTGCCGACATAAGCTCCCCCGAGTGCCGGGGCCGGTTTTCAATACCCCAAGTACAGGAGGCGCTGAGCATCTCTGCTTAGTGCCCTAATGCTGAGTTTCTGACACCTACTATCAAGAGGCATTTTCTCAAAAATATTTGTTGCTCTGCTGCCTGTGTTGCCCTTCAAAAATAACTTACCTAAAAACCAATTAGCACTGTCTGAGGGCAGAGAGGGTTTGCTCTCCAGTATCCATGTGTTGCCACAGTCCTTGAGGAAAGACTGCTTTTAGACCGGCAACTCTGGCTTGGTTATGTTAAGACTTTGGATCTAATTAAACCCAAGCTACACTGGTCATCACACTTTTGTCTTTTTTCAATTTTCCGTGGAAGGAAATGTTTAGAACAAAACAAGTATCTAGCAATGGCTGCAGCTAATTACAAAGGGCATTTACTGAGAAACCAAATTGTTTTAATATGACCCCCAAATGAACTCTCAACCAACTTCCCAGAGGGCCTAGCAATGCACAGTCTAATTCAGAAGATCTTTCTTTCATCAAATGTATTTGAAATCATGTTCACCGTAACTTTGCTTTCCAATATTTCAATTTAAAAACAAACTGCTTAAAGGAGAATTAGAACCTTATCTTTATCAATGATCTTCAAATATACAAACCATATATAGTTGACCTTTTAACAACATGGGATTCAGAGGCACCAACGGCTTGTGCAAAAATCTGTGTGCAATTTTTAACCCCCCCCAAACTTAACAGCCATAATTAACACATTTCATATGTCATATGTACTATATGCTGTATTCTCGCAATAAAGGAAGCTAGAGAAAAGGAAATGTTATTAAGAAAATCACAAGGAAAATACATTTACTGTCCTGTATCTATAAAAAAATCTGCATGTAAGTGGACCAGCACAGTTCAAACCTGTGTTGTTCAAGGGTCAACTCTACTACATAAAAATATGAAATCATCCTAGTGGAGGAAGAAAAGAAACACTCATTAGCCCAGAGAGACAGTGTATAAACTACTAAGAATGGTAATTCAAGAAAGAGAAACAAATTTAACCTGACTCCATTTGGAAACATTTAATTAATGCAGAAGAAATGCAGATATTCCTAAAGTCAGAAAAATGGAAAAACAGAGACGGGGTAACAAGCCAATTAGCTATTATCATCATGAAGGCACTAAATAGCAAATAACAAAGCAGGTGATCCTCAGATTACACTGATGCAATGTATTCCATCCCACTCAAAAATACAGCGTCCCTCTGGCTTTGTCTAAACAGTGTAAGAACAGCTGATAAAAATTCACAATAATCAGATGAATTGCTCTAGGATGCCAAAGAACAAATTTAATTGAATCCCTGATTGAATTGATTGTGACAGTGTAGACAGTTAAGCTTCATATAATAAAATTAAAACTTTAAAAGCAGTCATCATGAAAAAAAAAAAAAAAAGGAAAAAGAATATGCTTAATAAAGATGAAAAGATGTGGAGACTTGGCTCCCAGACCTTGATAACAAGATCAGAACAATTTAAGATTCTATTATCAAGAAGTGAGCAAAATATGCAAGGGCCTGGGGCATTTCATGATGTATGATTAGACCCAAGTCTCCACAGGGCAGCATGAAATGGACACTCAGTTATGGTCCAGAGCATCCAGGCTTCAGAAACAGTCAAATCCACTTAAGGAAGGATCAAAATTATGAACATCAGGAGGACTCAGAGAAGATGTGGGCAGAATTTCTGATGCTGTATTAACTGAATTGGTTGGGTATATAATCTCAATTATCCAACCAATTAATCAAAAAATATTTGCTGTGTCCTTAATTTTGGTGAGGTAGTCACTATTTGGTAGGTAGCTTTCAATCCTATAGAATGAACATCTTGCCAAGAGTACATCCCATTACTTTGGGCTGGAAGTGCCAAAGCAGCAAGCACATTTCTTCAAAAGAGTTTTTTTTTTTTTTTTCCCTTGGAACTAAGCCATCAAATCCTGGGGTGTCTGTGCAGGAAAGGACTGGACTTGTAATTAAGTCATGTTTTCAAAACTGAATTCTCTGAACCATACAACAACTGGAAGTCCCTGATAGTGCATGTTTCAAAGAGTGGTTCCTTTCCCTGCCCACTCTTCATTCCTTCAGCCAGCATTCACTGAGTCCCCCACAATGCAGCAGGCACTGGGCTAAGTGTTCAACCATGTGCTGCCAAACCCACACAGCACACTGACAGGCTAAGATTCAGCAAATGCCTGGCAAAACAAGAACAGACTTTCAGATCATGATCCCAGTAAGCCTTCTGGGTAACTTTCACTACCATCATTTAATGAAGGGCATGAAACAGTACTTCTTGGAAAAGTACTTAGTAGCAATCCCTCACTTGGGTCATGTTTATTACTATCTTAGTAAATTTTATCCATCTGACTACCAACTCTAGCTTTTCCTTGACAGTTCTGAATGTCGGTTGCCTAAGATGCAGTATCTTCTCCCAATTTCTCTTCTTTCCTGTCCAAGAACAGGTTTTCCATCCGACACTGACTTTATCCAACAAAAGCGTCCTCAAAATGCCTGGACCCACTTTAAACACAACAACTTTTGTAGATTTCTCCCTGTTCAGCCACCAGACTGCAGTACTTTTCCCCGCTGGAATTGTATCAAACGCAGTTCAGACAGGAAGGCTGTTACCTGCCCCAGTAATCAAAGGACAGTGGCGTGTGATGGTGATCTGAGTACCGGTTGGAGTGGAGAAGGGAGAGGAGCTAGAACTGGACAACCACACCAGAACTTCTGTGCACATTATGAATCTCCCTCTTGTTTTAATTACTTTTTGGTAGGAGTCTTTGGCTCATATTATTACTGGCAATGACTGCTGAGCTATTCTTCCTTTCTTTCCAATCAATGGCTCTGGTTCCCGATTTCAGCTTAAAAGGGGCAAACAGACCTTCCTTTCATTGGCCGCGTTCTCTTATGTATCTTCTCTTTCTCCTTTTCAAACACGAGTCCCATTTGTATTTTTGTCTATGAAAGTAAGGATGAATGCTGAACAAGCACAGCCTAAAGTCAAGGGCTTCAAAACATCTCCAGCTAGATAATCCTAACACTTTTAAGGCACAACGTTAAAATGGGAGCCACTCGAAGGTAATAATAGGCCATGATTATATTTATGAAGATTTCATTACCTTGTGAAACCAAAGCTGATTATGCTTTACCATCATGACCGCCTCAGTCAGGTTGCTGAGACACAGACTGTGGACCCGCTAGAAAAACAGCATTAATAACCCAGCACATAATGGCTCTCCACAGCAATGTTGCAGATGAGACGGGTGACTCTACCCTGAGAGGAGATTCCTCTTTCAGCAGGCCATTCCAAGTGAACCTTTTGGACTCTTTTAGGACCTCTAAAAGAAGGTCAAAAGAAGTATAAAAGAAAGGAGCACCAAATGTAGGAGTTGTTCCTGTACTGTGTGTAGGTTTCACTTAGCTATCCCCCTACCTCCCTACCACCGAGCTACCTTTAATGATTATTACGAGGGGCTTTTCAGTAGTAAATTCAAAATCTACCTGTGCTCATCTCATTTCCTGGGCCATAAATTTTATAACCTGAGCTGTCACAATTCTGCAGAGTATTCGGCTGTTACTAGCTATAAATCTCAAGGTGAGTCACCTGGTTCTGCCCAGAAATAACAGATCTCCATGTTTCCCCAACTACTGACTCACTCATTTATTCCACAGACATTTATTGATCACTAAGGATGTGCCAGATCCTGGATAGGTACTGAAGCAACAATCACACTGGTTCAGAGACATGGGATCTGTTCCAGCGTCCCATTAGGACATGTCAATGAAAGTTAGGGTTTCCTTCCACTGTGCAGAAAGAGAATGCCAGTCAACTTCACTAGCTGTTCTAGAGTTCCCTCTCAGTGATGAAACTTTTCCACATCTGAATTCACCATCATGACTAGAGAGGAAAAGGAAACAAAACAAAACAAAACAAAACACAAGGCATCACAGTCTCAACTACCAAAGAGAGAGGTGATGATGCCCATGTACTAGTGGCCAGTGTTCTTGTTTCAAGTTTACAGACTTGGAGGATAGAAAAACAGATGGGCAGAAATAACCCAGCCAATAAGTAGAATGTTGTGTGATGACTGTACAGAGAAAGCATGAGATTATTCCTACTGGATATGCAGGGGTGAATTTTGTAGAGGAGCTGTTATTTAAACTCAGTCTTGAAGAATGGCTTTATTCTGTCAGAAGGAGCCTTCTTTCTAGGATTGAGTAAGCAAAGGCACAGAGGGACTCCTGGGGTATGTTTAGAGTCACAAGTGCCTGGTTCCTCTAGGAAAATATATTCCATTGTGGCCAGAAATAAGATTCGTTTACATGGTTCCTGACATGACTGCCCACTGACAGAAACTAAATTTATGAAGGTCTAAACACAGAAATTAAAAAATAAATTATTTAAAAGTATGAGGTGAGAGTAGGCATAAAGAATTCAAGGAATGACATTTACCTATGTTATTTTTACCAAGAGAATCAGGTAAGTCCAGCCTCATCTGAAGGGACTAAAAGAGTTAGTGAAGTCATTTCACATTGAGAATCTTGAAGCTGATGTATTCTAAGCTATGAGTCTAGGCTGTAACCAGAAGAAATTCAAGGAAAATCCTTCTCAGTCTTGGCTTTCCCCAACTTCTGTGTGTCATGTGATGAGATTCCCTTCAAATGGTCACTAGACTATTGACCAACTTAGTAACAGCCTGTAGGCCTCAAACTGTAAACAATTTTATGATGATGATGTCAGTGTTGGCTTGAATTTTGAGTAAGTATGTCTGACTAATCAGGAAGAAGTGGAAAGAGGGAACCAACCGGGTACATGTGGTTACAACTGATTAGCACGTGGCTCCACCCAGTTAGCCTCATGAAGGGAAGTGTGGTGCCTCCTCTCAGGCAGCAGCAACACCCTCTCCGGCCACATGGGCGCTAATGAACCTGCTGTAATTGGCCAGTGGAAGTGGTGCTACCTTCTCAATAGAAACAGGTTAACAGTGCTCCCTTCTTCTTTCCCAATTCCTTGTAGCTAGGGGCCAGCCTTCTCTCCACCACTCCACCCCAGCCTGAGGACAGGGAGATGCAACAACAAAATAAGCTACCATCTAGCCAGGAGTATATAGAAGTGTGTGTTCTTTTCTGTTGGGCACAATCAAAAGGCAAAGAAGCGGACAGGTTGGAACCCGAGTGATGGCCTGGGGCCAACTCTAAGATGCTGGCTTGGTGGCTTCCTATAGCTTAGCACATCAAGTCCTTGGCTTCTAGATCTAGTTTGTGAGGTCTGTGCTTGATGGCACAGAGGCCCTAAACAGGACAGTCTCTACTGTGTACAAATGCATCGTGCTTACTCTTGCAAGCATATGTTTCTAATGTATTCCCTTCATCTGGAATACGCTTCTCTCCCATCTAAATCTATCCAAATAGTCTTAGTTCTTCATTCACTTAATAATTGTTAAGGACTAGTGTTAAGCCCTAGGGATAAAAGCTTAAGAAGGCATGACACCTGCTGTCAAGGAGCAAATAGTCCACTCCTAGGTTTTCAGTTGAGTGCCAACTCCAACCAATTATTAATGGAACTCTATACTGAGGATTCTGAAATCCGATTCAGGCTGAATAATAATAATGGGTATATCAAGCTTGATTAGCAATGTCTGCCACATGGGTAGCAGGAGTTCGTGATGGCATGCATGCCATATACTTGCCATCTCTGGGTCTGGCTTAATTTCTACCTCCTTAAAAAAAAATTTCCCCTACAATCCCCATTCCCCAGTGTTCAATAGTATCATTCTTCTGCATCTTACAATTTAGAACTAGATTCTATTGCATTACATTAAATTTGTCACACATGTTAGCCTTCTTTCCACAACTAAAATCTAAGCTGACTGAGGGCACAGGTCAAGTGTGCATCTTCTGTAATGCAAAGAACCAAGCACACATAAAATGCTCAAAAAATACTTGTTCAGTTGACAAGGGAATAGGTGCACAATCTCACCAAGAACTTTTCTCATTTTCTTCAGTACTCTCTAGTCACGGCACCTTTGTGTTCTCGAGGTCATTTTCATAATATCACAGAATCTGATTATAAAGTGGGGGATTTAAAGTTCCAGTACTGGGATCAAAGCTCCTCCTGGATCCTGGAGGGGATTTTTATGGCTACAGGAAAAGTTACTATTAGCTCTAAGTTACCACAGCTGGATCAAACCTAGCGTATCACCAGGTTGATCAGAGTGTGGCTCCAAAGCTGGTAAATGTGAGCAATTGCAAGCCACTCTCTTTTGGCAAGTGGCTTTCTGGACTAACCACAATTTTTTTTCTCTTGTTAGTAAATAATAGAAAATGATTGACTGTGAAAACTAAAATTACATTCACTTCAACTTCCTAGCTCTTAAGAAGAAGGTAAGGGTACAAGTTACTTCCAGATCACCAAAACTAAACACGATTAAGTCTTAAGGATGAATTTTTAAAAGTCCAACCCAATATTTATTGAACTTCTAACATATATTTAAAACTTTATTAAGCGCTCTATGTGAAATTTATAAACCCTCTGGGAGCCTGCAATTTATTTGGTTAATGAAAGAAATGAGTATGATCCAACCAACCAATAACGCAGGAGAGTATAATCTAGTGTTACACCCAGGTTAACACCATGTCATGGCTACTAATAACTGAATTGATATTTAGAATTTAGTTGAGAGCCATGTTAATGCTTAAATCCCAAACCATTAGAGCTGCTAAACCATTAGCTGCTGCTAATCATGCCCTCACAGATCAATTTCAGGGTCACTGCTATTTTTTAAACCAGTAAGATAGAAATCTTTGAAGCTGTCCCTACCTGCAAAATATGTCTAGAAATACCCATTTCAGATAAATTTAGACCCAATAAATGGTATTTTTAGCAACCATGATTTCTACAGATGTGGGCTGAGATTTATGGTTAATCTGTTTTCCAGTTCAAAGCAAAGGAGCAGTTTAAAATTGGAATCTTTTAATATATCGTGATCAACCAAGATGACATAGTCCAAGTACATTCAATACATTTTCCTCTGGTATATTCAAATTGGATTTGCAGATATGATTTCCTTATCCCTAGTCTTTTCCCGTAAAACAAAGGAATTACACAGATAATTCAGGCAAATCCTTCCCACTCCTACATCACTCCAGGAACATTCTGAATAACCAAGATGAATCAGATGAAATCAAGCTTTTTGTTTTGTTTTAAGCGTAATTATTCTGATAACTATGTCAGTGCTCCATTTCACTTTGGCTGTGAGGATAAGACCTTAGGAGACTTTTCAGCCAGGAACAGCACTAAGGAAAAACATGTGGAAGACCAAGGGAGCCGGTATTTCACCCCAGGGCTCCCCATCCCCGGTGTGGATGAATACTTAACGTATAACGCTTGTAATCTAGAGGTTCCTCATCTAATTTAGTGAAGTATTCACATTTTAGAAGTTTATTTTTCTACTTCAGAAGTACTCATTTCAGGATTTCAAATAAAATGAATGTCTTTAGTATTTTATGATGATCTGCTTTACATACAAGTTTTTAAGAATTCCATCAGGTTAAAATAGAGTGAGACTCTAAATAATTCTTTATTCAAAGATTTCTGCTCAAATGCCTTCTACCTGAATTATCTATATAACTCAAGATGAAGCTGGGCTGGGGTTAAAGCCGGATAGATCATCCCTACTGTCCTAATTCCCCAAACAATCCCCAATTTCCCCCTTACAGTGCCCTGGAAGGCCTTGTGTAAAATAGCACCAGATAAAATTACCCTCCTAGGTACTCTTCAGCAACTCCACAATCAACTGAGCAACCTATAAATTTACATTCCAAAGCCCAATGGCACAGCGACCAATAGTACCTCATTCCTCCTCAATCTTTGTCTTTCTCTTTTAAATAAGAAAACCTTATGTTAATGGGGAGATTATTGAAAGAGTCTCCTTGTAAGCCATGAATGCCACTTCACAGACTGTACAAAAAGCAGAGCTCTATGAACAGTACAATAGAGTCAACTCATCTTTGTGAAAAGCTCAGCATCAGCCTTACAGAGAACTTAAATAGTTCCAATTCCTAGATCTCTATTAAAACATAATGAGTCCATGCTTATGCCACTGTGAGTCCATGCACACACATACGCAAAGGCAAGTTTACTGCACAGAGGGTAGTCATTGTAAAACAGGACTTAACCTTGACATTGGATTACATTATTTTTTCAAGCTATTCAAGATCATCTGCTCATTCTGAAGTATTTTCTTCTCATTGATGTATCTGAAGCAAGTACTTTTAAAATAAAACACCTAAATACCAAAAACCCATACAAAATATATCTTAGATATTCAAATTTAGCAAAAAGCCAAATATAAATTAAATACTGAAAATCTCTGCAGACTTGCATTATTTTGTTAATTGCAATAATAAATAAATAAATAAAATAAAATAAAATAAAATAAAATAAAACAGGCAACTGGAAAAAAATGCACATATACCAGATAACCTAAAAAGTTTGGGAAGGAGTTATTGAAAAGAACACTCTGGTCAACTAAGACACAGCAAAGTAAACTCAAAATTGCACCTTTGACAGTACTCCTGAGTTGTATAACAATATATTTTAACTATGTAAATGGTGCCCCCAGAATTGCCCTCAGAGAGTCCCCTACACAGAATACACTGTGATCAGTGCCTGGGAGAGTTAACAAAGTGGTTGTATTCTTCTGGTAATGCAAAGACACTCTAGGAGTCTTGAGTGTCTTGAAATTATTGTTGTGAAACATCATCATTTTAGGGTATATGTAAAATGTCTAGATACTGAATTGTTCTGTTTTGAATTCTGAAGTCTACCTGTAATTTTGTACCCTGGAATGAGCTGATTATAAATTTGTATTTGGCATAAGCCCTTAACTAAACCAGATAAATACACTGAAATTAGATCCTCTTTAGTGTTTTAAATTATGTAAATGGAAATACATGTTTAACAGAAAAGGCATGTTCATATATTTTGCAGAGGTGGCCAGGTATTAAATCTGCTGCTTCCCTAGAAGAAGTTTCCATTGTACGCAGGCTAAGTCTTCATGTAAGCTAGTTACAGAGATCAGCAAAGTAATTCCAGTTCTAATCAAGGAAAGAAAATAACTCCATTTTGCCAAAAAGGATAAAAGGAGGTATAAGATGCCTCTAATAAGTTTTTTAAAGAATATAATGAAACTTTTTTTTTTAACATTAATAGGTGCAGAAACTTTGAAGGGCTCAGGCTTCCCAGAATAAGCAAATTGTTAGAAAGTTACTTGGAATCACCCACAGACAATAACTGTCGGTGGTTTCATTTCAGGCAATGGGCTTGTGCCAAAAGGGACTGACATCTTGATGAAAGGGTCACCAAAAAGTTGTGAGAATTTTTCCATGAGTAAAAATCCTTCCAAGAGCAACACACTGTGATTTCTCATTCTGCCACCATACATAAAGGACAACTGTAAGAAATTAACAACATGTAATAATAATTCAGATTTACTCTTCTGCACTCAAATTGTTCCAACTTTCATTCTCGGCTTTGGCACACACGCTTGCCTTTCACGAAGCTCATTCCACTCACTAATACAGAAACACGGTATTTACTCTTTGAGCCTGACCTATAGTCAGTTTTTGACCTACAGTCAGGTCTGCTAGTTTTGACAGAGTCAGTGGTCAAATTTATGTTTAACCAAACTGGTCACCTGACATATTACAGCATATGTGAACCTTCGTGGTCTGTCCACCTATGGTGGCACAGAAGGTAAGACTCTGGATAAAAAGCGACAAGACAAAGTGATGCAGCCAGTCTCAGTAAAAGAAAAATAAACAAAAATACTGTGCAGCGGTTCATTTTACTACCATCCTAGCACTCTAGGACAGTGGCTAATTGGAACTTAATAGGAAGTTGGGAACCATTTGCACAAAACCTGCTGATCAGTTTACTTTTCTGTTCATCCCTTTTGCCCGTCCACCTCAAGTTCCTTAATTTGGTCACTATCTGCTAAGTCCGAGCAAGAGCTACTTTCCACAAGGCTTTGCCACCCACCTGTTGAACGGACAGGTGAGGCACACACAAAAAATAGAGAGCTTACTTGCTAATAGGATTCAAACTGAACTCATTTAATTGCTCTGATTCATTCTTCTCCCTGGAAGCTTATACTTGGGTTGTTCTCAAAGAAAACACCAAGTATATCAGATTTAATTTTGATTCATTAAATTCCACCCTCGATTAAAAAAAAAATAAAACCTAAAACTAAATTTGGAAATCACACATTCTGAGTGGCAGAAAGGTGTTTTAAACAGTGTAGACATCTGCAGTAGGACATGTACTTAAAAGTTGCCTGACATTTCGATTATTTTCTTCGCAGTCCAATCTTATTTCCAAGGAGGAAATTTTTCATAGGAGATCAGTATACTTATTCAGCTGTTTTTAATGTGTATTTCATCTGTTTCGCTCTTTCCACAGTTATCCAAAATGAAACTGCCTTCTGTATCACAATGCTTGTCACAAATAGTCACCCTTTCATTCAGAGGTAATGTGCTTGACTTCTGAAACGGAGCAGATGCCTCTGAGAAGTGAAGTTATACATCAACAAAAAGTATCAACACTAATTACATCTGAGATACAATAGGCAGGGTATATGAAGGTAAAAAAAAGTCCAAGCTCTTCACATATATTGCTCTTAAGGAGAGCAGACTGTCCAGGTGTTTGATGAGCGGGACATGGACCCCTACTCTGAGGGTGACTTCTGGCGAGCTCTAAAATAGGACCCATTGCTTTGTTTGAGCCCTACGACTGCCACCTCCCTCCATGCATGTCACAACACACCGCTCTTCTTAAAGAACAGAACCATTTCTGTTGTTCAAGTTAAATAAATCTTTGCTTCTGAAAGAGGAATTTCAGTTTCTGTTCAAAATGACTGCAAATCAAAAAGATCTAATTCACCACATCCAATTCATATCAATTGCTGCACTGCAAAGCTCCCACATGCCGGACGGAGAAAGACCCCTTTAAAGGTCAAATGGGGTAGGAACAATAAGGGGTTGAGGCGGGATGAAGGCGTGTGGTTGATATTTATATGAAATCAAGACACGAGAACCTACTGAGAATTGCCTCTGATGACCCATTCTTACCATTTTGAGAATCGTAACAGTCTTGGCCTTGCACCCTCCCTCTCTTCAGTCCAGGGAGATCAACCTGCAAAATATGTTTAAATACAGAAGACAAATCGCCTCACCGCAGGTCAGGAAATGAAAAATGCCGGTTTAGAGGTTACAGACAAATAACCATTTTCTGTGGTTAAGATAAGTTACATGCAAATTATTGTAACCACTGGGGCTTCTCAGAGAGCTTTCCAAGGGTCTATAGGCTTAAATAGGGGACAAAGAAATTCCTGGTACCTGGCTCTGCAGAGTCCTGGCCTATTCTTAGTGTTTGGTTCCTCTTTAAATTGCGGGAGTTCAAAAGGTTTAGTAACTTAAAAGTAGAACCAAGCGATAAAAATAGATTGTTTTCTGGCTGCTCTTTGTTCCCAGACATACTACTGGCAGTATATTTGCAATCAAGACAGCAGAATAGGAATCAGCCTTCCACCGTGTAGTGTAATGCCTCAGAGTGGGTATTTTTGGAAATGGCACTGCATTACATAACCTTCCGTGTCTTAAAAAAAAAAAAAAAAAACTACACTGGGGGGGGGGGGGAGTCAGGAATACACACCATTATGCCCTTCTCTTTATACCAAATAAACATTAATGTACATGCTGCAGTGATTTTCCTCTCCACCTTTATGTCGTCAGAACACGGTTCTTTTGTTAACATAAGTTATGGCAAAAATTAAGATGAATGGAAAAACTAAAAGTTCTCCAACAGGGTATCATAAGCTCTTAGAGTTTTCCTATAATGTTATTATAGATACACATAAATGCAAATCAGATTGTTATCATCATCATCCAGCAAAAAGCAGTCATGTATTTTTAAACCCTCCCTCCCCCAAAGTTCAACTGCTTTATAAGAAAATGCAGAAAAAGTGTTGCAAGATCGAATGCCTGAGAAGACCCTTGGCGGCGGCAGCAGCGCTGAGAGAGTAATAAAGTGTATGGATGGAGGGATACAAATTCATTTAATAAAGGGGGTGGGGGTGCATGCACCAAAGTGCATCTAATGCAAAGAAACAAACCAGTCCCTAAGAATGCTATATGAGCAAGAAGAACAAAAATTAACCATACCAACAAGCAAAAAACCCCACCCCTTCCCAAAAGAATTCTCCCTCTTAACTTGTGCATTAAAAAAAAAAAAAAAAAAAAGCTCAAGTTAAATTCCAGCCTTAATGCACCAGGACCAAAATGCCAGAATTTCTTCAAGGTACACGCTTCAGCTCTTTAAAATTTAGAGGGAAGAAGCATGAACTCTGCAGGGTTGAAGGGTCCAGCTAAGAGCAATGGCAAGAAACCGACACAAAAGAGAAAGCAGCGCTCCCGGCCGGGGATGGGAAGGCATATACTTACAGACAAAAGCCCCGCTCCCTGTTCACTCTCTCCTCTCTACACCTGAAACACAAATGTGGATGAAAAAGGGCATCATGCTAGAAAGACAGCTGGGAGGGGGAGGGGGAGGGGAGGGGGAGGGGACAGGGGTGGAGGAAGAGGAGAGAGGAGGGGGAAGGGAAACAAAACCCAGACCGGCTTCACTTCCAAGAAGTACAGCCGTGGAAAAAGGAGGGGAAGGTCTCCCTGCCTCGCGCGCTCTCTCTCCAAGAGTGTGTGTGTGTGTGTGTGTGTGTGTGTGTGTGTGTGTGTGTCTTTCTCTAAGAGTCTCAGTCTCTCTCTCTCCTCTCTCTCTCTCTCTCTCTCCCGCTCTCCGCTGCCAGTGTGCTAGTGAACAATGAGCTAATTCTGATGGGGCTGGCGCTGCGCCAGCGCCCCAGCCTTGCTGCCACTGTGCGGCCGCAGCGGAGCCAGACTGCTTACTCTGCAGGAATCGGCGACTCGGGGCCCCGTCGGCGAGCGGCCAGCAAGCGCGCCCCGGCACCCCGCACCCGAGCACCCCGCCGCCCCTACTGCTCCTGCCGGGCCCCTGGGGGACAAAAGGGCCCGCAGACCGGCGCGCCGCCCCGGCCCCGCCCCGGAGCACGGCGCACACACACCCCGGCCCAGCCTCTCCCGCCCCCCCGGAGGGCTTCTCCGCCTCGACGTGCGGTTGCTTTTCAGACAAATAAGGAGGCGGAGGAGGCGGTTTGGGGGCGCGCCAGGCGTGAAGGCGGCCAGGGCGCTGCACAGCCCGGCAGGCCGCCAGGCCGCGGGGAGAGGCGGCGCGGCCCGTACTGTAATAATAAACCTGCAGCAGAGGGCATCTGAGGGAAAGAGGACGGCGACGGGGCGGCAGCCGCCTTCCCTTTTATGTGCCTGTCCCGAGCGAAGCAGAAAATGGTGCCCGCGGCGGCGCGGAGGCGCGCGCGCGCGCGCACACACACACACACACACACACACACACACACACACACAGTGGCGCCGCAAGCGTTTGTGCACGCCCTCCAGGTCTGCCCCGCAGCCCCGCCAGGGCCGCGTGCCCGCCCCAGCCCGCAGGAAGCCCGGGGTCGGAAGCACCCCCAAGGCCCGGCCCAGAGGCCCCAGTGGCTGCGCGCGCACACTCGGGCACACACACGTGTGCACACGGCCATAGGTGCGCGGACAGCCGTGAGCCGCGACCTGGTGTGATCGGCCCGAGACACACTTCCCTCTTGCTCCCTTTTCCTTGCAGGATTTAGCCTATTCCCACTGCTCCTCGCCCTAAAATTATACTTTTTAAAATTGGAGATTGCTTTTTTAAAAAGTGCTTTGTGTTTCTGATTTTTTTTTTAAATATTGGTTTATTTAAAATCTGTCTTCATAGTAGTGTAACAGCTCAAAATTTTGCTACAACTTGGTTTTGTTGCCAACAAAACAGGATATCATTTTATGGTAAATGTCAGATGTTAGAGGGAAAGATTATTTCCTAATTAAATTGCTTTGCCAAGAAAAAAAGATATAAAAGATCATAACGTCTTCTAAATTTACCATCCACATTTTACTTCTAATCACTGAAAGCAGTGTTTTCCCATCATAGCAGTCAGGAAAGATGAGGGGGGAAGGGGAGAGGGAGAATTTACAAAAACATGTTTATAGATTGTCTTAAATCAAAAAAATAAGTTTTTGGGGGGGTACAGAAATAGCATACCTTAAAAAGCAATATTTTACACTGTTAATTCTAAAGAAAAAATTATCTATAAGCTTGTTGCCAGCACTATAGATCTCCTTTCACACTACAAAAACCACTGCAGCAACAAATACTTCTTGATCTGACAGTGGGTGTAACATTTAAGGGGCCAGATAGGAGTTTTCCTGAATTAATCTAAAACATCACATTTTTCCTGCAAAAAAAACTTACCTTGGAGCCATTGCTAGGAACAAAGGCAAGACACAAAACTCAACAAACTTCCCTAAATGCCTTCAGGGCCAGTGTTCACCAGTGTTCACCAGGGAAATGGTCTGAAGAGTAAGTGGGGAGGTGAGAGTGGGCAGAAACCTGGGGGCTGCTTCTGTAGGTCCGAGTCCCAAGAGGCTAGTCAAGGGCACCTCAACATTGAGATCTTTGACCTCAGAGTCAGGTTCAAAAAGAAATCCAAGAAGACCCTGCCACATCAACCAAAAATCTATCCCAGAGAGATATGTTCAGAAGTTATTTCTACATGAAAACATATACACACACACATACACACTGACTTTTGTATTTATACAAAGCTTCCCTAAGATGTCTTTTAAAAACACAGGGAAATTTGGGATTTATTATGTGTTAATTTTTCTTCATTGTAGCCACAAATATTTGGGTGACATAGTTTTGTGTGTGTGTTTGTTTTTTTGTTTTTTTAAGAAATAAGAACACTGGGTCAGAATCATAGTCTATTTACTGTGTTCCAGAAAATGGTTATAATCCAACTATCCAAGAAACATTCTTGAGTCCTTCTGGGTAGAGGAGACTACTAACCACTAGGGACATAAAGGAACTCACAGCATGCCACCTCATTCAGGCAATGTAGCATTCAGGAAATGTCTTAGTGCTCCAGGGGAGCACCCTCTGCCCTGCTCCCATCTGCCCTACAGGTTGTAGGGTAGACCCACTCTCCTGAAATATCTTTCTAATCATCGTACCCCCTTGCTCCATTGTAGGATAAAGACCACACTTTAGCCTTCTACTCAACTCTCACCACAGTGTGACCACAATCCAACTTTCTAGATTTATCATCCTCATCTGTCTCTTTCCCAGTTATAGGAGTCCTTTGATTCAGTCTGATTACTTAGGGCATTTATTTATCCCTAGATCATTCAGGAAGCAAAGTCACACAAAGACTGACTTAAACCAGGGTGTCTCCACCTCAGTGCTATTGACTTCTGGTGCCGCATAATTTTTTGATGGGGCCAAGGTGCAAGGTGGAGGAAGTAGGGATATCCTGTTCCTTGTAGGATGTTCAGTGGCATCTCTGGCCTCCACCACTTGGATGCCAGTAGTGTGACAACCAAACTTGTGTCCAGACATTGTCAAATGTTCCTTGAAGGGGCAAAGTTCCCCTCGTTGAGAACCATTGTCTCAAACGATCAGATCCATGGGTTGAGATGGGAGAGGTGGCCTCCCCTGAGTCACGTGGACTACATGCAAAAGAGACAGAGACCTGAACAAAAGCAAGGTTCTCTTAGGAAAGAGGAAAAAGAAGTAGGCAATGTCCTTATCTTCATGGAATCTATGGTCTGGGGTGAGGGGTGGAGACACAACCACAGCCAAACTTACAGTGCAGTGTAATAAGGACAATTGCAGAGCTCTGCACCAGGGTACACTGTGAGAATAAAGCCTCCTTTCTCAATCAGACTGGGGTTTAAAAGAAAGTTTTGTAACGGAGGTGATGCTTAAACTGAACTTGTAAAGAATGAATAAAAGCCAGCAAACTCAAGAAGGGGGAAAGGGACATTTGGGGTAGAGGCAGGGGCACATCGTGAGCTAAGGAATTTGATCAGTGCCTGGTGACAGCCAGGTGATACCAGAAAATAAGAATCCCGGGTCAGAAGCTGACCCTTGTGTTCTGTCCCTTACATGAATGTGAATGCCAAAGAAGAGTCCATCCATCAGAGGATTTGGTCAAAAGGAGAAGGTACTTTAGATACAGGGTCTTTCTTCCACCTCCCTTAGATAGACAAAATATATCTTCATATTTTCAAATGTATCTCAAATATATATTCTGGCAATTTTAGTTTCAGTCTGTGTCATTCACTGCTTCTGGTAACAAGTTCCATGAATCTGAGCTCTGTGCAAAAGGCTGCATGTAAAAGCGGTTAGAAAAACAAGTAGTTAGAACCAGCTCTATGTGACCCTGAAGAAGGTATTTAACCTTTTAGTCTCTGTTTCTTCATTCTTCAACTGCAATTTATATGGTAGTACCAGAGCGCCATGTTATGTGAAACTGCATACTGTACTAGGTAGCCTTACACACATGGAAGTAATGGGTATTATAGGTAACTTTCTAGAATAAAACTTATGCACCATATCTTCTCTGATCTTCACCTCCAGAGTCACTCTGCTCAGCCTCAATGATGTGTGGCTCCCCAGTGAGTGATTCTGCAGCATGACTCTTGGACTATTTCACTTGCTGTTCTGCCACCACAGTGCCTCTTTCCCTTTCTTCAACGTTTCCTGCTCCTTCTTCATAAATGTAGGTTATGTATCACTTCTTTTAGGAAACTTGCTTGGAACCACTGGCCCAATTTAGAAAGGAGTCTTTGTGCTCAGAGCTCGCCACGGCCTTTATCACACTGCTGTAACTTTGGCTTTATTTTCCTGTCTTCACCACCAGACTGTAAATTCCATGAAGGAACAGACTGTAGTAGACGTTTTTGGTTACTTGCCTAACATGCATTGTCTCTTTCCTTCTCCTTTTTTTTTTTTCAAGTTTTTATTTAAGTTCTAGTTACTTGACATATAGCATAATGTTGGTTTTAGGAATAGAATTTAGTGATTCATCACTTACATAGGACACCCAGTGCTCATCACAACAAGTGCCTTCCTTAATGCTCATCACCCATTTAACCCATCCCCCACCCATCTCCCTTCATCAACCCTCTGTTTGTTTTCTATAGTTAAGAATCTCTTATGGTTTGCTTCCTTCTTTTTTCTTCCTTCCCCATCTCTATCTATTTTTTTTCTTAAATCCCACATGTGAGTGAAATCATATGGTATTTATCTTTCTCTTTATTCTAGCTTACCATAATATACTTTAGCTCCATCTATATCATTGCAAATGGCAAGATTTCATTCTTTTTGATGGCTGAGTAATATTCCTTTAGGTATATGTGTGTGTGTGTGTGTGTGTGTGTGTGTGTGTGTGTGTGTGTGTGTACTACATACTACATCTTCTTTATGTGCATCAGTTGATGGACAGTTGGATTCTCTCCATAGTTTGGCTATTGTTGATAATGCTGCTATAAACATTGGGGTGCATGTGTCCCTTCCAATCAGTATTTTTGTATCCTTTGGGTAAATACCTAGTAGTGCAATTGCTGGGTTGTAGGGTAGTTCTATTTTTAACTTTTTGAGGAACCTCCATACTGTTTTCCAGAGTAACTGTACCAGTTTGCATTCCCAACAACAGTGTTAGAAGTTTCCTCTTTCTTCACAACCTCACCAACATCTGCTGCTTCCTGTGTTAATTTTAGCCATTCTGACAGGTGTGAGGTGTTATCTCATTGTAATCTTGATTTGTATGTCCCTGATGATGAGTGATGTTGAATATCTTTTCAAGTGTTTGTTAGCCATGCAGGTGCCTTCTTTGGAAAAATGTCTATTCATATCTTCTGTCCATTTATTAACTAGATTATTTGTTCTTTGGGTCCTCTTCCTCTTTGTTAATGAAATCCTGTCTTGTCCTAGTCTCCATCCTTTCTACCTTAGAGCCCTCAAGTTCCAGGGAAGGTGATCCGGAGGAGTACATCCTAATTATTGTAGCCCATTACTGAAGTTGTTTGGCTTTGATAATGGGCTAGAGATGAGCATGTGACCTAAGTTCAACCAATCATACTGAAAGGAAAGAATTATAGTACATGCTTGAACTAAGAAATTTGAATCCTATGCTTAAAGCAATATACAACTATTGAACACATTTAATCTGAACATGATGTGAACAGGTATTTTTTTTTCCTAGAAAGATTATTCTTAGAGCAATTCAGAGAATGTATTTGGGTATGAAGAAGGTAAAGAAGTGAGATCAATTAGGAGACTATTATAGTAATCTAGGTGAGTAATCATGAATGGCTCATGGGAAAGAAGAAGAGAGAAGGAGTCAAGTTACATTATGGAGGTAGGGTTACATTATGAATTGCAGGGGTCCTTGGGGGCTTGATGGAGTACTACAGATTAACTGGAGAAAAGAGTCTAAGGTGATCCCAGACTTCTGACTCTGTGATTGCTTGGATGATCGTGCTTCTTCCTAAAACAGAAAATACTAGAAGAAGAGTGGATTTGGGAGGAGAAGGGGGTGATAATGAGCTCAGTTTTATATCTGCTGAATGTAGAACCCACATAGTCAATTTTCCAACAACAAGCCTTGAGTAATTTTCTTATCATTTCCCTTTTCTTCGTGCTTCCTTCCTAGGAAGGGTTGAATTGTGTCCCCTCTATGTTGAAGTCATAATGCCCAGCACCACAGAATGTGACTGTATTTGGGGATAGGGTCTTGAAATAGGTAGTTAGGGTAAAATGAAGTCATAAGGGGAGCCCTAATCCAATGTGACTTGTGTCCTGTAAGAAGAGGAGATGAGGACATAGACACACATGGGGAAGACCCCGCGAAAACATAGGGAGAAGACAGCCATCTGCCAGCCAGGGAGAGAGGCCTCAAAAGAAACCAGCCTTGCTGACACCCTAATCTCTAGAACTGTGAGAAAATAAATTTCTGTTGTTTCAGCCACCCACTCTGTAGTACTTTGCTATGGCAGCCCTAGCAAACTAATACACCTTCCCTGCACTGAACATTCAGAAGGGTAGAGGATTCATAATATTTCTATTCGTTATGAGATTTAGGGTATTGTAAGATGTAAAGTCCAAGAAATATGTTGAAGCTGAAGAAGTAATATGTCTCCAAGGGCAAGGCTGTGTCTAAATCTAGAAAGTCACATTAAATAGGTATCTGAAAGTTGCCATTGTGGAGGCTCCTCTGAAATTCAGGGTCCGTGGTTCTCAGATCAGCATTCCAAAACGCATAAGGAAACCTATTTACAATTTCAACCCTGTCTGCTTGCAAGTTTCCAGCTGTATTTACACAGCTGCTGAAGGCAGTGCAGATGAGAAGGATTCTCCACTTCACCACTTAGAAACCCACACTGAGAATAGTTCAGAAAACGCCTTCATATTTGAGAATTCACTAAGTCTCAGGAAGGAACACAAAACATCAAGAATTAAGCCACTGACATGGGGACTTTGGCAATGAAAGGAGGAAAAATAGTGTAAATTTAGCAAAGTATGAAATACGAACTTAAAAGTGAATACAGGATGACTTATAGCCTATGTCACTCTATAAAACATAACAATGAACATAGTATTCAAAAGATAAAGGACAAGGACACCTGGGTGGCTGAGTTAGTTAAGCATCTGACTCTTGATTTCAGCACAGGTCATGATCTCATAGTCGTGGGATCAACCCCCGCATTGGGCTCTGCACTGGGCATGGAGGCTGCTTAAGAGACTCTCTCTCCCTCTCCCTCTGCCCCTCTCCCCAGCTCTCTCTCTCTCTCTCTCTCTCTCTCTCTATCAAAAAATAAAAAAATAAAGGACAAACATAGGAGGTGAGGATCTTCTGAAAACCATGGCACCCTCAATCTTGTATTTTGTCCAACATCTGGAAATAATTGAAAATCCCTGGAAAAGTCAAGTGAGCCCTCCTGGAGGTGAGGAACAAGCTAGCTGTTGCAGAAACAAAGAGATAAATGGAAGGAATGTCTCAAAGGAAGATTTATCCAGATTATCCTACCAGGCAAAACAGACCATATGAAACACATTTTAAAAATTAGCCTTCTGCTTGCCTTAAAAGTTATCTGAATGGTGATGCAAAACTTTAAAAATAATACCGGTGGTGAATGCTGTTCCAAAACAAGTAAAAGGAAACTATTTTAAAATCCCAATGTGTGTGCACCCGTGTGTTTGTGTGTGTGTGTGTGTGTGTGTGTGTGTGTGTGTGTGTGTGTGTTAGCTAATTACCCTTAACAAAGAAGAATGTTTTTTTTCCGTGGGAAATTCTGAATTTTAAAACTGATTAAAGTAATCAACGAGTATTCTCCACAGCACTAGGGAAGTACAGAATTGTGCTCTAAGAAACTGACAAACTATATACTATTACATGATATGAAGGTGGTGTTTATCATTCAAGAGGTAGAGTAACAAAATGTCCCTAGATGTAAATATCCCTTGATCTTGTGCTGTGTTTACAACATTCTGTACATACTAGCTCTCATTTTGAAATTAACTCAAGCACCTTGTGAGCTGAGCAAAATTCTGTCCCATTCTCCAGACTTTAATACAGCCTGAGATACCCAGGATTAGAGTTTAGGGCACTATCACTGAGGCACCTTCCTCACCTGACCACTCACTGGAGACGAAAGGAGGAGACTGACCAAAGAGAGAAACAGCTGATTGGAAGACAGAAGATTCTTTGCCTTTAGAATGAACTTCTGCTTTTCAAATTTGGGGTAATGTACCTCTTCTCCTTGTGGATGTAGTCAAGAAGGTAAGCCCTTGTCAGAAGCTTCAGATACAGATTCCCCTGGAATTCATAGAAATACACATGCAAAGAATAATGAAGGTGCTTAGGCTTAACTAATAATATCACATATATTTGTTGTACTTTTAAAACATATACACATAAGATTGGGGAATAGGTAGCAAAAACAAAGGGAGTCACTTAGGATCACAGCTCAGTTAGCAACATTGATTAGCCTGTCTAAATCATGACTAGATTGCATTACTTTTCGCTGAAAGCCCACCGTTTTACAGCACATAGCATTTGAAACAAGCATAGCTCATGTGCAGGCAGTTGGCTTATGTAGTCCTTATATCGATTCTGTGACATTCTCATCTCACAGATGAAAAACTGAGGTAGAGAGAGGGTAAGCCCTCCGCTCAGCACAGTGTAAATAGTACAGCTGGGACTTGAACCCAGATCCGATGGACACTGGTTAGTCCTTCACTCTTCGGCTTCCCCTAATTTCTTGGCCATACTCTCTGGCTTCCTCTCTCATGTTTTCACAGACACGTCTTCCTTCTTCTGCCCCATACATTTTTGTGATTTACAGAAATGAGATGGTTCTTCAGGCAGAACAGTTTGTTGAAATGGCACCTAAACTGTCCCTAAAACAGCTTGTGATCCTCTGAGGTGATCAATTTATTTCAAAAATGGTTTTGAATGACACCATGTGCTAGTTACTCCACTCCATACTGGTAATGACAAACTGTCAGGAAACACCCCTGAAAAACCAAGATTCTCTTCCCGCCTTCCACACACATGTATTCATTTACATACACACCTATTATTATAGCTCCTTTAAAAGTGCACACATATCATGACTTCATGTTCACCTTGGCTTTGGCCTTGTATGTAGCCCTTTCGTTCTAAATTCAACACCTTACTGGAGTTAGAAAAGGTGTCCTAATCATTTCTTTTAAACCGTGTAAAGTTTTATTTTTGTAGATCCTCAAAGGCATTATAATAAAATAGTGAGAATTTGACTCTGTGATTAGGAAAGCCCATGAGACTTCCCCGAGAATTCTGAGAATGTGCACTTGAGAAGCTGAAATCAGGACAGTTCCAGGACAAATTGCCAGGTTTTCTTTTGCATGGACTTGCCTAAGTTTGCACCAAAAGGTCAGCGCCTTAAAGCACTGTAATCTCTCAACTGTACCCTGAAGAACTGAAAGGGTAAGACACCTCAGCTCCTCACTAAAGAGAGAAATCTTCAGGCAATCGAGAACACAAGTGTAGAAGGGCGTGCAAGGTGGTGCTCTGTTATCCTCCCCAACACTGAATCCGCCCAGGACAGACATCTGAAAACTTCTCTTCTTGGGTCTGCCTCTCTCATTGTCTACTGGGTATTTTCAGCCTTGTCTCTCCCCCTGGAGTTCTGTTGCTTCTTCCCCAAAACCTCAAGTTCAAATGAGCAGTTCATTGACTTCTCCTCCATGGAGTTGGGTGCTTTTCTAGTTTGAATGGGAGACAAGAGCCAAAGGCCCAGGAAAGGGGTGAATAAGTGCCTTTTCCTGGAAGAGTCTGATGAGGGGCAGGGGTTACATTTCTTTCTGTCATAAATCCTTTGGGTGGTAATTCTTCACTGGTTGTTAAGTTCAGAAACTTTTTCATTCCTCTGTCAACAAATTTACAGTTTTGCAGTTTTAAATGTCCTGAATTCTTTCCGTCCACTTTCCACAAATTGTAATTTACTTTAACATCTACCCTACTCCAGGGATTTAAGGATACACAGGAACAGAGCCTCTGTTGGTGATATACCATCACATCCTTGCGAATCTAAGCAGTCAACAATTTTGATGCTTCAACTTGAGTTAGGCTACACAGAGATTAGACAGAACTGTATTTTTGTAACATATATGAAAGGAAGATTTTATGAGACAAATTAATGAGATAAAGATTGAACCTTCCAAAAGCCTAGCTCGCTGTTTTAAAGACTAGCTTCAGCACATTTTCCATAATTTTCATAAAATGTGCTGTAGATTACAAAAAAAGAACTTATTTATTAAAGTAGTCCCTGAAGGATCTATGCTTAGGAGTAGTTAGCACACTGGCAACTCTCTTGGTGGCCTCACAAGGTAAAAAGTAGCAGAAATCTCCATCTCCTATACAGACCTAGCTCTTTTGACTAAGAGTCCCTGATGCATCCCTACCTGAATGTCCCATGGGCATCATACACTCACCTTATCCCAACCTGAAATTATCATTTTCTTCAAAGTCTTTGAATAGCTTCAGTTCTCTGTTTATGCAAATGGTCACAGTTCCATGCATTCACTCACTCTAGGTGGAAACCTTCTTCAACTCACTGTTCTGATCAGTCTCTGGTTGGTGTTAATCCTTTATCTTAAACAGCACCCTTCAAGCCTCAAGTAAAACATGACCTCCTGTGTGGAGCTTCCCCGATGGTGCCTGTGATACCTCATGGCACTGTTCATTTGACTAAGTATTTGTTGAGCACCTTCGTATTGGGCACAAAGGAAAGTGCTAAGCACTGGAGCTAGAACAGTGAACAAGACAGACTCTGGCACTGTCCTAATGGAACTTAATTCTATAATCACAATCACAATTCATGATGCAAATCAACAAATTATAAGATAAAGAAAAAAATGTTTTAAATGATGTGCCAAAGAATGGCTGGGGGCAGGGTGGGGGAAAGGATATTTAGGAAAGGTGTCTTGGAGCTGGCACTTGAGCTCTAAGACCTGCAAAATGAGATGGAGCCAGTAACTGAAAGATATAGATGGTGAGCATTCTATCAGAGGGGAGGAAGGCAAGTGCAAAGGTACTGTGGCATCAATCTATGGGGTATTTAAGGCATAAGAAGAGTGTGACTGAGATCATATGGCTGGAGTGTAATGAGTAAGAGAAAAGAGTAGTGAAGATGAGATCAGAAAGGCAGGCATTCTTCTAGTTTAGCACATATCACATTGTATTGCCCCTCCCCCACTCACGCTCTGTCTCTGTCTCAGAAATCAATAAACATTAAAAAAAATTTTTTTTAAATAGTTTCAAGAGTCTAATAAGTTCAGGGGCGCCTGGGTGGCTCAGTTGGTTGAGCGTCCGACTTCAGCTCAGGTCATGATCTCACACTCTGTGAGTTCGAGCCCCGTGTTGGGCTCTGTGCTGACAGCTCAGAGCCTGGAGCCCGCTTCCGATTCTGTGTCTCCCTCTCTCTCTGCCCCTCCCCTGCTCATGCTCTGTCTCTCTCTGTCTCAAAAATAAATAAACATTAAAAAAAATTTTTTAAAAAGAGTCTAATAAGTTCACAATAACGAAGTTTTACTAAATGTTTGTTCCATCATCAATATTCAACTTCAAAGATGCACAGAATTTGTGGAGAATTATACAAACTATGGTTTCCCTCCTTAGGTTATCAAGACATATCTTAACTTTAAAATTTTTTAATGTTTTACTTATTTTTGAGAGAGAGAGAGACAGACAGGCCATGAGTGAGGGAGGGGCAGAGAGAGAGGGAGACAGAGAATCCGAAGCAGGCTCCAGGCTCCGAGCTGTCAGCACAGAGCCCGACATGGGACTTGAATTCACAAACTGTGAAGATCATGATCTGAGCCAAACGTGGGTGCCCAACCAACTGAGCCATCCAGTCACCCCAAGGCATGCTTAACTTTAGAATTTATTTGAGGCATTATAATTATTTTTTTAATCCTTAACCATACCAAACTCAAGTATGATTTAGTGCCAAAGTTGAAGTTGAGTTGATGCTAATCTGACTGGATGTCAGGAAGAAAAGATAATGAATTATTCCCAATCCCCTCTCCCTGGGCAAGCAAGAGAAAAAAGTGGGACAGCTTGACTTGAATGACTTCTTTCAAAATATTTTCCAAAGCTCATGCACAGAACCATTTTTCTCCCAGGAAAGAAACATTCAATACGGAAAATTTTGGTTTCGCTTGAAGAACAAAAAAGTCTTCAAACTTCTATCTCTCATCCATGTTAATGCCTTGTTTTCTTTTCCTCTAGCTGTTAGGGGAATAGCACTGATGCTTCATTTAGAAAGAATGAAATGATGCAGACTGCATGTAAGCAGTAGGTAAAGACACATGAGGGGGGACATAAGTCATAAGAGGGGCAGCTACTAATGTATATGTTTTTAGAGGTTCTGTGTTAGCACATTCACCTGCATAATCTCCCTTAAACTTCCACAAATTCTTTGAGTTAGACATTCTTTAACTCATTGTAACAGATTTTAATACATTTTAACAGATACGGGATTACTGAGTAAACAATTTGCCTGAGAGCACACACAGTTACTAAATGACAAGAGACAGGATTTGAAAGCAGGACTGATTGGCCAGAAGCTTCATTCTCTTTTACACACAACTTTTATACACACAAACATGCATACATATGCATGCACAAGTGAATATATATTCCTTACATAGCTATATCTGCCAACGGAAAATTTAGAAGCAGGGTTTTATCGTGCCATCAAAATTTAGTATTTCCCCATCCTTCTAATGTAAACCAAAAATTACACCCCAGTCCCTAAGAACATGCTGCACGACTTCAGTTTTAGCTCAACAATTGAAGCAAATGAACCAGGATTGCAGAATGATTTAAAAATATCTATCTGTTGTTACAATAGCTTAGTTATGAAGGCCACTGTAAAATGTCACCATTAAAGGATAGGTTTTAGAGGAAATGGAATTATTAGGAATTCCATGGTCTGTAAGACAAGGAGTTTGGACTAGAAGTGTCTCCAAATCCCTTCTGGTTCTAACATTGTAAAAATCCTATGACTTTAAAGCTTGGAATGGAATGTTTGTGTGAAAATTTACAAATGGGATCTCCTGCTTGAATGCATTTCTTTAGTTGCCCTCCAACTGTGCTGACTTGTAAAATTATCATCTCACTTGCACTCTACTTGGTCAAGGGTCTCTCTTTTGCACTCCTGATAAACAGTCAGAGGTGATGGATGGGGATTGAGCCTACTTGGTCTGGCTCCACATGTAGGAAAAGGTGAAAAGCCTCAGTGTTAGCAACCAAGTCATCTCTTCCAGCTTCTCACTGAACACGGGGACAAGGATGCCTCTGGGTCTTTATGGGAACCGTAAATGCAGCTTTGACCGTGGGGCAGTATGTTTTCCATAAAGAACATACCTGGAATCACCTTAGATTCAGCACCTGAAAGATGTTATTTTCCTGAAATGTTCCTTTTCATGAATCCTCTTTACTACGTATTATTAATCAGCTTAGCATAAATGATGCTGAATTTCACAGCATGAAGGTTTAGATGAGGTAATGTTACCTTGTTACGAATGGTTACTGCTGCTTAGTTTCTCTTAAATAGCAGAATGTTGATATTCAAATGATTTATTTTAGATTCTATGTTCATCTGTATTCAACTAAAGTCAACATAGTATTGATAATTCCAGCATTTTCCTCTATATAAACACACTTTCTGTCAACTATTAAGCAGGTTCATACATTATCTATATGTCCTCAGTTGCAGGTTACAACAGACAGTAAAGCGGGCAAATTATAGTGCGTATAATTTTCATTTGATTCTATGAGTATTTATTTAAAAACAATTTAGGAAGCTACCATACACCCAGCACTGTACCATGTTCTTAGATTCAAGATGAATCCTCTGCTCAAGAAAGGTGCAGCCTAGTCGGGTGGACAGAATTGTAAACATACATAAAGACACTAGTCAGTATCTACTTCTCTAAAACAAGTATAACAAATGGTATTTGGAGGTTACTCAATAGTCCTTGACCGCACAAAAAACGGTAATGATGTATTATTTTTATTTCATTCAGATCAAGAAGTGGGAGCTGAAGTATTAGTCAAAAGCTCTTTGCTCAAGATGTTTGGGAATAACTATTTATTCCACTGAGAATATCTAACATAATATCTTCAGTGAATTTATTCGGAAAGGGTGAGAATCTGTCCTTTTCAGTTTTCCAACAAAGATCAATAAGAATTTGCCTCTGGGTAAATTGTGATCAAAATTATCATGCCAAGATGTCTTTGCTCTTTACCAAGAAGACCCATAACCAAAGATAAGGTTGGAAATGATCTAAAGTTCTTCCCCTATCACAAGAGGATATCTCTTCGTTCAAAAATATGTTGCCTTCTACAGAGTGTTTAATATTCTTTTCTGTTTTTCTAAAAACCCTGGTGAGTCCAAATTTGGCTTGTGTCATCACGGAGCCCTGCACGGCACAGCAACACCGAAGTGCTTGGGGCAACCCCAAAGGTGAGCTTAGACCAAAAGACATAGAGCCACACTCCTGAACCAGGCAGGCCCTTCACCTCTAGGCCATAGGGAAAAGGTGATGAAGAGCCCCTTGTGTTTTTTTCTACTCTGTTCTTCTAGGAAACAAGTTCTTGATTCAGTATATATTCCTGGAATTTACTCTGAAGCCTCAAAGATGAAGAGCTCTAAAAACATCATTCAACTAACCAGTATTCAGTTAGTTCTCCTTGCACTGCGTGCCTAGAATTGTGCTAGATGCTATGGATGAGAGGGAGGGAGAGAGAGAAGAGGAAGAGGAGGAGGAGGAGGAGGAGGAGGAGGAGGAGGAGGAGGAGGAAGAGGAGGAGGAGGAGGAGGAAGTACAGAGGAAAAGAATAAACCAGAGGGTAGATTAATGGTCCCCCAAAGATGTCTATGTCCTATCCCCACAACCTCTGAATATATGACCTTACATGGTAAAGGGGACTCTGCAGATGTAATTAAAGTTATAGACCCTAAAAGAGGAAGATTATCCTAGATTATTCAGTTGTGCCCACCTAATCACATGTGCCTATAAAAGCAAAGAAAGTCCTCCAGGTGCAGCAAAAAGAGATGCCACAGAAGGGGGCATTCTGAGAGACTGAAAATGTGACAAGTCAATGCACTGTGGTGGGCTTGAAGGAGGAGGGGCAATAATGCGGGAGTGCAGGTGGCCTCAAGATGCTGAGAGACGCTTCCGGCTGACAGCCAACATGGAAACAAGGGCCTCAGTTCTATGAACTCAAAGAAGCGAATCTGCCAACAACCTGGAAAGCCTGGAGATGGATTCACCCACAGAGCCTTCAGAAAGGAGCACAGCCTACTGACACCCTGGTTTCTGTCTTACAAGAATCCAATCAGAGGATTCAGCTGAGCTGTGATGATCTGGACTTCTAACCCATAGAACTTTGAGATAAAAGAATGAGTCTCCTTATAACTGCTAAATTTGTGATAATTTGTAATGGCACCAATGGAAAACTGATACAAATAATAAATGGTTCCCAGCTGCAAAGAATCTGATGGGGGAGAAAGTGAGTAAATGTCAAGCTTATAATACTATGATTTTAATGGAAGGGGTCAGTGGATAAGGCAAAATCATCCTTATGAATGAGATCAATAGTTTTGAGCATCTCTGTAATATCACCTTAGGTCTCTGTCTATATACCAGTCCTCATTTTGAGGGCATTGTATGAGATCCTCTAAGCAGATCAAGTCTTTGGGCATAGTGGTTAGTGCCTACCAATCTCTCTGTGACGTATAGGCTGTGCTAGGGTTGTGTGAGCAATCTGATCATCACATATAAAACATTTCAGGGGCGCCTGGGTGGCTCAGTAGGTTCAGCATCTGACTTCGGATCAGGTCACGATGGATGTCATGGTTCATGAGTTCGAGCCCTGCATCAGGCCCTGTGCTGACAGCTCAGAGCCTAGAGCCTGCTTCAGATTCTGTTTCCCTCTCTCTCTGTCCCCTCCCCCGCCCACACTCTCCCTCCCTCCCTCTCTCTCTCTCTCTCTCTCACAAAAATCAATAAACATTAAAAATTTTTTGAACACATCAAAGTTGAACAAATGACTCTAACATAGAATATTACTAAGAATGTAACTTGCCTTTTGCTTTCTTGAAAAAACTAAGATAGCAACCATACTTATGTTTTATATGCAGGCTTCCTTTTAATTCTCTAGAGTGTGCATTGGGGCAAGATTATTTTTAATAATCCAGAGAGTGAATTTACAGCATAAATTATTGACTAATAATGATCAAGACACATCTTGTGGGTGGTGAAAGAAAAAGTAGACAAGGGCTTTGTAAAATATGCTTTGGAAACCTGGTGTAAAGAAAACATCCCAAATTATTCTCTCAATTATTAATAGAGATAGAAGACAAGCAACAATCTGGGGGAAATATTCTCATATCATAGAGAAAGGTCTCATTTTTTTTTTATTATCCAAAGAGCTCCCATAAATCAACAAAGGACCAACAACTCTATAAAATAATAGATTAGGTATATTAAAAGAGAAATTCTGGAAAAGGAAATACAAATGCTTTTAAACTTTTGAGAAGAGACTCAAAGACTCTCAAATTAAAACTACAAAGAAACATGATTTATACATATTGGACAGACATGTTCAAACATTTGCTGATTTACTGTGGCCATGTGTATGAGGTGAAACAGTGTCAGATTTTGCCAGAGGTGCACATGCTAGTTGAAAACACTTTGGAGACAAATCACTTCTGGACCTTTTGGCTATGATCAAGTGGAGACAATTTATTCATATCCACTAGAGATTTCTCTAATGTTTACTTATTTGAGAGAGAGAGAGACAGAGAGAGAGAGAGACAGAGAGAGAGAGAGAGAGAGAACACGCATGCATGTGCACAAGTGGGGGAGGGACAGATAGAGGGAGACAGAGGATCCCAAGTGGGCTTTGTGCTGACAGCAGCGAGCCCAATGCAAGGCTCAAACTCATGAACCTTGAGATCATGACCTGAGCCAAAGCTGGACACTTAACCAACTGAGCCACCTAGGCACCCCTATTCATATTTACCAACGTTAATAATGCACATATCCCTCTGTCCAGCAACTTTACTTCTTAGACTTCTTACACTTGTATACGTGAAAAGTGATCTATGCACAAGGATAATATTTGGGACACACTTTATAAAAGTGAATGTTTGGAAACAACTTACATTTCTGTTATCAGTGGGCTAGTTTAAATAAATCATGGAAAATCCACCGAATACTGTACAGCAGTTAAAGAGAATGAACAAACTTGGAATAACCATTTTGCAAAACTGTTTGGCTATGTTTCCTAAAGCTAATGAAAGGGCAACCTCATAACCCAGTCTGCACTTAAATAAATACCCAAGATAAATGAATACCTGTATCCACTAAAAGATAGGCATAAGTCTGTCTGTAGCAGCTTTAATCAAAATAATCCCAAACTAAAAACAATCCAGGTGTCCATCAACAGGAGAATGAGTAAATAAATAGTGATCTATTCATATAATGGTATAATACTCAGCAATAAAAATATATTGATACATGTGATAACATGGAAAATCTTTCCAACATGTTGAGGGAAAGAAGGAAAATACAGATATGGTTTCATGTACATGAAGTTTCAAAACAGGCAAAACTAATTGTAATGATAGAAGTTAGAGTAGAGGTTGCCTCTGGTGGCATGGGGGAGCATTCTAAAATGATGGGAATGTTCTGTATCATGATCTGAATTGTGGTTGCATGAATGTATACATATATAAAATTCCTCCTGATGCACACTTAAGACTGATGCACCTTATACACTTTCTGATTTATGTTTCACTTCAATAAAAACCTAAAAGAGGGAGAATAGGGAAAAACATGAGGAGGAGTAAGAGGACAGCATACTTATACATATCTGTGTATTTAATTTATACGCTAGATTATTAAGTGAAAGCATTTCTCAACTAGAGTTCCTCATCTGAACCACAACACATAGATGAGTCTTTATAACTTTTTCCTCAAATCTCCCAAGTATGGTACATAATACTGTTCCTGAGGCCTAGGAGAAATGTTAATTTATTACATGCCATGGATACCTTCATGTGCCAGAACTTAACTTTCTCAAGGAATCCTAGCTGAGAATGTTTACATATGCTACATTTTGTGTTGTTTTTTTAAAAATATATGTTTATCACAAAAAACAAATAGTGATTGTCTGGGGCAGGAACTAGGTAGGTCATTTCTAGCTATTATGACCAATTGTACAATTTGAATTGTGTACTATGTGCATGTAAACACAGATTTCTAGATGGGGCCGTTGGAGTGTAAGAGAGCTGGGATACTTAGGAATAAATGTATGGTTGTATGTTAAGAAATATATGCTAGCCACATTTTGCAGCAAAAAATGTTTTAGGCTCAAGTTTTAAATCCAAAATGCTCTTTTTATTACTTTGAATAATCTAAGAAAGAAAAAATAAGAATTTTGATGGCAAAGTATATGATTTAATTATGATTTATGATTTCCAAACTTCCAGAAATTGTAGATGTAGAGGAAAAAAAGAAATTTTTCGGGGGCATAATTAAAGTATGGCAAGGTTCCAGTAATATTCTACTAGCAGTTTGGGTCTCTTTTTCCCACCTAGCCCAACTGTCATCTGATGGCCTGTGTGATGGCTTATGTGAAATAGTTGATGATTGAGATAAATAGGGGAGGGGAGGCTCAGCAATTTAACTGTTTTCCTGGTAATTTTAAAGGCTAGACAGCAAAATATCAAAATAGCTCCTGGTTTGCTGGTGGATCAAGGTAAGTAAAGCCAAAGAAAGACAAAGAAACTGAAGCCTGATGGCAGACAGTATTGGATTTTCTAGAGACCATTTTAACACGCATGTGTGCGCACATACATTCACATACACCAGAAATGGGAGTGGTCTTGGTGAGCAGAAGCGAGTCATGTTCCAGTCTCCAGCCAACACATCAGGCTCTTGATATACCAGGAAAGTCGCACCAGAATTCCCAGATACATTTGTAATAATGGAGATAACAGTAACTAGTATAGAATAAGAACTATGAGATTTATTGAGCACATCAAGGCATGTGCCAAGTGCATCAGGTACACTATATTGTTAAACCCTCAGAGCATCCCATTGCAGTAATGATGCTGTTACCCTCATACTACAAATGAGGAAACAGGCTCAATGAGTTTAAGTAGCTTGCTTAATAGTTGAGTGTGGAACCTACTTCCTTTCCCCTGAGCCATATCCTGTTTGTGTATTACATGGCTCAGCATCAGTCAGTTCTCTGAGTTCCTTATGTCAAGAATTATGCATGCAGCTTTACACAGAGCCCAACTCCTTATTTATTTCACCATGATGTAGGTTTTTTCCACAATCCATTACATTTCTTAATTTGCTAATGCATTTGACCCCATTTCTCGAAATGGGCACTAATTTCTTAGAAATACTTTACAAATTTGTTTTTATTTGTTTTTATTTGTTTGCCTGTTTGTTTTGCTGTGACACTCATCCTCAGGAACAGATAGAGATTTCTTGAAAAAGGCTGACAAGTAGCATATTCTTTAGCATCTTGCAAAGCCCTGTGATGGAGCCCTCTCAAATAAAGTTTGTTGTTCGAGTGTTAATAAATGCAAAATACCTTCAGAGCTACTTCAATAGCGTATTGTTTCTGGAGAAAGCTCTTTGATTATCTAGGGTAAGTTCACAATGGCAATATCTCCTTCAGTATTAAAATATGTTTTTTTCCTTTTAATGGTCCTAGACTATCAGGGAGGAACATCATTTACACTATATGGAAACTGCTTGATTTAAAATCCTTCACTGCTTACAGCATATATGTCCAGAAAATATTAGATAAGTAAATTAATGAAAAGAGGAATATCTTTCCATTTTCTTTCTCAGATTCTGTGTAGAATAATCTGTGTTCTCTTGGTTGCAAAGTGGTTGAATAGGGTCAGTTTATTGTTTCGTTGTGGTATCTCTCAGCCAGCCCAGGGGCAAGAGGAGTAATCATACTTCTCAAGGACCTGGAAGCAGGAACTAGACGGCTTTGGGGAACCAGATTTCTTTCTCTAGTTCTGGAAGCTAAATAGATTGCATCCGCGTCAAATCTTTTAGCATCTACTTTGGGCTTCTGCCTCAGCTGACAGGTTTGCTCTGCCTTGCTCAGATTTTTTGAGCTATTATCTTTTAGTCCTGTCCCATTGTTCTGCAGAAACCATCTGATTGCATTAGTCCAAGCCAGTGGGCACCATGATCCATTCAGCTGCAGGCAGGTGTGTGGGATGACAGGGTACCCACCCTCTCAGCAGGGCTGTGGGAGTGGAGAGGAGTGAGCCCAGGGAGACTTGCTAAGAGGATCAGGGGAGCAGTGAGGACCTGACTGTGGTGAAAAGAGTTACAATTTGTAATATAGCTGCCATGTGGGAAGCAATATTCTTCCAGAATCTGCCTATTTAGGGACGATGCAGAGAGCATCTTTATCATATTTAGATGTTTCCATAAAGGCCTCTCTTGAGTCAATCTATTTCTGAAAGTTCACAGGATTTAAGGATAGGCTTTGGAATTGGGCTATAGGAGAGAGGACAAAAGTGGGATTTACCTATTTGATTTAGATTTTAATGGAGACTTGAAGGCTTCTAGATTGTAGGATGATTTTTGCCTCAGAAGCTCTGTGCTTAGGCATATTTATAATGTCTGAGGCTGGAGCTCTCCCTGAATGTTTTGGAAATCAGAAATGGAAAACTTAAGTGGATAGTGCTGGCTGCAATTCAATGCATGCTAGTGCAATGCAGAGGGGGGAATGTTATTTAAAACCACAACTGAATGTAGCAACTTCTGCCTTTTCCATGGAGAAGACAGGGGTGGGAATAGGGAATAATTCATACAGCTGAAGGATTGAATCTCTTCACTGCTCCTTCCCCTCACACAGGAGGTGGAGGAGGGAGAAAAGGTGAGGCTGAGATTTAGATGGCCTGTGTGGTTTAGCAGAATACATTAGTGGGTCTTTGCACAGACAAAGAGAGTCTATCTCCTGAGTGCAGGGTATGGAGATTCAGTGCAGCCAAGGTGAAATACTACTTTTTATGAGAAAATGGAAGGTATTTTAAAGTTTTTACTCCTGAGAGGGAAGAGGCAGACAAAGAAACAGGGAAATAGGGAGAGAGGAAAGCCCTGGAACACAGCAAAGGGTCCATAGAGCTTTTCAAATTAGGGGTTTCCAATGTTCTATTTTGAGCGATTTGTTTGGCTACAGTGAAAATCCCATCCATTACTGCAAGTGTCAGTCAAGTCAGCTACATGGAGAAGACTATGAGTGTTTTTATTTGTGAGAGTTTGGTGGGGTGTATTTCTTTGTGTGTGTATATCATGGAAGGAGGCTGGATTTCAAGTCTTCTAAGTGGTAGAGAATAGGAGAGAGCATATAAAACAGAATATTCATTAATGGAACTAACTCAGTAAAAGCAAGAGCTAACGGTCATCAGTGATGGAAAGCTTTTCAATACCTCGCTATTGCTTCCTGTAGGAACCTTTACTTTGCAAAGAAGGCCACACCAGTGTATCACCTTTTTTTTTTTTTTTACAATGTGACACTGACACATCGCCATGAAGGATAGAGCCTATGATTCTTCTCCCTGAATCTGCTGGATCCTCATGAGTACCTCAATCAATAAATAAGGTGGAAATGATGCTGAATGACTTCTGAGGCTAGGTCAAAGAAGGCAATGCAGCTTCCACCTGTCTCTTGCTTTCTCTCAGGATGCCTGCCCTTGGAACCACACCTCCATATGTGAGGAAGCCCATGCATTATAGAAAGACCATGTGTGTATATTCTAACCAGCAGCTCAGCTATGCACCCAACCAACTTCAACTCCTAAAAATGTAGGCAAACAAGCCTCTGATGATTCCTGTTCTCAGTCTTCAAGTTTTCCAGCTTTAAAGCCCATACATTGGGCAGCAGTGGTAAGCCATCTCTGTTATATCCTACTCAGGAGCTACAAGAAATAATCAATAATTATTGTTTTAAGCCACTAAGTTTTAGGGAAATTTGTTATGCTATATTAGATAAATAATATATCCTCACTCCCAGAATCCCCAGAAGAAAACTTACAAGTTTGTGATGAAATTTGGACTAATTCTACTTGAAGCTTAAAGAATTGGGTCATATCTGTTTTCATAGCACTTGCTAGATCTCAAGTACTATTCTTTGCACTTCAAGAGTCCTGTACCCTGAAATAAAAAGGATATCAGGGCATAAAAGGGATGATCTGAATGTTTGACTCCCCACAAAATTCATTTTTTGAAATCCTAACCTCTAAAGTTAATGGTATTAGGAGGTGGGGCCTTTGGGAAGTACTTGTCATGAGGGTGGAGCCATCACAAATGGGATTAGTGTCTCATACAAGAGGCTTTGGAGAGATCCCTGGCGCCTTCTACCACACTGCAACAAGAAGTCTGCAAACCAGAAGAGAGCTCTCACCCAACCATGCTGGCGTCCTGATCTCAGACTTTCAACCCCCAGGACCGTGAGAAATAAATTCCTGTTGTGTATAAGCCACCCTGTCTGTGGTATTTTGTTATAGCAGCCTGAACCTACTAAGACAGGAGGGGAGTTATTTCATCTTTTAGGAATAAAAAGGCACACTCCAAAAATGGTCAAGGAGAAAACAAGTGGCTCAATACACTAAAGAATTAATTCCTCCAGTTTCAGCTACTTACTAACCATGTTACTGGAAAACTACTTTGGTTTTTGTCTCATTTTCTTCGCCTGTAAATCCAGCTAATCCATGTTTATAATTATAAGGATTAATAGAGAATATGCATACAGTGTTTAGCATAGCATCTGATACAGAATAAGCAATCTATAAATACTAGCTATTGTTATTAATAATATGCTTAGCATAGTACCTAACACTAGGTAATGGCTTAATAAATGGTAGATGCAAGTATTGTAGTACTGCAAATACTTGGAGCTAATGCTACTCCATATCACTAAATTCTGCCTTCCTATTTCCATGGCTATATCCCTGGAATTTCCATATGAAGAGGACAGAAAGTTCCATAGTATATTGAATGAACTATACCAGTATGATTAGTAAGCACACAATAAAATTGAACTCATTCAAAGTGTCCTAACCTAAAGCAATTTGTTTGTTAACTACCAACCTAAAAAGGCATTGAGTCATCTCTACATGTGTTGGAGTATAAATGGCAATCCTTAGAGATGTGATCATATATTGTGCCAACCTTGGAACATATTCATAACTTGGAGAATCTGTGTTTCAAATTAGACTCTTACATTTTGAGTAGTTAATTCCATTTACGCTTAACTATATGAAACTTTTGACTCTTCTGCAAAATAGAGCTGAAAATAGCTTCTCTGGGCATCTGATAGTTCTAAATTAACTCTATAAATAACATTTTGATGAGTAAAGCAGAGAAAAGCCAGAAATTTTCCATAATATACACAACAAGTGGAAAATTCAACTAAGTGGGTGTAGGAAAACAAAGAACCACATGGTATTTTTTTAATAGAGACCTTTTTTCAGACTCTGGGTGAACTCACAGTAGGAAGGCCTCATTGTTCTACAGTATCAGCAGGAAACAACCCCCAAACTATAGGTGACAGACACTTCAACACACTTACCAACTACATAACTGGTCATAATTTCTCCACCTAAAATCTTCATGCTAATTGTTCCCCCTTGAGATGGAGCAAAGAAGATGCACTGACTCCCTGAGGCAACTCAGCTATATTGTGTAAATTCTTATTTTATTTTGCAATATGGAATTTCAATTTCCTTAAGAGGTTAAAAATCTTTCCAAGATAACTTTATATATTCTTCAAGTTGGGGAAAAACATACATTAGGAGATGACTTAGCTCAAATATTCAAACCAATTTGTTGTTGTTTACCTTAACTTTACCAGCCAGGCGGCTACAACAAAATTAAAGAATTAGCTAAGATGTCTGTTGGAGGTGCAATCAGTTTTGCCAAAAAAATGCCTCAATGTGTACAAATTCGTACAGATTTTCACAAAGGCTAACAAATCAGTTTTGAAACGTATGAGGTTGACTAAGGTAGAAAATTGTCAAGCTAAACTTTTTCATTTTTAAAATTGTTTCAACTTACCTAGTATAATTGAAGTACATTAAAGTGCACATATGTAAAGTGTACAATTTGAATAATCTTAGCATATGTATGTACCTATGAAATCATCACCAGAATCAGGATAATCATCATCTCCATCACCCCTAAAAGTTAACCTGTGACCCTTTGTAAAGCTTCCCTCCTTCTACACCTATCCACAAACAACCACAGATCTCCTTTCTGTCACTACGGATTATTTTGCATTGTTTAGAATTCTATTTAAATGGAATCCTAGGGTATGTGCTCTTTTCTCCCTGCCTTCTTTCACTCAGCATGATTTTGAGATTCATCCATATTGTTAGATACATCAACAGTTCTTTCCTTTTTATTACTGAGTAATAAATATTACATTATGTAAATAAAACACAATTAGATTATTCATTTACCTATTGGTAGACATTAGGGTTGCTTCCGGTTTGGGGCAATTACAAATTGAGCTGCTTTGAATATCTGTGTACAAGTCTTTGTGTAGACATAGGTTTTGTTTTTCCTGGGTAAATACTAAGGATTAGAAGTGCTGGGTCATAGGGTAGATGGAAGTTTAACAAACTGAGGGTTGATGGAGGGAGGTGGATATGGGATGGGCTAAATGGGTGATGGGCATTGAGAGTACTTGTTGTGAGGAACACTGGGTGTTATATGTAAGTGATGAATCAATAAATTCAGTTCCTGAAACCAATATTACATTATATGTTAACTAACTAGAATTTAAATAAGAATTTGGAAGAAAAAAAAAAAAACTAAACCTGGAGTACTGGAAAGCTCCAGCTGCTCCACATCTTTGTCAACACTTGGTATGATCAAAGTTTTAAAAATTTTACCCGTTCTAACGGGTGTGTAGTGGTACCCATTGTATTTGCATTTCATTGATGGCTAATAATGTTCAGCATCTTTTCATATGCTTATTGGTCATTCCTATATCTTCTTTTGTGATCAAATCTTTCGATCCATTTTCTTACTAGGTTGTTTGTTTTCTTGTTTTAGGCTTAATATTCTTTAGATATATAGAGCAAGTCCCTTGTCTGATATATCTGTGGCAAACGTTTTCTCTCAGTCTTTTCCTTTTCAACTTAAGAAGATCAAAAATGTTTTTTATTTTGGTGAAGTCCAATATTTATTTTTTCATTTATGGTTTATAATTTTTGGATTCAATCTAAGAAAACTTTGCCTACTCCAAGGTCACAAAGATTTTCTTCTAGAAGTTTTATAGTTTGAGGTTTTACATATTGGTCTATGATATATTTTGATTTAATTTTTGTGTATAGAATAAGGTAAAGATCAATGCTCATTCTGCCCCTCCACACCCACTGCCCAAACGTTAACAAGCACAATTTCTTGAATGGACATTTGTTTCTTCATCAAACTGCCTTGGTTTCTTTGTCAAATATCAATGACCATATATATATGTCTACTCTGGACCCTATTTATCTCTATTGTCAGTACTTTCACCAATACAAAAATGTCTTTATTACTATAGCTTTAGAATGAGTCCTTAAATCTGGTAGGATAAGTCTTCCAACTTTACCTTTATTATTTTTTTTAATGCTTTATTTATTTTTGAGAGAGAGAGGAAGAGAGAGAGAGAGAGAGAGAGAGCATGAGTCGGGGAGGGTCAGAGAAAGAGGAACAGAGGATCTAAAGCAGGCTCTGGGCTGAGAGCAGGGAGCCCGATGTGGAGTTTGAACTCATGAACCAACCATGAGATCATAACCTGGGCTGAGATCAGATGCTCAACCAACTGAACCACCCAGGTGCCCTATCAAATTTACCTTTAAAAAAATTTGAAGGGGCACCTGGGTGGCTCAGTTGGTTAAGCATCAAATTTACCTTTAAAAAAATTTACATTTGTTATTCTGGTCTTTTGCATTTCCACATGAATTTTAGAATCAGTTTGTCTATCTCTACAAAATTAAACTGCTGGAATTTTCACTTGACTACATTAAATCTATACATTAATTTGGTTAAAATTGCAAATTGAGTTTTTTGATGCATGAACGTGGTATATCTTTCCATTCATTTATGTTGTCTTTAATTTCTCTCAGTGACATTTTCTAGTTTTCAGTGTTTAAATATTAGACTTTTTTTGTTCAGTTTATTCCTAAAAATAAATTTCTGCTGAAAAGTTTGGTTTTCCTATTGTTTGCAGATGGCACATAAGAACACAATTCATTTTTTTTTGTATATTTACCTTGCATCCTGGGATCTTGATGAATTAATTAGTTCTAATTCTAGCCAGTTTTCAGGTTCCCTAGGGTTTTTTGCAGCAATCATTTCTACCGATAGGGATACTTTTAAATCTTCCTTTCTGACCTTTATGCATTTTGTGTATTTTTCTTGCCTTGATTCACTGGATAAGACATCCAGAACTGTGCTTTACAGAAATGATGAAAAGTAGGCACCCTTGCATTGTTTCTGATGTCAAGGGGGAAACAATCAGTTCTTCAACATTTAAGTATGACATTAGCTGTAATTTGTTTGTTTTTTTCATGGATATTCTTTATCCATTTGAGGAAATTCCTTACTATTCCTAGTTTGCTGAACATTTTTTATGCTGACTGGGTGTTGAATTTTGCCAAGCATACAAACATCTATTAAATTGATATATGGGTTTCCTCCTTCATTCTAGTAATATAACCACTTGGAGGAATTTCCAAATTTTGTGATTTCATTTGTATAAATATCTGTTTACCTTTAGATGGAGGCTGTAATTTAGTCATATTTATATTCTTAAACTTAGCATCTTGTGCATGACCAATAAATTGTTTGTTGAATGGCTGAGTAAATGAATTAATGACACTAGACATATCAAGTAGGTGTTGGCTTATATTTCTGTTTAGCAATGATAAAATCTTCCTATCCAAGTAGCGGTGAACTCAGTAATCTTCCTGGCCAACATAAATTTAAGATAAGGCACTATTTTTTTTTCTCATGTAAAATCCAATTGATATGTATGTGCGATGGGGGGTAGATGACAAAAGGGAGGGCTCTGCTCCACAAAAAATTCAGGAACTCAAACTGATAGAGGGTTTGCCATCTTCAACATGTGGCTCTCAATGCTCTCCTGAGCAATATACCCAGCCGGTAGGCTGGGGAAGTAGGAAAGAATGTCACATTGGGTGTGTGTGTGTTTGTTTGTTTTTTACAAGCTATGCCTATAAGTGCTATGTTTAATTTTTATTCATATTTCACTGGTCAGAACTCTGTATATGAGCTCACGTAGGTGCAAGGGAGGTTGGGAATGTAGTTTGTTTCCCTGCAAAATTACAGTAAAGAAGAGCAGCATGAATTTTTGGTGGACAGTTACTCCTGCCTTGAGAAACAAACAAAAAAAAAAGTTGTATTTATTAAGCACCCATTTAAGGTCAGGTAGCAGGCTACATACCTGTACACTACACTACCTTTGGTTTACTATAATGTAGCATTCCTCAGACTGTGTTCAACAGGGCAGTGAAGCCTTGCTCCACTGATGTTCTTTGAAAGAAAGGTTCTTCGTGGTCGAGTAAGTTGAGGAAATGTTAAGTCAAACATGTCTAAACAAGTTCTTTCCTGCAGGACTTCTCAGAACCTTCAATATACTGATACACATTTTGTCTCTCCAAGAATGCACAGAATGTGAAGCATTTCCAAACCTTATTTGGTTGTAAATTACCTATGAAGACAATGGGACTTGGTTTGAGAAATATTAAGGCAATGGTATATAATAATAAAAAAATAAATGATAATAATAAAATAAAAAGTTATATTTTTCAGCATTCCTAGCTGTCACTCATTCCACTCATTTTTATAAAGAATGTACAATGATATCTGGCACAAAATTACTTTCCACAAAGTCAGGCTGGGTGTGCCTGGGAAAAGGAGAAACTGTTCCATCCAAGAGAAGGCTTGTATACACGGGGCTCCTCTGGTGCCATCATCGGGTTTGGAGTTACAAAGTCACTGAGTGCCTTGCCTAGAGAGGACATCAGATCTGTATATGAACTACAACGAGAATCTGTGTTCCATTTTCCTGGAGGGAAAGAAGAGGACGTGTTCTCAGCTAGTAATCCATCACTGGGACCTTGTTTCATTTCTTCCTTTAATATAGATTCTTTGGACCACAAAATATCCATTATGATTTTCTTCATTAACAAGAAACATGGCATTGTTAAACAGAGAGACGTTGATCTCAGACATGACTCATTTCTATCTTAAAGTGAATAATCATTACTCCAAGTTTTGCAAGCTACTGTTGGTAAAAAACACATGCATGCCATGGTAACTTCACAATTTATACGTAAGAAGTGGCTTGGAGTAGTGAGTTGGTGGGAGAAGAAAGAGGTCTTGAAGCTGTGTTTGTCTAGCACATTTTATCAGATAGGGGAAAATATCAATTATCAACAGCAGTGAATGGGAGGTGAGGGGGATGAGAGAGGCAACTCTGGGGCAGGAGTGAGGTTTGAAGCATTCCTACATCTTCCTGAGTCCTTATAGTTTATAAATAAGCTATTAGAAGGAGATAGATAGAGGGAAGAAGATGCAGAGAGAGGGTGAGGGCAGGGCAAAAGCTAGAGAGAAAAATGAAGGAAGATCACTATTTTTCATCAAGTTGTCTAGGAGCCAGAAAAGGCCACCTTGTCCAATTTCCTCTAAAAGAGCCCCATCTTTCATTAATGTTCATTCAGCTTCTGATTGTTTACTTCTAACAACAAGGTGCTTATGTTAACTGTTCTCAAAGCAGCTCATTTGATTTTAAACAATTCTAATCCTTAGAGGGTCCTTTCTTATTTGCTAAATTATCTGTCCTCTGTGCTTACTTTCATTTATTGGTTCTAGCTCTGCTCCCCTCCTGGCCTCCTAAATGTATGGAAACCAATTTGACAATAAATTTCATATATTGAAAAAATAAATAAAATAACTTTTTAAGAAACGTCTTTAACATGATTGCCTTAAACATTTAAAGATCCTTGGTACCAACTTACTGTTGTCCTCAAATACCAAGTCTGTCACATGTTCCTCAGGTACAATGATTTGGGAAACCTTCTTTGTTCTTGTCACTTCCCTCTGCATACATGTCAAGTTTCAATGCCTTTCTTAAAATTCAGTATGAAGTAAAGAAAATCAATGTACAATGCAGAACTAATGCCATTGCATCTAAAGGTGGCACTTTCAGGGAACTAGGATTTTTAAAGACTTGACAAACGTTAATCTCCCTAGCAGGGGGAAATGATCAGAATTTTGCATATCAGAGTGGACTACATGGAGCCAGCAGCAGCCGTTAGACCTGTCAGTTTAGGAAATGTCTCTGTCTTATATTCTCAGGCCTTCTGGATATGTCCTCACTGGGCTTACTCCCAAGTCCCAGCCAGTAGTATCCTCTGCTCTAGGTCCCCACGACCACTCCTCACCTGACACTGGTATTCCTCAGTGGTCTTAGTAAAAAACATTCTGAAGCCACACATATACTTCAGCTCCAATGCCCAATAGCGTGTGTGTGTGTGTGTGTGTGTGTGTGACAAAGAGACAGAGAGCACGAATTATTATTACTACACAAATAATTTGCTTTAGACTAAGGTGTGAAGAAACTACTTGTTTCTCTGGACAAATATATTAATTTTTAATTGACAATAAGAAATTCACATTTAATTGATTGCTTAGAGCCCAATCTATGACCCAGGTTTTGTAATTATATAAGCTCTTACGGCCAGCATGAATGCATCCTTACCTGCCTCCTGATAGTCTCATTCTCCTAGTCAAACTTTTTATTTTTTAATTTCTATTGTCTTGTTTAGAGTCTGATATACTGCCCTAGCTATCCTGTTAGAATGAGATAGACCATAATTAAATAACCAACTAACCCAGTTGTTTAATATTTTTGGAAAAAGTTTAACATATATGTTGTTACCAACATCTTAGAATTAAAAGAAAACTATTATAAAGATTGTGTAAATTAAACTTGGGTATACAATAAAAAAATAAATGGCCTGATTTCCCACAAAAGGTCTTCACAGGCCAGATAACAATTGGATTCTACTCTTACAGCACCCACATGGAAAAAGGGCAAAGCAGTTTTCTCTGAGATACTTCACTTATATAAATACTGTCTATCATATTCTGAAAAGAGAGATGACTTGATGTGACAGAACCAGTAGAAAACACATTCTGGCAATCTTTCAGCATGTGAGTAAGAGAAAGAAGAGAGGAGAAAAGACCAAAGAAAGGAGAAAATAGGAAGAAATTATTTGAATGCAATGAATATACAAAATTCAGTTCTACTGGTGATTCAACCATAACTTAGTTTTCTGTGTGTTATTTATACAGTGGATGGCAATTGACTCAATTGGCATATATTAAAGCCACATCAGAATGTGAACATTCCTTTGTGATAATGTTTCTTGTTATATCTAGTTTTTCTAGCTCTTCCAAGTTGAACATTACCATACAAAGAATACAAACAGGTCTTTGGAAAGGAAAGGGGCCATGTTGTACTGATTAACAATTATAACCAGGCATGTGAAATGACAGAGCTCTCCCCAAGCACTCACTCAAGTTGAGTGCTATGAATTCAAATAAAATATGGGCGGTTCCCAAATGAATTCTCTTTTTCCTTAATTTGAGAAGTGTCAGGTTTTAGGAACTCTCCTCATTCTTTTGTGTAATGCTTTATACTTAATGAATGCTAAGGAAAGTTGGTGAGTGAATGTCTACTGTAAAAAGCTTCTAAGATCTAAGTGTAATCTATAGCCTCTTTAATAAACAGAAAAGAATTAATGTTTTCATTAGCCAGCTTAAGTATCTTTGATTAAAGTAGTATAATAATGACTTCTATAAGGAGACACTGATATTCTACTGTGTTGTGTCTCTATTTTGCTCTTCTTAAATCTTTCTACTTTGTATAAGTAGATGGGGAAGTACAGATGGATGATTACTAAATGAATACACAAAAATAAATAAAATGAAGATGTCCGTGGCCAGGGAGTGGACTGGCTACCTCATGGTTATATTCTATTCATGACTGCTGATTCCTGTAAGAAACTTCAAGGTGATTTTGCTGACACTGCTTCACAAGGAAGCCTTGCACGGCAGAATGTAGTGGAAACTTGGCCTTCATTTGGCAAATTCAAGCTGTGTGGACAATCAATCTGAATTATTCTGAACCATTTCCCTTGACACAAAATTTTTCCACGGTTGCTTGAATCACCCTTTTGATTAGATTTTGCCTCTTTTTTATAGTCTGTGAATTTTTAAAAAAATGTATTTGTCCAAATTACATAGGAAGTAAAATTTCTATTACTATTAATAATCAAATCAGAGAATTTATATCCTTTAACCCTGAAATCTAGCCACTTATGTATTTAAGAAACTATTCATGCATTAAAATATACTAAGTACTTTGAGAATACATTGCTTTCGTAAAATTTAGCTAATTCGTCCGGGAATAACTAATTAAATAGGTAAACAATATACAAATAACAGTCATAACAGGTATTTTAAAATCAACTGAAAACATGTAGAACATATGGAATAAATGGATATTTATTAATCTTCAAGCATAGCTTAGCAAACAACTTATGAGGAATATGCTTTCATTGTTCCCATGTTGGAGGTAGAACTACTGAAGCAAAGCCAGGTGTTTAAACAGGAAAGCCTGAATTAACCACCATGTTAGTTTCCTATTGCAGCTGTAATAAATTACCACAAACTTAAAACCATACAAATATATTATCTCACAGTTCTGGAAATCAGAAGCCCAACAAGACTTTCACTGGGCTAAGATCAAGGCTTGCATTCCTTTTGGAGGCTGTAAGGGAGAGTGTGTTTTCCTGCCATTTCTAGCTTTTATTTTTTTTTAAGTTTATTTATTTACTGAGTGAGTGAGAGACAGAGAGAGAGAGAGAGAGGGAGAGAGAGAGAGAATGAGCAGGGGAAGGGCAGAGAAGAGAGAGAGAGAGAGAGAGAGAGAGAGAGAGAGAGAGAGAGAGGATCCCAATTAGGCTCCAAGCTGTCAACACAGAGCCTGACGCAGGGCTCCAACTCAAGAACTGTGAGATCATGACCTGAGGTGAAATCAAGAGTCGGCCACTTAATCAACTGAGCCACCGAGGTGCCCCTGCCCTTTCTAGCTCTTAGAAGTCTGCGTTCCTTGGGTCACGGCCTCTTCCTCTATCTTCAAAGCCTCAGCATAGTATCTTCAAGTTTTTCTTTCTCTCTCCCTCCTTCTCTCTCACCTCTAGCTTTTGTCCTCACATCTCTTTTCTCGGATTCTTCTGCCTCCTTCTTTCATCTTCTGGGGACACATGTGATTATTATGAGTCCACATGATAACCCAGAATCATCTCCCTATCTTAAAATCCTTAAGTCCTACTTTTCATGTAAAGTGACATATTCACAGGTTCTGGGACTTAGGATATGGACATCTTTGAGGGACATTTATTCTACAAGTGCTGTATTGGTTGGCATCCCAAAGTCACTGAACCAAGAAGGAAGAGCCAAGACTCAGGTCTTCTGCTTCTTTACATAATTCTTATTTTTCACCAAATTGTGAAACAGACATTACAAGGACAGTCATGACAAAGGGAAAATATTTTTAAAGAAACGTCTGCTTGAAGCTTTCACTGGTGTCACAGTCTGGCTCAGTAAATATTTAGTGAATGAATGAATAACTGCTAAGAGCTGACTCACTTGACTTAGTCAATCAAACAGTCAGGATATAATGACCACTTATTAATCACCTAATATTTGTATATAACCTGTAGGTAACACAAAGAGACTTGTGGCATTTTTCCTGCTCTCAAGAAGCTTAAAATCACATTGTGGAGACACTTTTACCTTGCACAAAACCATTAAACAACTACCAAGCCAGTAAATGAGAACTAAATTGTATTTAGGGTTGCTGTTCCTGCTGTAAAAATGGGTAATAGAAGGCAAATGTGAAGAATTCATAGTACCCATACTGCTAAGAGGAATAGTAGAGTCTTGGGAATGAAAATAAAACATGACTGTAGTGTACACAAATACAAATAAATAAAAGTAAACAACTTACTAGTGGAAAATACACGTGGCCTGTGGGACAAATTAGAGAAGAAAATTGAGATTCAACAATTCATCCATTCAACAAATACTTATTTATTGAGTAACTATTATGTGCCAGGAACTATGCAAATGCTGGAGGAAAAAACACTGAAAACTTACAGCTTGTATTTACCCTGTGGCATTTCCTTTTCTTGCAGTTGCCTTTTCTGCTTATGCCTTAAAATTGATGGAGGAATACTGGCCCCATCACTAGCCTATAAGAAATATGAACACTTTTAGGATCAGGCTTAGATATACCAGAATTTAGAGAAGAAAAGACAATTTGAACAACAGACAAGACCTTACAGGTATCATGTTCTGCATGGGCTGTCTTCCCTTGAATTTATGGAGTCCATCATTTAAATATGCACTTTCTGATACTAAATATAAAGCTGATAATCTTGCTGGAGCTTGTAGAGTCTCTGGAGCTAAACTGGGAAGGCCAGCAGACAGGGTTGCTGGGTTGCAGGGTCTCACATGTCAAATGAGTTCAAAAGTGTGCCAGTTTTATCTTCAAATGAAATGAGTCCACTAAATGAGATAATTGAAATGTGAGAACTGCGAGCAGCCTCAAAGAATCAGAAAAGCCTTCCAACTGCAAAGGCCCTGAGGAGGATGGTGTTTTTATCCTCTATAGAAAAACTGGTTTTCTTTGAAAACTGAGTGTACCAGCATGAAGTAAGTTTTAGACAATTCAATAGAACACATTTATGGAAGAAGGAGAGTAGACTTTAAGTAAGAGGAAAACAAAGAAATGTGTAGAAAGTACCGAATGTAAAAACTGTTAGGAAAGACCACCAAGTCTACAAGAACCAAGAACTCATTCATATTTCAGCCCTCACACATTGTTATTATTTGGGACTTTATACTAAGCACAGATTACTGGGAATTAATTAGATAATTATACCATTTCCCACCTTAAATTTAGTGACCTAACCTGGATATTTTGACCTAAAAATTATCATTATAATGGTTATTGGAAAAGGATACTATACTTCCTTTGGTAGAGCTGGAGTTTGAGCGACAGGTCAAATTTAATTTTAACAAACATGATTAAAGTAAACTCCTGCTTTTTTAAGACCATAGAGAAATGGGCAATTAAATTGTTTAAGCCATAGACTTTCTAGAAATGAAATAAAAAATCTTTGAAAATGGATTATATAATTCCATACCTTGGTCAATATAGAGTTCTATAGCTATTTTAACATTTCCTGGGAGATTTGGCATTATCATTGTTAAATTCCATGTGGGATTGATGGGTGTTAAAGAAGACTTTTTGCCCTGAGATGGTTGATTCTATTATACAATCCCTTTAACATCTTTCTTCGTTTCCTCCCTCTGTTGTAGTCTTGCTGTTTATACGGCCTACATTTCTCATATGCTCCTAATCTACTCTTGTAATGTATATACAAATGTTTGCAACAAAGTCTGAGATTGGTTCCATTTCCCCCTTAATTAAGGAACAAAATACTTGGATTTAATACCAGTTATTTCTGACTTAAGGTTGTCCAAGACTATAGTCACATATCTCTGGTTATATAAACTCTGAACCAGGTAAAGGATGATGTTATTTACTTGGAAAATTATTTGTAAATAAAATGTTTCTAAGACTTAGCCAGAAGTCCACTTCTCTAGGGTAAAGGTAGATATGATGAAATTTAGAAGAATTTTGTCTTTTTCTTAGAACTTGTTGGTAATGGAATTTTGTATTTAATGAAATATAATTTAAAAAGTAATAAGCATGCAGAAAAATTACTGGCATTTTCATTGTTTAAGGCATTTTATTAGAACTGAAGATCAATGGTTTGGATAGTATTTGCTGTAAGCCAGTGATTGTTAATTAGGGGTCCACATGAGAATCACCAACAGGGCAGGCTTCCTAGACATACCGCCTCTACAGACACACAAGATCACCTGAATTTAAAAGGGCCCCACACTTGGTTTAATGTTCTACTGATGCCGTCTTGAAATTTTTTTTTAATTTATTCATTTTGAGAGAGAAAGAGAGAGGGAGAGAGAGAGAGAGAGAGAGAGAGAGAGAGAGAGAATCCCAAGTAGGCTCTGCAATGTCAATGCAGAGCTTGCCACGGGGCTCGATCTCATCAACCATGAGATCATGACCTGAGCTGAAACCAAGAGTCGGACGCTTAACTGACTGAACCACCCCAAGCTCCCCACCATCTTGAAATTCTTAATAATTTCATCTTACAACCTGTGTTTTGTAAATGAAGTCCTATGGAACAACAGAGCATGTGCATGACATGTATATCTACAGTCATCCCTTGCTTCCCCTTTCACCTACAACGTTCATGGTGGCCCAAGAGCATAGAATTCTGGAGTTCATGGGAGTTCAGAAGGCTCAAAGTAGATATTACTGGGGAGATATATTTAGACAAAATCTCCTTCCAACCCAGGCAACCTTTCCACAAAGGTAGATGAGGAAAAAAACATTTTCATTATTGAATAAGCATTCAACCATAATGTGATCTGTATCACAGGCAATCTACTGAAGAGATTGTGAAGACAGAAATTTCGCTCTTTTATAGAGCCAAGCAGAGATAACTCATTATCACACATGTTCTCAAGATAAACGATAACTAGTCCTCAAGTAAGAGGACTTCACAGTACCATTTGTCACACATGGCTCATCCTAAATGCACCTGGAAATTGGGGTGACCATTTTGCTAGCTAAATGGCTTTATCCAAAGGAAAAATAAACTTCTCATATCCTTACCAAAGGAGGTAGTTTGTGATTGATTCCGGGTTCCTACCCTCCCATAGAAACTGGGATATACGGGCATTACCTTCCCTGATGACTACATTGCAACTGACGGTTCTCAGGTCTGTGAGAAAGACATTCCTGGGGTCCTTAAGCTAGCAAAAGAATTACTTAGTTTTTAAAGATTTACATACATTTGAGACAGAAAGTACTCTCAATTATAATATTTTTAAAGTAAATGCTCTAAGAAAAGAGGGGAGAGGAGACTCTCTTTCCATATTTTCAACAGGGAAATTCAAGCCTCCTATTTTTAAATGTGCATTTGCCTTCACACTATGACTGAGGTGCGGGTGCTGGGGTGATGAAAGCCCCAAGAGACTACTTTTGTGTTCATCCCCACACTTGCTTTTAATGCAGAAAGAAGGCCATGGTGACCAAGAAATCATACCATTTCCTCTCTTATTTGTGTTACTTCCCTGAACTCACCAAACACTTATTCAAAATAATGACAGAAAAGGAAAAAGAGAAGGCTTCTCCTAAGTGCTTTTCCTTCTGACTTTTCTTTACTCTTGAATAAGTGGAAGGTAGAGAGAGTTGGTAGAATGTGGGCATACCAGAACTGAAACAAAAACAGTTCAGTTAGCCTGTGAGTTTTCCACTGTTCTGATAAGAAAAGAACATATGCATGCATGAGCTACGGAGTATGAATTGCATAATTTCAGTGGTATCACATAGCACTTAAATCATCTTATATATACATTTAAAACCGGCACTGTACAATATAAACATGAACAATAAAATTCATCCTAAAAACTCAAAATTTTACTCTTTTAAAAATAACAACATTAAATGGCAAGTACAAAATATCATGACAAGTTGAATGGGATATAATGGAAGGAGAGGGAAAAGGCTTTTTTCCCCATTGCTTTTTGAGCAAGGGGCCCTGCATTTCTCTTTTGCATGGGATCCCGCCAATCATGAAGCTAGCTCTGATCACTGGTGGAGCTTGAAAAAATAAAGTTCTCTGATTATGTATTCAGACCTATGGAATCAAAATCTCTAGGCAGAGGGCCCAGACATTTGTGTTTTTTAATTTAAATGTAAAATAGAGGATTCTGGTGAGTATCTCTGATTAAGAACCACTACTATAGGCTTTAAGGAGAAGACGGTGCTGCCTGGAGTAGTCAGAAAAGGCTTAATGAAGAATAATTTGAAAAGAACCTTGAAGGAAAAATAAGATTTAGTTGAGTGTAAGTTTAAGTAGGATGCTATTAAGGCTAAGAACACAATGAACAAAAAACATTAAAGATGTGTCAAATAGAGTGTTAGAAAGGACAGGGAGAAAATTTGTCTTGGGCAAAAGAAATAGGTGAATGATCAAGCATGTGACCCCCAAGATTGTTAAAGCCTTTTTGTTGGAAATATTGAAGAGCATGGTATGTTCCTAAGGAATGGACTTGGTGCCTTATGCAGGAAAGAGTATTGAAATGAGAGATGAGAAGCAGGAAAGAGAGTGAGCATGACATTGCAGAGCTCTCTACAAGAGAGATGACAGGGTCTACAACAGCATAGTACTTTCTAAAATACAGTTTAGCAAATGTACAAAATAACAAACTAATGATGTGAAAATGTCAACTCAAATGCACCCCATTTCCTGGAAATTATCCAAAGCAAACTGGCATGTCCTTCAGCACAAGTAAAAGGACCAAGATTATTAAAAAATATATCATGTATTTTTTTAAGTTAGAATTTTACATCCAAACTTACTTAATGTGTATGGAAACATAATTTCATCATTCTGTTTTCTGAAAATGCAAAACATCCTGCAGAATATTTAGTGGATTGCAAGGGACTTTAGGCTCCATAGGTGGCCCTTCCAGCAGACTGTGACAATGACCTTAAGAATGAAGTTGAAATAACAGAAGCAAGAAATAAGAAGGGGAAAAAAAATCACAGAATTTGTTGACTGAGCATAAAGGACTAAGGAACACTGGAGTCAAAACTGGGGAGCATGGTGTTGCCAAAGACACAAACTGGGATCTCAGATTGGTTCTGCTTTTGGATAGGTGAGTTCAATATAGCTGTGGAGCAAGTTAACAGATATGAACAAGTGCCACTGATACCAACCACAGAGTCACGTTCAGAGGTAAAAATATTACTTGGGTAAAGTCTAATGATAGGGATTTTATTTTATCTGGATGGGAAATGGTAAAGTCTAATGATAGGGATTTTATTTTATCTGGACGGGAAATGAAGTTGTGATAGTGGATGAACCCTCCCGAGGAGAAGCTTTAGATGGAGCACATCTTGATAAAAACTGACAGAGGTGATTATCAAAGGTAGAGAAAACTAATTCAGAGAGGTTTCAAAAAAGTCTAGATTGATGTAGTCACAGGAACCAATGGAATATTTTGTCTAAAATGCACATCATACTAAACAGTAAATTGCTGTCTCTGAATTCTGTACACATCTTTGCAATGATCTCCTTTCCTGATCCTCTTTATCTGCTTCCTTTTAATTACATGCTCGTTTTGATAATATTCTAATGTTTGGGGTTCTCCCTTTGTAAGCAATATTAAGTTTATCTTCTGTTGCTCAAAGCATTTATGTTGATGCAAGTACAAAGACAAGGTTGCATTTTAAATGCCTATTAATATTTATTATTGTCACAAAGAAAGAATATTCAACATTAATAGACCTATCATCTAAAAATCCCCTGATGTATTATCAGTTATATTTCCTGATAGAATTTTTCAATGTCATTTTATGTTGTGTCCCTCACAGAGACTAGTGTTAAAATTTGGAAGGGGGAAGATACAAAATCATGCATAGACACAAAAGATAAAATATATAGGAATAAACTTAAGATATGTGCAAGGCTTCCTCAGTAACACAAAAATATATTTGAATAAGTAGAAAGATATTTCTTTTTCTTGAATAAGATGAATAAATATCATAAAGATATGAGTTCTCCATGGATTAATTTATAATGTAATGTAACCCTAATAAAACTAGTAAACTCCCCCCATCCTTGAACTAACAAACTGATTCCAAACTTGCTTTCTGGAGTAGCCAGGACAGGCTTAATGAAGGATTTGAGATGAGATAAGAGAAAAATAAGAGAAATGAAGGAAGGACTAGTCCATTAGAAATGTTAACAGACATCTCCAGAATTAAAGCAGCGTGGTACTACCCATGAATGCTTAGTTAGAACCATAGATCAGAAAAAAAAAAAAAATCCAGAAAGAGATGGCATATGGAAATGTAGTATATGGTGAAGGTGGCATCTTAAAACATTGGGAACAGAGAGACTTTTTAACAAATGATTTGGAATAACTGGATAACAAGCTGGAAAAAGACACTATACCTCACCTACACAAGAATAAACTGATAATTAAATGTCAAAATAAAATGAAATAAAACCATAAAGGACTAGAAGAAAACACAGGCAAATTCTTTTATGACCTAAGTGGCGGGAAAACTGTCTATTACTTAAAATCCAGATGTAATAAAAGAAACAAGTGACACTTTTGGACTACACTAAACAACAATACAATCCTTTTCTATGGCAGAAAAACACCATAAGCAAAATCAAGGATAAATACAAATTGCTAAGCAACATTTGCATCAGGTAGTACAGGTAAAAAGTTACTTTCCCTAATATGGAACCGAATTCTAAAAGGTAGAGGAGAAAAAGAGCAAAGATAGATACGTGATAGATAGATAGATAGATAGATAGATAGATAGATAGATAAATAGATAATTTCTACAAATTTGTGTGTATATATATATATATATATATATATATGCTTAACATATATATGCTTATACATGTTTATTATTTATACATGTTTATATATATTAGAAAATAGGGCACACAAAATGAGCAGACATGAAAGTCATATAGAAAGAGCTCATGAACATAAGAAAAATGTTCAACTTCACTTGTAATAAGATAAATGCAGTTTAAACGGAGAAACCATTTTTCACCTATCAAGTTGGCAAAACTTTAGAAGCTTAACAATACAGATGCAGTGGCCCTCCCACTCATCACTGGTGGGAATGCAAAATTGTACAACTGCTCTGGAGGGAAAAAAGCTCTATAGAAATTTATTCTTCAAACTAGCAATCCCACACCTAGAATTTCCCCCTAAATTTACACCTACAACAATACAGAAAAAAAATATGCATGAGGTTATTCATCCCATGTTTGTAATAGCTAGATACTGAAAACAAACTAAATGCCCATACACTGGAGACAGCTGGATAAACTACGATACAGCCACATGATGAAGTATTATGTAGTGTTTAAAAATAGTGAGGAAGATCTATATTAACTTGTATGAAGTAAGTTTTAGAACATATGGTTAACTGAATAAAGTAAGGTGCAACATAGAATATGTGATATATATGAGAGAAAGAATATGTGTGTGTGTATGTCTGTGTGGGAAGAATAATCAATCTAATGAAATCTGTTAAGTCTAAAAAGAAATCTATTATATATAGGGAATCTGTAAGGAACAGACTGGAAGCTATAGCAAGTGGGATAGGATTTCACTAATCATCTCATTTTATATAATTTTAATTTTTGGACCATGTTAATATTTTATATATTAATTTTGTAACATTTATTCATTTTCCAGAGACAGAGAGAAACCGAATTCAAGCGGGGGAGGAGCAGAGAGAAATGGAGACACAGAATCTGAAGCAAGCTCCAGGCTCTGAGCTGTCAGCACAGAGCCCGATGCGGGGCTTGAACCCACAGACCGCGAGATCATGACCCGAGCTGAAGTCGGCCACTTAACCGAATGAGCCACCCAGGCGTCCCAATATTTTATATATTAAATAATAAGGTTAAATAAATTATGGGGATTCAAAATTTAATGCAAACAGAATCAAATGAACCTAACTATGTATCAAATAGATAACATAACCACACAGAAGGAAATAAAAAAGAATCAAGTAACTTCTGAAGTATGGGCTCCCTGACTGATAGATGTACTGGTGAGGCCACAGCATCATTCATGTAGTATTCCTGAGAAGAACTATGTGCCCTGAAAGCAATCATGAAGAAACAATCTGACAAATCAAAATTGAAGAACAATTGCAAAACAACTGGTATGGGATCTTCAAAAAGTGTAAAAGGCAGGAGAGTTGATCTAGATAAAAAGGAGACTGAAGTGACATGACAATGAAATCTAATACATGCTCTTAAGTGGATGCCAGATTAAAAAAAAAAAAGTATAAAGTTCCTTATTGGGACAGTTGATGAAATCAAAATTAGAACTGTGTATTAGATAGTGGTATTGTATAAATACCAAATATCTTGGTATTTGTTTTTATAGGATTTGTCCTTTTTTTTTTTTTTTTAACAGATACACATTCATCTATTTGGTATGAACTGTTACAAGGCCTATAATGAGTTCTCAAATGCTTTAGCAAATAAACAAATTAATGATCGAATGGAAAATGCATGTTTGTTACAGAGGTAGAGAAGAGAAGGAGAGACTGAGCAAATGTGACAAATGTTAACAATTGGTGATTCTAGGAGAAGGTGTATGAGCATTACTGTATTATGCTTTTTTCATTCAGTAGGTTTGAAACTTTCCAAAATAAATAGCTGGGAGTAGGGGAAGAAGAACATGCATAGGCCTATTCATTAGGGACAGGAATAGCCATGTAAATCTACTCCTATCCCACCCCTTGCTCCCTTGGGTCAAAGAATACACATATCCAACTATCACTATGGATGGGTACTGCTACCTCTGTTGACATAGCCTTGAAGACATAGTTACATTCTGTGTTGTCCCAGAGTATTTCCATACAGGGAGAGAGAGGGAGATTCATGTGCTAAGCTTCGTCAAGAAGGATGATCAGCCTACTGCAGAGAAGGCATAGACCTCCAGGGCTCTTCAATGAGGGATAACAGATTTACAATCATAATGTCCATATTCTGCTATAGCAAAGCATGAGGAGTGAGAAAGGAAAAAATACTTTCTCACCAAGTGTTATTGGTGGGGGGTGGAAGTGTAAATTACCCAGCATATTTGTTATAACCACCAGCCTTGGAGATCAATTCAGCCTTGAATTCTTGGTCCAACATGGGAAGGACACTGAGTATCTAATTCAGGCCTTCTAGCCCTGACTATTTGGATTCTGGTGCCAATCCAAAAGTTTGTCCTTTTTATTTTATGTTTTTTAATTTTTAAAAAAAATTTTTTAAGAGAGTAACCAGTTCTTCTCTATTGTAAGTTTGAATAGGTCCTTTCGATCCTGCCCCTAGAAATGGACCAAACTGTGGATTGTGTCACAGACCTGACATAAACTTAAATGCATGAGGAGGTTGGTGTGTTTTAGTAACATGTGTCTGGTGTGGGAACAAGACCCCCAGAGATCATGCTTCCTGAAACAGAGACCTGCCTGCCTTGGTCCTTCCTAGACCTCCAGGGAGAGCCAGATTTGATGTGGCTTTTGGCTAGAGGAGAGGGAACAGACTGTGCTGGGGAATTGGCTACTTGGAAAGTCTATTTTAAAAAAAAATGTGGGCTGGCAAATTTTGATGTCTTTACAAGGCTGCTTATAAGACAATTAAACCTAATTTATCTTAAAAAATAACTTCATGTATCTGACTATAGATGTCAGCTAAAATAAAATAAAATAAAGACATAAAATCCTAAACAAAATCTCATACCTCTTCATTGTTGACTCAATGTTAACAACTGGAAAGTCAGAGATGCTTTATTTCAGGCCCAATTTTAGTACAGACTCTCTTATAAGATGGGGAAAAAATCACTAACTTTATTACATCCCATCAGGTTATTCAATCATTGGAGAATAACAATCCTAACCTTTCTTTCAGATGACTCTTAGGAATGACTAATAAACATGAAGGAATCTTGCCTGGAAGTTACCAAATATTATGTAAATGTGTATTGATTAAAACAATTCAACCAATTTTGTCATTATACGGGTTTAAACTCTATGCAACTTATTTTCTTTTAAAAATCTCTGATTTTTTTTAAACAAGGAAATTATCACTTTTAAGACAGCAATTTTTAAAGATGATTTTTAGAAAAATAATAGCAGGTGGAAATAAATTTTATTAGAGAGGACTGAAATAACTGAGTGAAGGTTATTTGTATGACTAGAAGCCCCAAAGAAAAATGAAAGAGTTCTTAAAAAAAAAAAATAAAAAAGATTTGAAGGACAATTTGAAAACATTTGCAACATTCCTTACAACATACATTTTATAAGTTAAAAAAATTTTTTCCCACAGAAAAAGCAGTTCCATGAGTGAAGTTAATCCACTGAGATAATGCTTAAAAGAGGAACATCTTGTATTTATAACAAAACAAAACTCTTTCTTCCCAAGTATTCAATTAAATAAGGTGTAAATGCGGTTTTCTCTCTTGGAGCAAAGAGAGACTTTTTCTCCTGTTTCACCACTTCTCAATAGTTCTGTACTCACTCTTGCCTCTGGACATATGCACCCGGTCTTCCTGCTGCCTGGAGCAAGAATCATCTCTCTTTTCTTTACCTGGCTAGCCTTTAGTTATATAGAAGAATGCCACTAAAATTTTACGCCTCTGACACTCAAGATCCTGTTAGCCTCCCCTCCCATGAGCCACCATTATCTCAGCTCCTCTCTCATTCAGAGTATTTCCTGTACTTATTATAATTGCTCCTCTGCCCTCCCGAGGGTGCTGTCATTCTCCACTAGGGAGGGGCATGTCTGTCATTCAGAGTCATATCTCCAGCTCCCAGCACAGATCAGAACACGTGGTGTTTAAAACCAAACCAAAAACAGTCTTCTCAAACACTCGGGTTCATCAGGCAGAACTGCTTCGCCCTGTTCTTTTTTGTTCAGCGGTTAAGTCTTTGTGCCGAAACTGAATGCCCACCTTTTTCCTCCCAAACTCATCCTTTGCTTGGATAATTTCCATTTAGCCCACAGGCCTCAATTTTGATAATATTCCCCTTTAGGAAACGAAACCTTCCTTGAACTTCTGGTCAGGGTTTCATACCTTCTTATGGGCTACCCTAACATGCTACGCTTTTCCTGTGATAGTGTTACTATTCAGATTTTAATCGCCACATTGCTTTTCTGTGTCTTGCATCAGAATGTAAGCACCGTGATGGCGGGGACCATACCACGTTATTAGCCTTTATATTTCTAGAATGTACACGTAGTATGCACTTACGAAATATTAAGTAGCATTATATTATTATGATTATTTTGTAATTACAGTTACAAATGACTCCCTTTTCCTCAGCTTCTCTTTCCCTGCGCTTTGTACCACTGCCAGGATGGCCTTTGTTAAATTCTGCCCTCATCAATGTACTGTTTGAAATCTGTTAATGCCACTTAGTCTACTACATAACGAAACTTGTACTTGCATGTCTAGATGTTAAGGCACTTAAAAAAATTTTTTTAAAGTTTTAATTTCAGTATAGTTAATGTAATGAGATATCACCTCACACCTGGCAGAATGGCTAAAATCAAAAACATAAGAAATAACAAGTGTTGGTAAGGATGTGGAGAAAAGGGAACCCTTATACACTGCCAGTGGCATTGCAAACTGGTCTAGGTACTGTGGAAAACAGTATGGAGGTTCCTCAAAAGGTTAAAGTACTTTTTAATATGGTTTCTTCCTACCATTCTCCCTTTGGGTCCCTCCACTCCTTTTCTTTGTGTGTTTTTACTGTTTTATTTATTTTTGAGAGAAAGCACGAGTGGGAAAGGGGCAGGGAGAGCAGAACAGATGATCCGAAGCAGGCTCTGCTGACAGTAGTGAGCCTGATGCAGGGCTCAAACTCACGAACCGTGAGATCATGACCTGAGCTGAAGTCGGATGCTCAACCAACTGAGCCACCCAAGCGCCCCTAGGTCCCTCCACTTCTATCTTCCACTTGAGTTAGGCCAATCACCTTAGTCTAGGATTTATAGGATTCTGGACAAAACTGTACATTCATTTGTGATTCTGTGATTTACTTTTAGTCCAACCCTAAAAATGCCTCCTACATCCACAGTTCCCACTCTATGTGGTGTTTTTACCATAGCCCCTCCTCCAAGGAGTCTTATTTATAAGAGTCACAACATTGATATGCATAAATTTTGCCACCTTGCTGACTGGCCTAAGTGTGTGTATGTGTGTGTGTGTGTGTGTGTGTGTGTGTGTGTGTGTGCGTGCGTGCACGTGTGCATGCTTGTGACTGTGTGTGTGTTCATGGTGGGGTGTGTGGTCATGTGTTCATGCATGTGTGTTCATGACTGATACAATAACAGCCAGCCTCTAGATGAGCTAGAATCTATGAATCTAACTGTGGGCAACTTCTGAATAATATGGACAGTAGTGATCTAGGAACCAATCAGACCAATCTCCTAGCAAAATCTGAATGAGGTATTAGTTAGCCAGGTAAACATCCAGACATAGATATAAGCAGATTAAGAGAGAAAGAGACTCAGCGAGGGAATAGTAGGTCCATAGGAGAAAAGCAGGCAATAAGCCATGTGTGCAGAGCCTCTGAGGCAATAGAAGCTGTGAATAACAAGAAGCAAAGAACTATACAGAATAGAATGTGAGGTGGTTGGTAGCAGTTGAAAATCAGGAATTAACGACCCTTTGCTGGTGTAGGGCAACAGCATAACCAGGTCACAAGTGCTGTACTGGACTGTGAATCACCTTTCAGTTCCTGACCCATAAGCCAGTCTCCACAAAATCAAACTGTACAACTCATTTCATTTCCATAATGCCCAATATGTAGCCAGCATGTCCTGTTCTAACAATCATGCACTTGATTTAATATAGCCTGAGTGAATCTCTGTTATTGAAAAACTCTGGAAAACTTTGCAGTTTCATTTTGCCTTTATAAAACAGTTAAATTCAATTTCTTTTGGAGGAATTCCATAAGAAAGAATTAATGTTGAACATGTAGACCACAGTATAGCCCCTGTGTTGTTTAGTTTCTGGTACTGAAATTTTGTGAGCTGCACCATCACTGCAAAGAATGAATGAGCATCTTGCTTTGCTAAAAATGGTTTCTTCTTAACAAGTTTCATGCATATTGAGTCTTTTATTTATTTTTTGTACAAAATTGTTACTGAATTGTGTGAGCACTATAATTATGTTTCAACGTTGACAGGTAAGATTGAATGTTAACTGAAGTGATTCTTTCAAGTGCGTTACAAGTACTGCATACTTATTGAAAATTACTTGGCTTATCTGGTCAATACTCTGTAAATTAATTGAGGGAATTGATTCTTGGTGTTCATTGGGGAAAGAAAGCCAAGCAGCCTTAACATGAAATAATTGTAGAGTAGCAAACCATACATTGTTGAGAAAAACATTACAATAGTGTGAAATGAACACTGGACCTGTGCCCCTTAACCTTTGCTTCTTTTTTCTCCCCTAACTTCAGATCCCTCTAAGTACCATTTCCCTCTCTATCCATTATGCATTCAAAATGCCTCACTTCAACTGCTCGCCCTAAGTTCTCTGTTCCCCTGAACTTTTGCTTACTATTCTGCAAGACCCAGACTCAAAATAACTCTTCTAGATTTTGCCTCACCTATTACTGGAATTTTGAACACCACTAAGAAAATAAAACAACTGTGACGATACGTGCCATTGCACATGTATTGTTTATAACCTCAGCTTAGAAATATCTTTACGGGCTCGATCAGTTGTCACTCTTACTCCCCTCACAGAGAAGTCAAGATTGAATTCTTTTTTTTGAGTCTTCCATCTCAGACCTCATCTCTTTCAACAAGGACGTTGCTATCCCTTTCATACACGTATATTCAAAATAGAAAGCTTTAGGCGCGCAATTCTTCCTGCAAGTTACCTACAGCGGCACCTGTCTCAGCTTTCTGTTCCATCTCAAAGGCTGGGAAGTATCAAAGTACAAGTTCATCCAGAAGGGAAGGGCTTCCAAACAAAGGGGTTTAAGAGTAGGACAAATATCTACAGGGATATTTATTCTTCTGTTGACATTAGTGAAGATTTTGTTCCGAGTTACCAGTGCTAAACTGAGGCTCTGACCTGCTTGTGATTTTTATTAGTTCCAAATCACTGGGATTATCATAAAGGGTTTTGTTTTCTATACAATGATGAATAACTAGAATGAGAGTCAGTAATCTGATCCTTTTTTTAGTCTTATCCTCCCTGATGCCTGGTCCCAGAGTAGAAATGATGAGTTCACAAAAGGTAAATATAATTAAAAAAAAAAAAAAAGAAAGACTAATATTCTTCAATTAGATTAAATTGGGTTCAGCTTATTTCATCACAATTTGATCCCTGAAATTTTTCTGCAAAATCCTACAGTAAAGTACGATACTATGGCTTAGTTATTTTTAATATTTACTTTGACCTAAGCAAAGGCCATGAAATATTATCTTTGAAAATCAAAATGCTTTAAAATAATAGGTATTCATTAACTTATTCATTTAATATAGCTAAAAAGGGAAAATGAAGGAAAATTCCTTTGGTATTACTGTTAACACAAACCAAGATTCAATTCTACATTATAATCAACGTATTCAATTCATTTAACCCAATGACTTAAAAATGATAGATTTTTTTCGTTTTGTAAAATGAATCTTTCGGGGCGCCCGGGTGGCTCAGTCGGTTAAGCATCCGACTTCGGCTCAGGTCATGATCTCACGGTCCATGAGTTCGAGCCCCGCATCAGGCTCTGTGCTGACAGCTCAGAGCCTGGAGCCTGCTTCAGATTCTGTGACTCCTTCTCTCTCTGACCCTCCCCCGTTTACGCTCTGTCTCTCTCTGTCTCAAAAATAAATAAACACTAAAAAACAAAAACAAAAACAAATCTTTCATCTTTACCTCCCTCCTCTAAGAAGTCATATCCATGCCAAGCACTTTGGATCCTTAACATTCTCGAGGGCCTTATTTCTAGATTGTATAACTCAAAGCTACCATTTCTATATAATGTAAGCGGTAGCTCTAATACAGGAATGATGGTCACTGCATTGTCATCATTACTATATGCATATGTACTTATGTACTAGATGTTGAGTAATTACCACACTTACAGTATTAGTAATACAATAGCTTATCTTGAACTTGGCATGTGAGTCGATTTCTTGAGAGAGTATGATTCATCTTCATTTTGTGGGTGAGAACCTGAAGATTTGACCCATTAAGTAATTTGGCAGCAGTTAATAGCTAACACACTGTTGAGTCAGATTTTAACCTAGGCCAGCCTAGCCCTAAAAACTAGCTTTTAGTCACTACACTGTCTTTCATCTCATAGGGACTTTACTATTTGTGTTCACATGCAGAATGCATATCATTAGACCTTGATAGTCAACATTATGAACTAGGTATTATCATCTTCATTTCAAAAAGTAAAATCCTGAGGCCCAGGGAGGTTAAGTGACTTTCCCAAAATATTTAGCTGGTAGGATTAGCCTCCTGATGGCCATTCCACCTATAGACTTCTCTATCAAACATTCTTCAAGGCACATAGCATGTATGGCTACAGGCATAAAGAAGTTTCTTATTGTAAATTTCAATAAATAATCTTGATAACATTTAAAATATTTTTTTTCCAAAATTAGCCATCCTCACAGTTTTGTTTGAGGATAAATTATGCATCAAACTCTGATGGTTAGTAATAACAGGTTAAAAATTAGAACTGATCATTTATGTTCTCATGTGTCATCTCCATTTGATTTTCTAGATACTCCCATGTATTTTTCTTCCTTTATTTTAACCTCCAGTTTTAGAACATATCCATAGCCTTAAAACCAATTTCTGTAAAAAATGAGCATTGTCCAAAGTGTACTTTATAGATGATCATATTATGTGATATATGGATCATATTCTTTTTAGTAATTGACCTCTCTGAAAGGAGCTGGTTGTTATGGTTACCACAGGGAGAAAGTAAGAGAGAAGGAGAGAGAGGAAGGGAGAGAGAGGGAGAGAGGTCACTTTGCAACAATGTATTGCAGAGTTTTGTTTTGAGTGATCATGTTAACAATTTCCTGGCTGACTTACCTCACCATCCTCTCAGGAAACAGAGAACTGATATGCATAAGCATGGGAAATTGGAAATACTATTTCTTAATTCTTTTGGTATCTGATATATTCCAGGTTCCATAGATGTGGAATCTGCCTTTCCTGCGCTTTTGTGTGTATACCCTTAAATAACTTTTATAAGAGTTCTGAACACACATTAACAATTATAGTACTAAATTGTAAATGTTGGATAAAGAAGGGAGAATCTTAACACCTTCAGTCAGTTTTTCTTTGTTACAGTGAGTGGTTTTTCTCTGGTTAGAATTCTGTGGAAGACTGATAGTCATGTGCAAATCAAAAAGCATGAGTTTCAGTTATGCAAATATAATGTCCTTACGCTATTTGATATGTTTACTTGGAACATTGAACACCTGCAGATACGATCAGTAAAAGAAAAGAAAAGTTATTCAAAAGCAATTAATTCTCTGACTTATCTCTTTATACAAATTTTCAAATGTTTAATCAAGACACAAGGAACAGACAAACATTCAAATAAGGTTTCTTATTCTTCCTTGTATCAGGATATATTATGGGATATAATAAAGTAAAAATGATTACTATTCCAAGAGCTTAATACTAAACAAAAGGCAAAGACAGAAAAATACTTTTCCTCTCCACTGCCTTCTGTAACTTTATTTTTAATTGATTTGTGCTCATCTTTTGAGAAATATTGGGATTAAAGTGCTCCTCTGGCTTAGAAATTTACTGTCTGCCATTCATTGACTTGCCACAGAACAGATATTTGTTGAGTAGCTACTATGTACCAGACAGTACTAGCTACTTTGCAGGAATTTTTTAGGTATTGGTGTTCAACCACCACTTCATTATCTGCTGGAAAGGACTGAGATTAATGGCCAAAGAGATTTGGAAAGACTAAAGGAAGTGGTGGTACGTATAAAGAATTGGAAGGGCATATTCCTCTAGGGGTTAATGAGAGGAAATGGGTTGGACTGTGGGCCCTACGATGCTGGTAAGTATGTGGTAGGAACTTGGGAATATTGAGTATAAAAGGAGTAATAAAGAGGCTTTGAAGTCAGTATAGGGAGTATGGAGATTATTGAAAGGAATGGAAATAATGTGGTAAACTAGTGAGAAAAAAAATGGAGTGCAGAATACAAAAGGAACTAAAGCTACAGGAAGGGATTTGGACCTATCAAGGAAACTTAAAGAAGTCAATCCAATAATCAGTTCAGTTTTGCCCTTGAGCATTTGCCAAATACTAAACTGGAAGGGTTGGGGCAGTGAGCAAACTTGGAAAGAAACCAAACAGAAACCTGTTACATCATAGATTATAGGCTACAGAGATAAGAATTTCACCCCAGGATCTATCAAGGAAGATATGGCTGGTTAGAAATCCAGGCTTTCAGTTGACAGTTGAGAATCCAGTTAAGTCTGTAATCTAGTAGTAAAAGAAACTTGGAAATTGATGAGTCTAAAACTTAGGTCATCTCCATATTTTATTGGATTGAAATAATCATTTTACTCTAATTTTCCTCCAGAAGAAAAGTAAATCTTCTCTGTAGAGAGATAAAACTATATACAATCTATGTAATTTTACCAAAAGCCTTGGTTGTTACTCAAAGAAATTTACAAGGCATGCAAGGATTATTGTATGATGTTTTTCAAACTATTATAAGTATGTTGAAGAAAATGGAAAAGAAAATTAATTTTTCACCAGAGAAAGTATGAAAAACCAAATGGAAATTCTAAAAGTGAAAAATACAATCACTGAAATAAGGGAGGCAAAGGCTGGGTTTGGGAGAAGTTTAGACAGAACATAGTAACATAGAAGATAGATCAGTTAGGGACTCCTGAATGACTCAGTTGGTTGAGTGTCTGACTCTTGATTTTGGCTTAATTCATGATCCCGGGGTCCTGGGTATGAGCCCCACGTTAGGCTCTGCACTGAGCATGGAGCCTGCTTAAGATGAATTCTCTCTCTCTCTCTCTCTCTCTCTCTCTCTGTCTCTGTCTCTGTCTCTCTCTCACACACACATGAACACACACACACACACACACACACACACACACATGCACACACACAAGATGGATCAGTTAAAAGAGATCCAAACTGAAGCACACACAGAAAAAGGAACAAAAAATATGCATCAGGCCACAGATCCAAGATTTATAAACCCCAAGCAAGATAAGGTCCAAGAAAACCACATCTTCTCACTATGGAGTGAAACTGCTGAAGATTAAAGACAAAGAAAATAATCTTGAAAGCAGCTAGAGGGAAAAAAGACACACGGTCTTCAAAGGGGCAATAGTAAGACAAACAACATTATTTACAACAGCCAAGACATAGAAACAGCCTAAGTGCCCACTGATAAATGAATGGATAAAGAAATTATGATTTATACATATGCAATGGAATACAACTCAGCAGTAAAAAAAGAAGGAAATCCTGCCATTTGCAACAACATGGAAGGACCATGAGGGTATTATGCTAATTGACATAAGTCAGAGAAAGACAAATGTTGTATGAATCTCACTAATACGTGAAATCTAGAAACAAACAGAAGAGATCTAATTTGTGGTTTCCAGAAGTGGCAGAGAGCAGGCGGGTGGGGAACTAGATGAAGGTGACAAAAAGGTATCAACTTCCAATTAGAAGATAAATAATAAATAAATTATAGGGATGCATGTACAATGTGATAACTACAGTTAACACTGCTGTATGATATATTTGAAAATTTCTAACAGAGTAAATCCTGAAAGTTTTTATCACAAGGAAAAAACTTTTTTTGTATTTATATGAGGTGGTGGATATCACTTATTTTGGTCATTATTTCATGGTATAAGTCATTATGCTGTACACCTTAAATTTATACAGTGCTCAATTATAATTATTTCAATTATATCTCATTACAATTGAAAGAAAGAGGAATCCTATAATCAGTAAAAAGATTCACCAAAAAGATTATTTTTTAAATCTCTTAAAAATATTTCTTTCAAAAAGAATTTTAGAATAAAAAATAGAGACTTTTCAAAAAAATATAAACTGAAAGAATTCATTGCCAACAGGCCCACATAGAAAGAAAGAAATACCAAAATATTTCTTTAGGCAACAGGAAAATAATCCTGGATGGAGGCAGAGTATTGCATGAAAGAATGAAGAGCTCCAGAAAGAGTAAAGAAGATTGATTAAATGAATATACAAGTTTAAACCAATGTTAGTAATGTCTAGTGACATTAAAATTATATACACTATAAATACATAGCAATAATAGTAAAAAGGTGAAAGTTTGGAAAATGGATTTGAAGTACTATTAGGTCCTTTTATTGTCTGAGAGGTGCTAAAATTACTAACTTATAATAGACTCTATTAAGTCAAAATGTCTTTCATAATATATACAGTACACTAAAGTAATAAAAAATGTACAGTCTGTAAACTAACAAAAGGAAAGCGGAGAAAAAAATAGTTGACTAATCCAAAAGAAAGCAAGAAAGAAGAAAAAACTGATAATACTCAAGAATAGTAAGGTGATAGATTTAAAGTGAAGGTGTTATAATTCCATTAAATGTAAATGGTCTAAATATTTCCAATTAAACATCTAAGATTCTCAGACTTTATAAAAATAAAATATTACCATAACAATCAGAAAATTTGAAAATAAAAGGATGGAAAGAGATATACCATGAAAACACTAAAAATAGTTGAAGTAGTTATATTAATATCAAGTACAGATTTAAGATAGTATTACTACAAATAAAAGGGACAAAATTTATTCTTTAGAAAGATCAATTAAGCTTGAAAATATTACACTTCTAGATCTTTACATAATTAAAAGACTACCCACAAACTATTAAAAAACATGACCAGAAATAAAAGAATAGGTAAATATATCATAATGGATGGAAATTTTATACACATGTGATCTTCCACATACTTAAAATATTTCCTATTTAAAAATAAATTACAGAGCGTGATCAGTCTTCCTTCATTGTTTTATTAAAAGATTATAGGAAAGCTTAATTTTCAGCTGAATGTTATTAGATAAGCTGTAAAAACTTTTTATGATAAAAGTTGTCAAGGATTAAAATGGATTATTGAGAAAAGATGAAAAAAATAGTCATTTGAAGGTGACATCTGAGGACAAGAGAAGTCTAAATCTATAACAGCATTCTAGAAATAGATGTAGGAATGAATTTGACCACAAGTTTCCAAACTTGGCCATGCTGCAAAAACAACTGGGTAACTTTAAAAAATATGTATAGACATATATTTGGGTCCCAACCTTTCAGATCCCGATTAGTAGGTCTGGAGTCCATGTTTTTGAAAGCTCTCTAGAGGATCCTGATATACAGTTAGGACTGAGAACCAAGAGATCAGATGTTAGCCTTAGACACAGGACTTCTGCCCTGCAATACTTCAGAAAACACCATGCACACAGCCCATGACTGGCACCTCCTGGAGTTATGCAGTGTGGCAGTCCTGTTAGACTCTCATGCGTTCTCTGTTATGTTATCTTTATATTCCTGATTAGGACACTGAGAAATTATGAGATCTAATGACTCATTCAAGACTGAAATATGAAGTGTAGCTTCAGATACATTTTTAGTTCCATTTTGTCATATCCCCTTCTTTTAAAAAAGTCATCTCCTTTCTTTGGCTTAAATGAGTTACTTAAATCATGCATGTGTATAGGAAAAAAGAAAAACTTACAAATGTATTCTAAAACAGATTTAATGTAATCCTAGTTAAAGTCACTAATGTAATCATATTTAGGGATACACTTATACTTCTAAATCTGAATCCAAATATGTGAAACAAATCAAGAACAAGTATTTAAGAATGGAAAACATCAAAGAAATTTCTTGACAAAAACAAATGCCAACAGTTACTCTATTTAAATGTCTGTTATTGGTATTTCTTAGCTGAGCCTTTTTTTTTTAAACATATCAAAACAGGAAGCAAGTAGGGCAGAAATGTAACTCTAGTTCCATGTTTCCTTTTATCCCTTTCTCTCCTCATCTAATTTATTCATCATCATAGTGCTAGCTCTGGTACTGGAAGCTGCTTCTTTAGCTACATTTTGCCTTCACTACTTGTCTGGCTATGGCTTAGGACTCAGAAGACGCTGTTTACAGGAGAAAGGTTGTTGAGATCATTTTTGGAGGGTGCAGAATGATCCCACATTGCAGCAATATTATGTAGATTATGATGCTTTCTAAATGGCACCAACAGCCTCTTCTACTACGAAAACACTTGAAATATTTTCTGTATATATTTTTTAAATGCACCTTTATTTTTTAAAACTCAATTAATTTGAAAATTGGTTAATCAAATTTTGTATTAGCAAGAGTTGTCTATGTATCAATCAACACATATAGAAGCACAGGCAAATTCCAGTTAGGATGGATTAGCTTGTTTCAGACCAACTTCCCCATTGAAAATAACCAGAAAATCTGGAAAAAATGGACATGAGCTCTTTGAAGGCAACAGAGAACTATTAATGTAGTAAAGACTTGAGAGTCCAAGATTTTGGGGGGAGGGGATGGGTAGAATAGTAAGCCCAACATTTGGTGTTACTTTTCCCTTAACATATTCACAAACTTACAGTGGACAGCTGAGAGGCTGGGAAACTGGAAGGAGTAACAGACACAGAGAGGAACTGAGATTGAGGAGCAGAGCAGTTGAGACTGTAGAGCTTAGGAGTTTCACAGAAGTGGGGAGACAAAAACTAGAGTAAGGCTTACAAAAGAGGAAAGGCCATAGCAAACACTCCCAGACTATCAGTCAAGATCCCTGAAAGGCTACATGCTAGAAGCAAGACTCAATGGAAATAACCAGTCCTTACAAAGACTGAAACACAGCTTCCTGTCTGTTTCCTATCAGACTGGATTAAGGTGATCTGCCCTTACTCTGACTGCCTGCCAAAATCTAAAGTAAATACTCTCCATGGGAACATAAAATCATACAGAGCCTGAAATTCTCTCTACAACTTTCATAGACATTGTCTACCATGTAATAATGATGATTAAAAAAAAAAAAAAAAAAAACATGCCAGGCATACCAAATGACAAGATCAAATAATCAAAATCAAAAGGAAAAATATTGATGATGGAAACTTATCCATAGGACATCCAGAAATTATAGTTATGAAACAGGCTTTAAAATACTTGCCATTAAGATGCACAAAAAATAGATGACAAGATGGACATCACAGATAGAGAAAAACAAATTAAGTAAAAATTATAAAACTGAAAATTGTGTGTTCACATATATCCCCATCTTTCTATCTACTACTCAATCTAGCTCTGTCCCCTCATGATTATAGTTAGCCTAAATTCTGACTTCAATTAAAGCACTCATGTATATGTTTCTTTTATTTTTCTCTAACATATTTTTTCTCTAAGGAAGAAGAATATTTAATTGTCAAAATAGAATGTCAGAAACAGTTCAATAAAAGCATTATGTATACCATGTATGTTTAATGTGTCATGTTATTAAACTGATAATCAGACATATATAAAACTATTCATTAACCAGGATCATTTATAATTCCATTATTAATGAAAAATGTTATTTATTTGAGCTGAGCTCTCTTTACAAGATTGTAGTCTAATTTGTCTATCAGTCACAGATAAAGTTTTTGAGTTTCAAAATATCACTTAATTTTATGGTTTTAAATTTCCTAGGAGGAGTCTGGAGTAATTCAATATGTTCTCTGAGTAAAAAATCTCAGGTTGTTATTTAATCTAATAAAATCATTACTCTGTGAAGTCAGATGACAAACAGGAACAAAATCAATAATGTCCATAATAGATGTTTTCTAGTTACAAATGTATTTTTAAGTATTTTATGAGTTTATTTTTAGGGTGTCATGTATCTATACATATAAATAAACACATACATACATATAAATATTTACTTTTTAAAATTGGCTAATAGATTAGTGAAGTGAATGCTCATTTTCTAGAAATTCTGAGGGGCCACAGGTGGAGGTAGCAATTAGGGGAAAAGAAATAATAATTAATATCTAGACCCTGTAAAGTAGGTATTATTTCTTCCATTATGCAACGATGTGAAGAGAAATTAAGTAACATGATCAGAGCCACAGAGCTAGTAAATGGCAGCACTAGAATGCAAACACAGTTCTATTTGATTTCCAAGCCTATGTTCTTTCCAGTATACTGTGCTTTCTATATATAGAAACAGCTGGATGGGAAGATTTATGTTGAAATTGGTGAACATATAATCCTTTTAGGGAGTTAACAAAGTTTTTATGTGAAGTCTGTTACACTCCGTATTTGAGTATAGCCAGATAGTTCATCAAAGCTCGATCTCGTATTTCAAAGATGTATAGAATTCTATACATAATTTTTGCACCTGCTATTTACAGTCTTCTCCAGGTAAGTTTAGTACACAGTGTTCCAGTTATATACCCTTGAGTGCATAGGGTATATATTAGTTAAAATAAATCAATTCCATGAAATAGACAAGGAATAAGATAAGTCTTTATGTAAAGTGCTATGAATAGTTCAACAAATGCATTACAAATATTATTTATTTTCGCATGTATGTTGTGCTTGAGCTAATTCATAATCAGTAAAGAGATATAAGTCTCCTCATTAACTGTTTCCTATCTTGGTCAGAGTCGAGGACAATGATGTTGTATTACAGGTAAGAAGTATGTATATTACAAAGTTATCATGCAGAATCTAATTTCTCTTTGCGCTAAACAGCTTTATTATTCTATTATACATGCTCATGAATATTAATGTTAGATCCTTTGACACTTAATGGACAAAAAATAAAGCCCAGAGCTCCTGTGTGTTTTCGCAAGAGACTCAGTCAGCAATGCTCACATTGAAGCAAGTTACTCATTTGTTTCTCCCTTTTATTCTCAGTTGCAAATAGTTTGAAGAATATTTGGGGTAGGAGATTAGGACAGGGCCACAGCTACAAACTTTGACCCCATTATTTCCTTTATCTCCCTATGTTTTTTCCATTTTAACTCCACAATTTCAACATGTTTTTTTAATTCTTTTTGTGTGTAATGTATATCTCTGTTTCTAGAATATGCCAAAGAATAGGAAATATGTATGTGATCGGTTCACATACAGAGACACATGCAGCATTCTTGATAACAAGCAATAGAGAACACTCTGATTTGTTGAAACAAAGGGATTTTTGGTAGTTCACAAATCTCTAGGAGAGCTAGAGAAGCAGGCTCAGATATTACCTAGCCAGGAACAACAAAGTTAGGAAAAATGCCCAGTTCATGCCATAGACTGTTCTAGTAAACCAATGCAACTGCAGCCCGAAACATAGCACTGAGCATGCTTGCATATGAACACCACAACTTCTACCACAGTAATTCCAGAAGAACCAGCCTCTAATTCCACTGTGCATGTCAAAACTATTTTCTTTCCAAAAAAAAAAAAAAACTATTTTCTTTCCGAGGCCAGGACCTCAAGTTTCTCATTTTAATATTCAAGTCTCCTCCAGAGCCAACTGATTGGTGGCACCTAGGTCACATGGGCACATTCTGATTGCAAAGGAGTATGGAATTCTAACCCTTAGCTTTCCAGCCTCTTTAGTGGAAGGCAAAAAGCTGGAAAAGGATTGAAATGTATACTGAATGAGTCCATCTTCAAAATACATTCCAATACCCAATCAGTATTTGTTGGATTTCTTTTACAGTACTTAGGATTTATTTTCTTATTTTAAGATGTATTCTTATGCACTAGAATGAAAATAGAAAATGTATAGTTTCTTGAAAGCTGATTTTCATTGCTTGTTAGTAGCTGGCTTTCCCATGCTCAGTGGGAAAATGTCATGATTGATATTATCTTCCTTATATATTGAACGATCATTACCACTCTAAATATGTAAATGCAATAGAGCTTCACTACTGGAAAAATGGGTACTACTGCATCATAGTTATCAATGTAAGAGATGAACACTTTTGGTTTGCTTCCTACATATATTTGTAGTTTAGGGTCAGGGAACCTTGAAGGTCAATATGTTTGCCACCAGAAGGGGTGTTATGGGATGCTAAAATCGTTCTTAATTCCACTTCCATAATACTTACCATGAAGACAAGGGTCACTGGCAGAGTCAAAGATGTTTTACAAGATGGCCACTTGATGCCTAAGATACTGAAAAATCAAGCTACTCCTCCAAAGTGACAAGGTTTTCCATTTACTATCCTTTTCTAGAGTATGGCCATGTCAGTTGACCTTCAAATACTATGCATCTTCTAGAGATTCAGTACAGTGCCAAGCTCATAAGAAGTATGTTTTGCAAGGAGGTACTTTCAGGAAACATTTCAAATAGTGCTTCCATAAGTATATTTTGTTTTTATTGGTAACTTGACACAAAATATCTATTTCCTTTGGATATTTATTTTTTAGACAATAGGTGAAGAGAAAAGTTGACATGTACATATGTGTGGGTGGGGGAGATGTGCTGTATTTGGTCACATAGTAAGAATATTATAGAAAAAATGCAGTTAATAAACTATGACCTACCCGTCTCTTAAAAAAATACACATTCAATTTCCTAAAACAATGTTCACCTGCTGTCCCTTGGATGACTTCAGCTTAATTTCACACTTAATAACCTTAAAGATTAGAGTGCTTAATTAACATCAGTTACTGCTGATTGCTTTGGAAATGAAAAATGGATATCTAATATAAAGTCATTAATATTATACTTGATGGATTGGTGTTATTATTCACAATAATCCAGAGTCTTAGGCCCTAATCTATAACATGATAAAATGAAATACTTATTGCTTTAAGGAAACAAATTGGGGTATCATAAAGATATTAATGCATTCAACAAATATTGAATAAGTGCCTCCTATATGCCAAGGACTGTAGTAGGCAGTGGGGCTACCATAATCAATAAGACAAGTTCCCTCAAGAAGGTCACAGTCTGGTGGACAATACAGGCATAGACACTGTTCTAATATGGCATCATAATCAATGTGCATATGATACTATGGGAGCACAGACTGCTGGTTAGAGAGCTGTATGGAGGGGAAGACAGCTGGGCTTGAACCAAGTAGTTTTCCAGGCAAAGACAAGGTCATTCAAGGCAAGGAAATAAAGGCAAACTGGCATGAAAGGGGATGGTGTATTTTGGGAAAAACATGTAATTCTGTGTGGCTAGAACATTGGGTACATGTTGGAGAGACACAGGGATGAGGTTGCAAAGCAGACTGTGTCCTGCTCGTGAAGAACGTTAAATGTCATGCAAAAGAGTTCAGACTCTCCTTTTGCAAAGGGAGCCCAAAGGAGAGTTTTCAAGCAGCGTAGTGACATAATCAGATTTATATTTCATAAATGGAACTCTGGCAGCCACATGGAGGAGGAATTGGCAGGGGAAAAGCCTGGAGTCAGGGAAACTAGCTAAGACTCTATTTCAGAAGACCAAATGAGAGATGATTATCTTGAACCTGTTCCTCAAAGATAGTCTGACACCCACTGGCCCATAGAGACAATGTTTCTTGATAGTTCTGTCTTCTTTCCAATTTCCACCCACATGTATCAAGTTTCCTTTGGGTTTTGACCTTTGATTCCAGATTCTGTCCCTTTACATCCATTCTTTCTGGCTTCTAAGCTTAGTTCTCCCATCAAAATTCTTGCCTCACAATGAACAAACTCAGAGAAAAGGCCTAGTAACTACCTGGTGTCTGACCTCGTGAGTCCAGACCTTACCTGAACTTGGCTCCTGACCTGAACACCCCATTCATCTTGCTAATCCTCTTTGTTAGAGGACAAAGGATCTGAATGTTAAATATCTACTTAATTTGTCCAACCCATTCCTGCCCCTTTAAACTCAGCTACCTCACCCACATACTAAGCCACAGGCTACACAAACCCCCATGGGAAATCATAGGTAAGTTGCTGATACTACGTATATTGGCTCCTGCTGCCCTGGATTGAATTTACAATGCTGTGGAAGGTAACTCACTAGAGGATGAGAAATTTATGAGAATCTAGATAAATTCTTATGATCAGACTTAGAAAACTCTACTAAATCTTATGTCAAAATCAGGTGAAAACTTAAGAGATGTTATCAAGACAATCAAATGCCCAGATCAAGATGGACTGCTTAAAAAAAAAAAAAAAAAGTGCCAAAGAATCAAGCCCAAGTCAGGCAAAGGATAGTAATCTCACATCCCATGCCAGAAAACAATGTGACTGTCACTGCTGGGCCAAAAGGTATCCAAAGCTGAAATAGATGGTGTCACTCATGTGGATCTCATCTTCTGATACAGAGCACTAGGCAGGCCCAAAATATAAGAAGTTCATTTGATTGACCCATGAGCCACCACCACAACACTCCAATCTGAAAGTTAATACAAAGATGTATTTACTGACACAGAGCCATTCTCTCCCTCCATGCCCCTGATCTCTCCTTTTCCCTCTAGCCTAAGCTACTTTAAGAGAAAGTAACAGGGCTGTGGCCAAGATCACTTTGTCTCCAATGGTTAGATATATCCATTTAAGTATGCTGGGAAATTTTAGGGAGGAAGAAGGACTCAAACTTTTATGGCTCTGTTGGATATAGGTACCCAGTTCACCATCATACCAATCCTATGAGGAGTGGGGCATTAGGATTGGTAGGACTCACAGTGGAGAAGGGAAACTAATGTGACTTTATGGGTGGTGCCTTTTGGACCAATTCAATGTACTGCTATTGCTGCTTCCACATCTGAAACTACAATAAGAACTGATATGTTATATGCTTGTACTTCCCAGTTTCTCAAATGCCAGAAGGAATTCTGATCAGGAAGAGTAAAGAAATGCAGGTGAAACACATAAATTGCTATTCAACCATCTCTCAAGCCCATCCCAAGTATGGCCCAATGACCTTAAAGGCCCATTTGAGCTGCAAGTCTCTGTGCCCGATGATTTTGCCTACTGAAGCCTGTGGCAAAGGGTACCTTCACCTGGAAGCTTCCACCTAGAAGCACCCCTGTGGTTCTGGATTCATCATTTCCCTGACAAGCTACTGGCTAGATCCTTTTTGAAAAGCAGCTATTAGCTTGCTACTGGTATATTGTTGACACTGAACATCTGACCCACAGAGGTCTTATAACTCTCCAGACTGATTATCCCATTTGAAGGTGGGTTGACACAGACTCAGTGACTAAGAACATATGAATGGTACATCAAGCCTCACATATCAAACCATAATGGTATATTCAATAACACAGCCAGCCTTGCCCAAGCAGGATTTTGGCTTCATACAAAGAAATGGCAACTGCCCTCCTGAGGTAAACTTTATTCCCAACTATACTGCCTAAAGCAAAGCCACTAGCTCAGTGGAATCTTCAATGCACAGAGGCTCCCCTAAATGACTGGGCCTGGTTCAATGATGACTCAGCTAAGCTAAAACCAAATGGTGTTCCCTATGCTGCTGTCATTCTTCAATCTCAGTGCCATTAATGCAGAACCAAAAATGGACATGGTCACTATTCTCAATGCTTAGGACTAAAGCCTTTTCTTACAGTTTTGACCATTCTTCCCTTTCATGAACCATGTTTTATGTTTATTCACTCTTGGGCTATTGCCAATGACTTAGCTGTTTTGTCAAACATCTGGGTCACTCATAGAGAAACCCACAGTAAGGGCTTGCTCTTTGATGAGACAAACTAGAGTCAAGCTGCTAGTGGAGCCTGCACCAATCAGACTGCTACTACTTCTGTGTACATGTGTGATCTTACTAGATATGGCAATACGCCCACCATCATAGACTGAACAAAAAGAACATTTTATTCTGAAGCCAAGGTTACTATTACATGCTCAAGTCATGACTCTTGACAAAGGTTGACCTGTTTGTCAAGGTGAAGGAAGTCACACCATATATACAAATGGACTCCATCTGTTCCTTGCAAACTGACTACATTGGACCTTTTATTCCCTCTTGGGGCTCTTGGTGATTCCTCTCTTCTGCTGACACTTTTATAGATTCCTGTGTTACTACTATTCCAATCCCATCAGCCAACTCTGGTCACACCCCTGTGGTTCTTGAAACAAATCTGTGTCATGTTTTCAGTTTTTCAGAGTCTGACAATACATGATTTTTATTGGGAAAAAAAAACACTCAACAATGAGCTAGTTGTTGAAGTATTTGATGGGCCTTTCACTCTCTCTACCATCCAAAGATATTCTGTATGGTGGAGTGTTGAAATGACCTTCTCAGAAAACAACCCCAAAAGACTTACGGCTACCTGTCTCATCTCCTGTTCCATGCACTTTATCAAGGGAGTTTGTTCACTAAATGTGGCTATCACCAGAAGGGAATCATCGTCTTTCAGACATTTCCTGGGTAATAATCAGGAAGAAAGGGGCAGACTGTTATGCAGATCTATTTTGAAAACTTGGGATTTCATCCTGACCATTCCTCAACATGACAACTTTTCTTTCCTCTAATGGCAACCTCAGGGCAACCTGGTTGGTACACCCTCTTGGCAGCAGCCAGACAAAGAGACCTAGTAAATTCAAACTTAATTCTGGTGCCACCATCTTATTCTCTTTTGGATTTAATGGTTCTAGATCATAAGGATAATGGCCACCTGGTTGATACACTGCTTGCCAAGTGGCCCATGCAGGCCAAAGTGGTGGACATAAAGCATTTCTGTAAGTTTTAGAAGTCTTTACTTTCTTGCATTAAAACCCTCTAGATGAAAATTCTAAGGGTAAGGAAGGAATGATTTGGAATAAGGTCAATTTCTGGATGTTTTTCTACTGGAATGAGGCATACTCATTTTTTGGCAATGGAAGAATAGTCACAACCCTCACCCCAGGAAAATGAATACCTTAGACCTTGGTAGGTACAGGAGAAAGAGGGACATTAGTGATCTTCATCTTTCAGAACCACTCTGGAGCCTTCCTTAGGAAGGAAAATGTCCTAGTACAGCTCACCATGACTGCTGGAAGCATTTTACATTTAACTAGCTGCTCGGTCTGCCATTCCCCACCAGATGGTTCTGACCTTGATTTAGTTACCATTCCTTTCACCTCACTAAGAAATCTCAAAAACAGCAGAGGAAGGTCCCAGCAAAATACTTTCTGGTACTTTCAGATCCTTTAACCACTCCCATTGCCATAGCCAATGCTCAATAATTTCATGGGTTGGACAAATGCCACATTGGTGGTGCCATGGTCAAATAGACCAAGGTGAAATACCTCAGGCAGTTTTTCTAAAAGCAAGGATTAGACTCAATTACTGTAAGTACACTTGGAACCCTAAGCTGGCTAGGAGGGCACACTGGAGGTACTATCAACCTGTGTCTGACAAAAGTAGGTCTCACTTGGTGGGCCCAGTGATTGTAAACAACATTTATACAACATGTACTTCTTTGTGGAAACCAGGCAAAAACTTGCATACTTCCCTAAAACACAATGTTTTGCACCTTAGAGATGGTCAAAAGAGACCTGAAAGTGTTTAAAGAAACACCACCTCTAGATCATGTAGCCTTCAGACAACTGTGAAGATCTCTCCAAAATAAGGTTATTTTTAGTTTCTCAGGGAAAATTCTCAAGAGGGACAACTGACTTGCTATTTATTGGCAGCCTCAGGATGGTTTTCTCTACAATGGGGATCTTTCAATTATAAAAGACAGTGCATAAAAGACAGTGCAAAAAGTTCCACCTGACTTTAGCTGTACTGATCAATGAAACCATTTTGGCACTTGAAGGCATTTGGGTCAGTCTCAATTCATAGACCAGAATTGGTGTGGATGACAGACTTGTCCTAGACTTCCTTCCTCACTGCAGGTCAAGATGAAATATGTTCAATCACTAATGCATTCTGCTGTACCTGATCTAATGCCTCAGGCTTAACAATTTAAGGAGAAACCACCTGACTTTCTATAGCAGACAGGAGTGGTTTATAGGATTTATAAAGCTAGGTGAGTCTGAGACCCTGGGGGCACAACTCAAGTTAGTGCTGCAGGACATCCTCATCCTGTTCCTGGAAGTCCTAATGATAGTAGCTTTAATTAAATACTTTTATAACTACTTGACAAATTTGGTCCCAGCCGGTGTCAATCAGATTAATCAGAGTAGTTGATGGAGTGGCCCACTCATGGGAAAATTCACCAGAAGCCAAGGCAGTATAGAAATGCAGTCTAGGTATTAGTGGGAGACACTATTCTGTGGGTTTCAAAATGTCTTGTGAGCAGATTTACTATCTTTGCTTCAGATTATCTTTTCCAGGATAATTGTATATGTTTATATAGGAGACAGTCTTGGAAGATAGAGATACTATCTCCCTCTAGAGAAAGAGCAGGCAGCCTTACTGCTTATTATGAAAGATTTAAACTCCTGGGGTGCCTGGGTGTCTCAATGGGTTAAGTGTAAACTCTTGGTTTCTGCTCAGGTCATGATCTCACAATTTGTGGGTTCAAACCCTAGATTGGGCTCTGTGCTGGCAGTGTGGAGCCTGCTTAGAATTCTCTCTCTCCCTTTCTCTGCCCATCTCTCTCCCTCTCTCAAAATAAACTTTAAAAAAAAGGATTTAAATTCACTAGACTTTGAGTTCCTCCTCTATTACACCAACCCACTGTGAAGGCAGATGTCACCTGGTCTTCTGTGTGGCCTTCCACCTGTGGGATTAGTGCCAGAGATGATACTCTGGCCAGTGCTATTGCCATAAGTGATAAGTCCTGTGATCCTAACCCACAAGTTTCATGTCTTCTGTACCCAACCATGGAGCTAACTCATAAGATCACAAGTATGGTAAAATTTCAGACCCTTCATAGTTCTTAACAGCTACATCATGGCAATTTGGCAGATTCATTACCAAACACTGTGACACTCATTAATTATGTCATTGATCTCCCTGATCCTTCCAAAAGTAAAACCAGGCATCCTGTAGTTGAAGAACCAAGACATAAAATAGTTATTTTCAACTAAAATATTTTAAGTGTCAGGAAAGATTGACAGCAGTTCATAGATCAATGTAAGGAAATGACAAATGTGAGAATATCTGGAAGCATATCCAAGCTATTAAAGTATTTTATAGTACCATGATACATTCCAGCTGTTGCAGTCATCACTTTCCCTCTTCATGTACTTTTTCTATTTATGCATATACTTAGCATAATCAAGTTGAAAAGGTATTGAGTAAAATATCGGGAAACCTGAGCTCAGGTACTGGTTTTGCCAATTACTGGCTATGGGACCTTGGACAGGTTACCTCCCACTACTCTGGACTGAGATTCTTCATCTTTAAAATTGAATTAGGGTGGGCGAAATGAATGGGTTTTGCTAGACAATTTTAAATAATTTTTCCCTAGTTCTTATTTCCAATGAACGATAGAATTTGTAGCCAAGATGGATAATTATTAGTTTTTTTTTTCCTTTTTGTTTTAGCAAAAGGTTCTGACACTGGAATAACGATTTTCACAACCATCTACTTGTCTTTGCCCTTGTGAGCAAGATCGGTTTTAACCCTCCTTGAATTAGGGTTTACATTCCAAGGAGGTACCTCCTGTGAAATGAAAGAGAGGAACATTCTTTGAACAGAAGGTCTTTTCATTTGCTGCCTTCACCACACACAGCCATCTTTCCTTTGGCCAGCATACTACATAAACAGGAAAGTTAGTTGATTTCCTATTCAATACATGACACAACCTTGCCAAGGTCATGTTGTCCTTGCCAGAGCTGCTACAGGAGGAGCACACCCATTGGCTTGGACTACCATAGGGTTTTTCCTGGGCATAGTACAGTAGCTATAGATAATGAGATAGTTAGTGTCATTTGTTCATTCATTTGTCCATTCAGTTAAAGCTTTTAGGACCTACTACAGCCAGCCACTGGGGATACACATATTATTAATAGGATCTTGAACCTTCCCACAAGGACCCCACAATCATTTGAGGGAGGCAGCTCTGACAACAGGTACAAGACAGCTTATACTAGATGAAATTATAGCAGGAAAGAACGACCAGCTCTTCTGTGGGAGTCTTAGAAGGCTTCCCAGAGGGAATGCTTTAGCTGAGACTGAGAGGCAAAGGATAAGGTAAAGAATGAGTGCATATTCAATCAAAGGAAAGAACTATAAAAGCAAGTAAGAGAAGTGAACCAAAAGAGGTTCAGATATTTCAGTACAGCTGGAACATAGCTTTAGGGATGCAAGTAACAGGACGTGAAGATGGAAAGGCAGGTTAGGAGTTTGCAAGCAAGAAGGGAAGGGGGAGGGGCTTAAAGGTTTGAAACACTTGATCCTATCTATATGTTGAGTAAAAGAGTGAATGGAATGGCTAAAGATAAAGGAAGGGAGATTGCTGAATTAAGATCCCAGGGAAATTAGAAGATGGTTTCAAGACAGAAGATGAGTGTAAAGGCTAGTCTGAGATTAAAAAGGGGTCTCTTCCCATTAGAAAGACACACAAAGAGAAAATAGATAAAGATGAGAATAAATTTGATACAGAAGTGTGGAAAGCCAAGACCATAAGCATCCTGGTCCAGAGCTGAGTAGGAGATAAAGTTCCTGCAGTCTGGGTGGTCAGCAATTCATATGCTTATTCATTCGGTCCTTCCTTCCTTCCTCCATTCAAAAATATTTGCTGAATACAGAAATACAATGATGGGATCCTGATCCTCCTTCCCAAGAATTTACAATCTCATTCAGATAAAAGAACACAAACCATGGTAGGTAGTAGCTTCTTAGTGTATGACTAGAATGAATAATGAATAAATTAATAAATCCCACAAAAAAGGCTGAGATGAGATAGAATAGAAAAAGAAAGGGATATTTTTAGGTATGTATGGGCCCTGAGGGATGGGTGGATCTGAATATACACAGACTGTTAGGGGGTTGGAAGGGTCATTTATGCAAAAGGAACACATGAGCAAAATTCTGGAGGTAGAAAAGGTAGGAGCTAACACAGGGAATAGCAAATGTATCCTTAGGAATGTGCAACAAAATAAAATTTGGAGATAATAACAGAAGCCTTTCTTTCTTTACATTTCCTTTGGCACTCTACATCAAAATTAGTGATATTTATTGCCTTGGGCAGGAGAAAAAATACCTGAAAGAGTAGAAATGTGTGGTGAGGAAGAGGAAGACAACCCCTTGAACTTTTAAGAGCCTCAGAGTTGAGGAAGAGAACATCCTAAATTTTCTGTCCCAGGAGGGGTTGGCATTGGTTGTCAATGCATCACTAGACCCAGAAATTCCCAGCAGCTGGGAGAGAGAGGACACAGAGTAGTCTACAAAGACCTGGTGACAAAGGAACAGACAGAACATGGACATGTTAGTTGTGGGTTCCACTGAAAAAAGGCATCCCGTGTTTTGCAAAACTTTGGCATCTCGTAAGTAAAGAAGACATCAGTTTCTGGAATGAAACACTCCTTCTACCCTAAACCCCAAGTCTGTACCATCTTTGGAAAAAGGAAAGGATTGAGGGAAAGGAAACAGGCCTAAATTTGATTGTATATTAACCCAATCAAAGCTAAGAAGAATCCAGAAGGGACAAAGTTTATTTGACTGGTAAGCTTTTCTGACATCAGTGGAGATTCAGGTTGCTTATAGGAATATAAAATTCCATTTTTTTACCCCTAAGTTTATGACTAGGAAATTCAGTTAGCATTACAAGTAAATAAAGAAAAATCATGACTCTAAGCATAAGATCTTGGTTTCTAAATACATTTCCTAATACAAGGAGCCAGAGCTTTTTGGAGAAATGATTGATTTAAGATCTGAGCAGGAGAGTACAAGGTGAGTCTGGGATATATGACTGTGTCAGAAAGCAAGAGAGCTTTCTAGGATTGATGAGATTGTGTCAAAGGACACCGGAACCATATTGAAGGGGCTCCCATGGCCCAAGGTGTGAAAATTCAAGCATCAAAAAGAATTATGACTGAAGTTGATTGAAAGATATTCTATATATGAAAATACAACCCATGAGTTTATAATGATATTCAAGAAAGAGAAACCAATAGAAAAGTAATTTGTCATCATTTGTGATGGCTATTAAATCAATTCCTTACTTTGAAAATTGCTTATTAAAGCAAAGAGCTAATTTAGCCCACCTTTCCAATGAGCATTCACAGTAACCAAATGCCCTGAGTTAAATAGTAAAACTTTATAGAATAATGACAATTATGTCTAAGGAATGCCAAAATTGGACATCAGCTACTTTACAATTTCTGATCAAATGATTTACTCAAGCAAGGATTATTAATTGCTGTTGAAACCATTTGGTAAATTGTTGGTAAGAAACTGGACATTCTTACTGTGGCAAATTAACACGATGTGAATTATTTTCTGGTCACAAAGAGAAAAAACATAATTTTATCATGGAAAAATCAGAGGGTTATCTCCTCGATCCAGTGGTCAGACTCTAAATCACTAATAGTGTACAGGATGATAATTTCTACTTTCATATGAAGTATCTCTACAATGTAATCTTGCTGGGAGGGTTCAACTTTAGTCTGATAAAATCTGTGCAGCCTACTTTCTCAATTACAGAAAATACAGAGCCTTGAGCAGAGCTACCCAAAAGAAATAAAATGTTGTCACATATTTCTTTTTAATTTTATCTAGTAAGAATACTTTAAAAAGGTAAAATGACACAGTAAAATTAGCTTTAGTAATTAATACATTTAATCTAGCCCAACATATATAAAATACTGTCATTTCAATGTGCAATTGATAATAAAAATAATGATAATCAATAATAATAAAAATTAATGAGATAATTTACATTCTTTTTGTTTGTACCAGATCTTCTAAATTTACATGGATTTTACACTGCAGCACACCTCAACTCAGACTAACTACATTTCAAATGCTCAATAGCTAGTGGCTGCCATACTGGACAGCACAGGACTAGAGGAATAAGTTAAACAACACTGTGATGGTTAGTTTTATGTGTCAACCTGGCAAGGCTACATAGTACCTAGTTGTCAACCAAAAACTAATGTAGGTGTTGCTGTGGAGGTATTTGATAGATGTGGTTAACATCTACAATCACTTGACTTTAAGGAAAGGAGATTATTCTTGATAATGTGGGTGGGCCTCATATAATCAGTTGAAAGGCATGAAAATCAAAACTGAGGTTTCCTTGAGGAGGAAGCTCCCACCGGAGAGTTTCTAGCCTGCCAGCTTGTTCTATAGATTTCATATCTGCCAGCCCCCACAATTCTGCAAATCAATTCCTTGAGGTGCATCACACACACACACACACACACACACACACACACACACACACACACAGAGATATCTATAAAATATCTATATACAATCTATGTTTACATCTATATATATTACAAATGAGCTCTAAAGGACATATTGAAGACAACTGGAAAATTCTGAATATGGACTTAAATAATTAAGGAGGCACTGTCAATTTTGATGAGGTGGGATATTATAAATGTATCAATGGAGGAGAATGTCCATATTTTTTAGAGATGTTTTCTGAAGTATTTAGGAATGAGATATCATCAGAGACAATGGCTCTACATTATACTCTGTTGACTAAATTTACATGAAATCATAAACTTCAGTAAAATGAAGAAAATATATCTAGCCCTCATCCTCGATGACATATACTACGTTATCTGTAGCATAACAAGTATTTGTTAACAAAGTTTTAGCTTAACATTTGATAGAGTTTTACGGAATGATCAATTGATTTAAAAAAATTAAATAGGACGCAATCTAAAGCATGATGCAGTTAACTCACGAGCTGGGGGGCCAGGAGGCACTATACTTCCTGAGTGTGGAGGCCAATGACCAGAGTCATAGGACACCATGTGGATGATTTAAAATGTGAGTTTTTCCCATTTTGCCCATGTGTCCATATGACTGACATCCAGGGAGAGACACCACACCTCAGAATGACTCCTTCAGATTAGCTATCAAACCAGTATTTTGGTTTTCTGTATGGTTTCTTAAGAGTGCAAATGTCCTGGCCAAGTTACAGTATGTTCTTACCAAAATTTTTCCATACAACTAAAATGACAAGATATTTTTCCTCCCTTTCCTGTCATTAAATTGTAATGAAATGTTGATGGCCTTGCTCTTATAGTTACCATTATCACTATGGTGATACTCTATACATTTCAAAAGAAGAAAACCATAGCAGTCCAGTGTATAACATTATTTTATAAAGGTCCTCTATCAGAAGTAGAAGGCAAATTTGTTTTGCCAATCTAAATGCTGAATAAATAACTGTGTACCTACTATGTACTTAGTTCAGTGTGGGCTGGAACAATAATCTTCCTGTTAGGCGCACAATTTAATCTACTTGATGGTTTGCATGGCATTCCTGCAAAGCTTTTTTACAAGAGTGAAAATCTATTTGAATCTCCTGCAACTGTGGAGAGTTGGAAGGTTAGGTACTTACTCCATTTTGTGAAGTAAGACTGCGGCAAACACTACCGGGTGCCTACCCACCACTCCTTCATTCCGCCATCCCATCTTCATTGCTGACAAAAGCCTGACTGTGTTTGAGAGAGAAACTGCTCTGCCTCCGTCTAGGTTCTTGTTTCCACCAGCCCTGCTGCTGGGGGTAAGTGCTACAGTTCAGACTCATGACTCATAAAAAAGAAATCTGCTGGGGTTTCTGGGACATCTTTGTTTGCATGTTTGTTGGTTCTTGCTTGAAGGAACCGACACAGCTATCTCTGTCCTCCACTCTCCTTCCTGCCTTGCATGTGAATGTGAGGACGGGAGCTGCCATAGCCATTATGTGACCAGGAAGGAAAAGCCAAAAAACAAAAAACAAAAGAACCCAGAAATATTTGTTCATCAGCTTACTTCTGGACTTTGTTGGGTAAAAATATAGACTGCTATGTGATTAAAAGGCTACAGCTGAATTGTGTGTTACGTACAGCCAAATGGATTCCTAGCTGAGACTGAGAACTAAATGTTTAAATATTACATTTCCAAGGTCACAAAATCTATAAGGGGCACAGATAAGACAACTTAAGGCACTTACTCTTTACACTTTCCAAAAATAGTCAATAGTCAATAACACTTGCTCGTTCAATAGTCAATAACACTTTGCCCAGTGTTTACGAATGGCCAGTGTGTGGAGTTGACACAGATGAATAGGACACAGTACTTCTACTTGATTCAAGCCAAGTCTCAAACATGTAAACAACTGTAGACAGTAGACACGTTATAGGAACAACTATGTAGACCAAACCAGGCCAAATCCAGTTTGTGACCTCTGATGTAGATGATACTTGGGCAAGACTCTGAATATAAAGAGATGTGCCAAATAGAAAGGAGAAAAGTGTCATTTAGGCTTAAAGTACAGAAGAAAGGGTGGAGCTAGAAATTATTTTGTATAGTTTCTGTGTACTTGAACTTGAGTTTCTCCTGAAAAGTGGAGTCTGAGACCACAGCTTGCATGCATGTAATTTATTTTGAGATGCAATCCAGGGAATAGGGGTAGAATCTGGGAAGAATGAAGCAAAGACAGGGGAAAAGCCAATACAAGGGTGAATTATCAAGTGAGACCCCACTTTGCTGGGACTCTCCGAGGATACACAAAATGATCTACCCCAGGGCTGGAAATGGGAGTGCTAAACCTTAGCTCTTATCCTCCACAGGTCAAGGGTTGCCCCATGTTAACTATTGTGTACTTTCAAGTTTTCACATGTGCTAATGTCAAGAAAGTTCTCAACAGCATCCTTGCCTTCCTTCCAGAAAAGTCCTGGGGTGGAAAGCAAGAAATAAGAGGAATAGCTGAAATGCAACACTGTTAAGTTACACCTATAGGAAGCTGGTCTCTGCAGCTGAAATAAAAGGTTCACCAACAGAATCTGAGTCCTGGCACAAAACGGAGTTTTATACTCCGTGATATGGTTATAGTGGAAGAGACAATGTTTGGAGAAGAAAGAGAAAGGTAGACAGGGATTTGGTAAGAATAGGCCTTAAATTCTTTTAATGTTTTATTTTCAAGTAATCTCTACACTCAACGGGGATTGACTTCACAACCCTGAGAGGAAGAGTCACATGCTCTACCAACAGAACCAGCCAGGCATCCCAAAGCCTGGAATTCTTATAGGAATAAGTTCTTAATACTGGAGTTCTTCATCCTCCTTAGGGTACACCACTGAATTGTATGCGGAGGCTTGTTTATGTGAATGTGGGTATGCATTTTTTCTTAGCGGGAGGTCTTAGAGTTTCTGAGGGCTCAGTTATCCAGAATAGGTTAGAAACTCCTGCACTGAGTAATAACCAGAGTAGAGATAAGAAAATATTGGGTTGGAGTTCACATTTCAATTTTTTCTAATTGGTAATGTTTCATGCTTCTTGAAGGTATAGTTTAGAAGGCTAATGTCAAAGATGTGCTTAGCCTCTCTGGTTAGCACTCTGAGATGGATCTCTGAAACACGCAGGGGTCTCTAAATGGAAAACTGTGGTGTGATCATATTGTTGCTCTTAAACATCACTGCTAAGTGCTGATCATTTGTAGACTTCTATATATCATCTCATTTTATTTTTACATGATTTCTGTAATAGTTAATGATAGCATTAGTGCTAGTTTCTGCCCAACTGAACTCTTAATGCTCTTGTTACTGAAATGTCTTAATATTTTCTTTTTTCTAGGGAAAAATATATCCATGCCCCAAACTTATGGTTGAAATTGAGGTGCTAGATGGTTGTCTAGAGGAGATATTACATTCTTTCCAAGCCAAGAATTACAAGGTGTACTGTTAGATGCACCAATGAGCTGTATATAAGTGCATGGATGAGCTTAGAAGTCAAGTTGGGAACAGCCAAAGTTACTTGAGTTTCCCTGGGGAAGAACTCCACGCATCTCCCAATAGGTACAACACAGACACGGTTCACCCTTATTGAAGCCTCTCTCTCTTCCTCAGCTGAGTGCATTTTCTTTTTCAGTTGCAAATTAGCTTGCATTAGTAGGACAACGTTGTTCAAACACCACAGATGTTAAAACTCTAGAATTACACTGAGGGCCACAAGATGTTTACCCAAGGGAGGACAGAAGCAGAAGAACAGGGGAACTGAGATTAGCTGAGGGACAATGAGTCACACCATCCCTCCCACCCTCCCTCTCTGGGCATTCACTAACTGAGAAGGGCAAGAGTAGATATTCACGTTATTTATGTTGTTGTCATCACTCTTTGCTGAGCTACTTGAATTTACATAAGTTAAGTGGAAGTCTGAGTGACTCCTTAGATTTAGAAAGAGTATTAACAGCTAACACTTACTAAACAAGCAAAGCACACTACACATTTTAATGAATTTAAGCCACTCTAAGGGGGAAGTGCTATTATTATCCTCATTCTACAGATGGGGAGGGTGAGGTGCAGAAAGGTAAGGTAACTTGCCTGTGCAGGTGCATACCTAGTAAATGGAAAGTGGGTACTGTGCCAGACAGACTGGTTGTAGAATCTGTGTCCTTGACCAGACCCTGGTGTGTATGAATGTTGGGGGAGGAGCAGTAGAAAGAGAGGACTCCATTTTTCTTACCATAAAGTTTTTGAACAGGTTGGGAATAACTACTTTAATACAATTTGACTGCACAGATGAGGAAACCTAGACAAAATGAGGTGCCTGGTACAACCATTGTGGGATTAAAAGGCATGGTAAAATGTGTGGTGGCTCAAAAGATATCCACATCCTAATCCCCGAAATCTATGAATGTTGCCTCGTGTCGTAAAATGGGATTTGCGATGTCATTATATTTAAAAATCTTGAAAGGGGCTATTACCCTGGACTATCCATATGGGCTCTAAGTGTTATCTTGAGGGTCCTTATGAGAGGGAGGCAAGAAGGTCAAAGGAATAAGAGAAGTAGGAGATGAGATCATGGAAGCAAGAAGGTGGAGTGATGTGAGTTAAGGAAGGCAGGAAGCCTCCAGGAGATTGAAAATGCAAGGAAACCGATTCTTCCTTAGAGCCTCCAGAAAGAACCAGCCCTTGACTTAGCCCTGTGGAGCGAATTTTGTACTTCTGATCTCTAGAACTTTAAGAGAACACATTTGTGTTGTTTCAAGCCACTAAATTGTTGGTAACTTATTACAGCAGCCATAGGCAACTTAATAGAGGGTTTCTTGCTGTTATTATGTTTTGGTTGAACAGTTTGCTTGACCTCTGTTACATCACATTCATATTCTGAGTTACATTAACTTGAGAAGAATAAAACTTTCTTTTAAAAGATACACTACAGTTCACTTTTCACTAATTCAAGTTTACCTTCCCCTGATTCTTCCTGATAACTGATATTTTAGTGTTCTTCCCTATGACTCTTCGACTATACAGTTCAGTAAGAGGATACACAAATGGCCTGGGTTGATTCCCTGGAGGTGACATTTCTTTCATTAGCTAACCATGCCTAAGGCCTATTTAAAGCTATTTGTATGGAATTTAAGAGAAGCTGATTAGAAACCAAAATGTGTTTATTGATATTCATGGTTCATTCATTGATGCACTAATTAAGCTAATGTTTTATTAAGCATCCACCAAATGTCATAAAGTCAAGCAAAAAGACTTAGGGGACCAAATAATAATACAAGTGATACCTGATCCCAGAGGCTTCTCAGCCATGAGACAGACGTGGTCTCTTCAGTTTCATGAGGCTACTGATATATTTTTAAAAATGAAGATATGACAAGCATGTTTTGTTTTCCATGTTAAATATTTATATGCAACAAATGCTTTTTATACACATAAAACAATGTGACATAATTATGCCCTGCATGTAATGATGATGAGACTTATACACTATACTATCTCAAAGTGCTCTGCAAAGCAATGTCGTACAGTAATGGACCTAAGTTTCAAGTTATATAATGAATGCCAGCTGGTTCTAATCCTGTCACTGTGTCCCTGACTCTTTGTATATGCTTGTTTGCAGACAAGGTCAATTTCTAAATTTGCTGCCCTTTATGAATGTGATGCCTGGGACAAATATTCCTGCATAACCCCAGTTATTTACTATCAAATTAGAATAAATTGCACACAGTCACCAGTCATATAGTTAAGTGTATGCAGATACAATTCAAAGTTTCTATTCATATCTATAAACTAGTCAAAACCACAGATTCCATCAACTTTGAGGGGAAATATACATGTATCCTTCTAGGTCCTCCATTCCAAAACATTCCTGGAGGACATTTGCTGGTGGATCTTCCAGCATTGCCAAAGACTTAAGACCAAACAAGTTTTAGGGAAGGTTCTGCCTGTGGAAAGCCCTGGCCCTGAGATTCAGCAAGCCTCAAGAGACTGGGTCTGGAGGGTTTGGGTCTGTCCAAATCCCTCCCTTGAAAAGAATATTATAAATATTATAAGCTGATAAATGTTTGGTTTACAGTTTTGATATCTGAGTCCAAATACTGATGACAAGGAGAAAAATACAATTAAAAGACATTTTAAATTCTTAGTTTGCCATAAATTTAAAAGTTAGTGAGCTCTTTGTTTCACATAAACTATTTTTAGATTCAGTTGGCAAGCCATATGGATGTATTTCTAGTTCTTTATTTCTAGTATGGTTTTATTAAAAAACACAGATTAACGCTAGAGCTTTCAAATTAGTTCAGATTTCAGTGCTAGCCATTTAGATGCTCCCAAGATGCTTTCAACACTCTCATTTGCCCACATGGAGAGAAAAATCTTTTTCTCTCCCGATAGCACCTTGGAACCACACCTGCCTGTTTAAAATCAGGCATACAAAAGAGGAAATGCTGATAGATTTGGTGCTGTCTAGACAAGTATACTGATGTGCCATGTTGGGCTGGTGGTTGCCATGGTAATAAGCAAATAAGCTCTTACACTCTGCTAAATAGTGGGTTGTGGATGCCTCCTTTACAATAGGCAATTTTCCCTCCCTTGAAATGGGGATTGCCAAAAACAATCCGCCTAACTCTGAGACATGGAATCATGACATCCAACAATGTTTTAGGTTATAAGATGAATGCTGCACTCTAATGTTCCTTGTCAAAGTAATCCATTTTCTTTGCCATTTGTCAGCATATTAACAAGTTCCTCATTATGTAGCAGAGGGGACTGAGTCTAAGAAACTGTAAGTGGGCAGGAAATTCAAAGTGTTTTCACTTGCTTCTCTAAATAACAGCTTTGGAGTCTTTCACTCATTAGAGTTGTGCCTTTCTTTCATTCAGTCAATACTTGTAAATTTCCTACTCTGTACCAGGCCTTGCACTAGCCGCTGGGTGTACTAATTTGGATAAGGGGCTACCTTTTTCCTCAGGTTGCTGATGGTTTAGTGGGTAACACAGAGAAACCAAGCATTCCAAGGCAGATTTGAATAAGTGGGACATGTAACATGGAGGATGCTTCTGGAACACGTAGATATGGCACAGAACTCTGTCCTGGAAAGTCAAGGAAAGCATCCTGGTGCATAATAGTTAGTCTGAAGGAAGGTAGGAGGATTCCAAACAAAATGGAGAAAAGCATACCAAGAAGAGGAAACAGGAGCTTCACACCCCAGGGGACAGGATATTAACACTGCATTCCACTCAACACTAGAAATTGAGGGAGAAATGTGGGTTGTAATAGGCTGTGTGAGGGAGGGGAGTCAGGAGAGGTGAATCTTCACAGGTAGGTGAGGTTCTAATCATGAGAGCCCAGCTATGTTCAGAGTTTTGGACTTTATCCTGAAAGTACTGAGGAGTCAATGAAGTGTTCAAGCAGAGGAGTGACACTTTAGAAAAGTATTTCTAATTGCAGCACGGACAATGGGTTGGAAGACAGTAAGGCTGGAGGCAAGAAGAAAAATTAAATAGGCTTTTGTAGTAGCCAACAGCTCGTCAAACTTAAGGGTCTCTTCTGAATTATTATCCTTTCTATTCATGGTGAAGACTGTTAAGTGGTCCCCTAGTATCTATGCTTCCCCTTTTATACAGTAAATAGTTAAAATTCAATAGGACACATAGCTGCCCAGCTGAAGATTTAAATTTCCCAGATGCCCTTGTAGCCAGGTGTGGCCATGGAATCTAAATTGATTTGTGTAGCTTCCAAGGCAGGCCTTTCCCATTCCCCTTTTCTTCCTTCCGGCAGGCTTGAATACAGATGTGACAGCAGGAACTGCAGGAACTCACTGAGATTATGAGAAGGAAGCCTAGTGTCTTGGTTCAGTCTGTTCTAATGAAGTACCACAGACTAGGTGGCTTATTAACAACAGAAATTTATTCCTCACAGTCCTGGAGTCTGACAGTCCCAGATCAGGGTGCCAGCATGGTCGGGTTCTGGTGAGAGCCCTTTTCATGTTGCAGACTATTGTCTTCTTGTTGTAACCTTACATGGTGGAAAGGGGGCAAAAGAGCTATCTGGGGTCCCCTTAATAAGGGCTCTAATCCTGAATTATCTATTATCTAATCACTCCCCAAAGGCCCCACCTCCTAATACCATCACATGAGGGGTTAGGATTTCAACTTATCAATATTGGGGTGGGAGGGGGGCAGACACAAACATTCAGTCTACCTCACCCAGTGTTAGGAGGCAGAGCAATTAAACAAAATGAGCCTGGGACTCTGATGATTGTGGAATCACCAGACCTGCCCTGAAACATTTCATGGTGCCATTTAGAATTCTCTGTTATAGAATCTCAGCCAGTATCCTAACTAATAACACTGTCTTAATGTCATCTGACAGTTTTGGGAGCTAGTCATTTTTCCTATAAACTGTTTACTGCCTCGTCTTCATGGCAGATCCTTATCTATTTATCTAATCTATCTATCATCTCTGTTCTTCCACTTCTCTGACTACTGTCTATGTAGTCGCTTTCTTGGATTCTCTTTGTCTTTCTACCTCCTAATGTATGTAGGATTTAAGGTTCTGTTCTACACTTCTCCACCGGGGGACTCATGATTTTATTCAGTGCAAAAGACTTCCGATTTTGTATTTTAGCCTGATCTTTGGCTACACTAATATTTTCAGAAGCCTGCAGCACATTTCCATTTATGTCTGCAGATACCATTTGCAAATCAACATGTCCCCTCACCCACATGGTTCTGTTTCCTAGGCCAGTCATTTCTTCCCAAGGCAGTGTCACTTTTTCCCCTATTCTGTCAGCCCTCAAGTCTTACGACTCACTTGAACTGCTTCTCCTCTCCTTCATCTCTCATCTCTAACCTGTCCCTAAACTTTTTTGCTTTGGTTTGTCTCAAAAAATTTTGTATTTGGTCTTGTCACCATTGCCGCCACTATTTAATTGGGTCTTTATGGCCAGGCCTCCAACTTCCATTCTCATCCTTTACTATCCTGTCCTGAATATGTAACACTTGAACAATTTCTTAAATTACTATTTTTCCCTTTCCTTCCTCAAGAAAGGAGGATAGAGGGTGTCTAGGCTTTATCACCCTGGTCCCAAACCTGTGTCCTGAGAAAGAGCATAATGCAATGAGAGCATATTGAACGAGAGCTTTAAGTGTCTAAGAGAATAGGGAGTGAATGACTAATCTATTGATCACTGGGTGTGTGACCTTGAGAAAATTTATTTGCCACTCGAAGCTTAAATAGTCACATGTATAAAATAGAGATGGTAAGAATCCATATCTGGAGATTATTGAGACTCAAATGGGTAAATGATCCTTATTTTGATGTTGTCACCAGCAAGACCCCAAGAGCTGGCCTTTACTGCTCACCTGCTTGTACTTACTAACTTCTGTCATACACTTCCCCTAAGATCTTCTTTCTAACTTCCCTCTTAACTCAGGCAAATGAAACCCAAAACTATCCCCCAGGCAATGGAGACTGACTGCCCTGACAAAAATCTCCCTGGGCCCAGACCACCCAGGCCAGGCTAAACCTGACTCAAGTCTGCACAGATGGACCATAGAGTGACCAATGAATGGCCTACAATTACCTTTACCTTATTATATTACTCAAATCCCTGCCCAAGGAGGATCTCAGTTTCATTTATGTAACATACAATGTATGTGTAGACATGTTTCCTTAAGGTGCATGTGAGATCTCCTGCCCACCTCTGCATAGGATGCTTGAGCTTTCCTATCTAGATACTCATCCTAACCTTAAACAAAAGGAATCCATTCACCCTCTCTGGGGGAGTCACGGCTTTGGAAGCCATTCACTGTGATCTCCTTTTTTGCTGCAAATAAAAGTTTTCTTTGTGTGACAACTCAACCTGGTGCAGTTTCTGACTCACCAGGGAGCAAACTCACATTGGTTGGGTTACAATGTCTGGCACATGAAAGTTGCCATTAAATGTCATTTCCCTTCGGGGCCACTATAGTCTAGTGCTACTCTATCCATCACATCTAAGATCCACTTTTTTCTGCCTCATTTAGTCTGACTGTGCTCAGTCCCATCTCTTTGCCTCTGTTCTACCCATAAGAAATGTATTTTCCTTATTTTAATTCCACAAATATTTATGGATAATGTTTTATGTGCCAGGCATTGTTTCAGCCACTTCCTTAAATCCTACTCATCCTTTTTGTTGTAGTCAAGTTCCATGAAGCCTCTGCAGATACACTGGTGACCCTAACAGAATGTTCTTCTCTCTGAACTGCTATTGTCCTAACTCTACTGCACCTGGTTGTTCTCTAGTTGTTTTCTGGCCATTTCCTCGCATAGTCTATAAGCTAGTAGAGTGTTGGAGAATTTATTAATTAAACCCCTTCCCATTTCCAGCTTGGTATCTCTTCCCTAATAGGAATCAATGACAAATACTGTTGCCTAATAAATTAATTTTACTCTAATGTCTATGGCTTAGAAAAGAAATCTCTTTAATTACTCAGCTCTAACTTAAAAAAAAAAAAAAAAAAGTTACAGCCATACTAGTGAGTTATACAAGTCATTATTACCTGGCTACATAAGTATGTCAGAGACTTTAGAACTATCTTTTTAGCCTTTTCCCCCCAAACTGAATATTTGTGATAAAGACTTAATGTCCTGCAAAACATGAATCCATTTCCTAAGGATTTCTTCCTCTGGAGAAGTCAGGCAATCTGCTAATGAGCTTTCAGTCAGGAGACAGGAGCTCTAGAGATACCCTGGGGGATGGGCTGTCAACAGATTTTTTTTCTCCAAGTGGTGGGTGGAAGGTGAGAGAGAGAGAATTGAGGCAATGTTGTATAATTTCTCCACCTTCACATGTATAATCTCTTTTTCTGTATCTTTTGCTGCCATGCCAAAGCCCCACAGGGCACCTTATCATAATGTTATGCGACTGACCTATAGCTTCCTCAGGCTTTCTGCTACCCTCAGGCTTTCTTCACAACATTCTGACCTGAGGGGCAGTTGTGAATATTGCATGACCTCAAAGGCTAGAGATGTGTAGCATCTTAGAGCTTGTCAGACCTACTGTCACCCTGGCTTGTCATCACCTCTCTTGGGAATTTGAATTTACTTCAATTGAAACAAAAAGATATTTATGAAGTACCTATTATGAGCAAAGCATGCTCTGGAACAGTATAGTTAAAGTCAGGAGTCCTGGGTTCTGGTTCTATCCTACCACTCCCTTTGGGACCTTGAGAAAACCCTTTCCATTTGGGGGGCCATATTTACTTTACTAGTAAATTAGGAGATCCTTCTTTAAAATACTATGTTCTGTGATGCAGTAAGTGTCATTGTTTTTGCGGTGTGCAAATAGGACATTAAGACATTATAACCAGGCATCAAGAACATGTGCTCTGGACTCAGATCACCAAGGTTCAAATACTGGCTCCACTTTTTTAGTCATTGTGTGCCCCTGAGCAACTCACTAAACTTCTCTGTGCCTAGATCCCTCGTTGTAGACATAATAGAGTGCCTCCCCTCAGAGGTCTGTAGTAAAAACTGAAGGACAAATAAAGAACTTGATACAAAGGGGCATGAAGAAGCTGCCTGGGGGTGACGGGAGCATTCTTTATCTTGTTTGTGGTGGTGGCTATACTACTGCACACATTTATTAAAATTCATAGAACTACACCCAAAAAGGGTGAATTTACCTTAAAAGACCCCAACTTATAAATAAAGGCCCGCTGTATTATTCCAACTATAGAATATTCTGGAAAAGGTAAAGCTATAGAGATAGTAGAAAAATCAGTTGTTGTCAGGGATTTGGGGATGGGGAGGCAGGGATGGATAGGTGGAGCATAAGGGATTTTTAGGGTAGTGAAACTATGCTGTACGATACTGTGACAGTAGACACAAGTCATTATACGGTTCTCAAAACCCGCAGAAAGTACAACACAAAGAGTCAACCCTAATGTAAGCTGTGGACTTTAGGTAATAATAATGGGTCAGGTTGGGTTCATTGATGATAACAAATGTACCACATGAATCCAAGATGTTAACGATAGGGACATGTGTGAAATCCCCTTAGTTTCCACTCAAACTTTCTGTAAACCTCAAACTATCCTAAAAAATAAAATCTATTAACTTGTTTTTAAAAAGGTCTTTCACGGAAACAAGCACTTAGTTACTATTACTATTCCTTCCTTTGAAAACAACAACAAAGGATTTCTTTCTTAAAACCATGCCAAGGCACCTGGGCCTGGGCTACCCCTTGCAGGGGGAACAGAGCACATAGATGGGAAACAAAGAGCAGCCTCTCCCAATACAAACTTCGTAAATACTGATTTTTTTTAAGGTGAATATAAACTCATCAATATCTCCTCTCTGAGCGTCTAAGGCCTGAACTGCACGGAAGCTGCTCTTTTCTCCTGAGCTGCTCATGTTCTCCATGATTCAGCCACAGATGCTCTTTCTCATTTTGTGATTGTGTCTGCTATTTTACCAAGGCACTGAAGACATGGAACAGCCAATTAAATATCATCACATTTTCAGTGCCCTTGGGAAAGCCATACAGGAAACAGACTGTGTTTATATCTCACACCTCTGGGGAGGCTGCATAAGCTGAAAGCAATGTAGGATTTTTCCTTCTCTTTATTCTCAAAGAAGAATTAAAAACAAAAATCCAAGCCACACAGCCACCCAAAACAAACAAAAAAATAGTTTCAAATATAGAAACACTCTCCATGATGAATATGCATGTGGAAAAATTGTCCTAAAGTCTGTGAAAAATCTTACCGAAGCCTGTTTCATCTGAGGGGCTCAGCAGCTTTTGTTGCTCTGGGCTATTGGAGCACATACACCAAGTTCACCCCAGCATGAGCATGGGACCAACCCTGCTTGCGCTCTGCTGGGCAGTCCCTTGCAGGGTCTCCTGCCAACGGAACCCCGGTTGATGAGCTCACAGTGAGAAGTCTACGTGCTCCCTAGTCAGAGCCTTGTATCCCAGGCTCACTGTGATAAGGACTCTCTGGGGACCATATACACACTACATAACCTCCATGAGCTTCACGTGCTTCACTGGTAAGGCATGCGGATTAGACTAGAAAATCTCTAGGGTGCCTTCCAGCCCCATCATCCTTTGATTCCTAATTCCTACTGGGGGTTTCTCCCAATCTGGAGTACTACACTAAAATGTTTATAATCATTAATTAATTCATCTATCTATCCATCTATCAATTTCTATTTTTAATTTTATAAGACATGAAAATGGGGGAAAAAAAAGCAAAAAAAAGCAAAAAAAAAAAAAACCACCTCACTTGACACGTACGGCCAGAATCCTTTTGATTACCATCTCCATTACCTTTCTTTCCACCCCTTCCCAGAAATAACCACTGTTATTACTCTGCTTGCAGTCTTCCAGAACTTTTCACACCCCTATAGATGCATAGAAAAATAGGCAGGATTGTTTTTGGGTGTTTTACATAAATCATACCACTTTGTTTCATTCTGCAATTTGCTTTATCACTCAATAATAGGTCTTAAAGATCTCTCCATAATATGCCTCATTCTTTTTTAATAGCTAGGTGTCATTCCACAATATGAGGACTGCTGCTTATTCATCCATCCCCTTACTGGTAGGTATATAGGTCACTGCATTTTTTCACTAATACAAAAAATGGTACAACCAATGCCTGCTGGTACATGAGTGAGTGCATTTCTCTAAGCTGGATATTAATAAATGGAATTGCTGAATTCATTAATTAGTGCTTATTTTCATATGTACAACTAAATTGTTTCAGAAAGTGTCTGTACCAAATGACATACCCATAGGGAATCCATTTTCATGGTGCCATATGGAATTATGGCTAAAAGCACAGGATCTGAAGACAGACTGCATGCATTCACCCTTGTACCACCACTAATAGCTCAGGACCTTGGTCAAGGTAATTTCTCTGTAGCTCAGTTTCTACGTATGTAAAATAGGAACAAAGCATTATCTTCATGACCAGTGGTTTTGAGGATTATTAGCACAGTTGCTGGCACATAGTAACTACTCCATGCTAGCTTTAATCATCATCACTTAAAAAAAATTTTTTTTACATTTATTTATTTTTGAGAGACAGAGAGAGACAGAGCATGAGCAGGGGAGGGGCAGAGAGAGAGGGAGACACAGAATCAGAAGCAGGCTCCAGACTCCAAGCTGTCAGCACAGAGCCCAACACAGGGCTTGAACCCACAAACCGTGAGATCATGACCCGAGTCAAAGTCGGATGCTCAACTGACTGAGCCACCCAGGTACCGCCATCATCATTTTTACTAAAGCTTTGGTTTGAGATGCTTCAAGCTTCTTTACCAAATGGGTAGGCCTTCCCACCTCCCAAATCACTCCATGAGTCAGGATTTTTCCAGACCCAGAGGTTAAATGCCTGCTGGGCTCATTTAACTCACACTTCTGATTCCTTCTCTGAAGTGAAGCCAGCAGGGCCCTGACTGACAGGCCGCCAGTGCCTGTTTGTACAACAGTTTTTGCTAATGTAAATAGCTAAATGCAAACTGCAACATCTAAGAACCTTCAGGGGATTTGAGGACATTCTTGGAGGAGGCTGATTTCATTAATATTACAGAAGCAGAACACCTTGGACACAGGCCACCCTGACCCCACATGCAAGGCCATCCCTGGGGTATGAATGAGGACAAATTGTACAGGACCACTCCTCTCCAGTGGTGCTTTTATGCAGGTAAAACCAGGCTATAATGAATGCCAAAGGCAGCTTGGAGGGGAAAAGAAAGGTGAAAGAAAACTATTTGCAACTGTAAAGATGTTTGTAAATAGACATAAGTCTTGTTTCCTTTACCCTATGTTTTGAAACCGACCTGAATAACAACAGATTATAGATGAGCCAGCTTTGGTTAATTTGCTAAACACCAGCCGGAGAGGTCCCTCTCAGTCTGTGTGTCTGTCTGTCTGTCTCTCTCTCTGGTTGTATGCTAGTCCTCTTACCGTGGAGGGAGGAGGAAGCAAGGTAGAGGATCTGGGGTGTTTCTACTTAGGGTCCTGTCTGCCCACATAGACAATGCCTCCAGAGATCTAGCTGTGCTGTCCCTGTTTTCAAGTGAATATAAAATATGAACATAGTTTTTTTTTTTTAACCTATCTTTACAGAAAAATATACTGATGCCCAAAGAGTTAAGTTCACACAGAGAGTGTCAAAGCCACAATAAGCCCTAAGTGTCTTGTTTTGCAGCCCAATGTCCTTTCCATACATAAAGACAACTAAAAGCAAATTCACAACCTTATATTGAGGCTCCTAAGGCATGAATTCATTCTTGGACAGTTGCCTTGAACTTTGGTCTTTCATAAAAAGTACTGTGAAGCAGTATGGTGGGTGATTAAGAACAAAGATTGGGACTATCGCCAACTTCACTCAATCCCAGAGCCCACACTCTTAACTGCTTTCCACACTGCCTTTACTAACAGGAACACAGTACACCCTTAGCTCAACTATCTGACGACCTGTCAGTGCCTACTGGTACCCAAAGAATCACCATGTTGATTGTCAAGGCATCTAAATTTGCCTACTTTATGGTATCAAGATGACAAATACGAAATGGATTGAAAGATTTTGTCCAGAGTTATCAAAAGAACATTTAAACTTAAGTCTTTATCTTCTTTTCAGCTTCCTTGCGACAAAAAAGGAGATGATAAGTATACGCATTGTTTGATTGATTGACTATACTTTCAATATACAGCTGTTGTCAACTGTGTGGTAGATTGTTTTTGTAAGTTTGATACCAACTTCTATATTTCTTAATTTTAAGTTCTTTTGTTTCTGTATGTTTCAATTTAATCTCTTCCTAATTTTTCTATTTATAGAAACATGCTAGTTAAATATTGCTGCACGTTGATAAAACACAGATGTAATAGGAAATTTCCACAGAATTCAAAGAGCATGTGCTGGATTTCCAAATGGAAGCTGGCCTGCACATTTTCTTGGAAAGCAGGGTTGGGAGTGCCAAGAGTAAGCATGGAAGTCTTTAGATGAAAGTGACTGCTTGTCACCCCTACACTGTGGGACATAGAGGTCACTACATCAGAAGTTTACCTGGGGAGGAACTAGACCAGGCACTGGGGCCACTGAGTGCAAAGCTGTGTGGTACTGCCTTCACTAAAAGCATAAGGAACACTCATTACAGACTAGAGAATCGAATCTCAGTTGCTAACACAATGGATAGTTGTTCAGTGCAGATTATGGTTCTCCTTCTCTGAACTTTGACCTTAAAATCAGTACCACATAACTTAGCATTTAGTGAAAAATTGAGCATATACTCAATACTCCCTGAATCAAACTCTAGTAGCTTCATATGATTTGGTTTTACCAACCAAATAAGCCTTAAGCCTCTTGAGTGTGTGGATCACATGTTATTCTAACCTTAGCCAGGTGTTAGGGGGCTGGGTGTAGGGTAGGCAAGCAATAAAAATATCTGATTACTGAGGCACCTGGGTGGCTCAGTCAGTTAAGTGTCTGACTTCAGCTCAGGTCACGATCTCACGGTTTGTGAGTTCGAGCCCTGGGTCGAGCTCTGTGCTGACAGCTCAAGAGCCTGGAGCCTACTTGATTCTGTGCCTCCCTCTCTCTCTATCCCTCCCCGACTAGTGCTCTGTCTCTCAAAAATAAATGAATGTAAAAAAAAAAAAAAAATCTGATTACTAAATTGTCTTTCTTGGGACAAAAGAAATTCCTTGAGCTGGTTTCTGTTCACTACACTCTGAAATATAAACTCCATGAATAGATGCATTTTTGGCTGTCTTGTTCATCCCTAGATCCCCAGTTACTAGAAAAGTGAATAGAACATAGTAAGAACTCAATAAAATATGTGTTGAATGGAAAAATAAATGAATGCATGTGTGGCTTTTCATTGTCCCCTGGATGGCAGCAGAGACGAAATGGTAGCACAGAAAAGCAACAGGAAATGGCCACAGCCATTGCCCCAAGTAGCAGCCCTTCCAATGCCAAGCCTGAAATCAACTGAAAAGTATGTTAAAAATGACCCTTGTGACCCTCTACTATTTGAATCTACTTTAGAACATTTTAAAACACTCCTTTCAGGCTGCAACACCTAAAAATGAGAAAATGACTTAGAGCAATGGCTCTCAGGAGAGGTCCTTGGAAACAGCGTTAGCACCACCGAAAACTTGTTAAAAATCACATTTTCAAGCATTACATCAGAACTACTGAATCATAAATTTTGGAGGTAGGCCAGCAATAATAATAAAAATAATAATAATAATAATTATTATTATTATTATTATTTTGGAAAGAGAGAAAAACCAGGGAGAGGCAGAGGGAGGAAGGTCAGGAGGGAGGGAGACAGAGAGAGACAGAGAGAGAAAGAGAGAGAGAGAATCTTAAGCAGGCTCCATGATCAGCATGGAGCCCAACACAGGGCTTGATCCCACAACCCTGGGATCATGACATGAGCTGAAATCAAGAGTCAGATGTTCAAATGACTGAGCCACTCAGGCACTCCAGCAATCTGTGTTTTAATAGGTTCTCCAGGTGAGTCCAATCATGCTAACGTTTGAGAATTACTGACCTAGAAGTCCATGGTCCTTGTTTATGTAGCCCCCACTCCCAACCCCACCCCCGGACCCTCCACCAGTCTCCACAAAGTGAGATTCCTCTCGATTTTATTCCTTTTTATGTCTATCTACATGATCTGGATTTTCTGCAACCTAGGTCTTTCCAACCAAGTCCAGGTTGCCTGGTCTAGTCTCATTCTCTATGTCCCAAGAGCATCTGGTCCAGCTTTTGTCTGTGAGGAACAGGGTAACACTCATAAAGGGACTCTAGAAAAAAAGCTTTAGCAAAGTTTCTAAGAATTTGGGAGCTAGTAGGGACTTTGGGAATCTTAAGTTCTGAATCATTTGTTTTGCACATGAGGAAAATGAATCTCAAAGACACTAAATAATTTAGCCAAGACCAAAGACAGTTAAAAGATTAGAATTCAATCTGGTCATGTAGATTAGCCTTCCCCACCATTACTGCAAAATGTCCCACATACCCTTATATTTACATTTATGATGTATATTTCTAGAGCATCCAACACCAACAAGAGTACACAGAAGAACGTTTTTTTGTCATAATGTTTCTCACAAAAAACTCCATCTTCATTCCCATTTCCCACCAAGGAACCTTCAACAAAGTAAAAGGCCACATATGGATGACCAGCCAAAGGACTGGTCTTGAAAAATAAATGACCAACTTTGGACAAAATATCCTAAACATCTGCAGCTCTGGGGGTCAATTCTGCTGCCTACATGCTTCTGACAACATAGCTGACAGAGAATGTGAATTCTTGGGGCTGAAAGAAGTGGTTAAAGAGGTCATTTTGAATGCTTCAAATTATAGCATACTAAGCATCTCCCTTATCTCTCACCCACAAAAAAGCCCTTATCTGAGAAAGAGTCATTTTGAGCAAAGATTTTAGTCTTCAGCTGTTAGAGACTAAAAAAGGGACTCCACAGTACTAGGTAGACACTAGTTCTGGCTAGCCAAAGAAAATCTCAGGCACAATTGAAATGTTGCAGCTTAAGATCTATCCACAGAAAGGGAAATGCTAACAAGTTTGGACAGGAGAAATTGCTTTCAGAATAAAAAGTTTTGCCAAGGAAAAAAGCATATTTGAGTCAGAGATGAGAATATGCCAGGCAGCTGTGTCCCACAGCATCTCCTTTTGCTGTTTAGTATAAATTAGGAAACTGAAGCTCCTTAGAGGCCATGGGGAATGAAGCTAGGAAGACAGGTCTTAAAAGGGCAATGCTAATGAACCCATAGATCTGCTAGGGATCCAGAACCAGGCACAGCCTTTCCCCTGCTGGCTCACCCCTCTCCCACCCTGCCATACCTGTTGGTATTTATTTTTCCAAGGACTGCAAGAGGAGGTCAAGCCCGGCCATGCTGAAAACAGAATGGTTCCAGGAATCTTGCTGAGAAGTCCAAAAATATCTACCATCCCACAGGCAACTTTATCTGCCCAGTATTTTTTAATCAGGTCATCCGACTACTAACAGTGCCTGGTAATTTTTCTTGGGGCAGTGAACATAAACCTAAACTAATTCAGGATAATGTTGTACATTTTTATTAGTATTCTTACTTCTTATCAATTTGGATCTATAGGCTCACCAAATTTTCTTTCAGATTTCAGGTCTTTAGGCTCATTTACAGGACAGACCAACACTCTGGAGCCTTACTTTTGATTCTCCTATTACATGCAAGTTGCATAATCATGTTGTAAGTGAAAAATGATGTTGTAATGAAATCCTTCTAGGACTTCCAGGAATAAACTTTCTTAAATGGGGTCCAAGATGAAATAGCCTTACACTAAATTCAAGGCTTATAGCAACTATTTCAAGGCACCAGTGTGAGAGTGTGTGCACTTGGGAAGTAGGAGACACTCCCTTTGAGTTCTCTGTGTCCACAAATAATGCCACTGTCTTCTGCAGACTACACTGAAAACCTTGGCATCCCCTTGGACTGCCTCTTCCCATCACTTATATCCAACATTTCACCAAAACCTATCATGTGTTTCCTTGAAATATTTCTTTCATTTATACCTTCTTGTCCATTCTATTTGCACTTTAGTCCTGGGTCTCATCAGATAGTGCTTAGATTACTGCATAAATCTCCTAGCTAGCTTCCCAGATTCCAGCCTCTCCCTCCTTTAATCTGTCATAAATTCAGCTTCCAATCTATATAGAAAGGAAAAATCTTTTTTTGCCAATTTTTAGGGCAATATATAACAAGGTTCATATTTTATATTTTAAACAGTATTTCTTATTCTTCATCCAACATACAATAGACATCATTTTTTTTTTAATTTTTTTTAAACGTTTATTTATTTTTGAGACAGAGAGAGACAGAGCATGAACGGGGGAGGGTCACAGAGAGAGGGAGACACAGAATCTGAAACAGGCTCCAGGCTCTGAGCAGTCAGCACAGAGCCCGACGCGGGGCTCAAACCCACAAGCTGTGAGATCATGACCTGAGCCGAAGTCGGACGCTTAACCGACTGCGCCACCCAGGCGCCCCACAATAGACATCATTTTTAAAAAGCATAGTGAAAAATTGTTGTCTTAGGAAGGAATGAGATAATTCAGATGAAACATCCTTATGTATTCAGAAACATTATACCAATGTAAAGAATTAAAGAAAAAAGTCAGAAACACTTGAGAAACATTTGTAACAGGCTTATGCATAATTTTATGGTTCACTGTTTATAAAAAATGTCAACAATGAATGCTCCAGATATTGGATCAAGATGGTGCTCTGAGAACACACTTTTGCCCTAAATACCTAAACGTGACAGAAAAGAATCTGAAAATCCTGAAAATAAAGAAAAATCACAAAATGATTAGGAATCCTTGAAGAAAACCAACTAGAAAGGAATAATGGATAAAACCACAGCCTAGAATGCATTTAGAAGAGAACTGCTCTTAGAGTGGAAAATATCAAAGGCACCTGAAGCTCAGAGACTTCAGGTACAGAGATTAGGCAGTGTTCCTGTTAGAACTGCCTTGGTGGTAGCTTTGGATTCTGCTTTTGGAATAGCCAAATGTGTCGTGTTCCTTCTCTAATTTCTGTGTGGGCTAAGTGGTGGCTACAAAGGTCTTTGCCCCCAGGCTAATGCATGGGATTCTTGGGTAAGAAAGATGTGGCAGTGACTCTGGTGGCTATTTGATACATAAGGGGGAATGCTTGTGCTAATAACAAGGAGAAATCGATGCCACATACCTAGAATACTCAAGGCAAGCATAATTTCAGTGAAGTCTTTGATTTACCTGGAGCTAATTAGGCTCCATTCTTTTCTGTGCCCATTTTGTATCTTCTACAGATCTCCCTTATATCAACTATTATATTAAATCATATTTGATAACAGAAAGAGGCAATAACAAATATAAATGTCATTTTATGATTAGATTTCAGACCTATGAGAACACAGCAGCTTTTGTGTCGCTATAGAATACAACTCAAAATGCTTTTCTTTGGGTTTTCTTAGACTCTAGTCTAATAGGACAGCCATGGCTTATAATCAATTAAAGACAGACATAAAACTACCCATTGCATAATTATTTGCTTATAATTGCCACAAGTAAACAACGAAGAGAGCAAAATTCAAGAGACCAAGTGTAGCTCATCTAATCCCAACACAGAGTAGGGTTTGCTAAGGTAATCAGGAGGCTAGATTATCTGAGGCATTAGAAGACTTATTAAATATCTTGATATTGATTCCAACAGCAAGGCCCTTGAAAGTTTTCAATCAGGGGTTGATATGATCTTATTTGCAATTATAAAAGATCACATTGGGTTATGGGTAGAAAGAGAGTCAAGAGAAGCAAGAATGAACCCTAGCAGGCCAGTTAAAAAGCTGTGGTAGTTGGGTGCCTGGGTGGCCCAGTTGGTTAAGCATCTGACTTCAGCTCAGATCATGCTCTCAAGGCTTAGTGAGTTTGAGCCCTTTATGGGGCTGTCTGCCATCAGCACAGAGCCTGCTTGGCTCAGAGTCATATTGTTCACTGCTCTCTCTGTCCCTCCCCACTAGCTCTTGCTCTCTCTCTCTCTGTCTCTCTCTCAAAAAAATAAAAAAAAAATTTTTAAAAAAAGCTGTGGTGGTATTCAGGTGAAAGTGGTGGTGGTTAGGTGCAGAATGATGGTAGTAGAAATAGATAAAGTTGAAAAACATAAAGAATAAGAATTAAAATCAAGGAAATTTGGTGATGGAATAGATGTAGAGAGTGAATGAGAGAGAATGATCTCCTGGTCTCTCTTTGGTAGTAGTGCCATTCATGGAAGTATACTACACTAGAAGAAAAAAAGAGACTGAGTTCAGTTTTTCATGTGCTGAAGGTGAGATCCCCATAAAACATCCAAATGGAGAGGTTGAAGTAGGAAGTTAAGTTGCTGGATCCCCAGGCTTGGAAGTCAGAAAAAAGGTCTGTGCTGAAAGTATACATTTGGAAATTGTCCTTTTCCAGAAGGTTGAAGACTTGAGCATAGATAATTTTGCTTAGAGAGAATATTAGTAAGAAAAAAAGAAAGTCTAGAACTAAACCTTAAGAAACTAACACCTAAAGTTTGAGGCTAGGAGGATGAGACAATGAGTCTGAGAAATGGTAGCCAGAGAAGTGAGAAACTATGAGAGTGCAGTCTCACTGAATCGAGGGACAGTGATTTCAAGAAGCAATCATAATTAATGTTAATTGGTGATGAGAAGCTGAATAAGATAAAGACCTCTCCAATGATCTGCTATTCCTATCTAAAATGGCTCAGACACATGGCCAGCAAGCTGGTGCTAGCTTTCAACTGGAAACTCAGTTGGGACTGTCACTGGAATCCTCAGTTCTTCTCCATAAGGACCACTCTATGAGGACTGTTTGGGTTTCTTCACACCATGGCAACCTGCTCCAACAGCAAGTGTTCTAACATATAGGAAGTCTCTTAGGGTATGAGCTTAGAAAATGGCACAATATGTCTACTATATTCTATTGGTCAAGCAGTCATATTGTTCACCAAGATTTGATGGTCTGGGACATAGACCGCAATTTTTGAAAGACGATTGTCAGAGAAATCATGGCAGTTTTAGTCTAACATAGACGTCAATATTTGACATATACACTCTATTCATTACAACATGATTTATAAACAGAAAAGATTGGATATAACCTAAACAATCATCATTGGGATCCTAGTTAAGTAAATTTATTTAAATTTATAAAATAAAATACTAGGTACCCATTAAAAAACAATGGGGATACTTTTAATACGTTATGGAAATTTTAGTATGAGATGTTATTGGGTTCAAAAAGCAAGATTAGAACAGTTTGCATAGTGTGTTAGCATTTATGTAAAAGGAGGGAAATAGAATGCATTTGTACTTACTTGTATACGCATAAAACATCCAGAACATGCATACTCAAAGCATTATATCACCGCCAACAGAGCAAAACTTAGTTGTTGGGTGGGGGGAAAATTTTAATATTTTTATACATAAAGCACAGTTACATAGTGCAAAATCAGATATACACTATATCTGCATATTAAACTTTGGGTTTTTTTTTTTTTGTTTGTTTTTTAAATTTTTTTTTTTCAACGTTTTTTATTTATTTTTGGGACAGAGAGAGACAGAGCATGAACGGGGTGGGGGCAGAGAGAGAGGGAGACACAGAATTGGAAGCAGGCTCCAGGCTCTGAGCCATCAGCCCAGAGCCTGACGCGGGGCTCGAACTCACGGACCGCGAGATCGTGACCTGGCTGAAGTCGGACGCTTAACCGACTGCGCCACCCAGGCGCCCCAACTTTGGGTTTTAATATTTTTTAATATTTAATAACTTTGGGTTTAAAATTTTTCCTCATTTAATCAGGAAAAAAAATGTCTTCAAAGGCTGCTTGGTGGATTGATGATGAAAAAAGTTTGCGAAACATTGATCTAGGATATAAAGAAATGAGTCTAAATGGTTGTCTGAAAGGGTAGACATAGGTCACTGAAGTAAGAAAGCAATGAGAACGAGCATGTTTAAGTTGTACTCTTTCATATTGTTTGATATTAGAACCATGGGAAGATGATATCTACAAAAATTTAAATTAAAAATAAAATGTAAAAGGAGATTATCCTTTTTATTTAATCATAAAATATCACTGAATAGGAGCTCTTTTAGCAAAAATCACAGTATATATAAATCTTACACTAATAAGTCTACTCTGGGCAAGGAATTAATAAATTTCGCTTAGTTATCTTGAATATTCAAAAGGGAGGCTGGTAAAGTGACACTTTATGCCAAACTTTAAAAGTCAGTTATTATGATTATATATTCAAGGGAAACAGTTTTGAAAGACAGGTTAGTGTACGTACCTGCTTCATTGTGAATGGATAGAGAGCATGTTCCCATCCAAGGGGTGTGAGGGACCACTGGGGTTTTCTCAATGCTGAAGTGTTTCCTTCTTTTTTTTTTTTTAAATACTTTATTTTTAAGTAATCTGTACACTGAATGTGGGGCTCAAACTCACAACCCCAAGACCAAGAGTTGCATACTTCACTGACTGTGCCATCCAGGCGCCCTTAAAGTGTTCCCTTCTTCACACTCCAGGATTAGAGAAGCAGCTCTAAGATCTCGAGAGGTTAATACAATAGGAATAATAAAAGTCCTTAGCAACATATAGATTTGGGAAAAAATCTTTTAACATGTACCAATGGCACAATTTATGCTACAGAGGAATGTGGCCATGGAGAATGTTGGGCAATTTTCCTGTTGTTTAGCTTACCCATATAGAAAACTGGCTGAATAAACATGTCCTTGCTGTAATCTGTGCTCCTTACCACTGAAAATCCACAGTAGGATTGTAGCTCTTCAACTGCTACGGTCACCAGGGAAGGAGCAACATTAGACTTAACCCTGATATGTGGATGGCAGTATGTAATACTGGGAGCTGGACCATGTCCTCGAGGGAATCAGCCTCACCCAGTGTTGTAAGTAGCAGCCCACAACACAGGCCACATGGTGCTATTGTGCCACCAGGACAGAGTGAAATGATAAGAAATTTGGAAGCAGTGAACGTTTATGACTTAGCCTAATACTGGCCTTGCAAAATAGTGGCTATTTTGTTATCAGAGTTCCTATCTTCCTCCAAAGATCCCAGTTGATACTGATGAAGCTAACTTAATTGCATAGAAATTCCACAGAGACTACATGGACACAAAGCCCTGAAAATACAAAGCACACATAGACCATCCATCATTTTCCAGATTTACACCCAGGTCACTTTATGTGCAGCTCTGATCACAACTGTCTTTTAGAAAAGACTGAATACATGTGGTGCAGCCTAAACCGTAAGTTCTGTTCAACAATGTATACAAGCTAATGCTGAAAAGCACTATGGGGATACATAGCCACTCCCAGCCAACTTTGGATGCACTCCATTGCCTTGAAATATAGAGCTCTCTTGTGGGTTTCTCTATGGACACTCAGCTAGGAGTTGTTAGAAAGAGAATGGCGGGCTGCCATAACAAAATACCATACATTGGATGGTTTAAACAACAGAAATTTATTTCCTCACAATTTGGAGCCTTGAGGTCTGAGATGAGATGAGGCCAGAATGATCCAGTTCTGGTGAGAGCCCTCTTCCTGGCTTGCAGATGGCTGCCTTCTTGCTGTGTGCTCACGTGGCCTTTACTCAGTGCATTCAGAGAGAGGGAGTGGGGAAGCAAGGGAGCAAGGGAGCAAGAGATCTTCCTCTTCTAGTAAGACTACCAATCCTAATCATATTGGATTAACTAACCTTTATGACCTCTTAAAATTTTTTTAATGTTTATTTATTTTTGAGAGAGAGAGAGAGAGAGAGAGAGAGAGAGAGAGAGAGAGAATGAGAGAATGAGTGGAGGATGGGCAGGGAGAGAGAGACACAGAATCTGAAGCAGGCTCCAGGCTCTGAGCTGTTAGCACAGAGCCCGATGCAGGGGTCAAACTCAAGGACCATGAGATCATGACCTGAGCTGAAGTTGGACACCCAACTAACTGAGCCACCCAGATGTCCCCCTTTATGCCCTCTTTTAATCTTAATTAACCACCTAAAAGCCCTATCTTCAATTACAGTCACATTAGAGGTTAAGGTTTCAATACGTGCATTTGGGGGAGGAGGCAGTTTCACAATTCAGACCATAGCACCTATAAGCATAGATAAGAAATATTTAAATATCAGCAAGAAGGTGGGCCTGGCTGGCTCAATCAGAAGAACATGCGACTCTTCATCTTGGGGCTGTAAGTTTGAGCCTCAGGGTGGGTGTAACCATCACTTAAAATAAATAAACTTATAAATAAACTCATAAATAAATAGATAAATATCAGCAAGCAAATTTTAGGTTGCTTATTAGGGGGGTTAAGAATCACAACAGAAGAACTTGAAAAATGGAGCCATCTATTCAGAAAGCAATGCCCCTCTATTGGTAAATATACATCTTGGCCCTGTGCCAAAGGCTTTTTTTTTTCCAATTGAGGTAAAATCCACATAACAAAAATCACCATTTAACCCATGTCTAAGTGCATAATTCAGTGACTTCCAGTACTTTCTCAAGGTTGTGCAACCATCTAACCCCAGAACATTTTTATCACTCAAAAAAGAAACCCTATACCTGTTAAGTGGTCACTTTCCATTCCCTCTATGCCCAGTCCCTGACACTGGTCTTCTAAAGTTCAGGAAAGAAAGTTATGAAGAGGTGCTAGTTCTTCTCTCCACTGAGGAAAAAAAAATAATGATGCTACTGAAAAAACTACTGGTACCACTAACCCAGAGTTTAACATAGAAATTGAGGCTTTGTCTTAATTCATCAAGCAAAGGACAACTTTACAGAAACATGGAGCCCAAGATCATAGAGAGGATCTCAGTTTCCAGTTTATCTCCAAATATTACATGAAACAGCTTTAAAAAAGTTATAGATATCATGTCCTCATACACCCTCCTCAACAAAGAAGCAGATTTTATGTTGAAATACATTTAGGAAATTCTAAGTTAAACTGTTAACAGATTTCTTTGCCAAGCAAACAGGATGAATAGAGTATGGTCAGGGAGATTTTGGTTTTTGTTTTAATTATCAGTGTAGAACATCAGTTACAACCTGGCGTGTTTTTGTTTTTTTTGTTTTTTTTTTTTTTCACAACAAATGGACCAAAATCAGAGATGGATTTTATTTTTCAAAGAAGTCGAACCAATAATATATTACTTGCAAATTTCATACATAGTGTATAGACTTCTAGCTTCACTTAAAAATACTGGGTTAAGTGACAACTCTGGGCCCTTATCACTATTGGCAACAATTGGGTAGAGACAAGAGACAATTGCTGTTTTTAGAAGTATTATGCATGTCCAACTTTACCACAGTCCCCAATGAGTCCACTTCTTTCAGGTGTTAGCTTCTTAACCCCTGATGGCACTTGAATTTGCTTTTTCTGTTGCAGAACAGCCTCTACAGACAGATTGCAGAGGTACATTCTTTTAACCACACTTCAAGCACAAAGCCTCTAAATGGCAGGCAGATGTGAAGCATCATCCAATTTTTTACCACAATCTCAAAACCTCCAATCCTCAACACGAATGATGGGTAGTACTCCTATGGATCTAGCGACTAGATTGCAAAGTACAAAGTTTTTGAGTGGTGGGCCAATGACTAAATCTATTTTGAAAGGTATACAGAAATTTCTGCCTGAGTGGCAACTGGTCATTGCATATTGGTCTCATTGTAGGTACACAGAAGCTCACTTAGAATTCAAAAAAAAAAAAAAATTGTGGGAGCCATGAGATGGGAACAATATGAACAATAGCAAATAGTTTACAAAAATGAGTGTGTTTGCATATGTATGTCTCTCTCATGTAGACACAAATATAGATACTGGTACTATAGATATAGGTATAGTTGTATCTACATACTCATACTAGTTAAGGAGAGATCATTTACCAACATCAGAGGAAGCAAGTGAAGCATAGAGGCTTATCAAAATTGCACATCTGCTCAGTGGCAGGACAGTAACTAGAATTTCCTTAAATTCCATTTGTTGACATACTGCTGGAAACTATTCTAAAGTTATTTCAAATACACATATTTCTGACCACCCCATTTAAATAAAAAAGCAATGACTTTTCCAAAATTATTTTATGTACCTTTCAACTCTCTTCTAAGACTGAAAAGTATAGCTATTCTTCCGTTAAGAGTTGTTAACCAAGTTTTAACTGAATATCCCAAGTTTTTGTCAGCAGTTGCATGCCATGCTATAATTTGTCTTATTGTTTATGACTATAAAACATGTTATTCATGTTAAATAGTGTAGGTCATCTAGTATATTCACATGGAGAGGAAGAACAAATTGAATCATGAGGATTCTTCTTAGGAGGAGCAACGGATTTGTTTGGGAGGGATATACTTTGACAAGTTCTAGGAAGCAAAGAGTAAGACCCTAAGAGCAAAAGAATCAGCCTAAAGTTGACCAAATGCAAAAAATGTTTTCTGTGGGTGAATTTCTTTTTTTTAAGTTTATTTATTTATTTTGAGAGAAAAAGAGCATTAGCAGAGGAGAGGCAGAGGAGAGGTGGCAGGGGAGAGAGAGAGTGAGAGAGAATCCCAAGCAGGCTCCGTGCTGACAGCTCAAAACCATGAACCATGAGATCACGACCTGAGCCGAAACCAAGAGACTGATGCTTAAGTGACTGAGCTACCCAGATGCCCCTGTGAGTGAATTTCTTGATGGAGAAATATGTATGTGCAGCTGAGTTGATGTAGCACAAAAAAGAACACATTAAAATATCTCTGATTTACTTTAAACTTCTTAAGCATAGAAACTGTGATACTGTGTATATGCCAGTCAATTCAAACTTTAACTCTGAGGTAAACTATTGACCTAAAAATGCATCATGCAGGGTAGTTAGCTAGCTTGTTCCTAAAGCTCTCCTTATCTCCATCAACATCTGAGGCTTTTAGCATGCCACTGATAATTAGCACATCAAAAATGGATTTTCTTTGGTGAAATTAAAAGCTTAAATAGCATGATGAATTTTTGAAAATGGATTTCATTGGTGAAATTAAAAGGTCATTATATGTGAATTGGTTGAGATATTGCATGAACAAGTATTATTGGTTAAACTGTGTCCCCTAAAAGCACATGTTGATGTTTTAACCCCCAGTACCTCAGAAGGTAAACTTATTTGGAAATAGGATTGCTGCAGATGTAATTAGATAAGATAAAGTCATGCTCAAGTTAGGAGGGCCGTTGCCAAAAATGACTGATGACCTTTAAAAAGAAGAGAGAGAATCCTACACAGGTAGTCTGCCATGTGATGATGGAGGCAGAGACTGGAATTATACAGCTATAAACCAAGGAATGCCATGCATTGAAGGCTACCACCAGAACAGGTAAAGATTCTATCCAGAGTCTCACAAATAGCACGGCCCTGTTGACATCTGGATTTTGAACTTCTAGTGTCCAGAAGTATGAGAGAATATATTTCTGTTGATTTCAGATATCCAATTTGTGATACTTTATTACTTTGAAACTAATACACAAGATATAAGATTCTGGAGAGGATCCTACCCTGCACCCTTAGGGATGGAATCTATATTAGGGTTCTCCAGAGAAAGAAATCTAATAGGACGTGTGTGTGTGTGTGTGTGTGTGTGTGTGTGTGTCTCAATGTATGTGTTACAAAATTTTATTATAAGGAATTGGCTCATGGAGTTGTGAAGTTTGGCAAGTCCCAAGATCTGCAAGGTGAGTCAGCAAGTTGGAGACCCATGAGAACTCGGAGTGTAGTTCCAGTCTGAAGGCTAACAGACACAAAACACAGAAAGAGTCAATGTTTCCATTCTAGTCCAAAGGCAGGGAAAAAAATGTCTAAATGTGAAAGGCAGTGAAGCAGAAATAATTCTTTCTTACTGAGGGGAGAGTCAACCTTTTTCTTCCATTCAGTCCTTCAAATGATTTGATGAGTTGTACCCACATTATGGAGGGAATCTTCTCTACTCAATCTACCAATCTATGTTAAGATGTTACTGTCATATGAAAACACCGTCACAGAAACACTCAGAATAATATCTGACCAAATATCTGGGCACCTTGTGGCCCATTCAAGTTGACATATAAAGTTAACTTTCACAGCATTCTAGTTTGATCTCTAAGAAGTCTGGTGTCCCACCATTAGTTTAGGAGGATTGATGGTTACCTGGAACATCTGTAAAGGTAATAGAATCTTGTCTCTGAAACATGGTCATATCTGCCTAAGTGAACCTTTTGTACAAGGTGTGGTTGAAGCACCTGAAAGGACAAAGTATTAGAACTTGCTAAATTATGCATTTATGAACAGTGTTGGCCCACTATACTAATGAGTGTCTGTTTAATAAATGTTCATTTTTGTGGCAGAATTTGAGGTGAGACTTATTTTCATTTATATCCTGATAGCAAGTTTTGGGAGAAAGTGGCTAACCCTCATAATTCTCAAACGTTTCTGTGTCACAGTAACTACCAAAAAGAATGTAAAAGTTGTACATGACTAAATCCCTGAGAAGGGCTTTAGCTCTACATAGGCTGAGAAATTGTCAGCATTCCAGCCATTTTCACTTGATTCCAGGGATAAAGCATTCCCAGCTGGTATTTAGGTCATGTTAGTCATTTAACTGCAATGTGACCTTGGGCGATTACTCTTTCTAAGCCTTAGTTTGGTCACTTGTAAAATGGGGAAAATAAAAGTACTTACCTCAAGTAATAACGTGAAAATTAGATATGATAATTCATGTAACATATTTATTTTAATGCCTGTCACATTTAAGCACTTATTACAAGTTGCCATTATTATTATTAGTCTTAAATGATGTTTGACAGGCAAGAAAAATAACTGAAGAGAGATAAATGAGAATGATGATAAAAGGGACAGAGAGACTAAGAGATGGATTCATTTTCTATCATCACTGTAACAAACTACCACAAATTCAGCGGCTAAAACAAACACAGATTTATTATCTTATAGATATATAGGCCCGAAGTCTATTTAGATCACAAATCTTTAGAGAAAGACTTCTGAGAACTACACAGAGCTAGGACTAAGGAGAGAGACACTTCTCCCTCCAAAAATACCCATTCTGAGTGACTTGTGAAGTGCGGCTACCTGGTACCTTATAGCCCATTTTTAGACCTATCTCAGTGTAGCCTGGCTTCTGGCCACTTGTCACAGAGTAGAGTGCCTCAAAGAGTGCTCTCTTCAACACTTTCTACTAAAAAACTGATTTTAAAAGGATGATTCAGGGGTGCCTGCGTGGGTCAGTCAGTTAAATGTCCAACTCTTGATTTCGGCTTGGGTCATGGTCTCATAGTTTTGAGAGGGAGCCCCATGGCAGGCTCCATGCTGGGTGTGGAGTCTGCCTAAGTTTCTCTCTCTCTCTCTCTCTCTCTCTCTCCCTCTGCCCCACCCCAACTCACATGTGCTCCCTCCCTCTCTCTTCCTCTCTCTCTAAACAAACAAACAAACAAACAAACAAAAAGGATGATTCAGGTGGATTCAGCACACCAATTCTAAAACAATAATGTCTTTCTATTCTTGAGCTGACTAGAGTGTTTGAAATCACATTATTCAAAGAGCTGTACTTGAAATATTGTTAAAATGTCCATACTACCCAAAGCAATTTACAGATTTAATGCAGTCCCTATCAAAATACCAACAGCATTTTTCACAGAACTAGAGTAAACAATCCTAAAATTTGTATGGAACCATAGAAGACCCTAAATAGCCAAATCAATCCTGAAAAAGAAGAATAAAAAGGGAGGTATCACAATCCCAGTTTTCAAGATATTCTACAAAGCTGTAGTCATCAAGACAGTATGGTACTGGCACAAAAATAGACACATAGATCAATGGAACAGAATAGAGAGCCCAGAAATAAACCCACAATTAAATGATCAATTAATCTATGACAAAAGAGGCAAGAATATGCAAGGAGAAAAAGATAGTCTCTTCAACAAATGATGCTGGGAAAACTGGACAGCTACATGCAAAAGAATGAAACTGGACCACTTTCTCACACCATATACAAAAATAATCTCAAAATGGATTAAAGACTTAAATATGAGACCTAAAACCATAAAAATCCTGCAGAGAGCACAGGCAGTAATTTCTCGGACATTGGCCATAGCAACATTTTTCTAAATATGTCTCCTGAGGCAAGGGAAACAAAAGCAAAAATAAACTATTGGGACTACATCAAAATAAAAAAGCTTCTGCACAGCAAAGGAAACAATAAAACTAAAAGACAACCTATGGAATGGGAGAAGATATTTGCAAATGACATATCTGATAAAGGATTAGTATCCAAAATATATAAAAACCATAATAAAACTCAATACACCCAAAAAACCAATATAATTCAATTTAAAAATGGGCAGAAGATATGAACAAACATTTCTCTAAAGAAGACATCCAGATGGCCGACAGACACATGAAAAGATGTTCAGCATTACTCATCATCAGGGAAATGCAAATCAAAACCACAGTGAGATATCACTTCACATCTGTCAGAGTGGCTAAAATAAAAAACACAAGAAACAACAAGTGTTCGTGAGGATATGGAGAAAAAGGAACCCTTATGCACTATTGGTGGGAATGCAACCTGGTGCAGCCTCTGTGGAAAACATTATGGAGGTTTCTCAAAAAATTAAAAACAGAATTACCCTATGATCCAGTAATTCCACTACTGAGTGTTTACCCAAAGAATATGAAAACACTAATTAGAAAAGATATATGTACTCTTATGTTTATTGCAGCATTATTTATAATAGCCGAATTATGGAAGCAACCCAAGTGTCCATCAATAGATGAATGGACAAAGAAGATATGGTACATATATAATGGAATATTATTCAGCCATAAAAAATGAAATCTTGCTATTTGCAACAACATGGATGGATCTGGAGATTATACTGCTAAGTGAAATAAGTCAGAGAGAAATGTGTACCATATGATTTCACTCATATGTGGGATTTAATAAATAAAACAAATGGGCAAAGAAAGAAGAGACAAATAAAAAATCAGATTCTTAACTATAGAGAACAGATAGTTACTAGAGGGGATGTGGGAGAGGGAAAGTTTAAATAGATGAAGAAATTAAAAGAGTTCACTTATCCTGACAAGCACTCAGTAATGTATAGAAATGTTGAATTACTACATTGTACACCTGAAACTAACACTGTATGTTAACCAAGCTGGAATTAAAATTTTTAAAAATTATTTTTAATTAGGAAGGAAGGAAGGAGATGTACTTTTGACTAGCAACTCTGTTAAATGCAAATATGACAGGTAAAGGGAAACACCTTTACCAGTCACTCATCTCTTGAACAAGACACTGGTTATATCAGAACTTTTTCAGAGTCTATGTTTATAAGGAGAATCATGGATAATAAGCAAAAGTAAGGGTGAGCAGCACTTCCCTTAAAAGTAAAATCAGAAGTACGTAAGACAAATTTCACCTACTTCAAAATTTTGCCAAGGGATAATTTTTCCCTCATTTTGTGACTTTCTTTGCTATAAAAATCCTTAAAATTTTCTCTTCCTAAACTTCCCTTTAACTATTCAATTTTAAAGTACTACTTTTCCTAAAAGCATTCTTTAATAATAGGCCTTATAAGACAAATAGAAAAAGAGATAAAAAATGCTTTCCACTAGATCAGGAGCTGTCATTTAAAATAAGAATTGCCCCTATTACATTTTGCTGAGAGAATCACTTTTCAGAAATGTATCTGAAAAAGAAAATTTAGATAAGCAGGAAAGCTTGTGGATTCCACCACTCAGAATACCCACAATAACTTACAAATGGCTTTTGGATGCCAAGCTCTGCCAGCTAAAATTCCTTGATTTTTAAGCTTACTCCCACTCCTTTTTCCCCTCAGTGTATCTCCTTACATTATAGATAAAATATTATGATTCAGAAGAAAATCATGTTACCATCATCTTAACTCTGATTATACTTCTATTTGGAAGAGGTAATTTCCACTTGGCTACTTCTTCTTTCAGGTATACTTTCAATGGCCACTGGAAATGATGGGGCTTGAACTGAGAGTGAGGCCTGGGTACCCGTTTATTAACTCTCTTCCCCTTGGCCAGGAATCCCAAGGCACTTCAGAATGGCAGGTGTTTGGTTTCCAACCACATACAATTCCCACACATGGTCCGTTGGGCAGTTAATACCAAACCTGTCCACTTCCCCAAATAAAACAAAAGAAAACACAATCCACCAACACAATGAGAAACTAGTAAATATCATTCTTTCACTTAAAATATGCCTCCAGCTATAAAACTTCTGAGGTTAACAAGGCTTATGGTAGTAAGGAGTGAAGAACAACAGAGACTCTCCAGTTTGTTCAAATTTATAATATTAACCAGATTTCATTATTTATGTATTCATCATATAGTACTTACTATCTGCCAGGCACTGTTCTAAGTGTTTTACAAACATTAACTCAGTTGATCCTTACGAGAAACCTGTGAGGAAGGAAATATTATTTAATTCATTTTACAAATAAAGAAGCTACCACACAGAAAAGTTAAATACCTTATCTAAAATCACAAATCTGGTAAGTGGTAGAACCAGGATATAAACCCAAGCAGTCTGTGCTCTTAACCATTACACTAAGTTGATTTTCATTCTCTAATAATAAAATAGTGACATATTTTGTACAATGCCAATTACTGAATTCACCATCTTTTCTCAGAACTTGCTTGTACTACCATGTTGCCGATTCTGGTTACTGGTACAACCCATCTAATCCTTCTAAACTAAGCCAGATACCCTCTTCTTAATTACCTACACCTAATCTGATACTATCATCTATCAATTCTGGGTGGTTTTTTTTTTAAGTTTATTTATTTTATTTTGAGAGAGAGCAAGCATTCAGGAGGGGGAGAGAGAGAGGGAGAAAGAATCCCAAGCAGGCTCCGAACTGTTAGCACAGAGCCCGATGCTCTGGTTTGAACTCACAAACCATAGATCATGACCTAAACAGAAATCAAGAGGTTAACTGACTGTGCTTAACCTACTGAGCCACCCAGGTGGCCCTATCAATTCTGTTTATTTCAGATCTCTCAGTCTGTCCTATTGTCTCCGTTTCTTCTGCTATGGCCTCGTTAGCTCTTCTTGGACCCTGAGGAGGCTCCATGGCCATCCTGCCATGTTTTCCACATGTTAGCCATTCTCTCCAATCACTGTAAAACAAAACCTAATGGTGCCGCTCTGGCTTATGACAAGCCTCTCACAACTTCCTATCCTCTGAACCAGTAACTCTCAAAGAAAGTGTTTCTCTATGACCCACAAACGTATTCGTCGCTTGAAAGATCTCTTAAAATTTAGGGTTTGTAGCTGCTGCCCCAGCCCTACTGAGTCAGAATTTCTGGAGATGGGGCCTAGGAGTCTGAATTTTAGTAATGTCTTCAGAAGACTTTCATATGCACTGAAGTTAGAGATCTACCACCTAAATTCAGGGTACAAAGGTCTCCTATGACTGGGTCCTTGCCCATTCTCCCCTCTCCCCTGTCCCGCTCACTGTAACCCCCAGCAGTCCGCAGTTGTGCCGCGGCTCTGCTATGTCTTTGCACGGTCTCTGTGCATTCAGCCGCCTGTCTGCTCTGTCTTGTGAGCTCTGGCCATCTTCTGAAGCACGTCTCCTGCATAACCTATTCTATGAGGCCTTCCTTGAATACACCCTATTAAGCAAATTCATCATTTCCTCCTTTCTCCATTCACCCCAGCACACCTTCCAGATGGCACTGTAGCTGTTTGTTTACCTGTCTGCCTCTCTTGCCGCACTGTGAACTCCTTGGGGGATCAAACCTGTCTTTTTCGGATTTAACCCCCACTACTACCAGAAAGCCTGGAACACAGAGATACTGACCAATCTTTGCTGAATTAATTCTCTCGAGTTTACAAAGTTCCACGAAACAGCTAACTCCACATCAGGACAAAAGCAGCAGGAGGGGGTATCTTTAGAGGTGACATTTGTGTCGAGAAATGAAGCATCCTCACAGACCACATTCAGATCATCCTTTTCCTGCCTAAAGCCAAAAAAGGCCTATGAAGCCTTCCCCACTGCCATACTCAGGGTCCATAAGATGAAATTATTGGCAAAGTTGTGTTTATCACAGGTTTTTTTTTTCTGTGCAGTAGAAATTTTAGACAGAAATTAAAATAATGTTAGAAATATAAGTCTGTGCAATTAGCATAGGAAGCCTGCTCTTCAGAAACACACTTGGAGCCACTGAAAGCAGGGAGGCTGGAATTTGTATTAATTAGGCTGCTTTTGTAAATACATGACAGGAACCAACTAGAACTAGCATAGTGTTGGGGTACCTGGGTGGCTCAGTTGGTTAAGCATCCGACTTCGGCTCAGGTCATGATCTTGTGGTTCGTGAGTTTGAGCCCCGCATGGGGCTCTGTGCTGACAGCTCAGAGCCTGGAGCCTGCTTTGGATTCTGTGTCTTCCTCTCTTTGTCCCTCCCCTGCTCATGCTCTGTCTCTGTCTCTCAAAAATGGATAAACGTTAAAAATTTTTTTAAATAAAAAAAAAAAAAGAACTAGCATAGTGAAAAGGAAAATCTTATTTGTAATGATACCAGAGAATTTAACAAAACTCAGCCTTAAGAATGCAAAGGGACTGAAGATGAGGGATAATTTGGACCAAGGACCTGAACACTGCTGGGAATCTCCCCGCTCCTCAGCTTGGCTCCATTCATCACACTTGCTACACATGATGGAAAGCATGGCTGATAGAACTCCTGAGTTTTAGATCTCATAGTTGTAGACTCTAAAGAGATACTGAATAAATCTCAGAGAGGATTTATGGCCTCAAGACCAAGCTGAGTCAATGACCAAGTTCCCCCTGGCCAACCCAGTGTGACCAGGGGCACAAGCAGAGCCATACTGGAATATGGTGACCTCTTTATGGCTATGTGAAAGGGAGAGAGAAGTGGAGTGGTGTCCCTTAGGTGTCCACCACAGGGAGGAACTTCACTGATACTGGAAGCAAAGAGGATAGTTTAAATTATGGGTAACTCTGGTTGGAGATATGGAATGGGGACAACTGAACAAGAAGACCCAGGCCAAGACTTAGCCAGAGATCATGTCAAAATGTCCCCTGGTAAAGGCCACGGTGAGTAATTGACTATTAAGCCCAAGGTTATCTGTATATTATTTATCATTTGCTGCTCTGCCTGTTAATGTTAAATATTAATATGCTAAATAAGAAGTTTATTTTATAGTTTTAGCTTTTAGCTAATCTTCGTAAAGACCTAAGTAAAGAAACCTTTTAGAAGAGAGCAAACAGATGCAGAAAACAGCAGGAGACTTAGAACCCCACAGGCTTCCCACTTGAGTGCCTCTATCATGCACAGGCTCTGTGACTGTGGAGAAGGTTCTGACTGTCTCTGAGCCTTAGATATTCCATATGTTCTTCCTGATCATGACACCTTGTTCATGTGTTTTATGTTATTTGGCCTAAGCTGTAATTACTCATTCAGCAAATATCCTTGATCCCTCACTATGTGCCAGACACTGTTCTAGTAACCTTGGATAAAGCATTGAAGAAAATAAACCTCTCTGCTCTATGGAGCTTACACTCCAGAGGTGAAAATAGTTAACAAAATAAATACACAAAGTTTTAATATGTTGAAAAGTAAACAATAGTAAGGATGGATTCAAACCACAGAATGGATGGTATTATTAGAAAATATATGTCTGTATAATTGAAGGCAAGTATGATGTCTCTGTCTCTTTGTTGCCTCTGTATATCCAGTAGTTAGTCCAGTGTGTTAGATGCTAAATGGGTATTTGTTGGAATTGTGAAGGATGAAGAGAATAACGTGAAAGCGACTAATTCCAACGTACTAGCAAGTACGTATATTAGTCTTCTCAGGCTACCGTAACAAAATACTGTAGACTGAGTGGCTTGCAGATGGCAACCTTCTTGCTGTGTCCTCACATGATCATGCCTCTGTCTTTGGGTGTTCTTGGTGTATCATGTGTCCAAATTTCCTCTTCTTGTAAGGATACCAGTCATGTCGGATTAGGGCCCACTCTAAAGACCTCATTTTAGCTTAAGCAACTCTTTAAAAACTTTATTTCTAACTGTAGTCACATTCTGAGGTCCTGGGATTGGCAACTTCAACATATGAATCCAGGAGAGGGGCACTGTGGACACATTTCAACCCCTAACATCAGGAACGCAAACCTTTTAGACCTTTAGTTACATCACTTTATTTGGTGTTCACAGCAGCTTTTAACATAGCAAGGAGACTCGTATTACCATTATCTCCAGTATACAGATAAGACAATTGTGGGTAATAGAATCATGACTCCAAATCAAGTGTTCAGTCCCCAAGATCACAAGACCTACAAGCTATCACTTCCACTCATCCCATGAGATATACCTATGAGCTGCAGAAGTCCAATTTGGGCAAAGCAGAGTAGTACTGCAGTGGGACAACCACCCTGAACAATGCGGAATCGTTACCTGTACTTTGGACAATTTAATGAGTGTAAAGAATGGGAAAAGGGAGGTTAAGTGCCTTGAAATGTAGCTGAATACCTTGTCATCTGGGGTTTGCTTGGCTATTTTCCACTTTCACTTGCTTCAAATCCAACCAAAGACGTCCCTGACAGGTTATACCCAGAAAACTCCAATTTTAGAAAGTGCTGACATGACCATGGGCATTGCTTTTGGGATGTAGGCAGACCCTGATAGCAAAGCATTCACCTTTTTATAAAGTCCTGCTCTAGTTTTTTCCAAGTACAAATCAGATTTAACCCTCTCATAGCCACCTAGTTGAGTGGCCCAGGGAACAAAATTCTGAGTACTTCATGGCAGTATTCCCAGAGGTGTCTTGTTCGAGCAATCACAAAACCACCTAAAATCAAAGGGAAAGTCCTGTCAAATGAACTACTAAAACTGTTTTACTTTGTAGGACTTAACATGGCATGGTTTGTCGTAGTACTCAAGAAAAACGGTAACCTTGGAATAGAATCCCTATGCCTATTGGCGAGGGTCAGCTAAGACAACAGGCTTTTGGTTCCAGAAATATTGTCATGCTTTGGGGTGAAAGTCAGTCTACTGCCTCTAAATTATGAAACAACAATGACTGCCAACTCCTACCTTTAGTTAGATACAATCTTTCCTTTTAGTCAGTGTCCCACTTCTTAGGTAATGCGTTTCAATGACAAGTTTATGGCCAATTGCACACAGCTTAACATCAACGGGAATGTCTTTTCCACCCCATCTCTTAGTCGTTCTCTTTGTGCCACACTCCAACTATCTATAATGCACTGGAAAAAAGATTGGTTGACCTCCAGTGCAAATGTTAAATTGAGCACACACATTTGCCTCCAATCCTTCTCAAGATTCCACTGAAATAAAGATTTAGGAATACAAAATGATTAAATGTGTAACAGCAAAGAGAAGGAGAGCAGGGTGATGTTTATCAGTACATTGATGGGTTTCAGTAAATACATCAAAGGTAGAAAATGGCAAGATGTGCATGGCCTATGACACAGCAATTACACTCCTGGGATACATGTAAGTTCCCTTCTCACATAGGTCTGTTGGGTACGTGTGTTCAAATAGTCTTTGCATATGTACACAGTGGTCATTATGGTAGTGGGGAGCTAGAAGAAACTTAGGGAAATAGATAATTAAGGAGGAGTGAATGCATTCCAGGATACACTAGGTAGCAACAGAAAAGTGATAAAGTGAAAATTTAGTGAACAAAGTAGAAACAGAATGAAAAAGCACAAGATCACTTATATAAATGAAAAACTCTAAAACACAATGGTGCATATTATAAAAATTGCATACTGTATATTTAAAGGACATGTGAATACATCACTGTGGTTTCCAATAGGGGAAAGGCAGGTGGAAAGGAATGGGAATGGGGATTAGGGAAGAAGGGAAATAAATATAATAACAGAGGGCACTCATTTAAATTACTAATAACAATGTGATCTGCACATGGTACCTGGGGTCCTATTGAAAAATATATTGAATAGATGGATTGGATGACAAAGGGAGGGGGAAGCCACATTTCAGAATGAACTAGAAGGGAACTAATCCGTACACTCTAACATGAAGAGGATCCCGCACCATTTACACTGAGAATCTCCTTGAGGATGCACTCTAAATTTTGACTGTAAGCAAGTCTAAACAATTTTATTTTTCACTATGCTGAATACGTTACTTAGATTAAAAAATAAAAATTAATGACTGAGTTGGTTAAGCATCCAACTTCGGCTCAGGTCATGATCTCATGGCTCGTGGGTTCGAGCCCCATGTCGGGCTCTGTGCTAGCAGCTCAGAGCCTGGAGCCTGCTTCAGATTCTGTCTCCCTCTCTCTCTGCCCCTCCCCCACTCACACTCTGTCTGTCTGTCTCTCTCTCTCAAAAAAACATGAATGTTAAAAAATTAAAGAAAAATTAAAAATTAAAGAGGGTTGAGATATATTGAAAAAAATTCAACTTCCTCCCTTTTTTGCAAAGAATACAGTGAGAATGCCTGAAGGAAATGTAGGTCAAGACTTTAACATGCAGAGTGCCTACAGTCTTATGTATTCAAAAACTTGATTTCTCCTCTGTGCATATGAAGAAAACCACTCAGAAGACTGACGTGAGGCTCTGGAGAGTGGCTGCCCCAGAGCAACCATCCATGAGAGCAACCATCCATGACCCTGGTTTAGGCTTCCGTCAACCCTATGAGGACTTGGGTTTCTTAGGATGTGAAGGTTAGTGAATCTTTTATTAATAAAAGTCAAGTTCAGAGGCGCCTGGGTGGCTCAGTTGGTTAAGCGTCTGACTTCAGCTCAGGTCATGATCTCACAGTCCATGAGTTTGAGCTCCGTGTTGGGCTCTGGGCTGACCACTCGGAGCCTGGAACCTGCTTTGGATTCTGTGTCTCCCTCTCTCTCTGCCCCTCCCCTGCTCATGTTCTGTCTCTGTCTCAAAAATAAATAAAAACATTTTTTAAAAATTAAAAAAAATTTTTTTAAAAAGTCAAGCCCATCTTCTACTACATGAAAGGAAAATACTGAAAAACTGAACCAAGCACTAAATTAGAGAAAAATCTAGAACTCCAGTGGAAAACAACTTTATTGATTCCCCATGTTTGCCACTGACATCGCAGCAGCAGGTCTCATGACACGACTCAGCAAGTCCAGCTCAGTCAGAAGGTTTGCTACGTTATATGGCAGTTGCAGCCAGACCTTCCTGTCTAGGTGAAGAGATCATCCAAATCCCAGGAAAACAAAACACAGGCTAAAAAGCCCCGCAGCTGCAAATAATTTCTGTCCAGTCATCAAAATGGCTCTTTGCTTTCACTGTGATTACCATATAAAAGTTCAGAACTAAATAGGGAAATAACACAAAAACATGATACTTGGGCAATACTCGGACAGCTGGGAGATTCTGTGTACACTGTAAGTTGAGTAAAGAAAATAATTGAGGCTTTTAAGAAAAGAAGCAGTACAGTTGTTTCACCGATCAAAGACAAAATGGATAAGCTCTTAGAACACTTTCTTTCTCCTCTATAGGTTATCACTGGGCATTATCTCAGGGGACAGTCAAGTATCATTTTAAAATGTTTCTATTGAAACTTTATTCCTTATTTCCAAAGCAAAAACTTACAAGGAAACTATTCAATCATTTTAGAGCATGAAAATGAAAAACTAAGGGGCTGCCTGGATGGCCTTAATCTGTTGAGTGTCTGACTTCATCTCGGGTTGTGATCTCACAGCTCTGCTAGTGAGTTCAAGCCCCCCACAGGTTCTCCGCTGTCAGGGCGGAGCCTGCTTTGGATCCTCTGTCTCCCTCTTTCTCTGCACCTGCCCCGCTCACCCTTTTTCTAAAAAATAAACAAACATTAAAAAAAATAACACAATGGAAAATTAAGGCCACATCAAATGGTGTCTGAAGATACATCTATCTCAAGGGTTGAATTTAAGTAGCTGATTTACCAGTTAATCTTGGGAGTGCCCGAGTATTCACAATTCTTTTTACAATCTTATAGTTATCATGAGACAAAAAGGGTAATAAGAGCAGAATTTTTATGAGGTCTAAAAAATAAAGTAAATCCAACTTGTGAATTACTCCAGTTTTGTAAATAATAATAGAATAATAATAAATTTTTGAAAAACTCTGGGCTTATCTTACTTCAAATACAGCATATTAAATATAATCAATATAAATAGCTCTGTTTATGATGAACAATTTTATTGTTTCAAGAAAAGTGGACATTTCTGTGATAAAGGCTTAAAATCAGTTTACATTTTCTGTCAGCACACCTTGTACGATTTTTTTTCCTTTTGTTTCGTTTTGCTTTGGTTTTTTTGATTCATTTGTTTGAGGTCCTGCTGAAGCAAAATTAAATATGGTGAAATTGGGGGATTTAGTAGTGATTTTCCTTGAAATTTGACCTTTTAGAATCAAACCAAATGGAAAACCAAGCAGTTTTTCAAAAGCAAAATTACTTTAAAAAAAATGTTTATTTATTTATGAGAGAGAGAGAGAGAAAACACAAGCAAAGGAGGGGCAGAGAGAGGGAGACACAGAATCCCAAACAGGCTCCAAGCTCTGACCTATCAGCACAGAGCCCAATGAGAGGCTCAAACTCCCAAAATGTGAGATCATTGCCTGAGCCAAAGTCAGAAGCTTAGTCAACTGAGCCACCTAGGTGCCCTACAAGTACTTTGGTGATTTAACCTGGTTTCCTAATTTCAAAGACAAACTAACCTACTGATTCCAAAGCAACTCAAATGTTGGCCAGCTCTTTACTGTACTGATGATCCAGGCTGCCTGAATGTCTTTTATTTTCAGGCACCGAGACTATAATTGTTGATGGACAAGAGCAGACACCCCTGTGGGTATGTGCCTTAAGGTTATGACCAGAGTGGAGTTATCTCAAGGTCAGGATGGGGAGGCTGTTCACATGAAGTTAGGAGTCATCACAATATTTACACAGCTATCAGGGTAAATTGAAATCAGATCTTCTGTAATAGCATTGTAAGATGTTTAATCACCAGGAAAGTTATAACTCAAGTTAAGCACAGGATGCTTAGGCAAACAATCTTGGTGAACAAGTCTTAGAATATCATCCAAGTAGAAGGCTCAGGGGAATGGCTTTAGTTATCATGCCTTTTGAAGTTGCTTTATGCTGCTGATGCTGGGGATGTTGACAAAGCAGTCATTTTAATTCAGAGACAATCTGATGGGGACTAAAAACTAATCAATACACTTTTGACTGTTTTTTATTACCCAATGATGTGTGAAACTGATATGTTTATCTTATCCTAAAACCTCACTACACCCTTTAGAGACTGGGGATTGAGCTGAGCTTAGGAATTGGCAATAGTGAAAAATAAGTGAGTCTGGGGGAGAAGGATGGGTATGAAAGGGACAGATAGACACATAGCAAATATCAAGGCACTGCTCTCCACGCTGAGGCAGAGAAATACTTTCTTCTATCATGTAACTTACACTCGAGGTCAGAGTGGTTGAGAAAAAACAACAAATAACTTAACAAGGTAACATCAGACAGCTTCAGTGCTAGGAAAAAAAAATTAAACAAATAATATGATAGAGAACTCCTGGGGGAGTATTCATTTGCCAGGCAGACCAAGAAGGCAATGGAGCATAATAAGTGAGAGAAAGAGAAAGAGAAAGAGAGAGAGAGAGAGAGAGCAGTACAGATGAGGCTGGCCGGGATAAGAGTGATCTCAGCGTGGCTCAACCTGGGCATTATTGACATTTAAGGCCAGATGATTCTGTGTTGCAGGGGGGTGTTGAGTCCTGCAGGGTGTTCAGCATTGCTCCTGGCCCCTCCCTAATGCCAGTAACACTCCACAATTGTGACAACCCAAAATGTCTCCAGATTTTGCCAAATGTCCTCTAGGACATTTGAAATTCTCCAGCTGAGAACTACTAGCTCATGTAAGGCCTTAGAAGCAGGAGTAATAGACAAAACATAGAACACCTCATGTGGCATGAACATCAGCCAATCAGGTTGGGCGCTGTCTGTAAATAATCCATATGGCTGTACCAGTGTATCCTGGATGAGTATCAACCCTGCTATAGCTCATGGTAAATTCTTTGGATCTTATCATAATTGTGACTTAAAGCTATCGTAGTATTTTAAGAAAGAGAGCAACATTTTTGTTTTCTTTTTAGGTTTTTAAAAATACCATCTTCACTGCTAAGTAGAGACTAGATTTCAGAGCAGGGCAGCATGAGAGGAAGCAGGGAGATTAGTGGGAGGCTGTTGAAAAAGTGTGTGTGCAAGATGCTGGAGTAGTCACAGCAGTAGAGATAAACTGAAGTGATCACAACACATTTTAGAGATGGAGAGCAACCGAAGAATCAAGGATTGTAACTGGGTTTTGGCTTAACAATTGAGTAAATGGTGGTCATTTACTAAGATGGAGAAGACTAGGGCAAGAACAGATTTTTGAGGGAAAAATCAAGAATTTTATTCTAGGTGTGTTAAGTTTCAGATGCCTGTGGAACATCCAAATGAAGTTGTGTAACAGGTACCAGTGCCATTTGGATACCTGAGTCTACAAAGTTTGTATATTTGATCATCAACCAGCATATACAAATATAGTAACAACGAATATCCAGATGTCTATGCGTGAACTTAGATAATCAACACAGGAAAGGCCACCAACCACTTAAACCAGAGTATCTGCTCATTTTCTGAGGAATAACTTACATATTTTATGTCCTGCCTCCCATAGCTTCTGATTTCCCCATTACATTTGACTAAGATTAGCCTCATTTAACATCAATTAACAAATAGACTGACCTTTGTACTTTGTTTTCCACCAAAAAATCTTGAGCAAATACCCCTGTGTACTGTTCAAAGTGTTAATAATGCAAAATTCAGTGCAAATCTATTAGACACTGGGGTGGGGCAAAGGGCAGGGATAGGAACTCACAGCAGATGTTTGGGTCACAATATAATTCCTTATTGTTCTTCCTTGAGAGTCCAGGAACCCACAATTAAATACCATCTATTCTTTCTTTTATTTATTGTTTATTTTTTGATATTTATTTATTTTTGAAGGAGAGAGAGAGAGACAGAGCGTGAGGGGGGAGGGGCAGAGAGAGAGGGAGACATAGAATCCAAAGCAGGCTACAGGCTCTGAGCTGTCAGCACAGAGCCCCACACGGGGCTCGAACCTGTAAACCACGAGATCATGACATGAGCCGAAGTCGGAGGCTTAACCGACTGAGCCACCCAGGTGCCCCAATACCATCTATTCTTTCAATATTCTATACATTTTATCATCATACATGTCATTTAGTATTATTGAATTCTTGATTATAGTATTGGTTTTGAAGGACAGGTGTCATTTCATTAGAATCGAACCTGGCTCTAACAGAGGTCAGCATACACCACTATTAAAAATAAACAGAATCTTACGTTCCAATGACACACTGTGATTTTTCAAAGCACTTCCTGTGCTGATGAAATTTTATTTTCACCACAATTTGGGACATGGGAAAGGCAGATATTTGTATATGTATTTTAAAATAAGGACACTGCTGTCCAACTAGAGTCAATGATCTGGCCATGGTCCTATGTTGGTAAATATTAAAAACATAATTGGAACATAAGTGTTTTGACAACGAGTCCAGTACTGAAAATAAGTACTCTGCCAGTGAATTCTACAGTCTAACTCACACCACATGACACCAAAAGTGAACTCTTGCTTGACTTTTTCCTGAAGAGAATCTGAGCTGGTTCTCAACCCAGACATATTTTCCTATGTTCCTTCTCTGTAATCTAATTTTCCCATGCTTGACAAAATTAATGTGGCTGCCTTCTGTGTTAAACATGCTGTTTTTCCTTCTGCTTTCTTGGCTCATCTCTGTCGTAGCTGATATCTTCCTGAGACTTCTTTGTTGGCATCCTAACTTTTCCATGATTACTTCACAGTCTTATTATGACTCAAACAGTGGGACAGACTATGAAACCTGAATTATTTTCTCTTTTTCCAAGCTTAGTGGGTTTACTCTAACTTTTTTTCTCCATTATTAATAGACTCCCTTTTCCTAACCTAAATTTTTTATTCTGCACTGAAAAAATATTTTTTTACTGATTTAAAAAGTAATATATGCTATTATGGAAATGTAGCAAATGACATACAAGTACAAAGAAGAAAATTAAATTACCCACATTCCCACTAATCAAAGATTAGTGAAATTAGTGATTCCCACTAATCAAAGATTAGTGAAAGATTGCTTGATTTCTTCTCTTGTTTCTTGAATTAAATACTTAATTAACAATTTAAAATCCTTTCTTGTTAATGTGAGGAGATTGAAGTCTATGAATTTTACTCCAAGCACAACTTTGGCTGCGTTCCATAATCTTGGGAGATAAAGGAATAACATGAATTTAGAGAGGCAACATGACAGATCGTGTAGGGCCTTGTCAGCCATTGTGAAAACTTAGCCTTTTACTGGAGTGAAAGAGAGGTTACTGGAGAATTTCAGTTCAGACATAATTTAACTTAAAGGATCAATTAAATTGCAAAGTTAAAATGCCACAGAAGTACAAATCAATCTAAGAAAATTAATAAGCAATTTATCCCTCCTGTCTGTAGGTGATTTCATAGAAATATGTTTTCTAATTGCAATAACCAAAGTCTAATAGCACTTAAGTAAATATTAATTATTATCATGTGATCCTAAAGTTTTAACTTCATAATATCTAGGCTATTATATCTTACATAACAAGTTCTCAATAAATACCTGTTAAATTAAAAGAAGAAGAAAGAAGGGAAGGAGAGAGATGAAGGGGGTGAGAAGAAGAGGGGAGGAGGGGAGAAGGAGGAGGGGACAGTAAAATCACTTCATCTACCTACTTCTACAAATAGGGAAATACTTCTATTGCTTAGGGAAAAAAATTAGGGTAACACATCTACTAATAGTCTTTTTATTTTTTTAATTTATTTAAATTCAAGTTAGTTAACATATTGTGTAGGATTGGCTTCAGGAGTAGAACCCAGTGATTCATATAACATCCAGTGCTGATTCCAAGTGCCCTCCTTAATGCCCATCACTCATTTAGCCCACCCCCCCGCCTCCACGTCCCCAATAATCTCTTAATATTTAGGAAATATATAAGCCTATAGTTTAAAAGCAAAGAACTTAGAATTCTTATATGTCTTAAAACTGCTCTTAAAAACTTACTGAGGTTGTGTCTGTTTTTACCTGTATAATATTTGCTTTCCCTACCTTTGTCAGTAATACCAATTTTTTTAAGTTATATTCCTAGCTCCCACCCCTCTATATACACACAGAGAGAAAGACAAATTCTTGTGAAAAACTGAGATGGTGCAAGAAGATAGAGCTGAGTTTCTTCCCTGATTAAGAGCAGAACAACAAAGTGCTCATTTGGGCTTGGTTTTGTTATTAGTATTTTAAACAACATTGATTTTTATATTGAAGATTGCTTAATTAAAGGATTATATATTAAAGAGTTATTTTATGCATTTACAAAATGAAATATGACCAGCTTCTCTATCACTGAATTGAGCAGCTTGCTATATCATTGGGTAATGAACTGAGTGGTAAATTTGCTTTTCCCATGTGAAGCCACTTCCAGCCCAAGTGGCTTCTAAGTCTTTATGATCTAAAAGCACCAAAAAGACAACAGAGATACTTGAACAGAGATTACAGCAGAGAAGTATATTTGTGCAAATCCCCATTATCCTTCCGTAAGGGCTGACACATCAAATATATCCCATCTACATGTCATTTTCAGTTTCTGATACAAATTCCACCCAGAGCCTAAATACCAATCTATGTTCTCTCAGTCTTTCCAATCAAAGATAGATAACAGATCTAACAGTAACAATTCATCTGACAGTTCTGTGATGAACATGTGAGCCACAATTGGATACAGATTGCTCTGCCATCATTGCATTATCATCCCTGCAATTCTAAACATAAAATCCTCCTTTTGTGGATTAGGTAGGCAGTTATAATTTAAATGTCTGGGCCACAGCTTTGTGATTTCCTTCTTTCCACATCTAAGACTGACTTGATTAGTGAGTCTCAGGCAGGCACCATATGATTTACTGTTATCATATAATGCACATTTACAAGAGAATATAAATGACTGAATTTTTCGTAGACTAATGTTATATTTTCCATTTCCTTAAATTCAATTATCCTCAGCTAGCCAAATTTATCCTGATTATACCCTGGTAAAACCATCTGCACTTCTGATTGTCCATATACCTCCCTGAATTTTCACTCTTGGTACCAAAGAAAGATAACATTAATTTTAGTCTCTGACATAAAAGCATTTTAAATGTTTATAAATACAGATTAAATAAAGAACTTGTCACTTCTCTATAAGGGTAAGTTAAATCATCTTTTTTCTATAATGAGAGTTCTCACAGGGAATATCAGAGACAGTCAATGTGTGAGAATTAATTGGCTGCTGTCTTTATTATGGGGGAATGGTAGGAGGGCATCCTCACAACCAAAAAGATGTTAAGAACTGAACAACTCAGAAGGACCCACAGACTTCTCAGAATCGGCTTCCTCCATGAGAAGAAGTTTATGGTAAATTATAAATTGTATCTAAGGGGTGCCTGGGTGGCTCAGTTGGTTAAGCAATCAACTCTTAATTTCAGCTCAGGTCATGATATCAGGGTCTTGAGATCAAGCCCCTCATCAGGCTCCACACTGAGCTCGGAGCCTGCTTAAGACTCTCTCTCTTTGCTGTCCCCCCACCTCTAAAAAAATTTTTTTTTAATTCTAAGATAAGGTTTAAACAGTATGATTGGTGCTAAGGATAAAAATGCTTGCCAAGTATGGGTTTGGGCATGGTGCTGTTAGTCACTATCACAGCCCTGGGCTGTGGAATGGAGGAACTTGGCCTTAAACTACAAGACCTTAGACTACAAGGCACTCCCAGGAGAGAAGCCCTCTAATGCCATTGGAGTAACTTGCCCAAAAGAAAACCCCATGAGAAGGGACTTACCTGTCTTGTTCACTGCCAGAATGCATCAGTATACCTGGCTTTCTAAAACACAAGTTTCCAAATATAAAATTATTATTTCTGACTCGTCCTTATATACATACTGGTGTGTATCCCTCAATGGTCTTCTATCACCCCAGCCCCTTCTTGGTCCGGGATGCTTCAGGGGGAGCATCACCTGGCAGAGAAGAGCACCTCTACCATCACTAGTGGTAGTTCTCATTAGCGTTCAAGTGATACTGGCTGCCAAGTATTCTAGAAATCATCCCTTCACCCGCTATTCTGGATTATCCCAAGTGCACAGAGCAGTGTCTGCCACATGCCAGCTGATCAATACATTTTTCTGAGTAAATTGATGGATAAATGACCTATTTGCTTTCCTTATTTTGACTTATGCATTTTCCCAGGAACGTTACCTATTGCTAGTTCAATCCAATAAATACCAAATATCTGCATTGGTATCATCCACATTTACAATGCCATTCATTAAGACAAATCCTGACCAAGCACCTCCTATGTGGCAGAAATCCTTCTGGTCCCTGAAGGGACCCTCCAGGAGCCTAAGTGAGCTGGAGATGTGTTTGGACTTTTTCCCAAAAGCACAAATCCCATAAATAATTCACAAATATGAAAGAAAAAGAAATGGCAAAGAGATTAAATGACTCATAAGTGTGCTACTATTCTTCAGGCTTAACATAACTTCTTTTTGGCTTTGGTCATAGTGTCTGAAAGTTATTTTTATGAACAGCTAAAGACATAAAAATAGTCACAACCATATTAGAGGCTGCATCAGCTTGAGGAGACCTCCAGACAGACATGTAAAATCCAAACCCCAAATAACTTATACTCATTGCCTACCTACTATGTGCCACACCCTGTCCTGAGACATATATACACAGCCTTTCATTTAGTATCCAGAACTATCCCATGAGCAAATTCTAGTTTTTATCTCATAGATGGCATAATTAAGTTGTGAAGAGGCCAAATAACTTTCCAAAGGTAACCAGCTGATAAGTGGCAAGAACAAACGTAATCTCCAGTCTTTCTGCTCTAAAATTCAGACAGTAAGCACTGTACCATCTACCTTATACAGATGTACATCTAGTAAGCTTAATTTCTCTAACATTACAAATTTTATGCTAGAATATCCAATTTTTTTTTTAACGTTTATTTATTTTTGAGACAGAGAGAGACAGAGCATGAACAGGGGAGGGTCAGAGAGAGAGGGAGACACAGAATCTGAAACAGGCTCCAGGCTCTGAGCTGTCAGCACAGAGCCCGACGTGGGGCTTGAACTCACGGACCGCGAGATCATGACCTGAGCCGAAGTCGGTCGCTTAACCGACTGAGCCACCCAGGCGCCCCAGAATATCCAATTTTTAAACTAAAACAGTCTTTTCACTTTTTGTCCACTTTTTCTTCCCATTTCATGAATTGGTATAAGTTGCTATGACAACACTCATCAGCTTTTTCCTTCCTCTCTTCGTTTATCATACTCTTCTCTCTGGCTCCCTCATTCAGTGTGGTGTGACTCCCACAAGTGGCTAAACCCAAGATGGGCTAGGGTCTGCCTGGCCGCATTTCAGGTGAACATGATTTACCTGTTAAGCCTCTTTATCCACTCCGCACATTCCCCTGTTCTCCTGATGCCCTTGACTACTAATCTGTTGCCTATCTACTGTGTCCAGTTACTGACCTTACCATTGGAGCTTGACTTATAATCTATTCTATGTATCTGAAAATGATCTATTCCTCAATTTTCCTAAAAGATACAGATTTGTCTCTTTTCTTGGACTCTGAACTTTCACAGACAAACTTCAAAGAGGATCAATATCTTGCCTTTCCAATATCCAAAATGCCTAAAGACTTGATTCGCCACACTCAATTATAAGCCAACATGGGACTATGTACCCATTTTTTATATCTTTCAGAGTACCCAGCCCAGCCTTTTGTACCTACTAAGTCCATAAGTAAGTTAACAAATAAATGAAGAGTTGGCTACTGGATGAATAGACTATAAAACACCTGGTTTAGTGCATAGGTGAAGTAGAATCTAATTTCAGAGGTACCACTTGTATTTCTTTCTTTCTGTACAAAGTGCCTAAGAAATATTTGTTCATGAAGATTACCAGCATTATTTGGTTTACAGTATTTTTAATGTATTAGTTGCAATATATAAGACATCTACTACATATCAGACACTAACTTAGATACTCTTTATAATTTTTAATTAAATAGCCCCCAAAATATGGGAGGTAAGTAAGTGTTGGGATCCCCTTTTTATAGTTTTATAAAGGCAGGTTAGGCAGATTCAGAGAGGTTACATAACTACGGATGATCTCCTAGGGAATAAGAAAGAGATTGATTTGATCCAAGGTCACTTTAATTTCAAATCCAAGACTTCATTCCTTCTACTACACTACACTGCCTCATTGAGAGAGTCCTATTAAAGTATTCCTCTTAAATCTGCAGGTGTTTGGGGGAGATGGTGGGACTAATAGGTTGTCTTTAATCCATTACCACAAACTAGTTGACAAAAGCATCAAGCTATCTCCTAGCAGCAACAATGACCTTGTATAAATAGAACTCAGGGTAGGTACACTGTAATGGGAGAAAAGGAGGTTTAAGATTTAAATAGGCAGCTTCCCACATTAACAGGGAGGGGAGGCTGTACTTCAGGACCCTATATGACCAAAGAATAAGATGATGACACCAAATGACCAGAAGGGAGAGAACCAGAAACCAAAAGAAGGAACTAATAGGACAATAAGGCAGAGAAATGATGGGTACTGAGAACAGGTTTTTCTACTTCACAAAAGGGAAAGGGCAATTTCTCAGTTCTCTCTTTTCAGCATCTCTTGCTCTGATAGTAGGGATGGTCCTATCACTACACAAGATTAACAAGGTATGAGAGGATAAAGAGAAGTAGAACAGATTCCACTCTGAAATAATACCAGCTTTTAAAGTTACCTAATGATGTATGAGGGCATCTTAAATTCAAGATATACTTTTAAAAACTAAAAGGATGCCCAGCTTGAATTAGGGGATAAAGTGAATGCAAGTATCCTAGAAAATAAATAGGAAAAAATAGAAGTGGAAATAGCAGTCAAGTGCAAAAGTAGGCACGAGGCTAAGGGAAATATTCTTACTTCAGATCCAAGGATCACCATAGAGAACCATGTAGGCAAGACATCAGTAGGTCTTTAGCAGAAGTAGTTATTGAAAAATAGAGTTCTCAGCCTCTCTTCTTCTGCTTAAAGAATACATCTTTAAGGCAGAACATTTCCATCTTAGGTAGTTAAACTTGAGAAGCTTAAATGTGTAGTCTTCTCTGATATAAACTAGGAATGTGCCCAACATCACTCTCAGGAGTAGCCTTCCTAATTTTTGTAAAAATCTTGCTTTTCACTTTCACTTATTCTCTTCAACTATGCATCGGCATTAATAAAAGTCCATATATGGTAATGGATGTTAGACTTACTGTGGTGATCCTTTCACAATATATACAAATATTAAACAAATATCAAATCATTCCACATGAAAAAAAAGTTCTTTTAAGTATAGGCACAGATAGCCACTCTAACTGGATATAGCAAATGTTACAAATCCACCCTGAAGCCCTTGGATCCCTTTGAGCTTTTCTGTGCCTTTGTGTTGGTTTTGTTGTGCTGTTGCTTTCTGTGGCCTTATCATGACTTTTCTTTTGAGGACCTGCTCAGGCTGCTGAGATGCACACACACAGGGAGCTGGACATGCCTGGGAGTTTGCATTCCCCCAGAGTAGTCCTAAGCCAATGACTGGTACAGGATGGTAAAAGTCCAGCTTTCTGGTCTCTGGTCAAGGGAGCTCTACCCTCCGTAGACTTGGCCTGAAATCACACCTCACACTCTTCTCTTACAGTGCTCTCTCCACTTCCTTCCTGCTTCCCTTGGGAGAACTTCCTTAATAAATTACTTGCCCATGATTTCTCTTCTCAGAGTCAGCCTCTAGGGAAGAGGCTAGCCAAATAAGACACTAGCCAAATAAAAACTGACTGGAGTGGTTTGGGTAAAGCTTCAAAGAAGGCAATCGCAGACGAAGAAAAAGGGCACAACATTGTCTTGGGAACTGGCTCAAGAGCATTTGGGTCTCAGTCAGTGCTTCTCTCCCCAGCACACTTCCATGTCACGCAAAGTGGTTTGATGTCTTTTGTGTGTCTTTCTGCCGCATGCCCCTCACTACAGACAGCCTTCCCAAATTTTAGGCAGCCATGTCCAAGGACACTCAGGTTAGGAACATAAGACTGGTCACCTAAGTGTACCCTTTCATTAGAGGTGCACACACACACACACACACACACACACCCTGTTAAGTCGTGAGGTACACATGTGGATGAAGCTGAGGGCAAGTAGATGAAAGGCAATTCATGAAATACAGATATACTGGTATATTCCTGTGAATATTTTATACTTGAAAATATACTAGTAATTATATACAAAAAATTGTATGAGAACAGAACAATTTACAAGTTTTAGTAGCCTTTCACCCAGGTGTAATTACTTTGTATTCTAGAATGGATGATTAAGATATAATTCATCTTGCCAAAAAAAGGTATTTGTGTGGCAGGGGAGTGAGTGAGAGGAGCAAAGTGAATTGTGGCCTTTTCTTTCCACCTTACTACAGTGTGAGAGAATATTTACATGTTTCTTGGACCCGCCTTGTATTTTGTGGTACCGACAATCATTAAGGCAATTCAGAACACCATCTCTCAATCCTTCCCGCTGCTCTTCTGTCAGAAGATGTAACACTATTAGTCACATGAACCCTATGGCCATGGTTTTCAATCACTTTTAGCCCATAGTAACCCCACAACCCAACATATGCCTACACACAGGCTCATACATAAAACATAACACATAAAACATAACACATAAAAACATAAACACAATCAAAGCAGACATTTGGTAAAATAAGATTTGTTCTTCCTACCTGTGTTGCACTCTATTTTCCAATGTTTTCTGTTACAAATGAATCCATTTCATTTTTTAAAATGCTAACAGCAACCAACTAAATTGATTTCAAGGCCCATTAGTAGGTTACAACCAGTGCCTTGGGACATTAAGGGCTTCATCTAGATGCTAATATTCCTAGAAGAGTTGCCCCTGTAAGTTATTATCACCCACGAACACCTTGTTGTCCATCAGCTCATTATTCATGTAACAAATGTGTTTTGAGCACCTGATCCAGGCAGGGGATGTTGGTGGAAGCCAAAAAGAATATAAGGGAAGAACCCCCCCCCCCCACCTTTAAAAGCTCACCATCAGGGTCCTTTGTTGTAAGCAATAGGAGCCTATTCTGGCTGATATAATATATAGGAGCTACATATTCTATATAGTATCTAGTTCTAAATGTAATTATAAAGAGTTATATAATTACATAGATAGATAGATGCTAGATAGATAGATAGATGCTAGATAGAAAGAAAGAAAGAAAGAAAGAAAGAAAGAAAAAGAAAGAAAGAAAGAAAGAAAGAAAGAAAGAAAGAAAGAAAGAAAGAAAGAGGAAAAGCTTTCTCAGGATTATTAGAAGAGAGAGAGAACCAGGTAGAGAGTTGCATGGCCAAAGCCACAATCATAGGCACATTCTAGAAGTGATCCACAACTACCCAGCTGGCTTTTCCAAGCTGAATTCTATATGGCCAGCACTCTGAGCCAGCCCTGGACTCATGGTCACTGCTGTCCTTAGAGAGTCCAGGTAGTGGACAGTGGCTCTTCCCAGTCCTAGGTGGACTATCTTATCACTGTTTTTCTTAAATATCAGCTCTTGAACCAAAGTCTGCAGTGATTGTATGTGTTTGAACTTGGGCCATGTACGTTTGTATGGTGACTTAGAACTTAGATTCTGGAATCAAATTCCTTGAGTTCAAATCTTGGCTTTTCAAATTACTTGCTGTGTGACCATGAGCAAGTTACTTTCTCTCTCTGTGCTTCAGATTCCTGAATGGCATCAATTTGTTAATAGTATCTACTTCACAAGATTATTGAGGATTAAATGAGTTACTATGTGTCAAGTGCTTAGAAGTGATGATGTCTATTACTGTGAGGAGTTGGAAAAGGGAGTATCTGGAACTTTCAGATTTTATCATGGGAGACAGGCTTAGCATACAATCAAGACCCAAATGATGGGGAAATTTCCAAACCACATGATGGCAGTCATAAAAGAATGTCCAATGTCCATTATATAACCTGGTAGACTAGTTTAAAAGATGAGTCAAGTGATGCTCTTGGAGGTCAGGGCTCTGAGGGAATGAAACCCAGAATGGAATGAAGAGCAAGGACTATGGAGATATCTGCAGCCTTGGAGGCTCTGGACTGGGTAAGTCCTGCTGCCAGAAATCTTGAAAACAAACTCTCCAGGGGAAAGTTAGAGTGGAGAAAGAGGGAGGGATAAATGCCAGAGGCTTCCTCAGTTCACAATTTTGCCACGGGCTACTCCTATCCCTCTCCATCTGACATAATACGGCATTTTGGAGTACGAGTCTTCAAATACTTTTAGTCATACATCCCCTAAAAGAATTTTGCAAACTATTTACACCCCACAAATTTTTAACATCCAGAATTTTTATCATAAATTTAAATAGTTGAAAAGGTTGTGATTTCTGGAATATAATATACATGCTTTAAATAGATTTTCCTCAAAATCTTGAAGTCTCAGACTTAGCTTTTTTAATTTATAGAAATTGTCTGTCCTTAGGGGGAAAATAGCAATTAAAGCACTCACTTTCAAATCCGTTGGGCAAAACAGACTTAATTTTTGTCAGAAAAAAAAAATCTGACTTTGTATTTTAATTGAAATGCATGTATTAATCTGTGTTCCTGGTTAACCATCTGACTTCTGAATTCCAATTCTAACACAGATAATGGAAGCAAGGAGTCTTGACTTTAGTTTGAAACTTGATGAAATAACATGTTTCTCACTTAAGATTTTTCTATTAGAAGCTCTCTCTCTCTCTCTCTCTCTCTCTCTCACACACACACACACACACACACACACACACACACACACAATGCTCCCTATGAGCTGTGAAGTCTCAAAATGTCCCTTGGGCACCTTGATAGTTCTGAACAATGCATCAGAGTCAAATTTAGAATGAATAAAATGGGAGGGAGGTAACTATAGAAGGAGAGATGGGAAGAGAGAACCTATAGATTACAGACATATTCTTAGGTGGCCAATTTAAGAAAGAATTCATTTAGAAGTTAAAGAATGGAAGTTTGTTCCTTAAAACAATCCTAGCTTACATACTCTCTGGAAAATGTTCATGTATCCCCTGCAGTATGTGTGTCCCAGTTTAAAACACGCACACACGCACACACGCACACACGCACACATATTCTGGAACATTGTCTAACATGGCACTCTTTAAATCATTATACACTTGTTTTCCATTAGGATAGATGTAATAAATGTGTAGGTTTTGTATCTAGAATTAGAGCCAATCAGGGCCAATATGGTAGAGTAGGTAACACTCTTCTCCCTAATCCCACCCCCCCCAACAAAAAAAGGAAAAGGATCATTTAGCAAATGATATTTTACATGATACATTTATTTCTGCTGTCTTGCAAGTAGAAATAACTGCATCACATGATCAAGATTAAACCAATCGCAGGCAAGAGGAGAATTACCATGAGTGACTTATATAGATCGAGATGTATTCCTGAGTGAGCGATCAGCATATCTATCCTGAGGTAGATACTGAAACAGATTAGAGTTTCCTTTGCAAGAAAGAGAGGAAAATGGCTATTGGACTGACCATGAACAGGTAGCTAGCTGTGGGAGCTTAACTTTTTATGGGGTCCTACAACGCCTTTAGTTCCAAATCAATCTTGGCAAAATAATCTTGTGAAATGATATGAATATTTTATAAAGTGCTATGCCTTTTGGAGCAAATATATAATCCAAACAAGGCAAACTTTAAGACAGTACGGAATTTTGCCAAAGCCCTGTAACGGGCAAAGCCAATGGGTTGAGGAATCAAGAAGTCCTTAGTCCTCCACCTACCCTGGTGGTCAGCCTCAGGGCCTCAGAAGCCAACAACAGCAAACCACGTCTACAGAGGTCTGGCCTCTGGTCAAGGGCCTTTCCCCACCACATGCTCTAAGGAGCTTGTGCTGGCCACAAATATTTAGACACTTTTAAGCTCGATTCCCTGATTTTGTCAAATTGGCTTTTTTTTTTAAATCTTTCTTTCTCTTAACATGTGCATGACTGACAGAATTCTATAGGAAATAAGAAATCTGTACAGCAACTTTTACACAATTTCAGGGCTGGCAAAATCCTGAGGGAATTAATTCTGTGTACTGGAATTCCTATGCTACTCCATTTGTCATGGTAACTCCTGTGTGGCAAACAATGTTTTCTACTCCCAGTTATTCACTTGCTCCTTGAGTGATTAGAAACTGAAATCCTTAGGTAGACTCAAAGCTAAATAAGTACATGAATGAATGAGGAAAGGAAGGAAGGGAAGTAGTAAGAAAAACATACTAAATGCAAAGCACCTAGCCAAATTCCTCTGCAGTAAGCAAGTTTAGCCTTCCTCCTAACAAGGGCAGATATTTTTGCTTTTTTCTCTCCCTTCAGTTCCCTTGAATTTGTCTCAAGCAGTTGTCCAGCAGTTGTAAAAACTCCATGAAATTACTAAAACGGATTGAAGCTGAGACATGACAAAATGCTGGAGAGATTCACTTTGGGAGAGCAATGCTGAAAACCTGAATAGCTCTGCAGGTCTCAGGAGCATAGAGAAGCAAGAGCAATGCCTTATGCAGGGCTCTAATTTAGCAAGAGCATTGAGAAGTTTGAAACTGAGGAGAAATAACATATAAGACAGCCAATTCAATACTGGACCATTTAATACACAGCTCAAGACTTTGCTTTCAGTGTTAGGCTTCTATGAGGACAAATGGCAAATTTTACTCTGTTAATAACACCAAATGAGAAGAAATGTAGCCCTACCCCTACCCGCACTGGTATAATAGTTCTCTTGTGAGTGGTGAATTTAGTTTCATCTCTAACCTGTTCTTCCAGCAACACTGAATATTATTAAAGATGTGTTTTGAGATTATATTTTCTCATTTTTTTAGACCTTTTAACTAGAATGAGTTTTATATAAACAACAACTGAGGGGTTCCCCAGATTTGATCTTCTGTCTAAAGTATAAGCCTTTATATTCTTTTTTTTTAATTTTTTAAAATGTTTTTTATTTATTTTTGAGACAGAGAGAGACACACCATGAGCAGGGGAGGAGCAGAGAGAGAGGGAGACACAGAATCCGAAGCAGGCTCCGGGCTCTGAGCTGTCAGCACAGAGCCCAACGCGGGGCTCGAACTCATGGACTGTGAGATCATTACCCGAGCCGAAGTCGGACGCCCAACCGACTGAGCCACGCAGGTGTCCCTAAGCCTTTATATTCTACAAAAGAGGTGACATTGTCCTGTACACATGGCATGGTGACTGGAAGACTGTTATGGAGGGAGGTGAAGGATCCATGGCAATCTACCTGTTCATTGTCAACCTAGTAGTCATTTCCTGCCCTTCCTTGTAAAGGGAACTCTAATCTGTTTCAGGGTCCACCACCTCAGGGCATGTGTCCTGACCCTGAGACTACAAAAGTCTACCTAAGACACTCGTGGCCATCTCCCTCCTCTTGTCTGTGATTGGTTTAGTCTTGAGCATATGATGTAGTTCTGACCCACTAGCAAGACAGAAAGCCACGGAGAGCTCCCAACAAAGGTTCCCTTATGCAAAAATCATGACACCAAGAAGATGCAATCCATTTGTTCTTCTGGATATTGTGACTGGACAGGACAGCTGGTATTTGTGCAGTCATTTCACAACTATGTTGGGAACTAACCTGAACACAAAGCCAAGTCATTAAGCATGGCAGAACAGAAGATGGAAACAACTTGGATTCTTGATGATGGCATTGATGTGCTGAACTAAATAGTCTAGGCAGTGCCCTATTTTGCCTCTTCTCATGTCCTTGTTATTTAAACCTCCTGTGGTAGCTTTAACATATGTCCACAATTCTTTCACTCTTTTCCTTCTAGGAGGTGGAACCTAAATCTCCTCGAGTGTGAGCTGGACTTAGTGACTCACTTCTAAGTGAATAAAGCACAAGTGACAGTATACAACCTCAGAGACAAGATCTTGAAAGGCACCACAGCTTCCTTTTCACTCTCTCTCTCTCTCCCCCTATCACTCATGGTCAGTGAAGCTAGCTATCATGTCATGAACACGCACAAGCAGCCTAAGGAGACATACATGTGGTGAGGAACTGAGGTCACCTGCCAAGAGACATGTAGGTGAGCCATCTTGGAAACACACCTTCCAGTCCCAGCCAGGCCTTAAGATGACTGCAGTCTCTGCCTACATCCTGACTACAACTTCCTAAGAGACTCTTAGCCAGAACAATCCAGCTAAGTCATTCCTGAATTCCCAACTCACAGAGACTGTGACACCTTTGTCGTTTTAACAAACTACATATTGGCGAAATTGTTGTACAACAGTAGATAGTGAGGACACTTTTTAAGATTCGGTCTAACATTTTCTGACAAAGGTATGTTAATAAAATGCTCTAAAAGACAGCATTCCAAAGCCACAGAGTTACAGGTCCTCTGGTTCGTTTTCCTTCTCTAAAAGTCTATATAATGCTATCTGAGATAAAGAGACATCTTTCTCATCAGGCCTTCCAAAAAAGGAGCTAACAGTTGCTCCAGGGGCTTTACTTTCACAACCATCTGGTGAGAGGCTAAAATCCCTCTGGTCATGATTAAACAATTGCATCTCATTGTATCCCTAGAATTGACTAGTGTTTCCCGAACTCTCTGACATAAAAAGGATCCTGAATAATATTAACGGATATTCTACCAAAAAAAGGGAGAGGAAAACTAGAGATTCAAAATATGTACACAGCATATTGAACAGTTCAGAAAAGTTTTTCAACAAAGACACCTGCTCCACTTTTGTTTAACCCAGAATTTCTCAAGTTTAAGGTGACCATAAACTGTCCCCTTCATGCTCCTTCCCCCTCAACAAAAATACCTATAAGCATTGCTTGGGATATAAATTTTCTTCAGAACATAGGGAAACATGAGTGTGGATGAGAAAGAGCTCATCACAATACATTGAATGAATGTATTAGCATGAATGATCAAAATAATCCAGCACTATACTCAAAATACCATAACCATCCTACAGAGACACAGTCACATCCACTATCTGAGTAATCCAAAGTATCTAAGTTTAGACTTAGATTACAAGTCAGAAATGGTACAAGTCAAGAATTACCAATGTGCAATCAGTAGCAAAATAGGACTCATGCACATTTACTCAAAAATGAAAGTGCTTTTCTCCAAAAAGATTAGTTTCTTCATTCCCATTATGCAAAAAAAAAAAAAAATCTGTTCCCCCTTTTAAAATGTTTAGTATTTCAGATGAATGTTTCCTCTCAAATATTTGGTATATGGAAAAAAACCTCTTAAAGAGAATTTTGAAATATTGATATCTGGTATGTAAGACCCCAAATGAGCACAGCAATGCTAGTTAAAACTCAAATAATTCACTGATGATGCAGGCAATGCAGCCAATAGAGCCAAGGAAGCCAAGCTCTCTTGACTGGTAGTGCCAGTCCTTGGACTGTATCCTTCTGTTAGGCCCACAAATCAAGTGAAGCAAGACCCACACTCCTGAATAAGTAGGAAGATCACATAGCAGTTCATTAGGACTTGCCCCAACCAGACATTGTCACATAAGGTAGATGGTTCTGCTCTGGAGTTGGGCCAAATGTGACATGACCAGAATACCTCTAACTTCTTAGTATTATACTCTTTTGCCTCTTAAAAATCAAACCTGCAATTATTTAATCCTTCAGTAAAAATGAGATTTATGAAGAGAAATGTATGCAAGTGGGTGTGTGAGGAGCCCTACTTCCCCCTCCATCCTCATAGCTCTCTATCTTTGATTCCTGATGTTTCACCATGCCCACCAACCATGAAAGAAGACTACTTTTTTATTGATTCAAGCAAGGACATGAATCCTTTTCTTAGTCCCCTTAGTACAAATGGAGATATGCTGTCATTTGGGAAAGTATCTGATATCTAAAAAGGGATCCCCCAAAGAAAATAGATTAATTATGGAGTAATCTTTGAGTGGTCAAGTTTCAAAAGGATGGGATTCTGAAGCTACAACTATACATTGGCCCTAATGGCTAGTAAATCTGTTTGGACTCCTTCCTGGTTTCTTCTGTTAGTTACCCCTTAAGTGGTTAGCCCTTTCCCTATAATCCTTTATTGAGAGAGTGTATTACCATCTGAGTCAAGGATAAAATGGCTATCTTCTTTCTCACCCACATCTATTACCCTGAACTGTCCAAGTTCCTTATTTTCTGTGACATGAGAGATTCTCATCTACAGCTTTCTTAACTTCGCATATCCAATGGTCAGCAAACCCATGAAGGGTATTATTGCACAGTTCCAAAATCTCTAAGAGCTTCAAGGCACCTGTACCATTCATTTTTCTTTGCTTGAGGGAAAAATAGATATTGCATGGTAGACTGTGCTCACAAAGAGAACTCACAGCTACTACTCTAGAAGCTAGGGAGGACTTAGATGGTGTCAGAAACCAGAGATGGTCCATGAATGGCATCACACAGGACCTGAACAGACCTTGGCTGCCTTAGTCTAGCTTCTCCGTTGAGCCAGACATGAGTGACTCTGAGACTTTTCCTGGACTCTCAGGTGAAAGAAAATGTGCCTGCAGTTCCAGGATGGGAACCAGCCCACATTGCCTACTGCCTTAAGCAATGAGCTGCTTAGTATTTGATTTATGCGAGGCCCAACAGAGATTTATTCCAAGTGGACTGTTGTGCCAGTGCGGGTTCCTGAGCAACCTGGAGATAGTAGGACTGTCCTGGAAGGACAGAGAACATCATGGGGGGAACAAGCAGCAAACCCAAGATGGAGGAGGCAGTAACTTTAGCGAGACTTACCTACACATCTTTGAGAGGCTGAAGAATAGATCACCCACACGGCCAGATGCTGCTTTGCCTGTGGGAGTTACTGTCCTCGAAGAACACATTCTGGATGGAGACGCAAAGCATGGTGATGTGGGTGAGTAGGAGGAGCTTGAGAGGGGCACCTAGAAAAGAAAGAGGACTTTTACAGGATTTTTGAGGGTAGTTTTAGTAATTATTTTTCTAGAAGAGAAATGTAGATGTACAGCATTTTTGAAAGCTAACTGATAATTTCCCACCAATATTTCCCCACTTTTCCCTTCCCTACCTTACACTCAGAGCCACCAGGCTGTGTTCATAACCACATGGAAGAGAGGTGACAGCAAAAAGGTAGAGATTAAAAAAATATTCTATCCAATCCCCAAACACTAAAAGAGAGAAGCTGTTTACTTAATGTAGGAAATAGGACCCTAGACAACACCCTAGAGATCTCTATACCCTAGCATGGTTTGCACTTACCAAAGAATACCAATAGACCTGGAAGGCCAGGAGCAAAGGAACAGAGAATCTCAATAGACCCACAGAGACCAAGGACTGATACCTAGAGAGGAGGATGGACATTCCCAGCAGGGAAAGATGCTGCCCAGACAAATGCAGCTTTACCCCCTTCCACACAGTAGTACTTACTACACATGTACTTTGAAATGTAGCTATAAATCTTAGGGGGTGAGGGAATGAGGACATCTTAAGTTTGTGCCACATCAATGAAATAAAATAAAAATTAATTGAACTGTGGGGGGAAAATAAGGTCCTGTCTTGTTTGAGGTAAGATTATTCCTGCAACAATTACATTAAAAATGTAGGCTATAATTGTAATTCCCACCCCTTTTTCAGAAATGTAAAATGTACATCTTTTTTTTTTAATATGAAATTTGTTGTCACATTGGTTTCCATACAACACCCAGTGCTCATCCCAACAGATGCCCTCCTCAATGCCCATCACCCACTTTACCCTCCCTCCCATCCCCATCAACCCTTAGTTTATTCTCAGTTTTTAAGAATCTCTCTCTCGTGCTCTAGTTTCTCTTCAGATCGCATAAACCCTTTTTTAAGAGTCTCTTATGGTTCTTAGAAGAAGGGAATACAGTCCTCTATCATTTTAATGGTATGTTCTAGGCACATGTGAATAAGAGTCTGTATTAGTTTTCTGTAGCTACCATAACCACAGATCACAAACTGGGTGGTTTCAACAACAGAAAGTCATTCTCTCACAGTTCTATAGACTAGAGGTCAGAAATCAAGGGGTCAGCAGGACCATGCTTTCTCTGAAGGCTCAAAGAGAGAATCCTTCCTTGCCTCTTCCTAGTTTCTGGTGTGGTTGTTGGCAATCCTTGGTACCCCATGGCTCATAAACACATCACTCTGATCTCTGCCTCATCCTTGTCTTCCACGTATTCTCTTCCATGTCTGTTGCTGTGCCTCTTAAGTACACCAGTCATACTGAATTACGGGGTATGGTCATCTTAACTAATTACATCGACAATAGCCCTATTTCCAAATAAAGCCACATTCTGAGCTTCTGGAGATAGCATGAATTTGGGGAAGGGGGCACTGTTCAATCCAGTATAGTACCCATTGCCATGCTGCTTTCACAGCTGCATCCCAAATGCACAATTAAAATCCTCTTAATTCTCTACAGAGAGAGCAGAGACCAAAGGACAACTTTTGACAAATTTTCTACTAAAGGAGCATAGAAAAGTCATTGAAATATAGCAAACAAAGTAAATTACAATCCTACTAGCCATGGTTCCTTTCAACGTCAGCAGTTCTAGGCCCATCCAGGTATCTCCTTGACTAATCCAAGAGCGGATTCCATGGACAGAAACCAACTTATTCCCACCAATGAAAGTATTCTTTACTCTTTGCTCTTGGAAACTAGACTTGAGGCCCCAGAGAACTGTTTATCCTTCCCTAGGGTCCAGGGTCTAATTCCCTTTCATTTTCTACTCTTGGACGAACTTTTTTGGTTTTTTTTTTGGTTTGTTTTTTTTTTTGTTTTTTTACAAGATAACTGGCAATAGTAATGTCCCTTCAGGAGAATAGTACCTTCTACCTTCAGAAGAAGAGAGTGGTCTTATGTAATTAATTAAGAAAGAAAGAAAGTCTTACTATCATCCATGACATAATTACAGCAGAGCTTAGAAGTTACACTTCAGTACATTCTGAGGTTTTCAGTTTTAAAGGACACCAAAAATTAAGAAGACAATTTTATTCAGTTAACTTAGCAACTCAATGTATCTTCCAGGAGTCCAGGGGTCATATCTGTCTTTCTCACTAGAGTAATTCCCACAGCAGAATCCTCCATGTGGTAAGTGAGCTCAACCACAATTCACTGAACAAATGAATCAAAGTTGAATTGTACAAGCCTTTTAAACGCTTTTTTTGATCTCCTCCCCAGCATAAAGTAATGATCATTCCTACTCTCCCTTTCAAATACAAAGTTCCTACACAGAACTCTCAACACTTACTCCCTTCTCCCCACAAAATCATACATTACCCGGGGAAAAAATATCAGCATAAGGCACAGCTACTTAACTGCACGCAGAGGAAAGAAACATGAAACATCCTTCCTCCCCCCAAAAGCAACTAAGTTCTAGGAGACATCGCTCTGGTTAAAGATAAGGCAACTATGTAAATTATAAAATAGAACTCCTGGGTAACCGAAGGACCCATCTATTTTCCCCAAACAAAGGAATACCCTCTTCCCAGGTCTCTGATTCTATCTAGAAATGTGCCAAGGACATTTTTCTGGCTTCTCTACTTCCACCCTTGTGCCCCATCTGCCCTTCCTCCTGTCCTACCAGGTAGCTCTCCATCCGGGTTGACACCAGCCTCTTATCCACACCCCTTGTGGGTTCACTGGGCCCACCATTCTGCAGCCCCAATCACCTGCCTACTTAAGATTTAGGTTGTCCAAAACTGACCATTGACTTTTGACCTGCTATTGACTTCTCAGTCCTTCCTTTTGAAATGCTCCTTATGCTGACTTCTGCCATTTCTGGCTTCCCTGTCTTGCTCATGTAATTTAACCTCAACATCTATCTGCCCCTCTGCCTTCTGACTCCTCTCTGGCTCAGCTATCCTTCAGTATTTCCTCTGGCCTTGTGTCTATCCAGCCCTTCTTAGATTACCAGTCACCCTGGCCGTAGCCTTTGAGTTCTTGTAGTAACACACTCCTCCCTGGCCATCCTCCCCAAGGACACTAGACTTCTGTCTCTCACTATCCACCTCACTGGGCACTCCAATCCTTTGTCCATATTCCTTGTCTGTAATATGAAGACCTTCACAAATGGATCCTTACATCCTCTCCCTGTTCTACTTGCTGCACATGAGGATTATCATATGGGTCATCAGATTGCTGAACACTAATTATCCAACACTAAAGTTGGATAAACACTTTATAAACCCAAACTACCCAAATCTACACTGTGAGATATTGTCAGTAACTGCATCTCATTTTTGTTTTATTTTATAATAGATTATACAGCTTTTAGTTCAATTTAAAAAAGTTAATCTTAGCATCTAGACAAGTGAAATTTGAACTTAAAAATTTTCTAAGTTTGCTTCTTCCTTGAGAAAGAACAGTATGAGTATGAGCTCTGTAAGCAGATGGCCTTGTTTGAGTCTTAAATCTGTCACTTACTATATGTATGTCTTCTGGAGCAAATTACCTAAACTATGCCTCATTTTTTTCATCCAGAAACTGGGAATGATACTATTTCTAACCTCAAAGGCCTATTATAAGGTTGAAATGCCTTCAAAAATGTAAAGGGCTTACAACAGAATTTAGAGCATAAAAAGCTTTCCATGAGTACTCACTACCATTATTATTGTTCCTGATTGAAGACTCAATCTACTGCAGTCAGCAGCTCAGAGGTCATCCATGAACTGTAACAATACTCGCAGAACCTTCTGGCAAAGCAATTAAGAAAGATGATGGCATCTCTATTGCAAATATGTAGAAGTAAAGTCTTTATTGGGGGGAAAAAAGAGTGGAGCCCTACTGTCATGCCTTACAATAGCTGGAAAAGCAGTCCGGATCAGTCCATCACTGGAGAGGTTCTGATCTTACTACTTTAGTCATAATCTAAGTAGACTCGCAGATTGTTTTTTAATCAATAGTACCTAGAAACCATCTTATTCTTTCCTTTTCTACCTCTCTCCTCACAATAACTTTTATTCCTGATAGAGAGTCCATGGATCCTCACATCCCCGAGCATGGAATACCATCTAGCAAACAAGCCAAATTCCTTACCAAGACTGAGGACTTCTCATAGCACACATTTGACACATTAGGTAGGTCACAGGAATAGGGATTCTGGCCTTATCCCTTTTGGAATGATGGGGAAAAATATAAGAAGCTCTCATTTCTTACAGAGACATTAACATCATAACCAAAGTACCAATTTCCTTTTAAAGATATTTTAGAACAATCATCATTTTCCTCAGATGATAGTCAATCCTCATTATTTGTGAATTTGCCTACTTGCTAAAATCTACTTGTAAGCCCAAAATCAATACTCGCAGGACTTTTGCAGGCATTAGTAGGCATCCAGTGCCAAAAATTTGAGTTGCTCCATGTGCAAGTTCCCAGATGAGGTCAAACAATGCAATGTTCTGCCTTCTTGTTTCAGCTCTCATACTGTAACTAAGTATTCTTTTCATGATCTATTTAGTGCACATTTTTCACAGTTTTGTGCCTTTTGTCAGTGATTCTACAGTTTAAAAGGGCCCAAGAGTAGTGTCAAAGTGCTTCTAGTGCTCCTGAGTGCAAGAAGGCTGTGATGTGCTTAAGGGAGAAAAAAAATGTGTTAGATAAGCTTCTCTCAGGCATAAGTTGTAGTGTTATTGGCCATGAGGTCAAAGTTACTGAATCAACAGTATATTAAATAAGGTGTCTTTACAGAGAAGCATACATAAAACAAGGTTATTGATCAGTTGATACAATGCTATGACCAGTCATTGGCAGGAAACTAACCATGTATTTTCCCTAGGGGCAATGGTTCAGTATTCACTAATTCAGTGTATATGGAAGCTTTATAAAACACAACATGAGTACAGTATAGACTACAACTGCAACAATGAAAATCAACTGTATATCCAAATCTGCATTAATTCATTCCAAGAATTCCCATTGCTGGCCACTCTAAAAGCAAAGTATAGTAGGTTTTCATAACAAAACTACTCCTCCAAAGTAAATTTACTTGTTATATAAACTGAAAAATTGATTTAAGGAATCCACCCTTTTATAATAAAGATGTTGAATATACCTCACCTGAAAGAGAACTGTGAGATAGCAAAAACAAAATTTAGTCTAAGAATGGAGATAAAAGAAAAAATAAAACAAAAACCATTATTGAACTGGGAGTTATCACTCCCTTTTCCACTTCCTGATTTAAATGTCACACCCTCTGAGGGTGCCTGGGTGGCTAAGTCAGTTAAGGTTCAGACTCCATTTCGGTTCAGGTCATGATCTCACGATTCATGAGTTCAAGCCCCTTGTCAGTCTCTGCACTGACAGCACCAAGCTCGCTTGGGATTCTCTCTCTCCCTCTCTCTTTGCCCCTCCCCTGCTTGTGCTCTCTTTCTCTCAAGATAAATAAACTTTTAAAAAAATGCCAAGCCCTCTATCCCAACAGCCCACCAGATAGCAGAGAGATGACAGGCAACTATCACCAGGCATGAGGTTCTACTGACAAGGGGATCAGAGTCTCTTTGTTTGTCTAATCTTCCAGGCCCACAAGAAAAGAGCTCAGTAGACATATACCTCCTTTCCCTTTCATCTTATAGAACAAAAACAGGTGTGGCTTTCTCTACCACCCACCACCAGCTAATGCACCTCAGGATGGGCCCTGGCTCCAGGATAGAAAGAAAAGGTGAGTGACCTAGTGCAAAGATTAGGAGTATCTAAGACCACCTTCACTTTTAAAACCTAATGCAAGGTCAGAGGGTCCTTAAGACCCTCTCTGGCACCAGTCTCAAGTTTGGGTTTCCCCAAGACCATCCTCAGGTTCAACACAGTGCTAGAAGACTCAGGGAACTCAGCAAAAACCATTATACTCATGGTTATTATTTATTATAGTGAAAGGTTATAGGTCAAAAAGTAGCCAAGGAAAGACGCACATAGGACAGCAGTCAAGAGTTCCAGGCATGAGCCTCCAGTTGTCCTCTGCCAGTGGAATCATGCAAACAGTGCCTATTTCTCCCAGCAATCATCTCTGACGATATAGAGAGCACAGAGAATTGCCTACCCAGGGAAGACCACCCAAAGTACACCAGAATGTACATTTTTGTTTTATGACATCAATTTCTTTTTTTGGATAAGGAAAAAAGGGATTCCTGCCTCAAGGTTGTTCCTGGAAAAAACCAGAATGACTATGGGATCCCAGCCACCTCTGGGTTACAAGCAAATAAATGGACAAACCTCCCTTTCCCAAACAACTGCAAATTATAAAGGAGGAAATCAATAAAAAATCATCTGGCTTATCCGGCTTATTGTCTGATTGTTTAATTATCTTGTTACAATCAGGAGTTTAATACCTGGAGTGAAAGCTCAAAATCATACCTTTTTGTACTAGTTTTCTAGGGCTTTTGTATATAACACAATAACACAGAGTGGGTGGCTTAAACAACAGAAATTTATTTCTCACAATTCTAGACACAAAGTCCAAGATCAAGGTGCCAGCAGGGCTGGTTTCTTCTGAGACCTCTCTCTGGCTTGTAGATGGCTGTCTTCTCCCTATGTCCTCACAGGGTCTTCCCTCTATGTGTGTCTGTGTCCTAATCTCTTTTTCTCATAAGGACACCAATCATATTAAATTTAGGTCCTTTATAATGACCTCATTTTAACTTAATTACCTCTTTAAAGACCTAATCTCCAAATACAGTCACCCTCTGAGGTACTGGGGGTTAACATTTCAACATACAAATTTGGAGGTGGAAGTGGGGGTCAATTTAGTACTTGATACTTTTTACAATTAATGAATACAAAGCTGGTATTAGAACTTTATGACAGGACATCTAAGAATGGGATTAATAGCTAAAAGCCTTAGTGATTCTGACCTGGAGCATGGCTTACATGTCTTAGAAGTAATTTAAGAAGTTGACCTAAGAGAATCCAATCAATGGAAAGTAAATCTTTCAACTCTGTTATTGTCTACATAGATTCTATATTTTCTTTCCTAAAGATATTTAACTTTTATTATATGGACACAATAATATACTTACTACTGATTAATCTGCACCATGTGTGGACTCAGGATTTGACTCTTGGTAATGTTCGGTCCAACATTTTGTAAAGTAACAAAGCTACAAAACTACCTTTTTTTTTTTTTTTTTTTTTTTTTTGCTTTTGTGTTAAGAGTACCTGTCTCAGGGCTCAACTCCATAAGGCATTATCTTTTTCTCATAAATATGGTTTTATTAACTTATCCTCACAACAGATATTTTCTTTATTTTCTTACGGTAATCTTCTTAGGAAAAAGTGTTTGCCAGTATTTGATAGCTAGTTGTTAATAAAATTTTAATTCTGATGCTTACCATAAAATGTTTAATATAATTTAATATTGTTATTGAGAATGACATCAGATAACACTAAAACAAAAATTACTCATATTTGCTTCAATTGTGGACATTCTGAATTTTTTCACCTAAAAAAGTCTCATGAGATTTGTATTCCCATCTGATAAGTGAGAGTCATGATCACATGTGACGGAGTCATTACTCAGACCACTGATGCTGGTTAAAAACAGTCTCTAAAATAGGCTCTGTTGCTTTTCCTGGTGTCTTGGCTGCACTGTACTACAACACTGCAGGTGTCTTTCATTCACTGCAGAGCAGTTTGTGCCATTGAATAACAGCAAGTGTGCATGTTCCACTTTCTATGCAGCTTTGACAGTTGGTTCCCGTTTTGCATCTCCATTCTGTCCCCTGGTGAATTCAATACCACATTAAGAAAGCACCCTACTATTGCTCACTCTTCAACAATAATAGCAGCTAACATTTGTCAGGATACACTAGGTTTCAGTTACGCTTCTTTCTGTGAAATGCATTCTCTTGCCTACAACATTCTCTTCTAGCCCACATCAAGGATCCCTTTGATTAGGACTTCCAAATTGCTATTTTCAACAATGATGTCTCTGAGTTCCAAACCAGTTTCTTCAAGTCCTTACTCAAATTCAGCAAGAACAAAACTCAACTTTCAATGAATTCACCTTCCCTACCATTTCTCTATTTACAATAATCCTTTATTGCATCCAAGTCCCAATCATTATATACTCAATATCTCGGAATCATCTTCAACTCTCCGTTATCCCTCTTATTTGATTAGCTAGCAATTTCCACCTATGTCTCTCTTAAAAATTTTTATTATTTGTATCTATTCCTACATCTCTATCCCAATAGATTAACACACCAAGGCAATAACTCTTTCTTTAAGTTTAGGTAACACCCTCATCACTCTTCATGTATGTATTCTCTTCATTTATCAGTGTTTACTATGCACTTCTACCCAAATAATCATCCTAATGTACAACTCTTATCATGCTATGTATTTCCAAAATAAAATAGCTTTAGGATATACATGATAAAGTCCAACATTTATCTTAGTTTTCAGTGCCTTGTATGACCTGATCCTATTTGCTGTAGTTTCTTTTGAAGAACTCTTAAGTAAGAGGGAAAGGAAGAGAAGAAAGGATAAAAAGGAAAGGGAAGGAAAATGTAAAAGGAAAGATGGAAGAAGAGAGGAAAATGGAAAAGAATATCTTTGTTGGAAATGACAGCCACCAACTTCAAAATAAATTAACCACAAAAATGAAATCATTGACACATATAACTAGGAATGTAAGAGCTGAATTTGGCTTTTGAATAGTTGGATCCAGGGTCCCACATGATATCATTAGTACACTGTGTTTCTATTTCACAGCCCTGTTTTCCTCAGTATCTGCTTTATTCTCAGTCAAGGTTTCTGTAAAAAGATGGAAATGATCTAAACCAGTTTAGCAAGCCTATTTAGATAGCATTGGCTTACCTTACATCTTGTCCCCAACTCTGAACCAATCACAGTGACCAAGGACAAATGATATGGTCATTAATCTGACTTGAAATATATCCTCTTCCTTAGAGTTAGCCAGTGTGAGCCCCACCCAAACTAAATGGACAGAGAGTGGGGGAGAGGAAACTCTTCAAAAAGATTGTGATGTGACATAACACATGTATGTAAGAACTAAATTTGTAAAAGTTAGTGAGAATACTTACCAATATGGAATTGCCAATTCTACTAATCATCCATTGGTGAGATCTTGTCAACTTAATTCAGTTTCCTTTTTCCTTTACTTTCTTTCACTCACTCACACTCACACAACAAACACAAAACAGGCATCGAATTTATTCCACCAGCTGCTCCAAAAAAAACAAGATCCTCAAATGAACCTTGACAAAGTACTTCCAAAATTACAAATGACAAATGTGTATGGAATTAAATATGGGCCTTACATTGAAGTTTCCCACAATATTAATTTATATATGTATAGAGCTATGGATTTTAAAGAACGTTCATGTTAAAGCTTTTTTTTTCTTTCCATTTTTTTTCTTTGTTGCTACTTATTAAACTTACATCTTAATGAAACGAAGATGTTAGTTGAAAGTTGCTCTAAGCACAATGATGTTTTCAGGAGAAAACTATATGACTTTTCAATTGCTTGTACTTATCAGTTTCTTTTTCTTTACTTTCTCTTTTTTTCTTTTGGGCAGAAGGTTTATGCAGAGCTAGAATAAACAATCCTAAAATTTGTGTGGAACCACAGAAGACCCCAAACAGCCAAAGCAATCTTGAAAAAGAAAAGCAAAGCTGAAAGCATCACAATTCCGGACTTCAAGTTATATTACAAAGCTCTAGTGATCCAGACAGTATGGTAATGGCACAAAAACGGATACATAGATCAATAGAACAGAAGAGAAAACCCAGAAATTGACCCACAACTATATGGTCAATTAATCTTTAATAAAACAGGAGAGAATACCAATGGAAAAAAAAGACAGTCTCTTTAGCAAATGGTGATGGGAAAACTATACAGCAACATGCAAAAGAATGAAACTGGACCACTTTCTTACACCATACAGAAAAATAAGTTCAAAATGTATGAAAGACTTAAATGTGAGACAGGAAACCATTAAAATCCTAGAAGAGAACACAGGCACTAACTTCTTTGACCTCGGCCTGAACAACTTCTTTCTAGATAGGTCTCCTGAGGCAAGAGAAACAAGGGCAAAAATAAACTATTGGAACTACATCAAAATAAAAAAAAAAATTGTGCATAGCAAAGGAAACAATTAAAAATAAAAGGTAACTTTAATGTAAGGCCTTTTTTAAAATATAGTTTCAAGTTTTTATTTAAATTCCAGTTAGTTAACATACAGTGTAATATTAGTTTCAGATGTAGGATTTAATGTCATCACTTACATACAACACCCAGTGCTCATCACAAGTGTCCTCCTTAATACCCATCACCCATTTAACCCATCCTCCCACCACCTCCCCTCCAGCAGCCCTCAGTTTGTTCTCTATAGTTAAGAGTCTGTTTTATGGTTTGCCCTCTCCCTTTTTCCCCCACTATGTTCATTTATTTGGTTTCTTAAATTCCACATATGAGTGAAATCATATGGTATTTGTTTTTCTCTGACTTACTTCACTTAGCATAATAATCTCTAGCTCCATCCATGTTGTTGCAAATGGCAAGATTTCATTCTTTATGGTTGAGTAATATTCCACTATATATACTCTATCCTCTTTATCCATTCATCTGTTGATGGACATTTGGGCTCATGGATTTGAAGAACAGATATTGTTAAAATGTCTATACTACCCAACATCTACACATTTAACACAATTACTATCAAAATACCAACAGCATTTTTCACAGAAGCCAGGACAAAAAATCCTAAAATTTGTATGGAACCACAAAAGACCCCAAATAACCAAAGTGATCTTGAAAAAGAAAAGCAATGCTGGAAGCATCACAATTCCAGACTTCAAACTATGTTACAAAGCTCTAGTGTTCAAGATAGTATGGTGCCAGCACAAAAACAGACACACAGATCAATAGAAAGCCCAGAAATGGACCCACAACTATATGTTCAACTAATCTTTGACAAAACAGGAAAGAATATCTAATGGAAAAAATATAGCCCCTACAGCAAAAGGTGTTGGGAAAACTGGACAGCAACATGCAAAAGAATAAAACTGGACCACTCTTACACCATACAGAAAAGTAAATTTGAAATGGATGAAAGGCCTAAATGTGACACAGAAAACCATTAAAATCCTAGAGGAAAGCATAGACAGTAACCTCTTTCACATTGGCCTTAGCAACTTCTTTCTAGATATGTCTCCAGAGGCAAGGGAAACAGAAGGAAAAATGAACTATTTGGACTTCATCAAGATAAAAGTCTTCTGCACAATGAAGGAAACAATCGACAAAACTAAAAGGCAACCTTTGGAATGGAAGAAGATATTTGTAAATGACCTATCTGATGAAGGGTTAGTATCCAAATATATAAAGAATTTATCAAACTCAACACCCAAAAAACACATAATCCAGTTTTAAAATGGGCAGAAGACATCAATTTTTTCAAAGAAAACATCCAGATGGCTAACAGACATATGAAAAGATGCTCAAAATTACTCATCATCAGGGAAATACAAATCAAAACTACAATGATATCACTTCACACCTGTCAGAATGGCTAAAATTAATACCACAGGAAACAATAGATGATGGTGGGGATGTGGAGAAAGGGCAAATCTCTTACACCATTGGTGGGAATGCGAACTGGTGCAGCCACTCTGGAAAACAGTGTGGAGTTTCCTCAAAAAGCTAAAAATAGAACTACCCTACAATCCAGCAATTGCACTACTAGGGATTTACCCAAAGGATACAAAAATACTGATTGGAAGGGACACATGCACCCTGATGTTTATAGCAGCATTATCAACAATAGCCAATCATATTAAATCCTAGGTGATCTGAATAACACCACCATGAAATACAGTTTTTCATTTTACACACAATGCATTCATTTCTCAGGAGACAGTAAAAGATAGTCCCCTGAAAACTTCTCCGTTGTCATGTAGAATTGGTCATTTCCTCCAGCTCTATTCTCATTCTTTCCAGTAAAGTTCCTTGTGAAGAAGGCATATGGAGTTGCCCCAGTACTGTCCCTGCCAGAGCTCATTTTTTAAGGGGTTGACAATTGTTCAGAGAGCACTGTATTTCCTCTTTGCTCTCCTGCCCAATGAGAAAATCAATTCCCATTGATCCCATCTCCACAAAGAATAGCCCAACTTCTTCCAAAATTATTTCTGCTTCTCCTTCCAATCATATGTCCTTCCGAGTTTTATAGTCAACCCACTGGGAAGCCAAAATCAAACCCAACCAACTGAGAAACATAAAAGTTCTTGTAACGAAGAATAAGAAAATGCTAATCTCTGCACTATTATTCCAAATACTTTTCTAAAACACAATTTAGCTAATAAACTTTAATTCTCCTATGGCAGTGGCTATTTGTGTTTTGTTTGTTAATGTTTTTATTTATTTTTGAGACAGAGACAGAGCATGAGCAGGGGAGGGGCAGAGAGAGAGAGAGAGAGAAGGAGACACAGAATCTGAAGAAGGCTCCAGGCTCTGACCTTCAGCACAGAGCCCGACGTGGGGCTCGACCTCACAGACCATGAGATCATGACCTGAGCTGAAGTTGGCCGCTTAAATGACTGAGCCACCCAGGCACCCCTGGCAGTGGCTATTTGTAATCAGAAGCACATTCTATAGTTTTAATGTTCTCAACAAGCGTAACTTTGACATTTTAAAAGGTATAAATTCAAAGAAATAATATAAAACTATGGAAATCCCTGTTTTTTTAATTCTTCTTCCATAATATTTCATAGTTGACTATACACAGTAGCTACTTTAGAATATTTTCCTGGGGCATCTGGATGGCTCAGTCAGTTGACTGTCACAGTCTCACAGTGAGGTCACAGTCTCACAGTGTATGGGTTTGAGCCCCACGTCGGCCTCTGTGCTGATGCCTCAGAGCCTGGCACCTGCTTTGGATCCTGTGTCTCCCTCTCTCTCTGCCTCTCCCCCACTTTGGTTCTCTCTCTCTCTCTCTCTCTCTTTCTCTCTCTCTCAAAAATAAATACATAAATAAAATGCTTTCTTAAAATTAATTAAAGCATTGTCTTTGGAGATCCAAAATGCCAAACTTGCTAGAGAAAAACTTCTTTAATTCAGATCTCATTAATTCAGATTGCTCTTTCAATTAAGAACTAAATTGTCTACCTTAGTTCTACTAATAAGAAATGTGACATGACAATTACATAATGTAATCGTAACAGATATGAATTGAGTGTTGACTGGCAGTGCCAGGAATTACACTGTTTTATAGTATCTTATTAAATCTTTATAATGAATGTAAGTAATTAATCTGTTCTTTACAGGTGCAAAAACTAAATTTCAAAGAGAAACTAGCAAGGTGGTATCTATAGTTGTTAGAACCTAGCTACAAATACCAGGCTCTTATTCAACACACTATACCTTTCTCCTTCTAAGAGGTAATCACTTCTTGTAAGAGTGCATTAATTTGGTAATTTTTTTTATACATACCTTCAAGTAAAGCATCTTAGCAAGCAATATTTTGACAGCATATTTTATTTATCATGTACATCTATAAGTAATTAAATACATTTCTTTCTTGAGTTTTTTTAAATAGATCTTGTCATGAGTTGCTGAGACTTTCCTAGACCCCTCTACTAAATTTGCTACCAGTTAGTGTGTTTACACTCTGCATTCCATACCCATGACCCTCATTCTCATTACTCATAATTTCTAATTCAATATTTGCTGCCATTTCAGTTTTCAAGAGTCCTATTAAATTCTTTGAATATCAAAGTTACATTTGTTGGAAAACACATTTGTTAGTCTCAGATTTTAATAATGAAGATAAATTGCTGTAGAGAGAGGTAGGAAACTAATCTTTCCTACAAATCCAGAAATATTGAATTTCCCACAAAAGCCTTATTCTAATAATCTCATCTTTCCTGTAATGCTATTTCCCTAGTGGGAAGATCAGGTCAATGTGTTCCACAATTTTTGGACAACTTTGTATTTTGGATCAGAAATGTATGGCAGTGAACAGCTGTGGAGAAAATAGAATGCAGTGTGCTGAATAAACACAGGCCAATTCACACTGAAATTAACTCTCACTGTTTTAGCACAACAACCATACAAACTATATGCTTCTAGTCTTTGTTGTAACTCAATCCTGCCTATATAGGCTACATTAGAGATGCCCTGATGGTATTTGCTTCTATGTCAACAGTTGGCTAGAATCTCTCCTAGATATTTCAATTTCATCAACTTCAAAGACCATTTTTCTTCTGTGCCCAGTACAGACAAAAACAAGAGTCCTTCCCAGACAGCTGTGCCTAAGGGCCATGCAAAAGTGAGTGGTAGTCCAAGGCATGTATTTATGGAAAAAATTCCTAAATACTAGAACAAATCCAATACTTCTCTCTCCTGCCCCGTCCATCTGTCACCTTTCCCAAGTATGGAACAGCTCACTGTAAGTGGACGATATGTTCCCAGCTGCGGCTGACTCATATCATGACTATGAATCCAAATCAGCATCTTCCCAGTGTGGGAAAAATCTGAACTTAATCAATTCCCCATGTAGAAGGCACTTCCAATTTGTCTCATCCTCTCTGGAGAACAAGAAAGTCACCTAACTTGGAAGATTTGGTGACCTAAACTCATCCAACCAAGATGTGAAATAAAGGACAAAGATTGTTGGTGAATTTCTTACTAGAATGTTCAAAGAAAAAGAAAACCAAACAGAACAACAATGAAACCATGGAATCTAGTCAAGAAAACTGAAGTCATGGTAAAGTATAAAAATGAATAAATGGAAAAACAAAATCCTAAAAACCCTTTCTCCTCTCAGCCAGCAATTTTCCATAGCAACCTATTCCAATCACAAATCAAAGTGTTGCTGAAAGACCAGAGCTATTGAAAGCATTTTCATCGTCCAGCACAAATGTTTTTATGTTAAATGTGCTATCAAACACCCCTGGACTGACTATGTGGGCCACACCATTGAATGAGATAAGGTAATTGCAACTGCATATCGGGTCAAAAGCTGCAGCTCAATGCAAAGGCATTCAAAATTAAAACCCCTAGAAATTTTTTCAATCATAAAATATTTGAGACATACAAAACGTCAAGGATATAATATAATGAGCACTCATTTACGCATATGTTTATCCTCCATGAGCTTAAGAAATAAAACATTAAATCTCAGTTTAAGTCTCCAAAGTGTCCCACCCTGGCAGCACTACCTTTTTCTCCACATAGCTTATCATTATCCTAAATTTCGTGTTTGTCTTTCTCAAAAATGTCTTTGTATTTTTACTACATGTGTCTCAAAACAATATAATTGTTTTCTATATTTAAAACTTTACATTGTATAATTATGTCTGCATCCTTCCTATATAAACATTATGTGAGATTTATCCATGATGATATAGGGTTCTTGTTTATTCTGTTATAGCATTTCATTGAACATATATGTAACAATTCATTTGTCCATTTCTCTAGTGATGGAATTAAGGTTGTTTCTATTGTTTTCTATTATCAACAGTGCCATTTTGAAAATTTTTGTACATTTACCTTTGTGTATATTATTGTTTCTTTAGTGCAGGATCAGAAACCATGCCTGTGGGCCAAATCTGGCCTGCCATCTGTTTTTGTCAATAAAGTTTTATTGGAATACAACCATGCTTCGTTGTTTATACATTGTCTATAGGTGCCTTCACACTATAGTGGTGGAGTTGAGTAGTTGTGACAGAATCTGAGTTTCTGTCAGATGGTTTGCAAATCTGAAAATATTTATCATCTTGTCTTTTACAGAAAAACTTTGCCCACCTCCACGTTAGGATATAAATTTAGCAGTGACATGTTTGAGTCAAAGGCTACACGAGTATTCAGTTTTACCAAATGTTGCTAAATGTTCCCCAAAGTTATGTACCAATTTAAACTCTCCTCAATAATATAAAAGCATCCCCATCTTTACTGCTTCTCATCCTCACCAGTACTTGAAATCTCAAAAATTTCCAAATTATGTCCATTTATTTTGTGGTTCCATTTCAAATATCCTGGAGTTGTTAGAATGGTTCACATCTATATTTGTGTATAACACATTTCATAGTAATAATTGAAATGATAGAGCAATGACATAATTCCATCCCAAGGTCAGGCTGAGGCATAAAAGTGCCAAAGGACACCTTCCATTTGGTTCCAAAGAGTTCCTCTTCCCCAAACCCTACATCCCCTTCTCTTTCATGACACCTCTACCCGAATCACACTATCTCTAAAGACCTGGATCTGGTCTGGATCATGTATACCACGTTCTTCTATAGTTCCTAATTTACTATCTGCTGAAATAATTTCCTACTCTTTCTCTTCACAGACATATTGTACTGCTAATCATAGTCCCAAAAGTTTCTCTTGAGTAGAGAAGAAAGGAAAGAAGCCCTACTGTTTTCAGTATGAGACGCCTGGTCTCCACATTGCACAACCTAAGGGCAGCCTGCCAGCTAGGCAGAAGCAAGAATATGGCGGGGGGGAAAAAAAAGGAAAGATTCATCTGTGCCTCTGTCTGCTCCAAGGGTGATACTCCTTGTCTAGGCACCTCTGGGATTATCTGATTTTGTTCATGTTCTTTGATGGAAAAATATTACCTTTTTATTTTTTATCTTCCCAGGGCCCCTGATATTGTTCTGGAACACAAGAGTTGATTTAAGAGTATAGATTTTATTTCATTTACAATTAGTTGGCTACGGTAAAGCAAAAACTCTTCCTTGTGGATATTTCTCTAATTTGCATGGGTAAATGAGACAAGGAAGTAGCATGGGATGATTATTGGAACAAACCCAGAGCACCGAAATCCCAAATCATGCCTCAGTTTGATAGTAAAGGCTATTGATATAAGTGATTTTAAGGAGGGGAAAGGGCAAGTGCAAGAGAAAAGGGAAAAGTCATTTGAGGAAGAAGAGAGGAAATCATGATTAAGGAAGAGAAAAGCAGCATGAAGAAAGGTTGAAAAAGAGGGTCATTTAATAAAAGATATGATAAATGATTAGCCCAATTCCAGCCACGTTGGGCTGTCATAATACAGGTACATGTGTTGATACTTAGAGGATAGGAAGCAGGGACTTCCTACCCTGGGGGTGACTAATTCAGGGCAGTGTAACTCAAAACCTTGTCAAGTATGAACTTCCCAGAAAGGCAAGGCAGAAGTTGCTGGTGTGCTGTGAGGCCACTCTGTGGCAGACATAGCCATGGCCATGATATGCCTTGGGACTAACTCAATGATTTTCCTTTTGAACACTCTATGATTGGGTACAGAATCATCTGAGGCCATTAGTTTTGTTCCCAAAGATTTTGTCCTTCATTACTGGCAACCTCCACCATTACTATCTTTTTTTCAATCAGACTAGTTGTCTTATAAAAATTTGTGGTTTTTAAGCTTTATCTGAGCATGCATTCATTCTCCAGGCAACATGTGTCCCACAAATATTTATTGAGGGTCAACTCAATAAACGAATTACTGAGAATATAATTTTTTTTTTAGAGATAGAGAGAGGGAGAGCAAGCATGCTCCAGCAGGGGAGAGGGGTAGAGGGAGAGAGGGAAAGAGGGAAGAAGAGGGAGGGAGGGAGACAGAGAGAAAGAGAGAGAGAGAAAGAGAGAGAGAGAGAGAGAGAGAGAGAGAGAGAGAGAGAGAGAGAGAGAATCTTAAGCAGTCTCCATGCTCAGTGCAGAGACCCAGATGGGGCTTGACCCCATGACCTTGGAGTCATGACCTAAGCTGAAATTAAGAGTCAGACACTCAACTGACTGAGCCACCCAGGCACCCCTAGAATACAAAATTTTAAAGAGACAGAGTCTCTGCCCTCAAAACCCTTACAGACATTTAAGTCACATAACGGATAGAAGAAGGACATGAACCAAGTGTCTAGAGCAGAAAATTGGAGGCAATGAACTCTTCCTGGGGGAGTTAAAGAATAGTTTTCACTAGATTTGAGCTGAATTTTGAAGAATGGTCAAGAGGAAGAAGGACAGTCTAGGTAGATGGACCAACATATGCAATGCACAACAATGTGGGAACACATGACATGTTTAGGGGAAATATTTTGAAATAATCACTCCTAAGGGATGTGAAGTCTCAGCCTCATGTCCTTGAAGTCTAAGCACAAGTACCTGTGGAAATGTCAGCAAGTTGAGAATGGATTAGGGACAGAGAGCGAGGTATGAGCCAGCTAAGGAACTGTGACATTATTCTCTAGAGCCCTGCACATCTCACTAACTTGAATTTCATTAAAGTGAATTGACATCTAACTTTCAGCTAAGCACATGATTTAGTCTCTCATGACAGTTTTTGGCCAAAGTGAAAAAAAAATATGGGTTCTTTGATGGCACATTTGATGTATCAATGAAAATGATGATCATCTTGAGATATTGGAAGTACTGTCAGGTAGAAGAGAGATTTCACATTTTATGCCCAGATCCAGATGAAGGCCTAGAACCAATAAATGAAAGTTACAGGAAGGCAGACTATTGCTCTGGGTCAGAAAAAAAGAAAAATAAAGGTCTATGCCGTATTTAATTCATTACTAACAAATCTATTAATGCAAAACAATTATGTTAATGGGAAAAGGAACTGTTTCATTATGCAAGTGTTCTTTGGCAAAAGTTTTTAGTTTTATCATAGCTTGGTAGTGATACATTTTGGTTTGGTTTTTTTTCTCACCTCACAAATCTTTAAAGAATGACATTTTTTAAGAACCCCAAATAATGCATTTTAGCATTATTTAAATGACTTGCTCTAATAAATGACAATTTTTGTATACTTCAAAGCAGTGTTAGAGTGGAGAATAACATTTTCTTCTTAGCTCACAAATATATATTCAAGAGTTAAGAGGAGAAACACAATCAAAAGATAAAGAAAGGTTGAGAACAGGAATGCAAAGCAAGAAATAATCAATATGCAAAATGGAAAGTAACAAGTTCCACACATGTTACAATAAGGACAGGGAGGCCGTAAGCAATTAATGCTTCCTGTGTTTGCACAGAGCTAGAAGCTGGGAAGCTGGTTCCCCATATTGTCTGGGGCCTTGCCCTCAGACCATGCTGTGCCCATCTCCTGCTAGGAACAGAGAGAGGGCAAGAATAAGATGTACAATACCTTTTTGAAAAATACATTTTGATGGATATTGGTGACCATTAAGACTGAGTAAGTGCAAAATGTTGCAGATGACAAAGACTAACCTACTGTCCAAAGCAGATTAGAATTCTTTTAAGAAAAAGAGAGTATGTATATTAGTCTGCTAATGCTGTCATAACAAAATACTTCTAAGTGTCTTGAAAAACAGAAACCTATTTTTTCACAATTCTGAAGGCTAGAAGTCTAAGACCAAGTTGTCGACAGGATTGGTTTCTTGCCTTTTTCTTTGGCTTGCAGATGGCTACCTTCTCACGATATCCTCACATTGACTTTCCTATGTGTTTATACATCCCTGGTGTCGCTCCCTCTTTTTATTAAGACACAACTCCTATTGGATTAGGACCCCACTCTTATGGCCTTAATTAACTTTAATTACCTCCTTAAACATCCTTTCTCCAAATACAATCATATTGGGGGTTCCCATTTCAACATATGGATTTTTTTGGGACATAATTCAGTCCATAACAATATTTAACACCCAAGACGTCAGGCCCAAACAAAAGACAGTAATACCTGCATTACTGTTCCAAAGATTTAACTCTAGCCTCTACTTTGCATGCCTTGTGGCATCTTGCTGACCTCTGAAACCCTACTTTTGCCGTTTAAGAATTGTCAAAAATAACTATTTCTTGACTTTATACTTAGACTCGGCTTTTCAACTCTTGCCTGCAGAACTCTGAATTCTATTCAAGGACCTTCTATCAACTGGTTTCTAACACAAAGACTTCATCCCCTTAACTCTTTCTTGTTTGTGCCCAAGTAGGAGCCTTTCCTACAAAGTGACTTGAGCATGGTTGTCTTCCTCCCCAACCCCATCCATATGTATTTCCCCTCAGGCTTCTGAGCAGACCTTACCTGCCAGTCCAGCTTCTCAATGGAGCTTAAAATATCTGCCAGCAAGTGTTCCTCTACCTACCAAACTGCAAGGTTTGAGTCAGAGACTTGTGCCTTGTTCATATTCAATTACTGAGGCCTACCATAGTGCTTAGACAAGTAGCAATTTTCTGAAAAATGGTTTTTGAATAAATGATAAAGAACAAATCAATTTTCCAATGAAAATACATGAGGAAGAAGGCTAGATATTTGACAGTGAGTCTGGGATTTTTGTTTGTTCTAGAAAGGAGACTACATGTCCACATGCACTGATACTCTTAACAACCAGACCTGCACTTTGCCTGGCTGACACATAAAAGGAAAAGGGAAGAATAAGTAAAGGGTTGTAGTAAGAGTTATACTACTGGTGTTTCATTCCTTCGCTCAACCAGCATTTATTGAGCACCAGCTACAATCTAGGAACTACACCGCCCGTACAGATTCAAAGAGGAATCCAGTTCTTGTACTTCTTGAGGTCATGATTTGTATGGCCAACAGATATAAATAAACAGAATTATAATACAGAATTTTATTTATATGCCACCTCATTCTACAAAAATAAATGAGAAAGTTTACAAAAGCTCATTAAATGCTGAAGTACAAAATTAAAAGTCAAGAGTCAGAGAAAAGGAAAATCTCACATAAATGCAGCTCAGTCAGGACTCTGTAGCTGTAGGTGCTAGAAGTGAGCAAAAAATTGTACCCAAACTACATAGTGGCTAAAAAAACATTCAGTTTTAAGATTTGTGGTAAGAAACATAACTCATCCTTATGAGTTATGAGTTATGTATGACCTGTAAGAAATTTCTTTCTGTGTTTGTATGATGGAAACACTGTGGAGATTTCTAAGCCAACAGGACATAGTAAGTACATACCTGAAATCCTCACTTGCACTCAAGTAAACTAGAAATACTAAATAAAATATATTAAACTACACTTATATTTATGTACATAGCGTGGATGAAAGGAATACTGAGAAATACCCAGATGCCAGAAATGTAGCCATTTTGAGCTGAAGTCTGGCAACTGATGGTAAAGAGGCAGATCCTGGGAGTGAACAGAGCCAAGAGTGTGTATGTTAACACCAACCTGAGGATAAGAGTCAGAATTACCTGTCTTACCCCTGTGGTGAAAAACTGGTTGGTCTTCAAGCAAGAGAACAGGACTTGATAAGCAAATCATCTATTCAAGCCATGTGATTCCAGAATCTTGGATATGTGTCACATGATTGCAGAGGCCTAGTTAACACTACCAAAAAGTCCAGAGTCAAACACAAACTTAAGAGCTTGCTCAGGGATATTTAAAGCCCCTAAGGAAAGCTAAAAAGGGAAATCTCCACAATCCAGGGTATCCGCAAGTGAGCTCTAAGAGAAGATAATGCCCTAGGAAAATGAGCTCACAGAGAAGAATGGTAAAACATATGAGAATGTCTGCATCAAGATAATTAGCAACAGACATAACTCACAGCAAAGAAATAAAAGAATGAGTAAGGGATGCTTAAATGAGTACATTTAAAGTCTTCCAAGATATAAAGAAATCTTTTTTTGTGAAACAGAAAGTTATAAAATGGTAAACTGATATTAAAAAACTCAATAGACAAGGCACCTAGGGGGCTCAGTCCATCAAACACCCGACTTTTGATTTTGGCTCAGGTCACGATCTTATGGTTTGTGAGATTGAACCCTGAGTGGGGCTCTGCACTGAGTGTGGAGCCTGCTTCAGATTCTCTCTTTCTCCCTCTCCACCTCCCCCACTCATGCATGCAAGAGCACTCTCTCTCTCCCTCACTCTCAATATAAAAATGAAATTTTTTAAAAAGCTCAATAGAAGAAATATTAAAAGCAATTGAAAATAGAATATGAAGAGAAACCTAAGGACATTTTTTTTTCAGAATGAAACAGAAAAAAATAATTGAATAGGAAAAAAATTTGATTTCATTAAGAGAAATGAAAGGAAGTATGAGAAGGTGCGAAACACTTCTAAGAGGCATTCCAGATAAAGAATAAAATCGAGCCTCTCCTCAATATTTACAAAGATAATAGTTGGGAATTTTCCAGAAGTGAAGAAAGATTTGAGTCTTCATTTTTAAAACGCCAATTAAATACACTGGTGTGCAATGTAGTGATATTGCAGAATATCAGATTTAGAAAGAAATTTTCCATTTCCCAGAGAGGAAAAAAAGAAATTGCATCCACTGAATAACAGTGGGGGGTGGGCAGGGGAAGCACACAAATTAAATATACCAGTAATGAAAAGGGGTAATGTTATAGGTAATTTTGATTTGACAAAATAATACAGGTGTATTAGAAAATTTAATGTCACCAAATATTAAAATTTGATAAAATGGAAAATCTTCTAGGAAATGTCGAACTACCAGTATTGAACAATCAGTAATTTAAAAAACCTCAACCGGTCAATATTTACTAAAGAAATCCAACATTAGTATATCCTTTCCCCCAAAGCCAGAACCATATAACTTTATTAAACTTAAAAGCACAGATAATTCCTATCTTATATAAATTCTTCAAGAAAATAACAAGAGAAAAAAAATGCTGATTTTTATGACATTAGTATATTTATGCCAAATCAAGACAGTTCAAGAAAATAAGAAACGAATCTCATTGTGAACATAAATGCAACAATTATAAAAAAGTATTAGCTAAGCAAGTCTAACTTTGTATCTAAATATATGTAGCTTTATATAACAAAATACAACATGACCAAATAGACTTGTAAGAATAGTTCATCATTAGAAAATGTAGGGGAAAATAGAGATTTAAAAACTCACAAGAAAAGCATAAAGGACAAGATATATACATTTGGCCATATCAAATGATCATAAAATGATCATTGCAATGGATTTTTGTAAGGCACGATAAAAATGCAACAATACTTATTCAAGATTCAAAGAAAGAAAAAAGCCCTGGTAAGTAGGGATAGAAGAAAACTTCCATAAGAAGAGCTTTAAAACAAACAGCAAACATCTTATGTAGAGACAAACTTTAGAAGCATTCTTTTTTTTTTTTTAATCTTTAAAAAATTTTTACTATTTTTGAGAGAGAGCGAGAGAGCGTGCGCGAGTGAGCAAGGGAGGGGCAGAGAGAGAGGGAGACACAGAATCCGAAGCAGGTTCCAGGCTCTGAGCTGTCAGCACAGAGCCGGACGCAGCTCTTGAGTCTACAAGTCATGAGATTGTGACCTGAGCCAAAGTCAGATGCTTAACTGACTGAGCCACCCAGGTACCCCTAGAAGCATTCTCATGAAATTAAGAATAAGAGATAATTTTCATTATGTAGTAAAATTTATGTGCAGAATTGAGAAAACATCTTGTCTCAAGCAATAGTAATATGATATACTCTATTTTGCTAAGTTTTATATATAGTCTTATAAATTGTTCAGAATTAAAATATTGGACAAATTCTAATGCTACCATTTTTCTCATTTACATATATAAAGCTAATTTTCCTCATCTATAAGAATTTAAATAGCTATCCTATCCAATGCAAAAGAAAGCAAATAAGATCTAAAGATTAGAAAAGAAAAAATAAAACTATCATTTATAGATATAATTTACTACATAAAAAAATCCAAGAAAAACAAAACATAATGATATAAAGTGAAGAAGCTAATTCAGCAAAGCTGCTGGATTCAAAGTGATATTCCAACACTAATATTTATTTTTACATTTTATAACTCATTAGAAGTTAATGGGGGAAAAATCCCATCCAAAATACTAACAAAAAGAAGTTACTCGGTTTTCCTGGGTCTCTCTCATGTATGCAGGAAGTGTACATGTCATTAAACTTTTGTTCATTTTTCTGTTTAAAAAAAGTAACAAAAACTCAAAAGTATGCAATTAAAACTGCCTAAAATACACAAGAGATTTTTAAGCTTAAAAAATGCAGTTATTATACTGAAAGCGTCAAGGAGAATTAAGTTATTAGAAAAAACAAACCATGTTCATAGATAAGATTCAACTTTAAAAAAAAAGTTCTTTCTCTCCTTAAATTTATAAATTAAATTTAATGTAATTCCAATCAAAATCCCTACAGGAATTTGTATATTGATTACAACATTTGCTTTGGAAAGCTAGATGAACACAAGATTGAGTGAAGTTTTCATAAAGCTAAATTTGTTGGGGCTCCTGGGTGGCTCAGTTGGTTAAGTGCCCAACTCTTCATTTCTGCTCAGGTCGCGATCTCATGGGTACCTGGGATCAAGTCCCATGTTGAGGTCTGAATGTATAGTGTGAGCCTACTTGGGATTCTCTTCCTTTCTCTCTGCCCCTTCCCTGCACTCTCTCTCACTCTCTTTCTCACTCTCTCTCTCTCTCTTTCTCTCAAAATAAACATTTTAAAAAATCCCAAATTTGTTGATACTAATATTGAAGATTATCCTTACAACCTTTTTAGTACAAAAAGTTCATCCTGTTATAAATTATGACTTCTCTTAATGTTAATGGTGGCTATGGGTTTTTAAATATTTACACCTAGCAAAATCAAGTCAGCAAACCTTTGTGCATCCCCAATTTTTGTTTTTCTGAAATTTCACTCACTGCTGACATCCCAAAATCTGAGAATCTACTCTGTACCTCAGCTGTTCCAAGCAGATCACAGCTACAGACTGAACTTTTCACACTCTTAAGTACTTAACTAATCACTCATTCATTTTAACACATTCAATAGATGAATGCTGGAGTTGGGGGGGGGGGGGTTGGTTTGAGGCATAGAAGTCAGTTAGTTTGACTTAATTCCACAGTAAGACCTTTAAAAAATGTGTGCCATTGTTCCCAAGGGCATGGCAATAGATGTCGATCGATTATCATAAATCCATCATCACCGTGAAAAACAACTCAGGGGATGGGTCAAAAACCTCATCTTTGAGAATGATAGCACCTGAGTACAGTACTAAGTGACCTGACCAGGCAAGAATGCGGAAGATCAGACGAAGATCAGTAAAGGTCTAGAGCCCACTTCAAGTAGCTTACGAAGTGGCTGTGACAAACAGGAATGGAACGAGCTTGAATTCTAAAATGGAATTTACACTTAACTCTGACTCACTCTCATTGTATCTAAATTTAAGTTTATAGTTTAGAAGTAGATGTCTGTGTGATGTTTAAAAGTTTAAATGCTTTTTAAGTTACATAAAAAAAAGTGTCGGGCACCTGGGTGGCTCAGTTATTAAGCATCTGGCGTCAGCTGGGGTCATGACCTCACGGTTTGTGAGTTTACGTCCCACATCTGGTGAGATGGAGCCCTGCTTCTCTCTCTGTCTCTCTCTCTTCCTCTCTCTCTGCCCCTTGTGGAATTCTCTGTCTCTGCCTGTCTCTCATTTGCACCCTCTCTCTCTCAAAAAAAAAAAAAAAAAAAAAAAAGTTGAGCAACCATAGAAGGTGAAAAACTGGTCCTTCAGTTATGTAAAGAATATAAAGTGATTTTTTAGATTTCTGACCATTGACATGTTGCTGTGAACTTCCAATTATAAACCTTGAGATACTTTGTTTCAATCTTTCTCACTTTGCAGGTGAACAACAGACCCAACAGGGTATGTGCCTGTTCTATAGTCACACAGGTAGTTAGGCCAGAACCAAGGCCACCTGGCTCTCAGCCCAGCGCCGTACTACCTACACCATTTTGCTTCTCATAGATGATCTTTAAAGACGATAGAAATTATTCCCACTCAAGAAGAGTACACTTCATCAGTCAGCAACCAGGGTCCACTGAATCTAAGTTTGAAAAGGACAACAAACGTTAATAATCAGGAACTAACTACTGTATTTTTATCAGTATTTCTACTGATAAAGCAATAAATACTATGTTCCACTTAGAAAAGCTTTCCTAACCTAACAGTAGAATGAGATAACATTTGAAATAACATCTGAAGTTTGCCTTACCTGGCAAACCATGCTCAAAATACTCTAAATTTACCTATAACATTTTCTGTTCGCTTAATATAAAGGGTTTATAGGAGATTTTAAGATGACCAATTCTATCGTATTTCTACAGTAATAAGTACTTGTTTTATTTACTCTACACTTAGGATTTTCAAGTAGCCCTGTATTTCCTGTATAATTTCTTCTGGTTGCAAATCCTGCACTTCAGGAAGCATCAGGTACTGCTAATTCCCTAATCTCTCCTGATTCTATCAACTAGAAGTCCCAAATTTGAACGCTTTTTAGGGACTAAGCAAAAATATAAACGTGCCAAATGATGATTTAAAGTGGTAAGGGCACCTGAGTGGCTCAGTCAGTTAAGCAGCTGACTCTTGGTTTTGGTTCAGGCCATGATATAGCAGTTCGTGGGATGGAGCCCCATATCAGGCTTGTGCTGACAGCATGGAGCCTGCTTGGGATTCTCTCTCCCTCTCTCTCTCTGCCCCTCCACTGCTCATGCACGTGTGAGCTCTCTCTCTCTCGCTCAAAGTAAGTAAACTAAAAAAAAAAAAAAAAAAAAAAAAAAAAAAAAAAGTTTTTTTTCGTAAATAAAGTGGTGAGAAATTGATGAACAGGAGAGCTCATGTCTTTGTTTTCATTCTACATGGATTTTGAAAGCATGTAGAATTCTAGCAGGAGTTTGAGTTTCTGTGAGCACTTAGTTAAAATCCTAAGGAAAAAGGGGAGGGAAACTGAGATAGTCCTCTAGAAATGGATGGCCCTGCTTTTTTAATTTAGGGCTCCTGTCAAGTGTAGAGTCAAATTCTCACTAAGGTGGCACAATTCACACCACATTGTCTCCATAAGGATAAAGCTCAGGTTGTCTCAGTAGCTCAGTGCTTTTGTCCCCAAACCATGACTCTTTTGGCCCAGTGTTGACCAATGATTACCAAAACTTGTTTTTAAACCACTTACAGTCCTTTTCCTACACTTTATTTTGCCTGGGAAAACCCCTTCATTCACTGTCTTTACCTAAGAGATTATTCTAAACTTCTATCATTAAAAAAAGAAAAAATGACAATATGTATAAGTAGGTGAGCCAAAGAAAAGTAATCTGTGTAATAAAACTGACGTAGTCAGAACATTTCTGACTTTCTCCAACTGTAAACTCCACTAATCTACAAGAGGAAAAAAAAAATCAGTATCACAGAAGTAATGGTCAAGTACTTTTTCCTTTGTTCTTGAATAGATGTTTCCCTAAATACTCAATGAATCTCTCAGAGTGACAACGTCTCAGAGAGACTCTCTGAAGCATAAGCTACAAGCCTGGGACCAAAATATCATTCCACCAAGAACAAGAGATTTTAAAATGGATCAAAACCTAGTTCAGAATGAGAGGGCAATTTGAGAATTGAAGGCAGTCAACTCAAGGAGACTGAACTTCTTCTCTGAGGCCCTGCCTAATGATGTTATTTTGGGGCTTTCAAATAGGCCCTGCTGTTCTTATAGCTGTATTTACTACAGAAGTTTCTATGACACCAGGCTCAAATTCACAAGTTTCACGTGGTTTGTACTCCAGGCCAATAGCCAGTAAGCTTGAAAAAGAGAAGGAAAGGCAGAATGAGGTGCTATCTGATGGGAAAAACAGAAAATGTTCAGAAGTGATTCCATTATCTCAGCTCTTCCATTTACAGAAACAAAAGCTCAGTTTATAATAATGATAATGAAATGCTCAAAGCAAGATTAATTTAAGTAGCAATCTTCATTTACATTTTTTTAAATCCATATCCAGTTCATTTCTAATACACAACACTATTTGTATTGGCTAAGACCTAAAAAAAAATCTATTGAAATATCATCAATGCATACACAAGAGCAAATTAAACAGATGTGCATTTTTTAAGATAACAAAGCAACACTTATGAAACCACCATGCAGGTAAAGAATAATAACACTGCCAGTACCTTGTAAACATCCTACATGCTCCCCCAGATTGCACTAACAACCTTCTCTAAAGGAAAACACTCTCTCAGGGGTAACTGCTCACTTACTTTACTTTATACCCTTACTACTTAGATATATATGTATTTCCAAACAATGTATTTTTAATTTTGTTCATTTAATGTAATCACACCATTACACATAAACTTTCTTGTCCAACATTTTTCATTCAATATACATTTGTGAGGGGCATCTGGGTGGCTCAGTCAGTTAAGCATCTGACTTCCACTCAGGTCATCATCTCACAGCTTATGAGTTGGTGCCCCATGTCGGGCTCTGTGCTGACAGCTCATTCCGTGTCTCCCTCTCTCTCTGCCCCTTCCCAACTTGTGCTGCTTCTCTCTCTCTCTCTCTCTCTCTCTCTCTCTCTCTCTCTCTCTCTCTCCCTCTCTCTCTCTCTCAAAAATAAACATTAAAATAAAAAACAAAAAAAAATCAATACACATTTGTGAGATTTAGCTAGGTTGATGTGCAGAGCTGCAGTTTGCTCATTCTATTGCTGTATCATATTCCACTACGTGAATATATTAGATTTCATTAATCCATTCAACTGCCAATAGACAACTTGAACATGTCTCCAAGAGGCTTACATGTACAAGAGTTTCTTTAGGGTATATACCTAAAGAGAGAAAAATTTCTGTGTTACAGAGTGTGCACATAGTCTACTTAGAATGCTTTCTGAAGGAAAGAAATCGAACTCTAACTTAAAATAGTTTAAACAATAAGAAAAATAAGAACATTTACTATTCTACGTAATAAATCTAGACAGAAGGACAATCCAGTATTGTTTGTTTCAGTAGCTCAACAAGGTCATCAAGGATCTGGGAAATTTCCATTTTCTGCTCTGCCATCCTCAGTGTCTCTCTCATTTTGTTCTCAGGCTAGACCCCTCAGAGTCACAAAACAGCCATAAAAAGCTCCAGACATCATGCCCATTCACAACCACAGCCAAAGGACGAAGAGGGATCTCGGCTAATGTTTCTCTCCTCGGTGTAAGAAAAACTTTCCCTAAAGCCTCCAACAAACTTTCTCTTACCCCACAGGTAACAACTACATCACATACTGTGCCTAAGTCAATCACTGGAAAGGGAAATAAAACTTGTCTTAAGCCAATCAAGATTATCCCCACAGGCTGGAAAGAAGTCACTTCCCTAAGTACCTAGCCACCAGGAGGTGGTTGCATCCTGTGTTTCTTTCCCTTAACTTTTCCTGTCATTAAATACAATGGTGTGTATTTTTTGTGGAAAATGAAATTTTAAACATAGACATAAGAAGAGAGAAAATAAACCCTATCCCATGTACCCACCTTCCAGCTCTGCAATTAACTCATGGTCCATCTCCTTTCATCTACATCATTCATTTCCCCATCCCCACCCCTGCATTGTTTTGAAGTAAATCCAGCTGTCATGCTACGCCATTTATAAATATATCAGTAACATATCCTTAAAAGATAAAGATTCCTAAACACTAAAACCGTGATGCAGTTGTCACATCTCAAAAAAACAACAGTCTCTACTTTACTGTCCTGCCCACTCCCCCTTTCAGTGTATTCAATAAACTTCCATCTCCTTTGTTCTTCCTTGGGGAGTTCCTTCACTGCCTGTGCTGCTGGCCTCCACCTGATGAGGTCCCACTACTTTTGGTTAACACCGCATGGGCAGCCTTTGCCTGCCTGGACAGGACTCTCCCCAGATTCTCCAGGAATTTCTCAGGACTCTCCCTTGGTAGACCGACTCCTCCTTGGGGAACTGACTACCTCCTGCGGAGATTACCCCTCAAAGAGGATCCAAAGCCCCAGGGGGAACCCACTGGATAGCTCTTGCCCTAAAGAGTGAGGGATTTCCCCCCTTTGCCCTTCAAAGGTATTCTTCCCTCCTTCTCCTTTCTTTTCAGCCTTCAGCAATGTAACCCTAGTATTCCTCAGACAACTGAAGGTCTCAGGCCAGGGCAGCTCCCCAGTGTCTGAAGGTCTGAGAGGAACAGGTTGTACTATGCAGGCCTATGAGGGCAAAGGACTCCTCCCCTCTCCTCTCCTCTTCTCTCCTCTCCCACTCCATCCCCCCAAGGCCTCTGTTCCCAACATATAGCTCAATTGGCAGCAGCCTCTCGTCCAGGGCAAATCTGCACACACTATGGACTTGGTTGGGATCTTTTCCTAATGCTGGCCAACTCTTAGCTGCCTGGCTTCTTTCAAGTCCCGCAATTTTTCCTTTGTTCCCATGGATTTAGCTGCCATCTTCATCGACAGGCAAAATATGTTCCTATGCATATGAGTGAATCCAACAATTCCATATACAAATGATGATTTCACAAGGATTCCAGTCCATACCATCAGAGGACCGCTCCCCCACCCCCCCACCAAATTCCATGCACCTGGCTACCAGGTAATTTCAAATTGCCTACCGGCACTGATAGAATACCATGCTCCAGTCTATAGCTGATGGACAGTGCATCACACCGCCCAAGTTGCCCGCCTGCTGTCCAGCAGGAAGCAGCTCCTAAGATGAGACCTCTGCCCAAATGCCAAAGATTTGTCATTGTTGATCTGTCAGGGGGGAATGTAGAGGCCACTTTTAGTCAACAGACTTGAGCAATGGAAACCTGAGTAGGGTAAAAGGGCCCACAGTGACCACCAGGCTGAATGCAAACAGGCTCATTAGGTGGCCCACTTCAAGAATATCCATAAGCCCTAGCTGACCAATGGGCTACTTACAACCCACCATAGGTACCAAAAAAGGAGTTCCCATACCTCCACATTTCCCGCCTTAACTACAGCCTTCCAGCACTGCCTCCTGGTAGTCTCTCTTTTGGTGTCCTGCCCACTTCTCCCTTGCAGTGTTTTCAATAAAATTCTATCTCCTTTAAAACAAAACAAGAACAGCCTCTAATATCAACAAATATCCTGGCAGTATTCAATATCCCCAATTATCTCATGGATGTATGTGTGTGTTTAAAAAGTTTATTTGACTTGAGATCCAAGTAAGTCGCAAACATTACAATTGGTTGATAGATCTCCTAAGTAGGACTAGGTACTCTTGGGGGGGAAAAAATCAGGGTTCCGGAAATGCAGAGGATGGGCATTGAGTTGAGGAAATGGGAGTACAGGTTAGAGTTCCCAGGCTAATAGGTCCCAACCAGGCTGTGGATGATCTCTCCAAAACACCCCCCCACCCCCAGCCCCCATGATAATGGTCAATGGCCACACCTGGAAATGCTGTAGTGGGGAAGTCACGTTACACTCTAGCAAACCTTTGTCCCTCAAAGAGCAAAAAAATATTGAAGATTTACATCTCTTGGGGAAAAAGCATACCACAAAGAAATGAGGATCATTGAAAACTGAGTTGTGAAGAGCATGGAATTAATGCTAATTCCACTACAGAAGGAATTTATTTTTAAGAAATCAGCCATGAGCTCTTCACAGAGCTAGAACAAATAATCCTAAAATTTGTATGGAACCAGAAAAGACCCCTAATAGCCAAAGCAATCTTGAAAAAGAAAACCAAAGCAGGAGGCACCACAATCCCAGACTTCAAGCTATACCACAAAGCTGTAATCATCAAGACAGTATGGGACTGGCACAAGAACAGACACTCAGATCAATGGAATAGAGAATCCAGAAATGGATCCACAAATGTATGGGCAACTAATCTTTGACAAAGCAGGAAAGAATATCCAATGGAATAAAGACAGTCTCTTCAGCAAGTGGTGCTGGGAAAACTGGACAGTGACATGCAGAAGAATGAACCTGGACCACTTTCTTACACCATACACAAAAATAAACTCAAAGTGGATGAAAGACCTCAATGTAAGACGGAAGCCATCCAAATCCTCGAGGAGAAAGCAGGCAAAAACCTCTTTGATCTTGGCCACAGCAACTTCTCACTCAACACGTCGCCGGAGGCAAGGGAAACAAAAGCAAAAATGAACTACTGGGACCTCATCAAAATAAAAAGCTTCTGCACAGTGAAGGAAACAATCAACAAAACTAAAAGGCAACCAACAGAATGGGAGAAGATATTTGCAAATGACATATCAGATTAAGGGGTAGTATCCAAAATCTACAAAGAACTTATCAAACTCAACAGCCAAAAAACAAATAATCCAGTGAATTTATTTTCCATGGGCAAAGTCCAGGGGCAAAAGACATGAATAGACACTTCTCCAAAGAAGACATCCAGATGGCCAACTGACACATGAAAATATGCTCAACACCACTCATCATCAGGGAAATACAAATCAAAACCACAATTAGATACCACCTTACACCTGTCAGAATGGCTAACATGAACAACTCAGGCAACAACAGATGTTGGTGAGGATGTGGAGAAAGAGGATCTCTTTTGCATTGTTGGTGGGAATGCAAGCTGGTGCAGCCACTCTGGAAAACAGTATGGAGGTTTCTCAAAAAACTAAAAATAGAACTACCCTACGACCCAGCAATTGCACTACTAGGCATTTATCCAAGGGATACAAGTGTGCTGTTTCAAAGGGGCACATGCACCCCCATGTTTATAGCAGCACTATCAACAATAGCCAGTGTATGGAAAGAGCCCAAATGTCCACTGATGGATGAATGGATAAAGAAGAAGTGGTATATATATACAATGGAGTACTACTTGGCAATGAAAAAGAATGAAATCTTGCCATTTGCAACTACATGGATGGAACTGCTTATGCTAAGCAAAATTAGCAAATTAGTCAGAGAAAGACAAATATCATATGACTTCACTCATATGAGGACTTTAAAAGACAAAACAGATAAACATAAGGGAAGGGAAACAAAAATAATATAAAAACAGGGAGGGGGACAAAACAAAAGAGACTCATAAATATGGAGAACAAACTGAGGGTTGCTGGAGGGGTTGTGGGAGGGGGGATGGGCTAAATGGGTAAGGGGCATTAAGGAATCTACTCCTGAAATCATTGCTTCACTATATACTAATTAATTTATTTTAAAAGATAAAAAATAAAGTTAAATTATTTAAAAAAAAGAAAAAAAGAAATCAGCCATAAGCAAGAGATTAATACAGATGGTAAAACACCGAAAATTATAATTCCCTGGAAAATGATACCTATTGATTAAAATAAAAAACACATAAAAGATAATGGCTTCAACTCACTGTAATCAATTTTGTTTTTAATCTACACTTAGTTTTTTAAATGAGGTTATAAATACTTGAAATGATTGGTATTGAATTCGAAATTGTGATTCTTTTTTTAATGTGGAGTTAAGCTACTAAAAGTGATATAGTACTAATAAGATTGTTTGATGTTCTTCATTAATACTCCTTGTGCTTCTGAAAATGATTTGTAGTCACAAAATAAAATACAGAGATTTCAGAAAATTGGAAAAACATCAAAGCAGAGTAAAAAGGCAAAATTCAAGAAATGAGAGAAGAATAATTAAGCAGAAAATATGGGCTAAAGGAAGGAATTAAACAGAAAACGAGGGCAAGAAAAGCCTTCTAACTGCAATCAAGTAAATCCTACTTTAGTTCATAAGATGTTTACTATTTTTACAAAATAATAAAACCATAAAGCGTGTGCGGTCCTCTTTCTCCATTTTCCAACCTTTTTTTCCTTCTCTTTTGACAGTCAGAGGTAGTAGTTTAATCAGCAGAAAAAAATGTTGACTATCAGCACAGCTTCTCCAGGGGCTGGACATGGCAGGGTGGTTGTGCCAAATGAAGGGTCTAAGGTTGTGCCAAATGAAGGGTCTAAGGCAGGTTGGTTCTCAGCTAGGTTGATTTTGCCCCCGCACCCCAGGAGGCATTTGGCAATATCTGCAGACTTTTTTGTTTGTTACAATTGAGGGGTACAGAGTACTATTGTCTTCTAGTGGGTAGAGGCCAAGGCTGCTGATAAACATCCTACAAGGCACAGGACAGCCCTCTACCATAATGAATTACCTAACCCCAAATGCCAAGAGGGCCAGGTCGAGAACCCCTGATCTGGTGTCGATAGATGAAGAACAACTCTGAGGCACCAGCCCATAATGCACCATTAACATATACAGAATGACTTCTCTCCTTTGTCCAGCAAATTCTACAACTCCTTTCTGTCATTATCTTCACCGCCATCAAAATGCATGCTTTAACATCTCACTTCCAGTTTACTGCAGGCTCCCAGGTGATCTGGCTCACTTGGTTCATGGGCACAGAGCCGACCAGTTGTTTTTCCTGACATTGTAATTAATTCCCTCTCACCTTAAGAACTGCAGTGGCTTCTATTTTGTCTATGATGTCAAAGCTAAAGTCCTCATCCTGACACTAAACTCATTATCCATCAATGGCTGCTATTTTGTCCCTTTTGTAATCTTACTTTAAATCCCTTTAGCTCCTTTACTCCAGCCAAGACATCAAGAGATCGTTCTCCCTTTTATCTCCTTCACCTGTTTCTACTTGCCTCCTGGTTGACTCTTGCTATTTTGGTAAAGAATAGTCTGAAAAAAACAGATTGTTTTTTAACTGCTTCTACCATGAATAAGTGGGACAATAGCAGAACCTACTACAAAATTCATGAACTGGAAAGAACTTAACTATGCTCTTTCTAGGATATCTTCATAGCATATATATGTCAGGAAATTGTTTTCAACATTAAAGGCCAACACAATGAAAAAAACATTTTTCAGGCAAAAAATTTCAATTAATCATAATTTTTCCATTTTCCAAAAAGTCTATTTAGTGGAGATTTTATTTCATGAAAATCTTGGTTGGAAGCAAGGAAAATTAGGGAGGTATCGTTCACATCTTTTTAAAAATATGGGTTTTTTAAATCTTAAAGATACTTCAGGGGAATTTTTTTCACATATTGAAACTTACTGGCTCAAAAATAAGATTAAAATAAAATATGAAAATTGAATTTACGTTTACATTTTTCTAATAAGGTATATTGCATAAGAGACTAACTCCCTTATTTCAGATAATGCTAAGTCAGTAACATTTCTAGTACAGAAATTGGAAATGTTTGGCCTGAGTAAAAGGAAATGGGCATGGTTTTAAAATATTTAAGTTCTTATACAGAAAGAGGAATAGATAAACTTTCAAAGTTGCTCATAAAGAGAGAAGCAGAACAAATAGGAGGCAGTAGCTAGGAGTAAGATTGTGGCTCAACATAAGCAACTAGACTTACAACCTCTCTGATTTTGAAAAAGCTTCAGCAATGTCTCAAGAACATCATTTCAGTTAGGAAAATGTGCCCTGACCAAAAACCAATGGCCTTGGCTTCATCCCTCTTTGATATATTAGGCACATGCTAGCCCTATTCTGATATACCCTCAGTTTCTCAGACCTCTGGATGTCAGCTTCTCCAGGCACCTGGGCAGCTGCCGTCCATCTGGATACGTTACACTTACATGTAATTATGTTGCTCCTTTGCTCCCCTGCAGGAATCCCCTACGGTTTACAAAACAGTCATCACCCCTTATCATGATTTTCAAGGCCCTTCACAATCTGCTCACTACCATCAACTCACTGTCCCAGCCCAGGTGGATAAGTAAAGACTTTGATATAAAATAGATTGGATTTACTTATTGTTTTAATATTTATTTTTGAGAGAGAGAGAGAGAGAGATAGCAGGGGAGGGGCAGAGAAAGAGGGAGACACAGAATCCAAAGCAGGCTCCAGGCTCTGAGCTGTCAGCACAGAGCCCAATGCAGAGCTTGAACTCAAGAACCGTGAGATCGTGACCTGAGCTGAAGTCAGTAGCCTAACCGACTGAGCCACCCAGGCGCCCCTGTTGTTGTTTTTTTTAATAGAGTTAAAGGACTGACTTAGGGAAATGTTATAGTTACAGTGCATCCAGATAGTATAAAGGAATTAAGCAAAATCTCCCAGAAGATCTTTGCAGTCAAGTTAGAAAGATGTGAACCAGATACTAGGACATGTAGAAGAATCTATAACTAGAAAAGTGACCCTCAAGTACTGATTACTGGGTGATTGCCAGCCTAAAAAGAGATTTCCAGTGATGGAGTACAGAATGTTGCCTATGCAACAACATGGGTAAAAATATCAAACTCATGGTCATCATATTTGCAGATCATGATGCTGAGAGAAAAAGCAAATGCAGTGACAGGAAGAAACAGACGAAAAGCTAGGATCCCAGAATACTGAATGGTACAAAAAGGGACGAAATTCAACCAACTCAAAAACCAAACTGCAAAACAACAAGACAGAGAGACAGGATATCCCAGAACCATTTGTGGAAAAGGCATGAATATTTTATTCAATTGCAAGCTTAATATAAGTCAACATGTGACTCTCCCTCCAAAAAAGAAACTAATATGACCTTGAGTTGTATTAATAGACATACAGTAGCTATAATAAAGGAGATAAATGTTCCTCTGTCCTCTACAACCTAAATGGAAAAAAAAAAAAAAAACTGGCGATATTTAGCCTGAAGAAAGAAGGTAGATTGATTGTTCTCTTTAAATATTTAAAGAGGTGTCATGTAGAAGCAGCCCTCAAAAGTTCGACATACAAGGGGTAAAATATATGAGGAGATAAATTTGGATTTTCCTCCTTAAAGTGAAAACTGCATGGGAGAAAAGAAAGTCTCCATTACTAGCCTGGGCCATTTTTATACAGGCTGTAGGTTAGATTCAAATCCTGGAGAGTTGATCAGAATGGTAGGTGTTTTGATCTCAGATTCTATGATTTGGAGGGCTGTGGGTCACTAGGTAAAATTGTTGATAGTGGGGAATGGGTGGGTGGGGGCATTAGTGAAGGAGAGTTGTTCCATCCTCAAGAATGATGAAGCAAAGTTCTGACTGTCTCTGAACAAAGTTTTATTAGAGATAAATTGCACCTCCACACTCATTTGGTACAAAACCTAGTAATAATAGAGTTAAAGGGGAAATTCTCTTTCCATTTTATGCTTTATAAAGGCTTCAAAATACTTCCTCTTCCTAAACCTGCTCTGCAAGATCTTTTTTCTAAGTTGCACAAAATGTAGATTTGTTAGGCATTTTCCAGGAGTAATTTTTCAATTTTAATAAGCCAAAGGCTAACGATAAATTGTAAAAGAAATTTGGTCCTGGGACGCCTTGGGTGGCTCAGTCGGTTGAGCATCTGACTCTTGATTTCTGCTCAGGTCAGGATCCCAGGAATGTGGGATTGAGCCCTGAATTAGGCTCTATGCTAAGATTTTTTTCTCTCTCTCTCCCTCTGCCCCTTTCCCCAGCTCACACTCACTTGCTCGCTCTCTCAAATTAAAAAAAAAAAAAAATCTGGTCCTTGGAACTGAAATTTGTCGTTCTAAATTTGTTTTTTTATTTGAATTTATTTTGTGTTCCCAAGACATCAAGTAAAATAAACTTACCTGCTGCCTATAGGTGGGTCTCCTCTTCTTACATCAGCATCAAAACGATGACTTCAGTGTGAGTGTTTTAGCTCCCAATACTAGTGACCGACATTTAGTCAACATTCCTTCAGGGTTTACCTGTTCTGGCTTTGTATCAACAGTCCATGGACATGCTTATTCTCTCCAGCTCCTAGGGACTTCCAGGCTCTAGTCTGCATTTATTTCCCATTCTCACCAAGTCATCATGCATTTCTTCGAGGCAGTGGATATGTTTAGAAGTCTTGCTGGCCAAAGCCCTTATAGTTTCATTTGCCTGCCTTTCCTTTCTCTTGAGGCAGGAGTTCTCAAATTTACAGTGCATCTGAATCACCTGGGCAGCTGGTTAAAGTCATGGATTTTGAGATCCCATACTCAGGTTTTCTGATTTAATAGCTGCCTTGAGAGGACAACACTATTTTTAACAAACTCCCTCCCCCTAGAAAGGTTTTTCTCTAACCAATTTCTTTACACAAGTGGTCAACAGGTTACACTGTGAGAAACCATCTTAAAAGGATTCTAAATTGTAGAAATGTATAATGTGGTATTTTTCTCATCAGACCTCAAAAATAATGATCTACCTCTTTACAACAATGGCTGGTAAAGTTAAAAGAAGTCTCTCTTCTGGGGTGTCTAAGTGGCTCAGTCCGTTGAGCATCTGACTCTTGATTTTGGCTCAAGTCATGATCCCAAAGTCATGGGATGGAGCCCTGCCTTGGGCTCCCCGCACTGGGATCTATGTTGGGCATTGAGACTGCTTGCATTTTCTCTCTCTGCCGGTCTCCCCCACTCTCTTGCTCTAAAAATGGAAACTAAAAAACAAAACAGCAACAACAACAAGATGTCTCTCTCTTCCTAACTCAAGAAGAGATAGCAGTATGTATGGTTTCATAAAAAACCTGCTGTTCAAATGGTGATCTGTTCAAATGGTGATCTGTGTGGAGCTAGTTAGAAATGCCCCACCTCAGACCTGCTGAATCAGAACCTGCCCTATAACAAGATATCCAGGTGATTTATATGAACATTAAGATTTGAGAAGCAGGGCACCTGGGTGGCTCAGTCTGTTAAGCGTTCTGCTCAGGTCACAATCTCTTGGTTTGTAAGTTAGAGCCCCACATCGGGCTCACTGCTGTCAGTGTGGAACCCACTTGGAATCTTCTGTCCCCCTCTTTTTGCCCTCCCCCCTCCAAAAAATAAATAAACATTAAAAAAAAAAGATTTGAGAAGCAACTATACTAGAGCACATTAAAATGGTGATAAGCAATATAGGTCATCATATCAGGATTAGATTTGGCTTCAAATAACCCCAAATAACCTTGAATAGCTTGAATAAGAAAGTTTATTCTCTCATATATACAAGTCCAGATTTAAGTAACTATGGCAGGTACTGAAACCTTGTTCCATGAGGTCCTCAGGGGCCCAGACTCCTTATAGACAAGTTGTGTTTTGTTGTGCAGAATGTGTACTCCACAGTCCTAAAACAATGCCATTCTCATAGAACAGACTGAATTTATTATGGAAGTTTTTCTGCGTCTGGTAATAAAGGATTTACAGAACGGGTGCTTTTTTCTGAATCACAAAAACTTGCTCTAACTTTATGTTCCACCATCCCTTTGTCCTTCTGCTAAGCTGGATTTCCAGACATCATATTCATTTTTCAGGCAGAATCCTGGAAGAAGGGGAAAAAAGCATGTACCTGCTATCTAGTGCTGCTAAATTCATCTAATGCTGCTAGAGTCTGAGCATACATCCCATTGATCAGGATGAGTCCTAGAGACACACTTAGCTACAAAGGAGGCTGGGAAATGTAGTTTTTTCCTCAGCAGCCATATGCCCTGCTCAAATGTCTATTCTGATGAAGAATGGGAAAATAGGGATGGAGACAACCAGGGATCATACATCTGAATACAAAGGCATGTCTTTCTGAGATTTCTATAGCAAAATAGTCAACTCTTTCAGAACCTGTTCCACTCAAATAGATGGTTCTGGTTCAACACTGAGCCTCTCCAAACTGCCTCATTTCATGTACCAACAACTGAGGGTGTCTCAATAGTCTCTCCTTTGTTGTGAAGGGGTAGGGGTAAGAAAGTGGTTAGGAATGAAGCCGGAAAGAAGAGCAGAAATCCAGGCACTAAAACCAAGGTATAGAGAAGATGATGTTGAAAACAAAGTAGAAGTCATTATCAAAGAGAGACTATCATCAAGGAGACCTAATACTGACACTTAAGAGAGTCAAGCTCCCTAAGTTTCTTCAATTCTTTGTGTTCAAGGCAAATACTGTCCTAAAGGCAGGAGATATTGAGTGTGTTCATGGAGGGGTCACCGCTCAAGGGAGCAGGTCTGACTACAAAATTTGTGGGGCAGAGTGTAAAATAACAATGCAAGGTCCAAGGGCACCTGGGTGGCTCAGTTGGTGAAATGTCAGACTTTTGATTTCAGCTCAGGTCAGGATCTCACACTTGGTGAGATCAAGCCTCCATGCTGACAGGGTGGAGCCTGCTTGGGATTCTCTCTCCCTCTCTCCCTCTGCCCCTCCCCTGCTCCCTCTCTCTTGTGTTCTCCCTCTCTCTCAAAATACATAAACTTAGAAAAAGAATGCAAGTTCTCTTGTTCAAAAAGAAGAGGAAAGTACAGTTAAAGTTACTAAAATATAAACCTTTTTCCTTTAAAAATATCTTTTTACCTATTAAATGTAATAGGGAAAATAGCAATGCATAAGTAGCAAAATAAATGGACAAATTATAGAAAATATTTTGGTCCTTAATTTTATAATACAATAAATAATATTTTATTAATTTTAGTAGATCAGGAGCCAATGGTTCTTGCAGAAAAATTTTTAAAAGAATAATTCCCCATAAAATCAGTTTCATGCATTTGAATTTAATTATAAATGTAAATAAGTACAGTGGCATTTAAGTATTTCCTCTAACATTTTCTGAAATGGAGATTGTACAAGAAAATAAAAATGGTGTCATAAATTTGTAAATAATTCAAAACACCTACTAATATATTCTATTGTTGTATTTTTCTTTTTTTTACCAATTACTTTTTTAAGTTTTAGTTTGAATTCCAGTTAACATACAGTGTTTTATTGGTTGCAAGTGTACATTATAGTGATTCAACAATTCCATACATCACCTGTTGCTCAGTTCTACAAGTGCACTCCTCAATCCCCATCACCTATTTTACTCATCCCCCTACCTGCCTCCCCTCTGGTAACCATCAGTTTTTTCTCTAAAATTAAGAGTCTGTTTTGCTGTTTCTCTCTCTCCTTTCCCTTTGCTTGTTTCTTTTGTTTCTTAAATTCCACATATGAGTGAAATCATATGGCATTTGTCTTTCTCTGACTGACTTATTTCACTTAGGATTATATTATCTAGCTCCATCTATGTCATTGCAAAAGGCAAAATTTCATTCTTTTTTTTGTGGCTGATTAATATTCCATTGTATATATACCACATCTTTTTTTTTTCAATATATGAAATTTATTGTCAAATTGGTTTCCATACAACACCCAGTGCTCATCCCAAAAGGTGCCCTCCTCAATACCCATCACCCACCCTCCCCTCCCTCCCACCCCCCATCAACCCTCAGTTTGTTCTCAGTTTTTAAGAGTCTCTTATGCTTTGCCTGTCTCCCACTCTAACCTCTTTTTTTTTTCCTTCCCCTCCCCCATGGGTTTCTGTTAAGTTTCTCAGGATCCACAAAAGAGTGAAAACATACAGTATCTGTCTTTCTCTGTATGGCTTATTTCACTTAGCATAACACTCTCCAGTTCCATCCACGTTGCTACAAAGGGCCATATTTCATTCTTTCTCATTGCCACATAGTACTCCATTGTATATATAAACCACAATTTCTTTATCCATTCATCAGTTGATGGACATTTAGGCTCTTTCCATAATTTGGCTATTGTTGAGAGTGCTGCTATAAGCATTGGGGTACAAGTGCCCCTATGCATCAGTACTCCTGTATCCCTTGGGTAAATTCCTAGCAGTGCTACTGCTGGGTCATAGGGTAGGTCTATTTTTAATTTTTTGAGGAACCCCCACACTGTTTTCCAGAGTGGCTGCACCACTTTGCATTCCCACCAACAGTGCAAGAGGGTTCCCGTTTCTCCACATCCTGTCCAGCATCTATAGTCTCCTGATTTGTTCATTTTGGCCACTCTGACTGGTGTGAGGTGATATCTGAGTGTGGTTTTGATTTGTATTTCCCTGATGAGGAGCGACGTTGAGCATCTTTTCATGTGCCTGTTGGCCATCCGGATGTCTTCTTTAGACAAGTGTCCATTCATGTTTTCTGCCCATTTCTTCACTGGGTTATTTGTTTTTCAGGTGTGGAGTTTGGTGAGCTCTTTATAGATTTTGGATACTAGCCCTTTGTCCGATATGTCATTTGCAAATATCTTTTCCCATTCCGTTGGTTGCCTTTTAGTTTTGTTGGTTGTTTCCTTTGCTGTGCAGAAGCTTTTTATCTTCATAAGGTCCCAATAGGTCATTTTTGCTTTTAATTCCCTTGCCTTTGGGGATGTGTCGAGTAAGAGATTGCTACGGCTGAGGTCAGAGAGGTCTTTTCCTGCTTTCTCCTCTAGGGTTTTGATGGTTTCCTGTCTCACATTCAGGTCCTTTATCCATTTTGAGTTTATTTTTGTGAATGGTGTGAGAAAGTGGTCTAGTTTCAATCTTCTGCATGTTGCTGTCCAGTTCTCCCAGCACCATTGGTTAAAGAGACTTTTTTCCATTGGATATTCTTTCCTGCTTTGTCAAAGATTCGTTGGCCATACATTTGTGGGTCTAGTTCTGGGGTTTCTATTCTATTCCATTGGTCTATGTGTCTGTTTTTGTGCCAATACCATGCTGTCTTGATGATGACAGCTTTGTAGTAGAGGCTAAAGTCTGGGATTGTGATGCCTCCCGCTTTGGTCTTCTTCTTCAAAATTACTTTGGCTATTTGGGGCCTTTTGTGGTTCCATATGAATTTTAGGATTGCTTGTTCTAGCTTTGAGAAGAATGCTGGTGCAATTTTGATTGGGATTGCATTGAATGTGTAGATAGCTTTGGGTAGTATTGACATTTTGACAATATTTATTCTTCCAACCCAGGAGCACGGAATGTTTTTCCATTTCTTTATATCTTTTTCAATTTCCTTCATAAGCTTTCTATAGTTTTCAGCATACAGATCTTTTACATCTTTGGTTAGATTTATTCCTAGGTATTTTATGCTTCTTGGTGCAATTGTGAATGGGATCAGTTTCTTTATTTGTCTTTCTGTTGCTTCATTATTAGTGTATAAGAATGCAACTGATTTCTGTGCATTGATTTTGTATCCTGCAACTTTGCTGAATTCATGTATCAGTTCTAGCAGACTTTTGGTGGAGTCTATCAGATTTTCCATGTATAATAATCCAGTGAAGAAATGGGCAGAAAACATGAATGGACACTTGTCTAAAGAAGACATCCGGATGGCCAACAGGCACATGAAAAGATGCTCAACGTCGCTCCTCATCAGGGAAATACAAATCAAAACCACACTCAGATATCACCTCACACCAGTCAGAGTGGCCAAAATGAACAAATCAGGAGACTATAGATGCTGGACAGGATGTGGAGAAACGGGAACCCTCTTGCACTGTTGGTGGGAATGCAAAGTGGTGCAGCCACTCTGGAAAACAGTGTGGGGGTTCCTCAAAAAATTAAAAATAGACCTACCCTATGACCCAGCAGTAGCACTGCTAGGAATTTACCCAAGGGATACAGGAGTACTGATGCATAGGGGCACTTGTACCCCAATGCTTATAGCAGCACTCTCAACAATAGCCAAATTATGGAAAGAGCCTAAATGTCCATCAACTGATGAATGGATAAAGAAATTGTGGTTTATATATACAATGGAGTACTATGTGGCAATGAGAAAGAATGAAATATGGCCCTTTGTAGCAACGTGGATGGAACTGGAGAGTGTTATGCTAAGTGAAATAAGCCATACAGAGAAAGACAGATACTGTATGTTTTCACTCTTTTGTGGATCCTGAGAAACTTAACAGAAACCCATGGGGGAGGGGAAGGAAAAAAAAAAGAGGTTAGAGTGGGAGACAGGCAAAGCATAAGAGACTCTTAAAAACTGAGAACAAACTGAGGGTTGATGGGGGGTGGGAGGGAGGGGAGGGTGGGTGATGGGTATTGAGGAGGGCACCTTTTGGGATGAGCACTGGGTGTTGTATGGAAACCAATTTGACAATAAATTTCATACATTTAAAAATAAATAAATAAATAAATAAATAAATTCTCTATCAGACATATTACTTATATCTGTTTTCCTTAGATCTCTGGCTGTGGCCTTGTCCTATTCTTTCATTTGGGATAAATTTCTCTGTCTTCTCATTTTGTCTGCCTCTTTTTGTCTGTTTCTGTGTGTTAAGAAAGTCAGCTATGTTTTCTACTTTTGAAAGTAGTGGCTTTATGAAGAAGAGGTCCTTCAGTGTCCTGCAGGGCACTGTCTCCTGTTTACCAGGATGTGGCACTTCAGGACAGTATCTTATGTTCATTGCTTATGCCCTGCTGTTGTGTCTGAGTCACTTTTCCTTTCAGTGCAGTTGTCTACACTGGCTCTCTGTCTGTTGTGGAATGTGCTTTCTCTTTGTAGTGTTAGTGGCACCCAGGAAGGCCAGCTCTGAGGGGGTGTACCGGCTGGGGAACTCAGAAGCAGGGTGGCATGTTAGCAAAATTTGTGCTGGGTCACTAGTCTTATGCTGGATCCCCGGAAGTGCTGCAGTGGCTGGGGGCTGTGTGCTGGGGCAGCCGGGGGCATGCAGCTGGGCATGGTGTGCAGTGGCAGCTGTGTGGCTAGCAGCTGGGTGGGGCATGCATGCTAACAAAATTTTCCTGAAACCAGGAATGGCTAGCAGCCTTGGAGTGGGCGAGTCCTCAGGAGAACTTGTGGGCATGGCACACTGCTAGCTGGTTATATAGCAAGTGTCTGTGCAGCGCTATCTCCCACAGGGGGCGCTGTGTTTATGCTGGGGGGCAGGGGAGGAAAATGATGCCTGCTACCTCCCTCATTTTCAAAGTCCCCCAACATGCTCCAAAATCAGTATGAACAGATCTGTCTCCTGTTTGCCCCCAGCACTGTGTAAACTGTGATTTTTATGTTGCCTCTCTGCATAGGCTTCTGTCTCTTTAAGGGCCCGGACTCAGTTATCACTCACCCTTCTGGCTCACCTAGTGCTGAGTCAGCTGACTTTTAAAGCTCCAGGTTCCAAGTCTCACTGGTTTTACAAACTTATGGAATTCAATCCCTCTGAAACCAAAAATTATGGGGATTAACCTTACGCATGTGAGCTCCCTGGTGTGAGGGCCTGTTTCTCTGTCCTTTCCATGCACACAGCTACCTCCCTCCTGCAGGCAGCTCCCATCCTGCCTTTCAGATACAGCTTCTTCTCTATATTTAGTTGTGGAGTTTGTTCTACCAGTCTTCTGATCACTCTCCCCATTTTTTTTACTTGAATGTGGATATCTCATTGTAAATGTGGAGCAAGGAGACCCCAGGGTCCTCATATTCTGCCATCTTCCCCCAGACTCCTCTATTGTATTTTCAATTAAAAGGAAAAATCAATTTTACAATTGTCATCTTCATTAGTAACTGGTTCGTCTGAAGTCTCATGTAAAAATAGTGTTCTTTTCCTTCTAATGGGACAATCCTTAAATTTAATTTCTATTTAGGGGGCACCTGGGTGGCTCAGTCAATTGAGCATCTGACTCTTGTTTTTGGCTCAGGTCATGATCTTGTGGATCATGAGTTCAAGCCCCACATCAGGTTCTGCACTGACAGTGTGAAGCCTGCTTGAGATTCTCCCTCTCCCTCTCTCTCTCTCTGAACCTCCCCCCCCCACTCTCTCTCTCAAAAATAAATAAACTAAAAAAATTTTTTTAATTTAATTTCTATTTATAAGCCTGTGGACATTTGTTTCACATTGTTGCAGCAGTTTTCAAACCCAGAAATTCTAAACTCTTTGAAAAGTGATAATAACTCCCTAATATGCTTTACTGCAATATCCATGATATGCTTTTGTTTTGTAATTATTTGTAGGAAAAGTTTACTTCCTTGGTGCCGGTGGTTCTTTTTTTTTAATGTCTTTATTTATTTTTGAGAGAGAGAGAGAGACAGATTGCAGGTGGGGCGAGGGGGAGGGGCAGAGAGAGAGGGAGACACAGAATCTGAAGCAGGCTCCAGGCTCAGAGCTGTCAGCACAGAGCCCGATGTGGGGCTCAAACCCACGAACCATGAGATCACGACCTGAGCCAAAGCTGAATGCTTAACCACTTAACCAAGTGAGCCGCCCAGGTACCCCGGTGCCAGGAGTTATTATACCCATGCTCAGTCTAGAGAATTAATATTTGTGCAGAAGCTCTTGGGCCCAGCTTCCAAGATGAACCACCAAGCCAGTGTCACAACCTGGGTCCCAGTACTGGCCTCCACCACACCCTCCCCTTTCCCAAGGCTGCCAGCGCTGCTGTTGCCACCACTAATCTAGACCCAGGTCCAGCCACAGCCATCTCCTCTGGATCCCCTTGGCATCCTGGACCACCCCTGGCTTTCTGTCTATGCTGGGTGATACTCCATGTATACACTGCTGCCTGCAGCCTCTGGCACCTGAAGATCTGTGCCCTCCAGTACATACCTCTGGAGTAGCGCCTCTGTTCACAAGTGTGCGCCTTGCCCCTTCAGGCTCTATTTACAAAACACAAGTTCAAAGGTAAAATTGCTAAGCATGTCCCAACAGCAACAGCAAAACATTAAAGCAACACAGGGCCCCTTCCGGGAGGAGAGCCATGTACCACTGCAAGGTTTGTAGATCCATGAGGCTGGCCCTACTGGGGAGGGAAGCCTTGGAGTTAGCTAGGAATTAAATGGGATGTGACCATATTATGCTGTCATCTCAAGAACACAACAGGACGAGAGACTTCTTTCCTCTGTATTTTACTGTACTCATTTCTCAAAACTGTAGTGTTCAGCATTTCTTCTGATCTTGCAGTGCCAGAAGCTGAAATCTTAATTTATAATTTGCCCTGAGTAGCAAAAAAAAAAATTTTTTTTTAATTAAGGTTGGAAGTTCTTATTAAGATGAAATCCAGTGGACCTACGATGGCCTGCTAACTTTTATCCATATGTAATGCTTATAGGCATTAGCTTTTTCAAGGAAAAACTGCTTCTCTGCATTTTTGAGTTAACCCAAACTATTTTGAATAATACAGATGGCCAGAGTCATTTGACCAGGATGGAGGCTTGTCAGGGGTTTTCATGAGAGAATATTTTATTTGCTCCTCAGAGTCTTGCAGCCTGGGAATGCAATCCCAACAAGTCCATGCCCAACGCAGAGACCCAGACATTTCTGACACTTCCTCCTATGCTGCTCATCCAGAGGCCTTTCTCCATCTTGTTGTCTTCATTAACTAGAACAATGGTCATCCCACCTCTGGTTTGTAACTGCCTTGGTATTATGACCTACAGTCTGTTATTTTTGTGATCTACTTTTTCACCTTTCAGGACCTCTCTCCTCCCATTCATTTTCACAAATCTATATCAAAGTCCTGAGTTTTGAATCCTTCATTCGTAGTTAGCAAAGAAGCCGTATTTGTAACTTGAGTATATGTCTATATTTAAGTTCTCCATTTTCTAAGTTACCAGGTTTAACCCTGTTTTTCTGTCCCTAAAATTTATAAAGTGATTTCTTTCTGAAGTATTTTCCCAAATTACATACACATGTATCAATATATGTATACTATCCATTTTGGTTCTCTATTGCTGAACATTCCCCCCATGTTCTGAGTGTTAGCTATACTTGTAGGCACTCAGCCAATAAGAGCTGAGACACATACTGCAAAAACCATTGCCTCTGAGTATGTTGCCTTGCTCTCCTACAGTAAGCATGTTCTGCATGGTATCTACTTTCTTCGGTCTTTATTTCTGCCAATTATTTTGGGTCTGGTCAGGAATTTTTATTCTTAATGGCTAACATAACATTTGAAAGTGATAGAGTTGGACATGGCCCAAAGAAAGCAAGGAAAATGTCATGCTGGATGCTATCATTATACTAGTTGTAATGCAGCTGGTGTCACCCTCAAAGAAATAGATGTGAAAACATAAGGTGAAACTCAGCAGATGATCCCAGGGTTGTGGAAATACAGTGACATTAGAATGGCATCATAAATATCTCTGTAGCCTGGGATAATTGACCTGCTGTTGCTTGAAAAACACCTAGAAGAAAATTGGGCCAGAAGCATGTCATGACTTCAAGTCATTTGAAGAAAATGGAAGAGGTTACTGTCATAAGATGCCAGGAATGCATGGTCTTGACAGCTGTGCTCTAACAATCCTGTGTGGCATTATTAGAGGTCCTATTTCTCAAAACACATCCTCCTTGCCAAACAGAGTGTGTACATCTTATACAACAATATCTCTATATAGAAGTCATCACTATAAGAACTATTGGCATTCAGTTTAACCTAATCCTAAAATAATTACTCAGCTAACTGAGTTCATTATATTTGTTAATCTTCCATTTAAATTATAAGTTCAAGATTATCATCTATCTATAAAATAATAGCTGGCAACATCATCCTATCAAAACTAAACACATTGTTTAAGGCTCTGGAGAGACACAATGGTAGGATACGTTGCCTCAGTGCTCAAGGACTTTGTGGTCTAGTTTGGGGAAAGTGAAAGTGCCAGTGAGCATATATAGAGAACAAAGGCTATGTAAGTTCTAAGGATAGAGAGATTGCCCAGGTAGTCAGGGAAAGTGGAACTTGGGCTGGATGCTGGTAAAGACTGAGCTTCCATAAGGGGAGGGAATGGTGATGATCTTAAGGCAGAGGTATGGAGGCAGGAACACAAAAGAGGTTTAGAAAGTAGGCTGAAGAGGAGTGCCTGGCTGGTTCAGTTGGTAGAGCATGTGGCTTTTGATCTCAGGGTTATAAGTTCAAGCCCCACAATGGGTGCAGAGATTATTTAAGAATAAAATCTTAAAAAGAAAAAAAGAAAAGAAAAGAAAGTAGGATGAAGAGACCGAATTTATTGAAGAGCTCATATAGGGCAGCAGTAAGGGTGACTGCGTTAGTCAGGAATTGCTTGGTTGCATGTGATACAAACCCAACTTGAACTAGTTGAATCAAAAAGGGGAAAATCAGGATAGCAGAGTGTCTTACACAATTCAAGAAAAGAAATCTGGCACTGAACCTGGGAACAACTGGAACAAGGACTTGTGTTGTCTTTCCTCTTGCTCCTCTGGGCTTGTGCTTCATCTTCTGTTGGACTGTGGAGACCACGCCACATGGTAAGAAATATGGAGACTAGCACCACCCCCAGTATCACATCTTACAGCCTCAGCAATTCAGAGCGAGACAGGCAGAATGGGCTTTATTCCCATTTCTAAAATCCCTGAAAAAGACATTGGATAGGGTATAGAATCCATAGATTACTATGGAGACTCACTCCCTCAGGAAGCCTAGGGATTAATGCAAGGGATGCAGGGTAGTTTAGGGAGGGATGTGGTTCTAAAAAAAAAAGTGAGAAGGAAAATGGTTATACTAAAAAAAAATACATATTGCATATAGAAACAGTATCCATAAACAGAGAAATTCATACCAAAAATGAAAAATGCCACATTCTGTGTTTCTTAACTTGGAATTACAAACGCTTAAAACCTCACATCAAAATGTTAACCTGAAATAGAATCGATTCATTCCCATTATTCTTCCCCCAAAATAGTTCATTTCACCTGTAATTATTAAAGTGGAATGCATTTATATTAAGGACTCGTTGCTGCTTTGTATTCTATGCCAGTGTTTCACCAAATCCACATTCCATCCTCCTGCTTTTCTGTCTTTGTTTAACTAAGGCAGCAGCATATAGAACTCTTTTACAAATTAAGCTGCTCTTTCTTCTAGTTGGAGTGAAAGCTTTTTATAATGATAATTGAGGGGGACTGAGCTAACCCCAAAGAATAGATTAACCACATTGTATCAGGATTTTATGGTGCATATTATGTTTTGAGGCCTCAGGTTTTACTAATTTCATATAATAAACCATATTATAACTAATCATTACTGCCTTCATTCAGAAATGATTGGATAACAGCTTCTGATTTAAATAGGAGCTCTGAATATTTCAATGCTATAGTAAATGGTATAGTTAGAAGCATGATAGAAAAATTGATATTTGTTTTATAGCATCCTTGACACTTTAAGAAATGTAGGTTCTACACCCAGTGTTCCTTTCAGAACAATTTTGCCATTTGTTTCCTGGAACATTCCCCTTTGCTGCACCCCAGTGCCTTCAACCCATGTCTGTCCTACCATGTATCTCAAGGCCAGGGTTCAGCTTCCTGGGAGCAGGAAACTCACTGTGTCACAGCACCTAAAACAATGCCAGGACCATAGTAGGCATTCAATAAATATTGAATAAATGAATGAATTACACATAAAGTGTTTGTTTTAATAGATACAGATTCATAAACATAGAGTACAAACACCCCTCATGTAAAAAACCAAGGTTAAAATGGAGAGGTCAGGTGACCTCAGAGATCAGGCGAGACAGGGACAAAACATCCTATAATTGCTTCTCTTAAAAATGTCCCTTAATATGCATAAACAGTAAGTTATTCTTTACATACCAAGATGAAGAATTCCAACTTCTTCCATCTCGATTCTGTTAGTGCTTGGGGATAGAGCTCAGTCTCTAAAGAACAAAGAAGTTTCTTGCCGAGAGTTGGCCAGATGATGGCTCAGGACACAGCGCTGAAGTCCACTGTGATTGTCCAGTGTTTCTTTTGATAAATAGCATGATTGCACTGCCTGGAAAAGTAATTCCCTCTATCAGAAGATATTGGCAACAGAGTCATTCTGGACCATAAAAACTGTAAAAGGAAATGATAAGCATGTCATCAAATTCAATCAGTAGGATGAGATCAGCTTCTATTGGGTTTCTTGGAGAACCAGACAGCACATAGCATACTCTGTGAATTAAATCTATCCAAGCCCAAACATGTAGCTTCACACGGCATGCCACATGTCTTTCTGCTACACCCAAGACATTTTCCTAATTAGCAGAAAGGAAGAGCATATGGTAGAAGGGAGAGGAGGCACCAGGAGTCTGAGGTAGGTATGGGGCAATCCAGATGGAGATATGCAAGAGCAGATATAAAAGGCTAAAGGTCAGTGATGGTCTAGCTCATAGCTAACTGTACTGAACAGCTTCTGGCCACTGTGATAAGAGCTTCACCTATGTGAACTCACTTAAGCCTTGCAACAACAATCCTCTGTGTATACACAATCCATTTCCTGTATTTGAGCCTTGTGCCCAATATCCTATTTCCTTACACTCTTTCTTTCCAGGCCCAGGTTCTTACCTGTCTTGTCTCCTATCTCTTACGTCACATCTTTTGTCACCTCCTCCCAGTACCTCTTCATCAGCAGCAAAATAAGGACACTTAAATCCCCACTTTACAGATAAGGAACCAGAGGCTTAGAGAGATTAAATTACCAGTTCCCAACAACAAAAGGTAGAACTGGGATCTAAGCCAGTGTCTTTGTGAATCCAGAGTCTACACCCTTCACCCTCACATATACTGCCTTTTAGAAGAAAGTTGTAGGTTTAATCTCTTCTTTCTCTGCCTTACTTCACAGCCAAGCCACTGTCTCTCTCCTTCACTTTCAGTTTAATTGGACCACAGCTGTCACTTCCTATCCCAGTTAGAACTGAAGCACTGGAGTTCTTTCAGAGGTTTCAAAGTGATGGTTCACCAGATACCTTTGGCCTACAGATTAATTTCTCTGAGCCCAGTTCGGTTAGAACTGCTCCATTGGACCCGTTCTCACTAAGTATACCAGTTAGGATGTTTGGGGATACAATTAGCAAAATACCCAACAGAAAGTAGCCTGAAGAAAGGGTTTTGTTATTTTGTTTTGTCTTTTTGTTTGCTCTACATTTCACGTAACAAGAAAGCCTGAAGCTGGGCGGACCTAGTGGTTGTTCAGTAGATCAATAATGTTCCCAGGGACCCAGTCTCTTTCCACATTTCTGCTCTACACTTTTCTACATGTTGGCTTTGATCCTCCAGCCAGTTGCCCCATGATTGTGCTGTACAGTACAGCCCCAACTGTACTCACTCACCCAACTGCACCCAAAGTGAAAAAGAAAGGGACAGGGACACTGCTTATATTTTTTTCTCTTTACATGAGGGAAGAAAACAGTTACATTTCCCTTTATGTTTCATTGGAAGTGTGTTTTAGGGTCATCTCTAGCTGCAAGGAATGCTAGGGAAGCAAGTATCTGGCATTTTTATGGTCTCAATGTGAAGATCAGGTACTAGAAAAGGGCCAAGAGAAGGCTCTGCCACCCTGCCATTTACCCACCAATCCAAAGGAGTCTTTTCAGCCCTGGTTGGATTGGCCACTTCCTGTACACAAGCCTTGTGCCTGATATCCTATTTCCTTACACTCTTTCTTTCCAGGCCCAGGTTCTTACCTTCTTGCCTCCTACCTCTTATGTCACTTCTGTCACCTCCTCCCAATACCTCTTCATCACTGGCAAAATAAGGACACTTGGGCTCATTCCAGGTCAAACAAGTGTCTCCAGGGACTAAGCAAAAAATAAATGTGTGGAGGGGGTCATGAGTGATACATAAGGAGCACTGGGAACTGTGGGAAACTGGAGAATGCATGCCTCTTTAAAAACACTCCAATTCACATTTTAAAGGGACTGGGCTAAGAAAAATTAACCTGTAAGCCAAATGTCTCTGGTGAACCATCACGTTGAAACCTCTGAAAGATCTGTGCTTCAGTTCTAACATGTCTTCACATATTTCCCAAAGTAAGTTAAATGTTCATGGAAGCCCGTTAACACTCTAAGACCACAGGTGACATGTGCTCAGGCTGATGTAACAAAATAACACGGATGGGCACCTTAAACAACAGAAATGTATTTTCTTGTAGTTCTGGAGGCTAGAAGTCCAAGTTCAAAGTGACAGTAGGGTTGATTTCTAGTGAAACCTCTCTTCCTGGCTTATTGAAGCCTTCTCACTGTCTTCACACAGACTTCTTCTGTGCACACATGAAGAGAGGGCGAGCACAAGTGAGTGAGCTATAGCATCTCTTAATCTTATAAGGGCACCAACACCTTAGTAATAGGGCCCCACTCTTGTGATTTCATTTGACCTATATATTACATCCTTCTAGGCCCTATCTCCAAATACAGTCACACTGGAAATTAGGTCTTCAACATACAAATTTTGGGGAAATAGAATTCAGTCCATAATAGTGCCAGTCACTGCTCACAGAGCGGACATTTGCCAAATAATATTGGCGAGGATTATTGAACAGAGACTGGTGAGGATATTCTAACTCATTTTAGAGCTTTAAACACAGAGTCAGTCAGGTCATCAGAGGATGGTGATCTAACACCTTAATGCTTACAGAACTAAAGGCTTTTTCAACCAACAAAATCCTATAAGCAGATAAAATGGATGCCACCCACAAGATGTGATTGGAAGGTCATGGGGCAGTTCCTACTGAAAAATATTCTTAATAGTTAGTTATATATAAAATTTTATAGTTGGAAATTCATTACTTTAGGGTTTTTGTGTGTGTGTGTTTTCAAGGATCTTTTGTTATGATGCAAATACCTAGGGGCAGACTCTTACATTTATATCAGCTAATACCTTACGGTGGCCAAGGGCAATAAATAGGGAGTAGAGGGAGAAGACAGAGATGATAGAAAGTATATAAAAATATGCAATACAGTTGGTTCTAACACACACACACACACACACACACACACAATTTTGATTTGCCACTTCTCTTGAGAATTACTTCATAAATTATAGGAAACCAAAATGAGCAATTTTTATTTTATAATTGAGATTGTATATTGAAAATGGGATATTTCACATACAAAACCAGGCTCTTCATTTGAGAAATCGTAAGATCTAGAAAAACTGAGTGTATATTTCCTAATGCTAATAATCAGAGCTGAGTAACGGCTACTCCTAATAGATGGGGCATGTGTTCTCCTATTTGTCACAGTTCTTACCCTTACCTCTGGTTGTTCCTATCACTAATAGGAATGCCAGTTGCCACTTATCACTGCATTTTTACAGGGGCTTTTCTATCATTGAAAAATATTTCTTATGATTATCTAAAAGTGGAAAACAAAATACTGACTAGGTAAGGCATTTCCAAAATATAGGGGAAAGCACATAGTAGAGATTTCTGGTATTCATCAATATCTGTGTTCTTCTCTTCTTCCTGGGCTCTACTTTTCCCAGCCCTGCTGGATCTAAACCAATGGAATGTAAACAAGTGACATAGTAGCCAAGGTTGAAAGGGTTTTAAATGGACACTCTTTCTTCATACATTCTCCTCTAGCCAAATGCAAATGATTGAGTGGAGGACTAGGGGATGGTGGAACCACAGAGTAGAAGTGGACTGGATCCCTCACCTAATCTGCTCTGTAACATGAGTGAGAAGTGTATTATGTTAAGCCACTGAAATCTGAGGGTTGTTTTTTACAGCAAGTAGCTGTCTTCCCTGCCTTAACTAAAACAGAATGTATGTTTACATTATGTTTACATTAATTTACATTACCTTACAGGGCTCTATAGGCATCTCAAACCTAGAATAAAATACTCTGTGTAGCTAAAGATTTGTTAATTTTGTTTATCTTTTCTAAGAATCAAAACTCTTAGTTTTATCAATCTTTTCTATTGTTTTCCTGTTCTCTACTTCATTTATTTTTCCTCTTATCTTTATTATATCCTTACATCTGCTAACTTTGGGCTTTTTCACCTTTTTCTAATTCCTTGAGCACTAGAAATTTAGGTTCTACTTAGAGTGTTTGAGAGATTCCAATTTTCTTGACGTATGAAAACAAGGTGTGCATGAAGAAAGATGGGTTATAACAATGGCAGCTCAAACAAGAGTGGTTGTGGGAGCTAAGAGTTATAGACATAGAATGCAAGATGTGTGCCTGGAGAAGGTAGGGAGAAACATAGACAGAAAAAGTATTTTCAGTTTTTTTCAGGGTTGACCCTGGCTGATTCTTTGTACTCTCCTCTTATACTCAGTGACCTCTCCCTCCCAGATATACACTCTCTTTTATATTTAATCTATAATATCATTTGCACTTTTTACTTATTGATCTTGAAACATCATTTGGTTATTGGAGTTGTTTTATATATTCTCCATCAACATGAGAGAATGAATTTAAGATTCATGGTGTAACCATTAAGGACGATAAGATGATCCTAGCCTTTCTAGCTAAAGAGACTCTTTATTTGGGTGAAAACAACTAAAGCCCAGAGCAGGAATTTCAATTAGTTTAAATAAAGTTTTTTTGGAAAGAAAGAACACAGACTCACTCAGGCTAAGTCAAGGAAAGTAGATTAATTATAAAAAGAAACAAAAACAGATACCTCATGAGAGTCCAAGAACAGAAACAAGTGAATTTCACAAAGACTGGAGTTGCATTGGGGGAAACTCTAGGGACTTCTGCAGCAAAGTACACACATCTTCCCTGTAAAGGCAATACTATTGAAGGGATTCGATTACTCTCTGTACCTCTTTTTCTTTTGGTACAGATTCTTTTTCCTCTCAGCTTAATTGACATATAATATTGTGTAATTTTAAGGTGTACAACATGTTGATTTGATACACTTATCTACAACATACCTCATTCTATTGTGCTTTGCTTTCTTGCACTTTGTAGATAATTGAGTTTTTTACAAATTAAGATTTCCAGCAACTCTGCATTGAACAAGTCTATCAGCACCATTTCTCCAGCAGCATTTGCCTACTTTATGTCTCTGTGTCACAATTTGCTAATTCTCACAATATTTCAAAGTTTTTCATTATTATATTTGAATTGCTGCAATCTCACAATAAAACTTGAACGGATGAGGAGTTGCTTCTTATGGGTGAGGAAAGAAAGTGATTTCTTGAGATGGAATCTACTCCTGGTGAAGATGTTGTGAATATTGTTGAAACAACAACAAAGGATTTAGAATATTACATAAACTTGGTTGATAAAACAGCAGCAGAGTTTAAGAGGATTGGCTCCAATTTTGAAAGAAGTTCTACTGTGGGTAAAATGTTACCAAATAGCATCACATGCTACAGAGAAATCATTCATGAAAGGAAGAATCAATCAAGGTAGCAATCTTCATTCTTGTCTCATTTTAAGAAATTTCTACAGCTACCCAAGCCTTCAGCAATCACCACTCTGAGCACTCAGCAGCCATCAACATCAAGGCAAGACCCTGCACCAGCAAAAAGATTACAACTTGTTGAAAGCACAGATGATGATTAGAAATTTTTAGCAATAAAGTATTTTTAAATTAATGTGTGCACATTTTAAGATATAATCCTATTTAACACTTAATAGACTACAGTATAGTGTAAACATAACTTTTATATGCAGTGGGAAACCAAAAATTTGACTCTTATTGTGACATTCACTTTATTGCAGTGGCCTGGAACCAAACCTGCAATATCTTCAAGGTATGCCTGTGTTGCAAAATGATCACCACTATAGTATTAGCTAACACCTCCATCACATCACATCATTATCATATTTCAATGGTGGTACAGATTCTTAATTTTCCTCCAATACTAAATGGCTCAACATCAACTCCGTAACTTACCTAGCTCAAAACTTCTACTGATCGATTCATTCTCCTTTATAACTTCTATTTGTTCAAGTCCCCTCACAACTCCTTTTCCATCTCATGACATTTGTATGTGTGTAATTTTAGCCTCCACTCAACTGCACCATCAGCTCCTACTTTCACTAGTCAACTATGGACAGATGGAGGCCAGGAATTGTAGTCCTGAAAATGACAGCCTGGGCCAAAGGGCTATGGTTCTAGCAAGCACTGGGACTGACATTACCAAGCTATTAAGTTCCAATGGATGAGCTTCATAGATCTATGGTGTGTAATTTTATCAGTGTTTATGTTGCAGTTTGTGTGAATAGGCAAGCCAGGATGCATGCACTCTTTTGTAAATGATCATAAACATTGGTCACAGCTAAATGTGTGAGAATACATAGTTGTCCCCAGCAGGGATCAGGATCTGAAATGAATTTCACAGTGTACTTTCCTAGCTTCATCTACCAACCCTATCTGACAGATATGCATCCAGCAGTTTTAAAAATATAGGTAATTAAAAGAAATTTTTTGGATAAAGTAATATAAGTTGATAGAATTTTCAAATATTATACATACCCAATAAAAAATTAAGTCTCCCTGACCTCCTTTCCCAGCCTCCCATTTCTTTTCCCTAAAGGTAACCATGGTGCTTCCACGATTTTTACACAAATAGATTCAAATTTAAATAAGCAAAGATAGTCTTAATGGGAAAGTAGGGGAAAAAAGCAACCTTGCCCTATTTACTTGGACCATTGTGGAGGACTTATGGAATTAAAGAATGGGCTCCTTTTCTTCTACCAGCAACCCTACTGAGTCTCATTGTCCAACTAGAAACCTCACAAGGGAAATACCAACAACACAGAGCTGAACACTTCCACCATATTCCAGCAAAGGCTCTTTGCAGATGTCAAGTAGCATGCATTAGGCTCCCTCCAAAATGTGTGTGAATTAGTAAATTAAAACCAGGTGGTGCCTCTATCAAAGAAAGACCAGATCTTATGGCAAAAACTGGTCCATTATATACAACCGTTACAGAAAGAAAAGTCTGTGCATTCAGTAGGAGACCCACAGAAGCCCAACCTGATAAATCAGATTCTCAGTCACACCTTCTGTCCTCCCACCATCATTTATATACCCCAGGAAAGTTTTCTCTCTCCAAATAACAAATGTTGAAGTTCTGAGTCAAAATAGATTTTGATGCCTCAGGAAATTCCATAAACCTTTTGGTAATATAGGTAATGTCTCCTTCTCTCTACTCACATGACACAAAGATCTCTAGAATTACTAATGACTATGTAAAACCTCTATGGGAGTCCTGCCTAAGGTTCTTGTCTCCCCATAGTCCTTTCTCTTACCTTTGAGTCCAGGTAATCCATGTCTCTTTGCATTCCCTGTACTCAATTCCCAATTCGGCAGTAATTTCCTACACTGCCCTAGAAGAGGATGCTAATCTTATCTTACCCAAAAAATACCAAAAGATGTAGTTAGCCCTCTAGAAGCTGATTCCTTCACTTCTTAATGAAGATTTAGGACAGGGGTCCCCAAACTATAGCCCACAGGTCAAATCTGGTTGATTGCTTATTTGTGTAAATAGCAATTTATTGGAACACAGCCACACTCATTTGTTTATGTATTGTCTCTGCCTGCATTTGTGTTACAATGGCAACATTGAGTAATTGCAACAGATGCTATATGGCTCATAAAACCTAAAATATTTGTCATCTGGCCTTTTACAGAAAAAGTTCTTTGACCTCCAGTTTTGGCCTCTAAGGAGGTTAAATCTATCATAAGTATGCTTTTAGCAAATATGTAAGACCTGAGAGAGTGATTTTAACATAATAATATTTACAGTATCCTAACCTAAATTCCAGAGTTAGCCAGATTCTAGGTTTATAGATTAAACAGTAGCATCAGAGACCCAGGATCTTTACCCTTGTCTATCCTGCTATCCTCAGCAGGTTGACTTACCACTTTAGAGTTTCCAGATGGCTACAACAGCTAAAAGCATCATCATCGGAGAGCATCCAAAAAAGAAGGAAAGTAAAGGGCAAAAAGACTTTTTCTTATAAAATTCTTTTCTTTATAATAAAAGCAAAACTTTCCCAGAAAACTTTTGTAGAAATTCCCTAACTGGGTTGTGTGAGCAGCCTTGGACCATTACAAAGGGAACTGAGATTACTGTGATGTGTTTGGAGCCATGACTGTTATGCCTGGTTGCACATTAGAATTACCCACAGAGTAACCAGCAAATTAGAAAATATCAGCATTTATGTTCTTCCTGGAGCTAAGCACATTCCTACATAAACAAAAGCAGATTTCCTTTGTCTGGGATGAAAACCTAACAGCTGATGGCTTTTGGGCAACCAATGGTGTTACATGCCACAGTCATGTAATGAACACTGAAGTAATTCAGATAGATAGTGGGACTAGGAGGGGAAGAGATTGTGAGCAAGAATCCACCCAGAATCCTCAATGAAAGAGAAGAAGTACCCAGAAAGTTTCTGGGCAACAATTCCAATGAGAGTAGAGAGTCATGGATTTCAATGGGGGAGGAACATGCATATGGAGATCACAGGAGCTGGGGAGTGACAAGGGAAACAAGGAATACAGGAAAGCAAGGAGTTCCAAGGATATAGTTAGTTCAGTATTGGCATACAGAGGGTAGAATGTTGATGTCATATCAAGGTTGAGGTGTCTAAGAAGACCCATCAGTCTAGAATTCAAAAAAGAGTTCTTTATAGGACATTTTTGAGAATGATAGGCAGGGAGCTACTAATAATTTCCACAGAAAATGGACATGAACTATGTATGTCCTGAGAAAACCCTATCTACAGGGATGGGAGACATCATAAGTCTGAGTGAGGTTGTTCTGTGAGGTGTGTAAAACACAGAGAAAGGTAAAAGTCTGCACTCTGGTGTGCAACAAACATAAATCAAGTCTGCTGCCAATCGTTAATAGACTGTAGATGTATAGACTATTTTGAACTTCTTCTGCTAAAAATAATAGAAATTCAAATGTTTTGCTTGACACATTTTAAGCCTTGATGCTAAAATGAAATCACACTGTTTTCAGCTAATAAGAACAATACAATTACCAAGCCAAACCCAAGTCTTCTAATTCCAGATCCCTTGGATTAAGTCCTAACTTAATCCAAAGACTGATTTGCACATGACTGTAACCGCAGAATCTGAGTGACCTTTTAGTCTTCAATGAAACACCCTGGGAAAACTATTTTCCCTGCACTCATTTAAAAACAGTAACTGCTCTACATCATTTAAGATCCTTTGTCAAGGGAATTCAATTAGCATCAGCCTGAGGTCACCCCAGGATTTCATAAACTTTTTCATCCTGTGGACTCCCCTGGGTTTTCCATGGCTCATATCAACTGTCCCCAAAAATGTAAGTTTACTTGTCATCTTACAGATCCTGCAGTAGCTCTGGTCTCCCTCTCAGTATCACAACAAATCTGAAAGGAAGTGCCCGAGGGGAGGCAGTAGGTGGAGAATGCTGGGTCACCCACAGTTCACTGCCTCTTCTCCAAGCAGCTATTCAGGGGACTGGAGATGCTGTCTCTGTGACTTCCTGACAACAGCCCATGATCTCCCTATGGGTCAACTCCCAGTTTAGGAAACACTGGGAAAGTACCAACATCTATTTGGTATAATAACAGACTGTGAATTAAATAGAATCCAAGAATGCTAAAATAATAACATTTGCCAAATTTCCTGTATCAAAGGCATAAGAATAGCAGCTTCAATAAATTGGCAAATATTTATTGTTTGCTATTTTAGTAAAACTAAATACACCACCCTCACTGAACTAATGTAAGCTTAAAAAAAGGCATTCACTCACTGAGCCTTTAGTTTAACAAATACTTGAGTGCCTACTATGGCCAAGTCATTTGTATAAGGCACAAGGTAAGTGAAACACAGTTCCTGCTTTTCACTAAATTTAAAAATCTAAATACCTAAATAATATCTATGTTTTAAAAAAGGTAATATGATATTATTATGGGACAAAGGTGTCAGAGTAAGCACAGCATTCACCACTAGAATTCAAATGTGCTTGATCACACCCACAGGCTTGGTATAATGGGCTTACCAGGAATTCAACCACATGAAGTTGTTCAAAGAAGATATTGAGAAGACAGGATCAGGTAGGCAAGCTTGACCTGGTAGAAATGTGTTCATTGTCACGCGGATGCAATTATGAAAGCTTGTGGCTGTCAATAGGATGTTTCCTTTGCCCTTTGAATAAAAGCAGAAAAGAGATGTCTTCATTACATCTGTAAGATATTGGGCCAGATAAGAACATAGCTTGGTAACCTTTTCTCAAGGAGAAAGGCATATAACAAGACCAAATATTAACATGACCAAATTCAGTCACTCCACAAATATTTATCAAAACCCTACAGTGTGGCAGAAATAGTCATAGGGTTGTGTGGCCCAAGAAAAACTGGGTTACAAATAATGGACATAAGCCACAAAGTAATGAAGCTAATATATTTTAAATTAATGAGGCCCTTATTGTAATGGAGGGTCCAACTGGTGATAAATTTTTAAAGGATGTATAAAGGCTAAAGTGGATTCAAAGGAGAATGGTAAGGATGATTAATTAGGAAAGGAAATTAGGCTCTATGAGAAAAGGTTAAATTAATTCCAGTTATTTAACTTGGAGAAGAGAAGACTAAGGGCTGACTTGATCATAATGGGGGGGGTCTGCTTTTCTTTTCCTTAAGAGACATGAGAAAATGGGACAAAAATAAAGCATTTATTTAGCCATTGATTCAGTCAATAAACACATAATATGGATACTGCATTGTTGCCTAACACAAGAGATTGCAGAAGCACAAAAATGAATACAACATAGTCTTTGCCAATAGAAGCCATTTCATTTGGACATAAGAAAGAACTCCTGTGGAAAAGCTGAGAGCTTTTCCCCTAAGGTCAGGAACAAGACAGGGATGTCCACTCTCACCACTGTTATTCAACATAGTATTGGAAGTCTTAGCCTCTGCAATCAGAAAACACACACACAAAAAAGGCATCCAAATTGGCCAGGAGGAGGTCAAACTTTCACTCTTTGCAGATGACATGATACTCTATATGGAAAACCCAAAAGATTCCACCAAAAAACTGCTAGAACTGATTCATGAATTCAGCTAAGTTTCAGGATATAAAATCAATGCACAGAAATCAGTTGCATTCCTATACACCAAAAATGAAGCAACAGAAAGAGATATCAAGGAATCGATCTCATTTACAATTGCACCAAAAAACATAAAATACCTAGGAATAAATCTAACCAAAGAGGTGACAAATCTATACACTGAAAACTATAGAAAGCTTATGAAAGAAATTGAAGAAGACACACACAAAAAAAATGGAAAAATATTCCATGCTCCTGGATAGGAAGAACAAATATCATTAAAATGTCAGTACTACCCAAAGCAACCTCCATATTCAATGCAATCCCTATCAAAATAACACCAGCCTTCTTCACAGAGCTAGAACAAATAATCCTAAAATTTGTACGGAATCAGAAAAGACCCCAAATAGCCAAAGCAATCTTGAAAAAGAAAACCAAAGCAGGAGACATCGCAATCCCGTACTTCAAGCTATATCACAAAGCTGTAATCATCAAGACAGTATGATACTGGCACAAGAACAGACAATCAGATCAATGAAACAGAATAGAGAACCCAGAAATGGACCCACAAACGTATGGCCAACTAATCTTTGACAAAGCAGGAAAGAATATCCAATGGAATGAAGATAGTCTCTTTAGCAAGTGGTGCTGGGAAAACTGGACAGCAGCATGCAGAAGAATGAACCTGGACCACTTTCTTACACCATACACAAAAATAAACTCAAAGTGGATGAAAGACCTCAATGTAAGACAGGAAGCCATCCAAATCCTCGAGAAGAAAGCAGGCAAAAACCTCTTTGATCTTGGCCACAGCAACTTCTGACTCAACACGTCTCTAGAGGCAAGGGAAACAAAAGCAAAAATGAACTACTGGGACCTCATCAAAATAAAAAGCTTCTGCACAGTGAAGGAAACAACCAGCAAAACTAAAAGGCAACCGGCAGAATGGGAGAAGATATTTGCAAATGACATACCAGATAAAGGGTTAGTATCCAAAATCTATAAAGAACTGCTCAGACTCAACACCCAAAAAACAAATAATCCAGTGAAGAAATGGGCAAAAGACATGAATAGACACTTCTCCAAAGAAGACATCCAGATGGCCAACCGACACATGAAAATATGCTCAACATTCTTCACTCATCATCAGGGAAATGCAAATCAAAACCACAATGAGATACAACTTCACACCTATCAGAATGGCTAACATGAACAACTCAGGCAACAACAGATGTTGGCAAGGATGCGGGGAAAGAAGATCTCTTTTGCACTGCTAGTGGGAATGCAAGCTGGTGCAGCCACTCTGGAAAACAGTATGGAGGTTCCTCAAAAAATTAAAAATAGAACTACCCTACGACCCAGCAATTGCACTACTAGGTATTTAGGGGTACAGGTATGCTGTTCGAAGGGGCACATGCACCCCAATGTTTATAGCAGCACTATTAACAATAGCCAAAGTATGGAAAGAGCCCAAATGTCCACTGATGGATGAATGGATAAAGAAGAAGTGGTATATATATATATATATATATATATATATATATATATATATAATGGAGTATTACTCAGCAATCAAAAAGAATGAAATCTTGCTATTTGCAACTACATGGATGGAAGTAGAAGGTATTATGCTAAGCAAAATTAGTCAGAGAAAAACAAATATCATATGAATTCACTCATATGAGGACTTTAAGACACAGAACAGATGAACATAAGGGAAGGGAAGCAAAAATAATAAAAAAACAGGGAGGGGGACAAAGCATAAGAGACTTTTAAATATGGAGAACAAACAGAGGGTTACTGGAGGGGTTGTGGGAGGGGGGATGGGCTAAATGGGTAAGGGACATTAAGGAGTCTACTCCTGAAATCATTATTGCTAACTAATTTGGATATAAATTTAAAAATGAAATTAAAAAAATTTTCTGAGAAAAGAAAAAAAAGAAATAACTGTGAACAACTAGGTGATAAAACTCAAGAACTGGCTGAAGGAGCATATGTAATATAAATGCCTAGAGATTCTCGAGAAGACAATCAAGATTGTTAAGATTGTTATGATCACAGAACTAAATGATTACTAAAGTTCCTTTCTAGAATCTGTGATACTAAAACCTGTACCCTAGTTTTACAGACAACAGTTTCCTACAAAGCAATATTAAAAGGGATATATAACAATAATACATATAACTGAATTTATATTTGACCATTGACTAATGTTTTGATTTCATGTCAAATATTATTTTGCCCATTTTTAATTGATCTTTAATTAAAAACTATACCTGACACCTTAGATTTAAGGGAAAACGTCTAATAATCCCTTTGGTGAAGAGTTAAGAATTTAAACTGAGGATCAAAATCAATATATAGGTTCCATCTATAAAATGAGAAGACAATTCAGAATGTGATAATTTTGTTTGAATTTCAGTTGGTCAGGTAGAATATCCAGTATTAGAGAAAAATGGACTATGAAAGCTTCATCAAGTCCTTTTCACGAAATGTACTGAGCTACATACATACAGCCTTGAACCATAGAGTCACATCTAGAACATTTGTTGTTCAGCTAGAATGCTAGAGAGAATAGAAACACTGCTAGATACCTCTAATTTGGATATCCCACTCAAATTTCAAATTCAACACTTCAAGAAAAAAGAGTGAGAAAGTCAGAGAGAGAGAGAGAGATCTTATCTACCTTAACTCAAATTTGTACCTTGTATTCATGTCTCTTAATTAAAAGTGTCACCTTAGCAATTATGTATTGTGCACCTATCATGTGTCTGTCAACCTACTAGGGGTTAGGAGTGCAAAGATATATGTCACTGTATTTGCCCTCAGGTACAAGGCCATGTAACCAATTTGCAGTTTTACATAATCAGGGCAGGTTTTTATTTGTTTGTTTGTTTGTTTTTAATTTCATTGAGACCATTATAAATTCACATATAGTTGTAACACATAATACAGAGAGACCTCTTCTATACTTTGTCTCATTTCCTCCAGTGGTAACACTTTGCAAAACTATAGTACAGTAAAGTATGCAAGCATTCTCCAGAAACACGCTTGTAATCCAAAGCACTTGTATATCAAAGTCAATTTCAAGAACCATTGGCTCAGTTGTGATCATGTGATGTTCAGTATCATGTACCACTTATATGACAGGACATCGCTCATTTATCAAGTTAAAATTTATTAAAAATATTTGATTGTCTTGCAGAACACTCGCAGAACTAGTTACTCACAATCCAAGGTTTTGCTGTGTATCAAACTGGCATATTTACATTGATACAATCCTCCCATCTTATTCAGATTTCACCCGTTTTACTTGTACTCACTTGTGTGTGTGTGTGTGTGTGTGTGTGTGTGTGTTAGTTCTACACAATTGTATCAGTCATGTAGGTTCCTGTATCTACAACGACAGTTAAGGTACTGAACAATTCCATACTACAAGACTTGTACTGCCCCTTTATAACTCTACCCACCTCTCTCCCACCCACTCCTCTATCCCTAACCTCTGGCAGCCACTAATCTGTCTTCCATTTTTAAAATTTTGTCATTTCAAAAGCATTACACAAATAGAATCATACAGTATGTAATCTTTAAGTACTGACTTTTTTTCCTCTGAGCACAATACCTGAAAGATTCATCCAAATTATTGCATGTATCAGTAGTTTGTTCCTTTTTATTACTGAGTAGTAGTCCACAGTGTGTATTTACCATGGTGTGTTTAACCATTCACCTGCTGAAGGATATCCGGGCTTATTCCAATTTTTGGCTATTCCAAATAATGCTGCAATGAACATTCATGTACAGGTTCTTGTGTGAGTAGACACTGTCATTTCTCTTGGATAAATGCCTAGGAGCACAATTGCTGGATCATAGGGTATTTCAGTGTTAAGGTTTTTGTTTTTTTTTTTTTTAATTTTTAAGAGAGAGACAGCATTAACAGGGAAAAGGGGCAGAGAGAAGAGGGAGAGAGAGAATGTTAAGCAGGCTCCACGCTCAGCACGGAGCCGCATATGGGGCTTGATCCCATGACCCTGGAACCATGACTGAGCTTTTGAAATCAAGAGTTCCATGCTCAACGGATTGAGCCACCCAGGCTCCCCTAGACTTTTTTAAAAAAAGCTGTCAAACTGTGTCCCAGAATGACTATACCATGTTATATTCCCACAAGCAGTGCATGCATGGCCAAGTTTCTCAGCAATCTCACCAACATTTGGGATTTTCTCTATTTTTTCTCTTAGCCATTCTGATAGATGTATGGTGGCATGCTACTAAAATAGCTTTATAAAAGACAGATGAGCCTATTGTTCTAGAAGGCAGGGTAGAGAGCAACTACATCCACCAGCATCCCCAGAAAGGAGGACAAGAGAGGTATGAGTAGGAAAACATCCAAAAAGGAGATAATATTTGAATTGGGTTCTTAAAAATTGAGTAGATCTTCAGAAACTAGAAGGAAGAGAAAGATACGTCTAGCATAGGGAATATAATATTCAGAATCAAAGGGCTATGCAAGAGCATGAAGAACAGAGAGGTCTAGACAGGTAGAGCCCAGTGTGCCATAAAGGGGAAAGAGGAACAGTGCAAGGAAGAGGACTTCCGTGTGTCATGTCAGGGATTTCAACTACATTCTACAGGGAAGAGAAAGGCTCAGCTATGATGAGGGCAGTACCAGGATTGTTTCTAGTCTCCATGTGCTCCCACAATGTATCCCATATCTGGCTCCCCTTTCCTTTCTTACTGCCACTCCAGCCTCAGAGGCTCACATATCTCAACTGCCAAACCCGGCTTCCATCCACTCTCTCTGGTAATACCGGAGCCATTTTCCTATATATGTATATTGCACGGTATATTATTTCTCTGCTCAGAAATTTTCACTAGCCCCTTCTCCTTGTGCAAAACAAAGTCTGAACTCCTCAGAGCTACCCAGGAACAAAGGTGATGTGGCCCCACTGCTCCAGGAAGAGAAGCTCCAGGTTAATGGGATTGATTTCTAGTCCCCACACGGGAAGTGCTTTATCCAGCCTCTAGGCAGGAAACACAAGTTTCCTCTACCTTCTTAGCCTGTGGAAACACTCCTTATCCTTACAAATTTAGGCTTAGTATGGCTTCCTTTTATGAAGGTTCCCAGTCCCCTTCCTTCCTCTATCCCCAAATTTACGCTATTACTCCTACTTTGGAATTTACTATCATTTTGCTTGTATCATTACTAAAAGTATTTCTTTCATCCTGCCTTGTGCTATAGCTCTCAAGCTTTTCTCCTCCAATAGACTACAAACTGATGGTAGGCATGGTGATAGAGATGTGAAGTACAAAACTGAGTTGTTCTCCATTTATCTGATATTAACACACTTATATGCCAAGGATTTGGCTGCACCTTGGGTAAGGGATATAAACTTTCAAAAGATTTGGAATCTCAACAAAAAATATGATAGGATAAAAACAATAAGAATACAAGGCAGAAAATGACTTGTTTCTTAGGCGTACAAAAAAAGAACTATATTTACTCCACATTCATCTAAAATGTGATTCTGTCTTTAAGTCTGTTTCACTCGAGGTCCCCTACAAACATTTTCCAACAATAAAAAAATAGAAACAAAAAAGAAAAGTGCCAGGCTTGTTGAAAATGTGGCAAAGACTATTTTAATTTTTTAGTCTTCACTTCTTTTTCTTTAACTATGGTCTAAACTTGTTATTTTCTCACAAATAATTATATGTGACAGTGTATTCAAAACTCTTTCTACACAAGAAGAGGAACAAAAAAGAACATGGTACTATAGTTCAAAAGCCCCTTCTAACATATTTCTGTGGACATCACATCCACTTCCAATAAATTAATGAAAATGCATAAAGTGAGCTGCATATCAGTAAAGTTGCCAGTTCTAGGTATTTTTCAAATACAAGGTCTCAAATAACAAAACTCTCAGGACTGAGTTCAAGGTGACCACTCATTACCTGTAAGATGTGATCAGACTATTTTTTAATAGTTTTTGCTTAACAATAATAAAAATAGAATCAGAAAGCTTAAAAGAAATAAATATGGAATGATGGGCCAATGAATGTGTTGATCTCACTTGAAATTTATCAGGAAAACTTGACATCCTCTGCTCTTTTTAAAAATAATTTACATAAATTATTCTCTAAATTAAGACCAAGTAAATGTCACCTTTTTCCTAACAGAATTAGTATTCTATTCCCATAGTGTATCAATGGCATTCAATGTGTTTTCCGTTTAAAGAAAAGGAAAAAGAACTATATGTCAAATTATCTCTTAACATATATAAAATAAAGGCCATAAATACATAAAGGTTAACATAGGATTGCTGGGGCCTCTCCTCCCCTAGACACACGATTGTTAGAAACTGATCATTAGGACTGTCTTTGAGGTTCTTATATAAACTGTTTTTGCTTGTTTTTATTTCCTCAGGTCAAGTATATATTCTTTAGTTTCAAAAGAAATTCAGAAACACTGAGATCATGATTTTTATTAACTACTAAAATTACAGCCAGTATCTCAACTACATCTTTTGATAGGCCTTTAATCAGTTTTTAATCACATTCTCCACAAGTACCAGGCACTGTAATCAAAATTTCCCTCTAACTTATTGGGCCTAAGAGGAGTATAATCTTTGGGAAATTCCAACACATGCTTAGCTGAACACAGACATTTCCTTGGAGCAAAAATTTTATTTCAGCCCTGTTTTCTGATTTAAAAAATGAAAACGAAAAATATTTAACCATTAAGCGTACCAAAGAAATTGAATGGCTGTCTGTATCTTTAAGGGGAAGTGCTGCCGTCTGGACGAGACCCACATAGACTAATGGTTGTGAGGTTCAGTTTACCTATAAAAGATGATAGTTACTAATAATATTGACTTATATAAATGTTCCAACTTTTGTGCTTTTTCCCCTTCTCCTCTAACATTGAAGGAAGTCAGGCTCTTAAAAAGGAGCTTAGAGGAAGGGAGCAAAGAAGCACACTGGAGGGAAGTTAGAGGGTGGAAACAGAGCCACAGAGCAAAATGCAGTCAGAGTTTTTGATGGATCTATGTCATCGTATTAGAGTGTAATAAGAAAATAAGTTCAAACAGGAAGGAAAGAAGAGAGACTTCAAAAGTCCTCTGATGCTTTTAATAACAATAAAAATAATGCTAATATAAATGCTTCCCATCTGACCCATCTGATTGGTGTTTGGAATTTACAGTGCACTTTCACCCACACACATTTTCTTTCCTAACACTCACAATAGCTCTTTGCAGTTAAAAAAAAAAAAAAATTAGTTTCACACCACCTCTTACTGTGACATTCAACCACAGGAATGGCATACCTTCTCTTGGTGGCTCTCTGCGAGAATCTGCATTCTCTATCTTTAAACACGCAAGCAGAGTAATGGATTCAGTCATCCGCAGCATGAATAAGGTCTGCTCAGACTGCATTGATCCAACAAGATTATGGATTGTTGATTTTCTTCTGTGTCTGACCTTACTGCTCAGTGCTTGCATCATGTACCAAATTCTAAAAGCTGCTTCTTAATGTGACTTCTGATAATGTGAGTGGTATAAGCCATTGTCTCTTAATGACAAATTCGATAGAATTAAAAGGCAACTCTAGGGGCTTCTCTATGAATAAGACAATTCTGTGTTGTTATCTGACAAATCTTTATTTTTTAAATTAATTTAATCCAATTAAATCTTCCTGACTGGAATAACTGCAATTAAACTCTGCAAAATTCTGGCCAAGCTCTTTATCCTATTTGTGAAATTCAAGCCTTCAAAAATGATTGGTGGGTCAGAAATGAATGGTCACAGTTTCTAATTGAGTTGGATTTACAGAAATATTTTACATCTTTTGTTAGTTTGTCACCTAGGATATGTTTAGTCTAAAATAAAGTAGAGACCATGAACATTATTTTTGTGGCCTGAGTTCTGGCCACATGAGACACACAAAGCCTCAGACAGAACACACTGAGTCAGCTTGTGGTCTAGAATGAGGAGGAATGAGTCCTAGATTGGAGCTCATGTCATGGACCAGAGCCCCACGTGGACCAAACAGCTAATGGAGTTGAGTCATTAGCATCTAGGGGCTAAGCCAATCATTTCCAAACTAAGGAGTTTTTTAGAAGACAGATTCCCAGACCACACCCTGGATCTAATACACCCACATCTCTTGGAATCAGGTCTATGGCTCTGCACTTCTCCAAAGTTTACAGGTGATTGGATGATCAGTAAGTTTGGGGAAATAGAGGGCCAAAGCTAAAATTATTCTAAGTGGGCATAAAAGTGGGGAGGAGTTCTCCATCTGCTCAGAGACAGAAAAAGCCTCCTTAAACTACTTCTTCAGCATCTAGTGTTGCTAACTCGAAGTCTGACTACAATTCGACTCTTATTCTTTTCTTGGCCATCTGTTTGGTTTTTTGATTGATTGATTTTCTCTCTGGAAATTTAAAATTTGGAGACCAGAAATTCCCTTAGAATGTAACTATATAAGGACACTATTAGTTTGAAGACTCAAACACTTCAGCTCAAAAGAAATTCTTCTATTTCCTTTTCATCTCTTTCATTTCCCATGTTCTGTTTTTCTAGAACTATTAAGTGGATGTTCAGCATCATGGATTAAAAGTATTGTGTTTTGGGTGCCTGGGTGGCTCAGTTGGTTGGGCATCCAACTTAGGCTCTGGTCATGATCTCGCAGTTTGTGAGTTCCAGCCCCACATCGGGCTCTGTGCTGACAGCTCAGAGCCTGGAGCTTGCTTCAGATTCTGTGTCTGCCCCTCCCATGCTCATGCTCTCTCTCTCTCTCAATAATAAATGGACATTAAAAAAAACTTTTTTAAGTATTGTGTTTTAATTTTTCTTTCATTTTTTTCTCCAGATTTTGTTTTGTTTTATTTTATTGTCTAGAATACTAAGTCAGCCTTCAGCAATGTTCATCCTGTTATTCATCTCCCACATTTTTTTTTCTATTTTGCCATGAGATTTTTAATTTCTAGAAACAGTTTGTGCTCTCTGACTACTCATCTTCATAGGAGCCTTTTCTTTCCCTTCCTCTTCACCCCTCTGCCTCCCCCTCCCCCTCTCCCTCCTCTTAGTTTGCTTTTCTTTCAATGAATAATAGCCACTTGACTCTCTAAAGATATTTTTAAGTGTTTTTTAAATTAAGTGTTCATCTGTTTCTTGAATTATTTCTTTCATAACCTTGGGTCAGTGGTTCTGTTAGTTAGGTTTGATCCTTCTATTGCTTGGCCTCAACTCTGGTGATGGTTGATTATCCATTAACAGCTGGCGAGGGTGACTTCTGCAGTTCTAATATTGCACAGGGCCTCAACTTTGTAAGACTGCTTTCAGTTTAGTTAACCATAAATGGTTATGGTGGGTCAATGGGACAAATGTCTTAAGGTTCCTGGGCATGGGCTGGCAGGCAAGCCAGGTATCTGTCCCCCTCCACCACTTGCCAACTAAAAAGATGTGCGTTGTGGCAGAGGAGTGCTTCAAAGCTTCAACCTCCTGGCAGAGCAGCCTGCCCCTTTTTCTCCTTCTCTGCCTTTATGTGTCTCAAACCCCCCACGTGATCTGCTCTCCTCACTCAGACCCCTAAAGGATTTATTTTTGATAATACTTTTCGGGCTTATCCTGACATTGAAGTCCACTTGTGCCTGTCATTTGATATAGTAGGGGAAGTGAAAAAGCTGCACTGGCCTGTTTTTCAGAATTTAGCTCTTGTTTAATGACTCTGATGTCTGTTCCATTACCCTCTCCCTGCCACCCGCCTCCTCTATATTACGTTACTCCAAGCTTGGAGGTTTTCAGGATTGCATCCTTTTCTAATTTGCAATATTTGCAAATATCCTCATTAATTTTTGCCTACTCATGACATTCTTTCTCCTTTTCCAGGATTTTTATGAATTTTCAGCCACCTAAGGGATTCAGGACAAGAGGAAATTCAGATGTGTGTTGAGTTCAATCTCCTCCTACAATTAACCTCTCTTTGATTCTTTCCATATTAAACCACTGACATATTCAACCACAGAAAGGCACAAATACAAATATTAAACTACATCACTTTTAAAATACATAAGAAAAAAATAAACACACACACACATGCACACAACTCATAAACTAATGACATCTGTTTCTTCATGAAAGCATAAATAGATGAATTATCTTATAATTGGCCATTCTTTTTTATTTTCTTTTTCAAGAAAAGCAATTCTATCTGAAAAGATATCTTCCTAAGAGGAATACTGCTAGAGTTGATAAAGCATTCTATTCAACTGCATATATTTTCTATCATTTTCAAAATATTTAGTTTCAGAGAAACCTAAAGTGAATCCATCATCATGGCCTATTGTGTTATACAAGTTTATAATAGGAATGATACCTACAAGGTAGTATGAAAATCTACATTAATCCTCAGTTTCTTGGATGATTATAGACAATCTGCAGTTACTATCTACACAAGGAAATTATTTCTTGCCAAAGCACAGAAGTAGTGTCAGAGGGTTACAACTTCCTATTAATCAGCATATATGCTTCCCTTAGAGATTGCATTTTGAAATCACATTATTTATTCTTTGTAAATATCACCCAGGCACTTACCATTTCTCATCTGCCCAGAGTGAAGAATCAGGAATCATTCAGAAGTCACACAGCAATTCTATGTGTTCACTGCAACATTAATCATCAGTATAAACACCATCCAACTGATGTAAATTCAAAACTAAGGGCTTTAGAATATCCGTATCATATCTCCAATTCACATCTACATGGCAAATAGGGCATGAAATGACCCATGACAAGAACTTGTTTGTCATGCACTCATGCATTCAATTTGATCTTGGGGTGATGGAGGTGATATTCTCCATAGACAAAAGTATGAAGGAAGAAGAGCAAGGAGCATCTGTGGTAAATGGTAAGTTATACAGATTGCCCAGAGTAGCAAACTTTAAAAGTAACCAGTGGGCCAAAAGGCTATGAAAGTAAGTTAAAAGCATTTCTCAATACCAGGCAATGAAAACAGAGCCGTATCAATAGTGGCAAAAATTGTGATTATTCTTTTCCCTGTTAATTTATAGACATTCTCAAATCAGCCATGTCATAGTAGCTTTCCTTCCCAAATTATGGATTAATAGCAAGCCACCACTAAAGTAGAAAGGAGAGAATCTAAAGAAAGGCAATATTCATGCTAGTGGGAGATCCTATAATTTATATTCAATGCAGGTAAAACATGCCTTGGGTCCCAGAGAGCCAGGGACCTGATAGTGCTAAAATGATACATAAATCATATGCAAAGACAATTTAACTTTGATGGCCAAAGTTTAAAATATTTTCTAGTGAAGATAGTGTGTGTCATGTTGAGTTTGGAAAGAGAAATAATTGCATTTTGAGTGTTTACTTGTGTATGGAAATGTATTGGACAAATAAATATAAACACATGTGAAGACTTTTAGGCAGGAAAATCTGAGGAATAAAGTATTTGTGCTGTATTAGCTTTCTAGGTCTTCTTTCATAGGGCCTACCCTAATGGTCTTATTTTAACTTAAGTACCTCTCCAAAGACTCTATCTCCAAATACAAGTCATTTTCTGAGGTACTGGCTGTTAGGACATCAAAATATGAATGTTTGAAGAGATACATGCTATATCTTTTTGCTAAGTTTTGTTTTCTTTAAGAGAACAACAGTGAATGGGCAGGAAAGATTACCACTTAATTTCAAATAAATAAGTTCACAAGAGCCCAAGCAACCGAAATAAATGTCAAACAAGTGCCCACACTATACAAAGGAAGGAATTCTAGATATTCTTTCTTTTCTTTTTTTCTTTCCTAAATTTTTGAGAGAGAGAGAGAGAGAGAGAGAGAGAGAGAGAGAGAGAGAGAAAGCGAGCAGGGGAGGGGCAGAGGGAGAGGGAAATAAAGAATCCCAAGCAGGCTCCATGCTATCAGTGTGGATCCCTACCCTGGGGTTGATCCCAAGAACCTTGAGATCATGACCTGAGCCAAAACCAAGAATTGGACACTTAACCAACTGAGCCACCTAGGTGCTCCAAGAAGTAGTGGCAACTTGAAAGAGACACATTGATTCTTGCATTTGGCCCTTACTAATTCATATTAAGAATAATAATATCCAAAAGTATAGATTCATCAACAGATTAGAGAAATATTTTTAACTGCAAAGTAAACAGCTGATCTAGGATTACTTAAGATGAGATCAGAGTTAATTATGTGTGAAGTTCCTTTACTGGAAAACATGATAATACCATTGGTAGTGACATTGTGATATGGGATATCAAGTCAATGATGTTGTCTAACCAAACTTCCAGTTTTCTAGCATCTATATAGAGGGTGATTTTCATTATTAGGATAAGATTATTGATTGAGGTGTTTGTTTTGTTTCTTGTTTTGTTTTCAGGTTTGTTTGTTTGTTTGTTTGTTTTGAGGAATATCATTAATAGGATATGAGTAGGAATACGAGTAACATAAAATCTCCTGGCTTTTCGATGCTTACTGAAAAGTCAGGCAGACCTGCCAGGATAGGAGTGAAGACTGGCATATTACTTCATGCTAACATCTTCCATTCTGAATTTTCACCATGAAACATCCATGCATTTAAAATAAAAAGGTATAGCAAATCCACTTCAATAGGATTTTTGACTTTAGCTTTATACTCTCCCTTCCAGACCTCATCAGCTGTCTGGAAATGCCACCGAGCAGTCTAGGTTGAAAGAAGTCAAAAGCATTGATGTTTCTTGGCAAACACATATTCCTCCCTTCTGACTTTCAATCACAGCTTCAAAACCCTATGGGGTGATGCTGGGGCCCGCTTGATTTAACTTGGGATGTGACCTGTTTTAGCTCTTGTGCTGGTGACTCACTAAACACATCTCTTTTATTAATCCTTGAATCTATTGCTATCAATCAACACTGGGGCTGAAACAGCTTTACCGAATGTCAGAAATAAACACAGTGTTTTCCTGTAAGCTCAGAGGTGGGGAAAAGATGAGGGCATTGGATATATAAAACCATATGCTATATCTATTTGGCTTAGAAGGCTTAATGTTTTTAAAATCTGTCTTTTAAAAGTTGAAGCCTAAAGTTTTAATTGTCCCTGCTCAGGTTCTAAGGGACATAATTTGCCTACCCTAGCTCTTTTCAGGTTTCTGGTATCTATAAAGAGGTTGATTTTCATTACTAGGACAAAATTGTTGGGTAAAGTGCTTGGTTTTTGCCGCTGTTTTTCTGCTCATGTGTTTGTTTATTTGTTTGTTTATTTGAAGGAGTTCCATTCCCATGCATTGGTTTTTCCTAAATATCCCTCCATCTCTGCTCACCATAGTTTGTAATTATAGTTACTTGAAGTCTCCTAAGATGGGAAGGGATGTGAGGACATGGTCTCTTCAACATAGAAACAAATACAGACAAACTTGAATTAAATTTTCCTTTTGGTACAAGTCCTAGAAAAATCTAAATAGATGTATACTCAGAAACCTATAAAAAATACTTATGAAGTGTTGTTTGAAGTAGCAATAGAGAAACCACATCTGTTGATGCAGGAGTAGTGAATAAACTATAGGATATCAAAGCAAAGGAACACTATACAGCACTTAAAGGAATTAGGTGAACCTGCATGTAGCAGACATTTGCCATGCCTTTGTGAGTTTCTTGTATTGATTTTGGCTATCCAGTCTTCAGGCCTATTTCTTATTTGAAGGGAATTCTTCTGTCACAAGATACGAATGTTTGTAGATTCATCATATGACTCATCCATCCACTATGTGCCCCGTATGGATCCAGAAAAATATTCTCTATGCCAAAGCTTTTGGTATTTGGTGGAGACACCAGCATTCAGAATATTTAGAAACAAGTATTAGAACAGTGCCTGCTGCATAACAAGTGCTCAATAAATGTTACCTATTCTTATTACCCATCCACACAGAAACCTACAGTATTAACTGGAATAATTTTGCACTGGGGAATGTGAAACTCAAAACTTTTTGTAATACTGCACTCTGATTCTGAGCTAACACTAATTCCTGGGATTCAGAATATCATTGTAGTCTACTGATTAGAATGAGAGTATAGGGAATTTGGGTTAAAAATGGATTGTTGGTGGGGCGCTGGGGTGGCTCAGTCAGTTGGGCATCTGACTCTTGATTTCGGCTCAGGTCATGATCTCACAGTTTGTGAGTTTGAGCCCTGCATCAGGTTCTGCACTGCCAGTGCAGAGCCTGCTTGGGATTTTCTCCCTCTCTCTCTCACTCTGCCCCTCTCCCACTCACACTTTGTGTATGTGTCTCCCTCTCAAAATAAATTTTTAAAAAATTTTTAAAAAAGGGGTTGTTGGTAGCCTCATAAGTGGGTCCAAGAGGACTCTGAACCTACTATGGGGTTATCTGCCATTACAAACTTGGAAGCTGAAGAACTAATATCCTTAATCAACCATAGACTTCTCACTCAATATAGCTTCCTGATTCACAGAGTAAATAATATATGAATAAGTAACAAATGAAATGTTCTGGAACACCTCTTCTAACAAGATATCCAACCAAAAGCTGTACTGCAATGCTGGGAACTGGCCGATGTGATATCAGCAAAGCTTTAAAATATATGGATGGTGACTTCTATTTTATCACTACTTAATTCTCCAGCTCGGTTGGTCAGAGAAAGAGATGGATGGATGCTGCAGACTAATAGTGGGAGAAAATGATCCCTAAAGTAAAGTGGTTCCCAAAGCACTCTATTATCAAATAGAAGTGGATTTAAAGATGAAGTTTGAGCAATTCTGAAAGTCCAAGTAAATTGAAAAGGAGAGTTGCTTATACTTATTCTGGTCTGATTGTAGAGCTGCTTTATCATTGGGTTGGCTCTTGGAAGCTACTGCCACCAGACTGTGACTATCTGGCCCATCTGACAAAACCATCCCTCTCAAGAGATGGAGGTATCACATATCCCGGGACTGGTGCCATTGCACAGTGAGTTTATTTAAAGCCCTCTTGTTCTGAGTCCACAATCACCACAAAGCTTCTGATTCCCAAGTTGTTTAACTTTTGCGAAAGAACAGACTAATGATACAAATTTCATTCCTGAAATCATTGTATTTTTTTCCATGGCTTCTAACCATGATGAAGCTTCTCATGGAGGTTTGTCTACAGGAAAAGGTTGTGATGATCATGCTCTCACATGCACTCCCAGGCCACATTGTAGTTATATTTTCCTTTGTTAACAAATAAAATAGCATTCTGTTGTCTACCTCAGTCATGCAAGTATTTTGGTTAGCATGAGTCATAGTCTCAGGGCCTAGTCACTCCTGGGAAATACAAGTCACTGGGACTTCAAAAGATGACCAAATTTAGCTGGCCTCTCTTTTCAATGACACTGCATGCAGGAGCACGTGTCCATTCAGAACATTGATTTTTTTTTTTTTCAGCTGTTGGGAATATTCATTCTGTACCTGAACTCCATTTTTATTCCTTCATCCCTATTGTATGGTAATTCAATTCCCAATTGCCCTTCTATTCCAAGGTCTTCACTACAGGTTCTAGAAGGGTTTTCTGGGAACCCATGGTTTTATTGATATTGTTGTCATTGCTATTGGAGATCATGGTCATATGATGAACCTAGGCCAGGGCCCAGTGTTTCCTTCTATATCCAGCTGTGTCTAGAAACAATTGATACTTGATGTCCATATAACTAGAAAACTGACTTCTTTATGGGTTCATGGGTTTTTTTCCCCCAGAGATACATAAGCTTATTAGTAGCTCTCCCAAGAACTCCCTGTATTTGCCTGTTACCCAAACCTGTTGGCAAAGTCAATACTCTTTATTTCCTGAGTCTTACTTAAATATATTAATCTGGATTAAATAAAGCAGTTTTCTGCTGACCTGTCAAAAATCAACCCCATAAATGATTAAACTTTTCTCAGGTCGTCTTCCAAACAAGTACTGGGCTGCCCAGAAATTTATCTTGGCAAAACTGGAACACAGAAAACTTAGGGCATGCTGGGTAGAAATCCCATCATTAATCCTCATAGAGGTCACTGAGTTTACTTGGCATTCACCTTTGGCCTTTGGCCAGTCATGTAGCAACTTTTTCTTAGTGACAAAATAGAACCAAAGGCATTCAGGAGAGAAAAGGAGAAAAACAGGGAAGGAGGAGAAAGGGGGAACAGAGGAAACACTAAATAAAAAATACATTCCTTTGGACTTATGTATCAGAATAATGTGTTATATTCAAATACCAAATATGGCTTTAAAATTTGTTTTATATGTTATTATTTTTGTAATTGGCCTACTAGGAGTAAATTTCCAAAGTGGATTTATTATACCCAAGACTTAACAGTGGTACAGCATAGAACTTTTAAAAATTGTTTTAAAAATCATTAGTTCTCCAAATCATGAGTTAGCATATGAATCAGAGTAAATGGCTCACCTAAAAAAAGACAGCTGTGTTAGAGTTTTCATATAAGGTTAGTTTTTTAAAAACTATTTTAAAGCCAAATAGCCCTATCACCTAAGATTAGATTTAGATGTATTGCATTTTAGAAAGCCACTCTTTTCAAAGCTACAAGGACCTTATGCTGCAGCAGTTAGTAAACAATCACAGTTCTTTTTTTTATGATTTGGTTTGCTTGGAAGATGTCCCACTTTAAAAATATGCTTCAATTAGCTAATTGCTTTTTTGCGGGACACCCTATAACATCATAGTGGAAACAGCTGAATTTGTACTTACACACCTGAAATAAAATGAATTAACATATAGGATGTTTTCATTTTTCAGGCTTCCTCAACAGGAAAATTTTGTCCTAAACCAATAAAATAGAAATTTAAAAGAATATATACACACAATTATATAAATATGAAAACAATAATGATAATGGAATTTACATCTTTAGAAGCCATGTGGCTCATTTTGCAGATGAGGAAGCTGAGGTCAAGAGGGTTATAAATTAGACAGCTGGTTTTAAAATAGTAAAAACATTTTCTGTCTTCTTTTAAAAATTACTCTCAAAAAAACATAAATAACAAGAAATGGATACAAAAACTTTAACTTCAGTGCAGCTAGGAGATTTCTATAACCCTAAACCAAATATTTGAAAGCAGAGAGTGGATGGAGAAATGGTAAATGACTTACTTGGTCAACAACAGGAAAATCAAATCTACAACACTGTGATACAAATGAGAAGCAAGCCATTGTGATCTTCAGATGCTGAGAAGTTGCAGGAAATGGGGGCAGCAGTCATTACAAAAGCCAGTTGAAAAGTCCTTTTTTTTTTTAAGCTTATTTATTTTTGAGAGAGAGACAGAGAGACTGAGAGCGAATGGGGGAGGGGCAGAGAGAGAGAGAGAGTGAGAGAATTCCAAGCAGGCTCTGGACGGCCAGCACAGAGCCTGATGTGGGGCTCGAACTCATGAACCCATGAGATCATGACCTGAGCCGAAACCAAGAGTCAGACACTTCACCAACTGAGACACCCCAGATGCCCCCGGTTGAAAAGTCTTTATCACGAGCAGCGAGCACTTCAGGTCCCCACCTCTATAACCAGGCAACATAACCTCTTCCACCACCACTGAAATACAGAACCAGAGATCTAGATTGGGACACCAAGCACAGAGGAGGACTGGGAATGTGGTGCCTTGCTGAGCCCGGATGATTAAATTTTATCTGCATTATAGACAGTGAAACTCCCAAGCCCCTCTGCCTGCACAGATTTTGTATGCTAAAAAGCCATCATTATACCCGCCAGGCAGGAAACTGGAAGAGCCTCCTTCTGAGAAGAATTGTTTTAAATAAAAATCTACAGAAACTCCTATCTGGAAGGAAAAGCCTGCTGGCCATCTTCTTGATATCCACCAGTCTGTAAGCCCCAGCCAGATACACAGACTCCAATCAGTATTTTGCTGCTTCTCTCTCTTTTTGTTTTTTTTAACGTTTTATTTATTTTTGAGAGACACAGAGAGACAGAGAACGAGCAGGGGAGGAACAGAGAGAGAGGGAGACAGAATCCGAGGCAGGCTCCAGGCTCTGAGCTGTCAGCACAGAGCCCGACGCAGGGCTCAAACCGCAAGATCATGACCTGAGCTGAAGGTCATGACTGAGCTACCCAGGCGCCCCTGATTCTCTCTTAAAAATAAATAGGGCACCTGGGTGGCTCAGTTGGTTAAGCGTCTACCTTCGGCTCAGGTCTTGATCTTGCCGTCTGTGAGTTCAAGCCCCGCACAGCTCTGACAGCTCAGAGCCTGGAACCTGCTTCAGATTCTGTGTCTCCCTCTGTCTGCCCCTCGCCTGCTCACACTCTGTTTCTCTCTCTCAAAAAATAAATAAATATTTTCAAAAATTAAAAATAAATAACTATAAACAGACAGTCAAGAGTGATCAGACATTGAGAAATGTGAAAGATGGAGATCAGATCTGCCTGACTGGGCTTTGTGATAATTATAGGAGTTTGTAAATTCATGGTGTCTGACTGAGTGAAGGTACTTATAGTGCATCCATTAGATTCTTGGATAATGTTGAATTCAAGTGTACATTTCTTCCCCTCTGAAAATACGCAAATATTTATTTTCACAATACAACTTTAAAGGTAGAAGGAGCATTTTGTTGTGTTACTACTGCTCTCATTGTAGGTGTTGTTGTTAAATAAAGTGGAAGGATTATGTCCTTAGCAATTATGAGAGGGAGGTTTGTGGCATGGATACTACAAAAACTGGAAAATTCCTTATCTGTAATGCAGATACATGGATGGGTACACATCTAGCAACACAACGAGACTAAGAATCTTCAGATGCACACTCTTCATTGTTGTTTGCATCTGGAGTTATCTACGAAACCATGAGTCAATATAAATAATTTAAAAACAGGACAACCCATAATGATATGGATTACCAACATATTTGCCCTATAACACTGAAAAAAAAAAAAGAGGTGTTTCACAATACAGTTAGAGAAAGTAAAAGTATGGTGACAGTGTTTCTAGACAGGGTGTCTGATCAGCAATGTAAATGATAACAGACGTAATAGTAATGTTAGATCAAAGCCCTTTTTCCTCTCTGTTACCAATCCCATCAATTTGAACACTCCCACTCTTGTCACAGAGACCTTTGCTGTGAACCTTTCTGTGACTGCTCATCATGCATTCTCTCTTGAGCCGGGTGGTACTTTTTGTCAATTCTCAGACCAGGTGGATTATATGGAACCAATTCCATTTCCAGGTGTAAGGGTGGACATCTGATCCTTGAGTGCCAGTCAGAACATTGTCCCCTGCCCTCAAGCACAGTAATTGGTTAAGCCAAGAAAACATGACCACATCAGATAGTTCCAGGCCTCTAGATGAGAAATTCTTTCCTTTCTGCTACCCTTGAACATGGGAATATTAAGTCTGAGCTGCTAGGAGACTGCCCAAAGAGAAAGCCCACCTGAGAGGGAAGCCAGCTTCAGAAAAATGCAGAGCCAAGATTAACAGGCTGATTTGGTTCCGATTATATCAACATATTTGATTTAGCAATGCTGCAGACAAGAAATACCCTGGACTTTTCAGATACAGGAGCCAATGGGTTTATCTTGTTGTTTAAACCAGTTTGGATTGGATTTTCTATTGCTTGAGCTAAAAAACCCTGACTAATGCAATCATGAATTTGTATAAGTATATTCAAGACACAGTATAATCTAGTCTCCTTCTTTAGATCATGTAGGCTAACCCCCCCACAGATGTCTCACATCTAAATAGTCCTCCAGCATAAAGAGATATCACATTAATAATAGAGTCAAAAAGTTCTTTTTAATCTTTGATTCCCCAACATCAAGCATACTTAATGAGGGAGAAATGCTCAGTAAATATTTATCGAATGATTTAAAAATGACAGGCTGAATAGATGAATGAATAATGTAGATCCCTGACCTTGTCTAACATCAATCCTTGCAGTGTACATTCTCTGTATAGATAATCATTAATCCTAATTTAATGATTTCCAGGAATCTTTGGAAACTACCAGTAACCTACAGTGGAAAGAAAAATATTCAATTAGCTTTATCTAATGCAAATAGAATGTGTCTACAATATTCTTGGTGCGTGGTTAAGGATTGGAAAAAAGTAAGTTAAATTGGCCTGGTTCTTGTGGATATATTGATATATATGGGGAGAGTTCTAAAGGAAATATGAATATACAACTATACATGTACAGTTAAGTGTAATTACTTTTTCAAAAATTTCTCACATGATACTGAATCCCTTCACAACCTTGGGAGTCCTCCTCTAAAAAATACACTAAATTCTTTGTACAAAATAATAATTGAAGTCATTCATTAAACAATTACTCTGTGCCATGCTCTATGCTAAATTCTTTATATACATTACTATTTCTTGAATTCCTCATAACAATTGTGTATGGTACAATAGAAGATAATTTATCTGAGTTTAAATACTGTAAACATTCAAATAATGCATTTATGCTTAAAAAAAGGTTTTCTATGCTCATTAATTTTTACTTAAATTGTGTAATAATAGAAGATCAGTTTGCTACAATATGCTGTGCTAAGGAACAGTGTGATCTCCAAGATATAAATGACAGGCAGTGATGACAAAGTGGACAAGGTGGTGCGGATTATTAAGGATGGTTAGAAACTGATTCTGACAAGGCTGTTTGATGCTGTGAAAATTTTATAAATCCCCTGGAACAAAATTTATTCGCTAGTGTGAAGTTACTTCAGATGTATAGGTTGGGAGAGAGCCTTGAAAATAAAGGATGGCACAACCAAGTGGAGGCTCCTGTCTGATCTTTTCCAAAGATCTACTGTATCGTTCTCTCCTGCGGCTGCTACAGAAAAGCAAATGCTGATGATTAGTTATCTTTCCAAACATCTTTCTGCAGGTGAAGAACCAATTTCATGTTTCTAAAATAAATTTGGGGCTTAAAAAAATTACTAGATGCTTTTTTTAAAGGTTTATTTATTTTGATAGGGGAAGCAAGGAGGAGGGGCAGAGAGAGAGAGGGAGAGAGAATCCCAAGCAAGCTCTTCACTGTCAGCGCAGAGCCTGATGGGGGTGGGGGAGGGGAGTCGATTGCACAAACTGTGAGATCATGACCTGAGCCAAAATTAAGAGACAGATAATCGACAGAGCCATCCAGGCACCCCCCCAGATCCTTTTTTTTAACCATTGTTTAGGAAATGAGTATGGTTTATAAAGTCTAATTTTGCAGTAAAAATTTGGTAGGCAAAATATACTAATTATATTTAATATCTACATCATTAAATACTTATATTTTATGTGATATATATTTTCCTTTCACAGGTAAACAAACATTTTCATTCAATGCAAAATATCCATAGATATACAATAAATTCTTTAAGTAATTAAAAGAGATAAATGAAAAAAAGTTTCTGTGGGACATCTATTCATTTTAAACTTATTTCTTAGCATACTTGACATCTCATATACCACAAATGTCCAATTAAATGTCTTTTTTAAATCATTGTATTCTTTTGAGTTAAGATATCTAAATTAAGAAATATTAATCTGGAATGAATCAGGCCCCAAGAGTCCAAGTAAATAATCTTTTACTGTAGGTATTAGAACTCATGCTTTATTAATGGAAAAACTGGGGCTCAGAGAGGTTAAATAACTTTCCCAAGGTCAAATAAATAACAGTTAGCTGAACCAAAATTCAAATCTTTGTCTCTCAGATTCCAAAGCCCATGCTCCTTACTACTGTAATATATTATTCAAAAAGCAATGAATGACCAAAGGAAATTCACTATGACTGGTCTGGCCTAGCCCATTTGGAATACAGTGCATTACACTAGATCCAGCAGTATATAATAAATTACATTAGAATGTAACTCCATGGAATCAAGAATTTTTATCTGTCTTGTTCACTGTTGTAGTTCCAGAATCTATGAGAGGTTAACTCATTTAGCAATGAGAGGATAAAAGTATATTTGTATTTACACCACTAAAAATCTTCTTTTTTTCTCGTAAGCAAATCCTAAGTTACAACTCTTCCATCATGTAATTGTGAGGTGTTTTAAAATTAATAATTATTTTTTCATTCAACAAATCTTATTAGGTACCTACAGTATGCTGGCATATCTAGGTATTTGAGATCCACTAGCAAACAAACACATACAAAACTGCCCTCGTGGAACTTGCATTCTAGAGGGGGGGAAACACAACAAACAATAAAGCTGATAAATAACATAGTGTACTGGAAAATAACAAGTGCTATATAAAAGGAAAAAGGAAAAAGAAAAAAGAGTAGGTCAAAAGTGCAGGGGTTGGGAGGCATGGGATGCAATTGTTAATATTTAATTGTATGTCAGAGTAGATCTCCTGAGAAGGTGACACCTGTGCTTGCTTCAGTAGCATATATACCGGGAAGGTGACACTTGAGCAGAAGATGACAGAATTAGGCATGCAGAGATCTGGTGGAAGAGTCCTTCAGGCAGAGGAAACAGCCAACACAAGCCCTAAGGCAGGAATGTGACTGGCACATCTGAGCTAGAGCAAGAAGGCCATTGTGACTGGACCAGAGTGAGCAAAGGGGAGACTAGGAGGAGATGAAGTAGAAGTAGCAGAAGAACGAAGTATACAGAGTCTTGTGGCCACTGTAAGGCTCTGACTTTCACTCCAAATGAAATGTGGCAGGGTTTTGAGCATAGACTGAAGGGGCCAAAAGTAGAAGCAGGGAGACCATGAGGAGTTCACTGCAGTAATCCGGGCTGGAAATTAAGAGCGCCGGGGACCACGGCGGTAACAGTGGAGGTGATGAGACGTGTTGAGATTTTGGATACATTTTGAAAGTAGTGTCACCATGCTTTCTTGATGAACAGAATATGGAGTGTGAAAGAAAGGGAGATAATCTATGGTTTTTGGTTTAAAAAACTGCAAAGATAGAGCGGTATTAACTGAGACGGGGAACACTATAAATAGAGCAAAGTTGTTGGGGTGGAGATCATTTGTAAACATTTGTAAGGAAAAGGCATTTGGGGAAGAGATCTGAAATGGACATGCACATTTGGGAGTCATGTATAACGATTAGTTTTAAAGCCATGAAACTAGATGTTCATCAAGTCAATGAATGCAGAAAGAGAAGAGAAGAGAATCGGGAGTGAGCCTTACTTCTAGGACTCCCTAGCTAAGAAGAGACCACACAGAAAAACAAGCAAGGAGAGACCACAGGAAAAACAAGCAAGGAGAATGAAAATGAGCAGCCAGTAAAGGAGTAGAAAACACAAAGGAATAAAATGTGTCAATGAGAAAAGGAGAAATAGCAACAGTGCCAAAGGATGCTGACAATTCAAGTAAAATAAAGATTAAGATCAGTTTTAACAGAATTGTGGAGGCAAAGTCCTGATTATAGTGGGATTAAGAGAAAGTGAGAAAGGAACAGAGACATCATCAGATAAACTCTTTTGAGGAGTTTTGTTCCAAAGAACTGGAGTGAAAGCAAAATCTCAAGGTTTTTTAAGGTAGAACTAGTAGTAGTGTTTATGTGTTTGTGAATATGACCCAGGGGAGAGAAAGAATGAAAGAAAAAAAAAAGACTGAAATCCCAGAATTCCTGGAATGTTTTTGAGTAAATTAGAGGGGCAGGATCCAGTGTATATGTTGGCTGTATGTCTGGTCATAAACAGTTCATCTCTCTAGAAACAAAAAGAAAGGCAAAGTATGTGGGGGCAGAGGAGGTGATGAGTGATGTGGAAGTTCTCATCGGTTTGCTTATATTTTTTTCCAGTGATTGGTGGCAGCATTAAGGGCCCACTTCAGGTCGGTAGTCATGAATTAACAGTGAAGCAAGTCAGCAGGGTAGGGGGCATTTCTTCAGCCATGTTTTTCCATGGATGCATGTAGAGAATTGGATTTTTCCAGCGTTTTAGTTTGTAAAGGACAAAGCCAGAGATGGGCAAGGGAGTGATTATAATGATCAGCTATGAAACTAAACTTGGTGAGGAGACAACTTAGAATGGTGAGGAGGTAAAAGACAATAAAAGGTGTTGGTAGGATCAATGGAGTGGAAGTACTGAACTTCATTATTTTAGTTTAATCCATTTTTTCAACCATTCAATTATTTCTCAATCTTAATTCTGTTATTAAGACTATTACTTCTTAGGGCTCCTGGGTGGCTCAGTAAGTTGAGTGCCCAATTCTTGATTTTAGCTTGGGTCATAATCCCAGGGTTGTGAGACTGAGCCCTACATCAGGCTCTGCATGGAGCCTGCTTGAGATTCTCTCTCTCCCTCTGCCCCTCTCCCTTGCTCATGCTCTCTCATTTATATATGTCTATATGTAAATATATATGTATATATATATTTGTATACATATATATACATGTGTATACACACACACACACACACACACACATATATATATATATATAAAATTCTTTTTGGGGTCACATGAAAATAATGTTAAATACAGCATTAAGTCAATCATTCTTTCCTCTATTCAAAAAAATTTTACAGATGTACACTAAGTACCAGATGCTATGGGATATAAAGTTAAATAAGATTGGCGTTTGACCTTAAGTATTTCGCAGCCTAACTAAGGAAACAGATAAATGAGGAATCACAGGACAATGTGGTAAGTACAATGAAAAGCTACTATAGCAGGACAGAGGAGAGGCCTTCAAATTAAACCAGTGGGTAACAGAAGACTCCCATTTGGAGGGGATTCTGAAGCAACGTTTTGAAGATCAAATAGAAATAAAAAAGGGCCTTGCATGGCTCATCCAAATTATAAATGAAAATGCTGACTGAGTTTGGGCCAACCTAAGCGTTTGAGGCATATCCCAAAAGATCACCTCCTAAATTATATAATATCACTAAGTAGCCATAACTATTCTACCACACATGGCCATTTCACCCAGCTCTGTTTACCCTGTCTTGTCCATGAAGCCGCTTTGAACAATTACTTCGAAAGTCTTGCTGAAATCAAAATGCTCTCAGTTTCTCTAATCTCCTAATGTGAGGACTCTATCTAAGGGAGAGATTGGTTTGCCATTTGTTCTTAGAAAACTCATGCAGACCCTCATAATTTATCACTGACTTTTTCCCCAACTGCTAACAAATCACTTGTTTAACATTCTGTTTTAGGATTTTGCCACTAACTGACATCAGATTCATCATTTGTAACTTGCCTGTTTACAGGGGATGAAACCAGATTGGAAATCAGTATCTCTTTTTGAAAATGTTTTAGGGAGATGATAGTGTTTGAGAATCACTTTCACGCTAAGGGAATTGAGAGGAAAACACTGCCTAAGACAAAGGCTGAAAACAGACAGGGCAAAAGATACAGAATGAAAAGACAGAACATTGCCTGGAGAAATGGTGTTACTTAAGAAGTTTGCATTCAGTTCATGAAGGGGAGTAATCTGGGTCAGCCTGGGTGAAGTCCTTAGAATTCAAAGATAAGGTCTTGGTTCTGACATCTGGTGAAGGGCCCTCTCAGAGATTAAGATAAAAGCCAGACTTACTGGGGAAAAACTTGGAAACCACTTTTAAATAAAACAAAGGAAATTCTTTTCTATGACATCACACTAATTCTGCCAAATCCCAGTTTGCCAGCGCTTGTCACAATGTTTACAATTAAGAATTTGAATACATAAAAGTCCTTGGTTCCACTGCAGTTCAGAAAGGCTGCCAAGAATCTGGGATAGCTTCTTCAAGGGAGAAGGGAAAAAAACACAGAAACATTAAATTGATGGTGACAAAGACTCACAGCTCAACCCAGATAATAGAGACTAGTTGGTTAAAGAAATTTCATTAAATGGGTCAGCCCAGGCCTATTTGATAGCCAGTCATTAATTGCTTTTTTTTTTCCTTTGCTTAATTGTAAAAGTTTATTCCCAAGTTTTGTTTTATTTGATTCCCTTAGGGTCTACATTAATTTTTCAATCTTAAAATCAAAACACAGATTTCACATCACTTTTATCAAGGTTAAAAGAAGTGCCTGATCAAGGATGAGACTTCCTTTGATTATCTTTTGGTTAAATCTTACTAAAAAAAAAAAAATGCTTGAGCAAAAAAGTATCTGATAAACAGAAAATCTAATATTCTCTGTTCAGTTTTTTCTGGGGAAGCAGGAGGTAGAAACTAGAAATCCTGAAATTGCCAAAATTAAAATAGTCTGATTAGGTTTCTTCTCAACTTAATATTAGGAACGATTTATTATTATGCCAAGACTTGCCAGCCCTGAAAACAAATATGTTTCCTTTAGGGAAAGCAGCTAAGGCGATTAGGACAATATGCCAATTGTTGCAGTTTAGAAATATCATTGGAATATTCTTTCCATTTCAACAGATTAAAAAAATTTTTTTAACCAACATTACGTAGGAAACAGCAACCAAACGGTGTGAATAATTAAATGGGTGGGTACCCCATGGGTGGGTACTGTTCTCTCTATTATCTTATATTCTCTCAACAGACAGCCATGATACAAAAGCAAGAAATTTTGAAAACTGAGCTACATGAATAATTTAGAGTAAAATGACATTAAATATACACAAAATTAATCTGGCATAGTTCATGATAAATCATTGTTATTGTTCTTTTATATTATTGGTGATTATGCATAATTGACAATTAGTTTATGTATGTATTGTAACTAGTTATTTACCCATTTTTTTTCTCTTCCTTAGATCTCAATGCCTGCTGTCAGTGTTGCTTGACAGTTTCCTCCATTCCATGGTAGATTTTAATTTTTATCACTTTACTCCTTTCATGGAAGTTAACACAAGATTCTAGACTTGGCACCTCAAATTGAGGCCCAAAGCTCTACTCTGAGGACCCCTGTGCCCCTCAGGGCTTTGCCCACCCTATAGCGCCACAGCTGGCCTTCAAATGCCATTGTAACTGCTCTCCATTCAGGCCTCTAAGAAGTTCTGACATCTGAAGAGTCAAGAGAATGAAAATGTCTAAGAGTTGGTGATATGGCAAGCACATGCTGGAAGCAGTATACAGTGAGGGAGTGAGGGAGCTGGCCAGTCCACCTGACTGGATGAAAAAGGGAAGAAAAAGATGCCAGGGAGAGAGCAGATGTGAGTTTAAAAGCCTGCACCAAGATGCCTTCAAAGAAAACACAAAGCTACTCTGGTTATTTTTTCTTCTTATCTAATTTCTTCCTGACATTTGGCCTTAATAGTACCAGATGACTTAAAAAGAAGGGATAGTTTATCTCCACATTATATCACCAGACATCTTTTTAATCTTATGCACTGCCTAGCACCTGGACCTAGCATAATACCTCAGATGCTGTAGGAAATCAATGAATAATTGACTTACATTATTTTTAATCTTTTTTAAAGTAACTTCTCACTATTGGATATATATTGTTCATGAGAACCAGGCCATTGGCTCAGTTAACCAATTACCCATAGATTGCTAAATCATTAACCTAGAAACAGTCCAGACATCAAGGGCATAGCAGAAAGAACATGTGTTAAGTCCAGTTCTGGGTTGTTCATCCAGGGTTCTAGGTACACAACAGGTAGAAATCTATTTTATGTCTCAAATCTACATTTTTGTCCCAAGTAATTGTGTGAATTTGACCCTACTAGTGGCTAGCTGCTTGATCTCAGATACTACACCACCTTGGTTTTCTCATCTTTAAGAGGGGTGTATTCATTTTGCTAAATTTTGTTAAGTGGGTCCTGACTACAAAACATCAGGCTAGACACTTCTATAGAAGAGAAACATGACAGTGTGATGTTCCCTGTTGTCCTCAGGGACTGAGACCATCCAAATGGGAAGGTATCTATCCTTGTCTAAACATTCACAAGAAACAGTATTTAGGAACATCTCTTAATAAACAATGTTAACCAAAAAAGTAATTCTTCACTTCCACTTTCTTTTCCTTATATTCCTTTTGGGGTTTAGTAAGGACACCGATAAAATGCCTTACATTCCCTAGAGTTAGAAAGCTTTTTATTTCTAATCTAAATCCTTCCTGCTATAGCTTAAATCCATTTCCTCTTATTCCATTCTCATGGAAGACAGAGAAAAACCATTCATCCTCCTCTATATAATAGTCCTTCATGTATTAAAGATTTCAGCCTTCATTTCTCCAGGTTACATAATGCCAATTCCTTTCATTTTACTCATATATCTTATTTTCCTAAGCTCTTAAATTAATTCCACTGCACTCCCCTTGGACTGTATGGATAATGAAATAATCGTGCAGCCCCTTTCAGACTCTAATTGGGTAATAAAGCTTCAGGGAGGCAAGTATTTTTAAATCTTAAACCAGAATCTCACATGATCTTGGATTTAAAACATTTTTGGAGAGCAGGAGGAGGCTGGAAAGCACATGTAACATTGGCACAGAAAGCATGGGAAGAAGTGGGAAAGTACCATTTGGATGTTATTATTTTATAAAAGAGGAAAGTAAGGTGTGTGTCACAGCAAATAAGGAAAAGATGCAAGATTAAAGTTACAATTAAAATAACCAGCTGCCGATTCCTGGTTTTCTACCAAATTGCTGTCAAGTGACTATTATATCTGATCATTGTAATCTAGGCTGAAGTTAAAAAAAAAATGCATTATCACAGTTTAATTGGGCAGTGGGGATTCACTATACACAGTGTTGATATCATTTTTCTGGAAAGTCTTCCAGTTATCTACTCTTACCTTTTCCAACTAAGTTCTGTGAAAGAGTCCCTCATTAATATATTCTACCAGGAGAAATAAATAAAAACACTGAGATTAATTTATTAGACCTCATATAATATCTAAATCAATTAGTATGTATATGAAATATTATTTGCCTTAATTTAGTAATTGATGGATAGCATAAACAAAATGTGGTATATCTATACAATGGAATATTATTCAGTGATAAAAAGGAATGAAATGCTAACACATGCCACATATTATAAATAAATCTTGAAAATGTTATGTTAAGTGAAAGAATCTAGACACAAAAAGCCACATATTGCAGGATTCCATTTGTATGAAATGTTCAAAACAGAGACAGGAGACAGATTAATGGTTGCCAGGGGCTTTGGGGAAGAGGGGTGGAGAGTAACTGCTTAATGGGGACAGCATTTCCTTTTGAGGTGATGAAAAAGTACTGGAAGGACATGGTGGTATAGTTGCACAACATTATGAATGCGGTTAATGCCACTGAATCATATGCTTCAAAATAGGAAATTTTAGGTCATAGGTATTTTGCCACAATAAAAAAATTATTTGTAGTCTCAGAAACTGTATGTATAAACACAAAATTAGGCAGAGATAGAGGTGGGACCCAAGAGGACCCTCTTGCAAGTTGGCAATCAGTGAGTTGAATATTTACTGAGAGCCTAGTGAGAGTCAAGTACTGGGGTGGGTACTGAGACATAGCAGCAACAGAGACAGATGTGGCCTCTGTCCTGGTATGAAACTTCATGAAGCATCCATTCTTCCATTTCTTCTCTTCTGCCAAAGATACATTTATTCTTAAAGGAAAAATAAGAGAGAAAGTAGTGATTGGACTCTATTGATCCAAATCTATACGTGAAAATAAACAACCCAAAATGAAGCATATAGCTGCTTAAATACGTAAAACAAGTCCATCTTGAGTCCAAAAATAAGGATTGGCAAATTTACACTTAAATTTATGTTTAACCTTACCAGATACCATGAAAAGAAGAAGGCATAGTGTATATTGTATCTGCATATGATTGCACAGATAGAAATCCTTTTGACCTTATATACCATTTTTTATAAAGAATAAAACACATGAGACAGTTTGGATTACTGCTCAATAAATACTCCTTCCACACTTTCCCACCCCTCCAGGGGTGCAATATATTCCCCTGCCCCAGTGATTTGGGGCTTGGCCATATGATTGACTTTGGCCAATGGAACCTTCGAGGATGATGGGCATAGAGACCTTATGTGTGTTTGCACAGTTAAGTTTGGTACTTGTGTTTCTACTTTCTGCCACAAGAATATGTCCTGAGCAGACATTGGTCCAAGGATGGTGAAAGACACATACAGCAGTCTGAAGAAGAGTTTCCTAGTTGTTCGAGACTAAACCAAACTGTTGTTGTCAGTCATGAAATTTTGAAGCACTTATGCAGTGTTATTGTGGTAATAGCTGATTAATACAACACATACATTGAAATAAACTCACCCAGAATTCTCTCACAATATGACTTTTAAAAATACTTAGCAAGTTAACCATCAATAATGAATTAGTTTTTTCTTTCCATATTTTCTTATTCAGTTATACATTTAGTATTAAAAACTGTCAACTGTATAAGATGGAAATTTAAACTATGTAATCTAACTTTTATCTGTTAGTACAACTGGTAAGATTTGCAAGGATGTATTACTGGGATGTTAAGAAATATAGAAACTACATTTGCTGTATATATGCTGATATAATCAGGTTCCAGTAAACATCTTGATGAAAGTGAATTAATCACTAATTTGACATTTTCTTTTGGCAAATTAGCACGATTAGGTTTCACATTAAATGAAAATGTGTTTGCACTTAAGTACTCCATCAAAGCAAAACCTCTGATGGCATGAGTAAGGTGTATAATTCAATTAATCTCCTCACTACATTCTTCCATTTCAGACATTTCTATCCTAATTTTCATGTTTTCAGTCCCCAGAGAGGGCTCATAAAGCAATGTCACCTTTTGGTAAAATTTTCCTTATGAAATATTCAAGAAGTTTATAGGGAAAGCATCTGGCATATTCAGAAAAACCTTGATGTTATTCTTTTACCTATGTTCCTCCACTGGTCTAGGTGGAAATTTGAAAATTGAGAAAACCATACAGTAAATATTAAAAAGATGTTCATAAAAACATTGCATCTCTTAACAAACTGTAATTGTTTTAATTTTTCATAGCAGATAAGGTTTTTTCCTACTAAAATGCTACTTTATCAGATAAGCATTTTTTACAAACTCTGTTGGAACATCATGTGAAGGTAATTTTCCTCTCCCTGGATACTCTCTGTCATTCACAGAAGTTCACTGGAATAGGAAAATATGCAAAATAACACACCAAGAAGAAGAAAATGAAACAATGCTCTTTTTTTAAGTTTATTTATTTTTGAGAGGGAGGGAGAAAGAGTGCACATGGGGAAGGGGCAGAGAAAGAGGGAAAGAGAATCCCAAGCAGGCTCTGCACCGCCAGCATGGAGCCCAATGCAGGGCTCAAACTCACTAACCGTGAGATCATGACCTGAGCTGAAGTTGGACACTTAACTGACTGAGTCACGCAGGCATCCTGAAACAAAACACTTAAAAAATTGTTTTTAATGTTTATTTATTTTTGAGAGAGAGAAACAGACAGAGTGCGAGCGGGGGAGGGGCAGAGAGAGCAAGAGACAGAAACTGAAGCAGGCTCCAGGCTCTAAGCTGTCAACACAGAGCCCAGTGGGGCTCGGACCCATGAACCCTGTGATCATGACCTGAGCCAAAGTCCCATGCTTAACCGACTCAGCCACCCAGGAGCCCCAGAAAAACACACTTTAAGAAGCATAAATAATCATGGGCTCCCCGGGGTTGGGGTGGGGTGGTCTGTCAGTTAAGCCACTGACTTTGGCTGAAGCCATGATCTCACCCTGCCTGGGCTCAAGCCTGGTGTCAGGCTCTGTGCTGACAGCTCAAAGCCTGGAGCCTGCTTCGGATTCTGTGTCTCCCTCTCTCTCTGCCCCTCCCCTGCTTGCACTATGCCTCTCAAAACTAAATAATACGGTAAAAAAATTTTTTTTAATTAAAAATGAAGCATAAGGAATTAAAGTTTTTTTTAAAAGAAAGAAAAAACAAAAAACTATTCATCTTTGTGATAGAAAAAATATTTGAGGATAGATAAGTAATAGAAAGAGGCAAGGAGATACAGCATCTACTTCCTTGAGGTGGCTGAGAGTGAAACATGACTGTGAAAAGAGCCAAAACACACCCCTAAATAGCCACAAAAGGAAGTGTACCAGGAACTGTATTTATTCATTCATTCAATAAACATCAATCATAGACTATGTACTTGACTAGAAATTTAAATAAATCAAGGAAGTGGAGATTATAGGTTGTAGGAGCTCTGAGAAACTAGTGTACCGACTAGAGTAGAAACACAGCAAGGAATTCTGCTCTGGGGTGGGGGTGGGGGGGCAGGGGGAACACTCCAGAGGCAGGTCTCCAGAACAAATTTATTGTGTGTGTCCTTGACTACATTAGAGCCCTGGAAACCTCCTCCTGTATATTCATGCACTGTAAAGCAGTAGGCGTTGTGATCAGAAAGAGAACTGAAAGCAAGAGAAGAAAGTATTTGAAGAGGCCTATCAGTTTCACTGTTGTAAAAACTGACAGATGAAATGTTGTGCTGTGTAAATTCAGAAATGCAGTAGACTCCTACTAAACACATTAAAAAAAACCTAAACATTTTTAATGAATTCCTAATATTTGTAAGACCAAGTAAATTTCAAGTCTAAATTATTTTAATCTTTATTTATTTTTGAGAGACAGAGACAGGGTGTGAGTGGGGGAGGGGCAGAGAGAGGGGGAAACACAGAATCTGAAGCAGGCTCCAGGCTCTGAGCTGTTGGCCCTGATGCAGGGCTTGAACCCATAAACCGCGCTATCATGACCTGAGCCAAAGTCAGACACTTAACCAACTGAGCCACCCAGGCTCCCCAAGTCTAAATTATTTGAAATGTTTAAATAAGTTCCAAACCATTTTTAAAGTTTTTAATTTCTGTAGTGGACAGAACTCTGAGATAGCCTCCTGAGATTCCCAGCATCTGGTGTGCACACATCTTCTCCAGTTACACAAACGAACAGTAATCCAGGTGCTGCTGTGAAGGGATTTTGCAGAAGTAATTAAGATCCCCACACAGCAGACCTTAAATTAGGGAAATTACATGGGTGGGCAGGACCTCAACACATTAACCCTTTAAAGTAGAGTTTTCTTCTATTTGTCACAGAAGAGGAAGTTAGAGATTCAATGAGAGAAAAATTCCCCATTGCTGGCTCTATTCATTTCTGATTGCCTCTGTAGCACATCATGACAGATTTGGTGGCTTACAACAGCAAAAATTTATTCCTCTATGTCCTGGAGGTCAGAAATCCAAATTGAGTCTTTAAGAGGTTAACATTAAAGTGTCAGCAGGTCAGTTCCCTCTAGAAGCTCCAAGGAAGAATTTGTGCCTTGGTCTTCCAGCTTCTAGAAACAGAAGCATTTCTTGGTTCCAGGCTATATTACTCCAATCTCTGCTCCTGTATTTTCATTGCCTTCTCTCCTATTAGGACCTTTGTGATGCCATCAGGCCCATCCAGATAATCCAGCATAATCCCCTATCTCAAGATCCTTAGTTTAATCTCATCTGCAAAGTCCTTTTTGCCACATAAGGTAACATATTCATAGGTTTCAGGGATTGGGACAAAGGGATCTTTTGGGGTAGGGCATTATTCACCCTGCCACACTGGCTTTGAAGTTGAAATGAGTGACATGGTAAGGAATGTGGGTGGCCTGTAGGAGCTAAAAGCAACCCCCAGGTGACAGTCAGCAAGGAAAAGAGGACCTCAGTCCTACCACTGCAAGGACTTGGATTTTGCCAACAAGAATGCATTTAGAAACAGATCTTTTTCCAGAATGTCCAGATGAGAACTCATTCAAGCCAATAGCTTCATTTCAGCATGTGATATTTTGAGCAGAAAACCCAGGCATGCCATGCCAGACTTCTAACCTACAGAATGGTAAGCTACTATACAGGCATTGTTTTAAGCCACTAAATTTGTGGTCATTTGTTACACAGCAAAGAAGACTAATACAGTCTCAAAATATTTTAATCTCCAAATGTTTTTAAAATATTTAAAATTAGTTGCAGTATTCACAATGTTATGCACTAAAAGGTATTGAACACCATTTTTTAAGTCATTAAAAACCTGAGAAGCATGGATATGTGCAGGTATCAATATCACCTAGCTATTTGTGTTCTTTATTAACATCAGCATAATTACTTTAGTCATCACATATTCTAGTGACATATAAAGGAAAGCCTTTGAAACCATAACACTCAGTTACATACTAGTTAGGAGCAGGAGACACAAGCAAGGACTTGGGAGAAGATAACACCATGCAACATCTACTCTTTCATTTCAATGAAATTTAAACCCAACCACAGGAGAACGTTGAGAGCTGAAATCCATCTCCATAATCTTGATCAGAGTACAGTTTTTGTTGTTTTTTTTTTTTTTTGCAAGAGAAAATATAAATCCCTTAAATAGATAGGGAAAATACCAAATCTATTAAAATAAATAAAACAAACCTATATAAATATAAAAATCTCATCTATAGAACCAGGGTACTACCACAATCTATACCAAAGACTCCAACATATCTACCTTCCATATACAATGAAATTTGGACCCAAATACAGGAGAAATTTGAGAACTTAAATCCATCTCCATAATCTGCATCAGAGTGCGGTTTTTATTATTTTTTTAAGAGAAAAGATAACATCCCTTAAGTAGAAAGGAAAAATAACCAATGGCCAGATTGAACCATGGAGAAAAACAAAAAAAAGCACCTGCTTGAGTCATATTTGCATATCCAAGTACAAACAATGAGGCAGGGTTGAAGAAAGTAACATGCACTCTGCCATCTTTGCTATGTGAAGCTAACTGGGATAATCCATTGTTATGATCTTTAATACAAACAGTTAGAAGGCAGTCCTCTTTTCTCATATACTACCCCCAAACCCCCCACCACACACACACTCACACACACACACACACACACACACACACTCACACACACACAGCAAGACATATCTTAAGGCAGCTGATTAATCAGATCTGGAAAATGTTTAGAAACAACACCTATACCAGGCTACAGACTGCCCTCTATCCAAGTACACACATCTCCGTAACCCCCAACACACACACACACACACACACACACACCCCCCACAGACATAAAAATCTTACCTTCCACGTAAGTGTTAAAGGATCAATTTAAACAATGCTTATGTAAACATGATGGGTTTCCCACCCACTCTCTGACAAATAGCAGATCAAGTACTGATCCTATACATTGATCCTATACATTTATGATCCTATCCCCAATCATCAGGCATCAAGAAGGCCTATTCACAGAGACTGAGACCTATCTTCCCCAAGGCCTTCTACCTAGATTATCAGTGATGTAGAGGGGTTTGCACATAAAGTTAACAGCAAGCTCACCCAGAATCCTAACTCCATAAGGTTCAAGGTAGAGCCTCTCTTGTCAAGAGCAAACCCCAGACTGTGTCCCCAGTCAGGGAAATGCCTCCTGTAGGCTTTCTAACACTATAATATAGGGTCAGGTTGGAGTCCACCCACTGAGTCATTTCTTATTGTCTCCATCAATAGGAACCAAGAAGGAGCCTTAAGCATTTGGGCATTCCTGCCAAAAATACAGCTTTCCTACTAATTTCTATGTTGAATCAGTCAGGATGAATCTCATTATGGCCTCTAGCCTTTTTATGTTCATCTCTATAGCCCCAGATACTAGGTCCACCCTTATCTCCTAATTTGTAATCCCCATAAGGCTCTGATAGTTCCTCATCTAACCCCTTCTCCCACCCCTCCTGAAATCCTTTCACTAGACATTTGAAACTCCATTATTAGCACAATCCCAAACATCCTAGCCCCTTCTCTGACTCTCTCCCTATTTTCTTACTCTAAAGGAAACCTGAAGACACTGGTCCTGCACAACCCTCTCAAACACAGGCTGGTTTTCTCACAGTCCTCATATCACCGACTATGGGAATGAGGTGGATATCCTCTCTGTTGCTCATTACCTTTTCATTCCCATCTACCTACACACCTCCAGCTTTATATTTCATGGCATCAGATGATATTATCTCCCATTCTTCAATATTATTCTATAACTTCTATATCCGCATACCTTCCTCCAGGTTACTCCCCCTCATTTTTCAAACAATTTCACTTCTGGCTCACTGTCCTTCTCTCCATAACTACTCCTTTCTTAATTTTTGAAGACTGCAAGATACATGTAGATGATCCTTCAATTTTCCTAGCTTCCCAGTTCCCTTAACTCCTCTCCTCCAGTGATCTTCCACATTACTTTAGCCACCTACTCCCATGTCACATCGTAGACTTGGTCATTTTAACCTTAATCTCTCCATAGTCATAATTTCATATGTTCTACTATTGGATAACCACTTCCTTTGGTTCTTGTCACTCCTTCTAGCACCCAAACTCCAATGATCTTTTGGCTCCACTGGGATTCCAGATCATTAGTCTTACCAACATTCTGCTGTCCCTCACCTTCTTGATATTTCTTTCCCTTCCTTAACCAGCTTTACTCTCACAATCAGTCATTATAATCCTCCTGCTATCCATCCTTAAATCCCTTGTCCTTCTTCTCCATCATTATAGATCGTTGGCAAATTTCTAACCCTGATGAAATTCAAACTTTTCAACCTCCACATGCCTGCACCTTTGTAGCTGGATGTGGCTAAACACACACACACACACACACACACACACACACACCACTTTGACTAGTCTCACTTTGAATTGATGGACACAAACCTCAAATAATCTCCTAATGCTCTCTGGCTATTATAGTATACATCCTTAGCCTATTCATTTTCTACTCTTTTAGAAAATTATTTTACTTTTTCTAAAACTTCCATAATCTCCTCCTGCATCCTCATTCTTGATCATGATTTTGCTTCCAACTTCACTATGAAAATTGAAGCAATCAAAAGGCAACATTCAGAGATGTCTCCTATCTAACCAACTGACAGCCTTGCATATGTCACCTTTTACCATGGCAGCTTCCTGATTTTTGCAGAGGAAGTAGCTCCCATAGTACATCAGCTCATAAGCAGGCTCTGAGAATCATTCTTGGTGTCCCAGTCTAGAACCTGTTCCTTCTGCCCTTCAAGTGATGCTGTAAATATAAACTTCCCAGCTGTAAATTCCTAGTACTTAAAATAGCCAAAGTAGCTTTCTTTATCTGCAACTTAACTGACTGATACATTAGTCCAAAATTAATAGCAGACAAAATGCAATTGATAGTATTTTTAAAGTGGAATGAAAGGAACATACCCAACAAATGACATATGAAGAAAATATTTTGAAATGGAGATACTCCAGGAAATAGAAGAAAATTTTAGACCAAATATCTTAAATAGGTAATCAGATCAAAGAGAAGAGATGCAAGAGAACAAAGATGAGATGCTGTTTTGAGTGAAGAAGATGCAAAAAGGAGCTGGCAAAGCTAAGGGGGAAGCATATCATTACAGAAATAAAAACCAAACTGGAAACAGCAAACAATGAGCCAACACTGGTAAAAACACAGTTGTAATATGGAGAGGAAGCTCAAGAAAATAACAGAGAAATGAAGATAATAAATTTGAAAGGTAGTCAATACATAAAGAAGAGAACAAAGTGCAAACATTATTCCTCAGTAAAATTCCCTCTCTAAAAGAACTTATATGTTAATGTTAAAAGGTTATCTGTGCTTCATGAAAAAAAACAAAGAATCATAATCTTTCCTACTAATATTATTGTATTTCAAACACAAAGACTCTTATAAGTACTTGAGGAGAAGAATCAAATCTCCTATAAGTGTTTTTTAAAAATAGAACAATCTCAGACTCCACTTCAGCAACACTAGAGGCCAAAAAGATTTAAAAACTACATCTACAGAGGGATGAAGGGAAAGAATGGCATCCAAAAACTACATATCCAGCCAGGCTGTCATTCACAGAGTAGGAGGAAATGTCTGATTTTGCGATATCTCAGAAATAAATGCACTAAAAGCTCTTCTTGACAACAAAATATACATGAATTCTTAATAGAACCAACTGAAAGATGATTCAAAACAAAAAAATTCACAAGGGAAGAAAGCCCACCATGTAACAACTGTTGGTATACACAGACTCAAAATAATATAAATAATATAAGTAAAATAAGAGTAATAGTATTATAATTCTTAAAAGAAAGGCTATATAAATGTTAACTATGATAACATAATAAGTGATCAATGCAAAAATTCCAAAATGGCCCAAGAAAAACAAAGGAAAATATTAAAGAATATTCACAATCTAAAACCCCAATATTGCTAAGTATAAAATAATAAAAAACAAATTAATCAATCAGATAAAATCAAACCACAAAATGAAACTAAAGAAAGGGGAATGAAATAGTAAATAACAGGTACAAGATTAATGAATTAGAAAGTGGAAATACAATAGATTGATAAATCATCCTAGACGTAATTCCTAAAATAATAAATTAAATAAATTGATACCTAAATATTTTAAAATAATACAAACCAACATCCACAAATTAAAGAATGAGAGAAAAACACAACTATACCATAAATTAAGAGAATTATAGGGAAAGATTTGCACAATTTTAAGCTAATACATTTTTAAACTGGGACAAAATGGATAGTGAAATTATTTGGATAATTTCAATCCAAATTAAAAATTTATTACAAAATCATGAAGATGAGTCCAAGAAAAGATTGACAGATTATTTAATACAGTTTATGATTACTGGTTATTTTAATTTTATAAAGATTCTTCCCTAAACATCACTAAACCCCAACAATTTCAAAATAAATTGTTTCAAATCCCCAAGGAATAAAATTCCCATGCTATTTAAACTGTACTGGAGGACATAAAAAAAACAGAGAGAGAAGTATTTCTCAGACTATTTATAACATTAGCATATCACAGCTATCATAATCACATAAAGGCAGCTTTTAAAAAGAAAATATGGGCTAATTTCACTTTTCTGGTTTTAGTCATTCCAGGAAGGCAAAGATGGATCAAAATTAAGAATTCTATTAATAATGTTCACCATATAGTAACCTAAATAGATAGCAAAAATACATTTGATAAAATTTAATCTTTTATAAGAATTGGCTTTAAAAATCATTGATTTTTGGTTTCAAAAATGTCAGTAAAATAGGGGCGCCTGAGTGACTCAGTCAATTGACCATCTGACCCTTGGTTTCAGCTCAGGTCATGATCTCATGGTTTGTAACTTCAAGCCCCACATCAGGCTCTGTGCTGACACTGTGGTACCTGCTTAGGATTCTCTCTCCCCATCTCTCTCTGCCCCCCACAACATTCTCTCTCAAAATATATTAATAAATTTAAATATGTGTGTATATATATAGATAGATATAGTGGTTATAGTCAGGAAAAAAGGTAAATAAATAACTTCTAAAAATGTCAATAAAATAAACTTTTATAGCTACTTAACATAATAGCATATATAATCCAAAAGCCAGTGTCTTGCTTAATGTTGAAACACTGAAACATATGATTAAAGAAGGAACAAGGTGAGAAGATGCCTAATATTACCATGATAGATTCACTTTGCACTGGTAGAACTCTGAAAACAGTGTATCAGAATAAGATTTAGAAATAAAATATAAATAAATAAATAAATAAATAAATAAGGAAGGCAATGTCGTTACCGTTTACAGACTATATGATTATCTTTCTGGAAAACCCAAAGTAAGCAACTGAAAAAGTACCAGCAGAAAATAAAGTATTCAGCATTAGCTGGATCAAAAATTAATATACAAAAATCAATAATTTCCTATTTTCTTATATAACATGATGGAAAAATATATTTATAATTGAATCAAAAACTACAAAATATTCTGGAAAAACTTAACCAAAGAGTCATATTCCCCCAAAGAAAAGAGCACAAAATCCACTGAGAGACATAAAAGAATACCTGAAAAACTATTTTAATTCTATTTTTGGATAGAAAGACTCAATAGTTTCAAGGTGTTGCTTTTCATCAAATTAATGTATCAAATCAGTGTTATAAGAATTGATATCTCCACTGTACTTTTAAAGTTGGATCCATAATTTGAACAAAGGAAACTAGAAGGTCTCTTAAATATTCAAATATATTAAATCTACAGTAATAAAAACATCCAGGATCAGCACAGAAATAGACAGCCAAAATTAATACAACAAACTGTATGGAAATGTATTATTTGATAAGGATGGTATTCCAATTCAGTGGAGGGGAAAATGGACTATTGAAATAAGCAGGTTGTATAATGAGCTAGCCATTTGGAAAAGGATAGCAATTTGGAAAATAATTAAATTGAATCCATGCTTTATATCTTGTTACAAAATAAATTCCAGAAGGATGAAAAATTTACATACAAAGCAAAAACGTAAATTCACAAAGAAGTTTAAAAAAAACAATGGTAAATAGTTGCTATAAACTCAGAATACAAAAAGGATTCTAAGCATTGCATTAAACCTAGAAGCAATAAAATAAATTGTGAATATATATGTTCATGTGAAAATTTGAAAGTTCTGCAAGGCAAAATGTACTATAAACAAAATGAAGAAACAGAGGTAATCAGGGGAAAGTATAGACAATACACAGAAAAGACAAAAGCATAATATCCCAAATATATAGGTAACATATTATATATATGGCATATTAATATATATATATTAAAATCAGTGTTTAATAAAGCAAATACCCAATAGAAAAAAAATGTACATGAACAGACAAGTCATAGAAGACATACCATGGGCGTATAAACATATAAAAAAAAAGCTAAACCTAATAATTAAATAAATTTAAATGAAAACAGGATTAACAAAGGTTAACAAAGACTTATGGTTGATACTAGCCAGTATTGATAAGTAACTGGGGATATGTAGGTTAATACAACTTTATTTGGCAAAGCAATTGATAACATGTTGATGGGCAAAATATGTTATTGGCAATCTACTAAAATTATAAAAGTTCAGAATCTTTGATCCAGCAATACCACCTGCACTAATTTGGAGTACAAAAACAGAAGGAATAGTAGTGGAAGAATGAGAACAAGGGTATGAGAAAGAGGAATAAGAAGAAAAGGAAAGGGAGAAGGAAGATGAAGAGTACGGGGAAGAGGAAGACGAGATGGAGGAGAGAAAGCCAAAGGAGAAAAAGGAGAAGGGGGAGGAGTAGGAAGAGGGGAAGAATCCCACAAAAATTAAAAAATAAACTCTGGAAGAATATACACAAGCTGTTAGTTACTTCTGAAGGGTGAGGCTATAGGGGAATTTTACCTTATTGTTAAATATTTGTGAGGCATTTAATTTTTTAATAACAATATATTACTTTTGAAATAATAAAATGTTTCAAAGTAAAATGAAAAGGCAAGCAAGCTTAGAAAGAGCACTTCTCCCAAGTTGGTTTCTTAGCCACTCTTTTCCCTGCCAAGTACATATCTAGAGAGACTCCATAGATACAGCTTTTGATTTCCATCCCAGTTGTGACCATTCCATCCCCTCTGTTCATACACTGCAAAAATAGAGGAGAATGGAATGGTCTCCATCAAAACTTTACTCATTAACACCCAGCACTGACACAATCTATCTCCCCGCGGTACTCAGATTGTTGATTTTAAGAGCCATTAGGCAAGACACATTGGAAAGCTAGCACTGAGTTACATAAACAATGATCTGAACGGAATGAAAATGTGCTTTGCCAGGTCAGCAATCTAAGAATTCTGTTGGGGAAGAAACAGAAAGTTGTTTATATCAAGATAGTTTGTAATGTATCCAATAAAACTAAAAATCAAAGAACTTACTTGGACAAGCTTGCTCTTATTAATATTTTGGAAATGTCTTATCAGCTAAGGGCCTCCTAGAAGTTGTTATCTTTGCTGGGCAGAGTGAAGAGGAGGGTTTTCACCTTTTGAACTAAAATTTTTTAATCTTTCCTAGCACTGGTTCAATGCCACAAAAAATTCAGTTTATTATTGACTTCTACATAACAAACAATATATTAAATGGATTTATACATATCCATTTGTATGCTTCCCCATGTATAAATTTTCAGTGCAGGCAATGATAAAATGAAGAAAGGATCTTGGGAAAATATAGTTTAGTAACCAACTCTCCCAATCAATTCATAAATTATTTTAGTTTGTTTTGTTTTAAGCTTATTTATTTTGAGACAGAGAGAGAGAGCACAGTGGAGGAGGAGCAGGAAGAGAGGGAGAGAGAGAATCTCAAGTAGGCTCTGCACTCTCAGTGCAGAGCCAGATGTGGGGCTTGATCCCAGGAACCGTGAGATGATGACCTGAGCCAAGATTCAAGGGTCGGACGCTTAACTGACTGAGCTACCCAGGTGCCCCTAAATTATTTTAATTAAGACAGAGAGTCAAACTTCCCTGAGGATCTTCTTCTTCCCGCTAATATTATTAACTCTATTAGCATTAGATCTATTATCATGTCTATTAGCATAGATGTGACTAACAGAAATTGAAGTCAATACCAACCCATCTGCTGTAACTTGGAAATCGTTTAGGGATGTGTCTATTGGATGGACACATGCATACCCTGGATGCCCCTGGGTGTCCTCCATGAAGAAAAGCAACAGCTTGCTTCCCTTTACCTTTCTCATCTTCCAAATGTCATCTCTCATAGGTGCTAGGTAATTATACTTCAGAGTCACTTTAATTCAAACCTCATTTATGCTTTTAGAAGAAAGTATCTTTGTCTTTTGTAGTTTGCCTGTAAACTGAGCTACAAGTGAAGTATGTGATCATCTAAAAACACATACAAAATTTAAAATGAGGACTCCTCTATGAGCAAAACTACCACAGCTGAACTAGGAAAGAAAGAAATCCTGGTACCAGGTGTTCAAGGACTAAAATTAAGAGGCAGATCATGGCTGACTGTCAATGGAGAATGTACAAAAGAGAAATGAAGTTAATTCTTAAGATATCTTGATCTCATTCAGTTTAGGACAAAAAGGAATCTCATAAGGTGGTAGACACTATCAGGACTCACTAATATTCAGTTCTTCCTCCTGGACACAGAAGGCTGCACCTCCCGGCACACCTATGCCTGAGCAGGGCCTAATAACTATCTATGGCCAATGTTATGGGCAAAATTGCTGTGCCCCTTCTAGGTTGGGATGTTTCTTCTAGGCTGAAACATTTAAGTACTGGCATAAGACTCTCCAGAGCTCTCCACCTGCTGTGTTGATCATACAAACACATCATAAAATGGCAGCGTCAAGGGTGGTAGTGCAGACTTCATCCTGGGTCCCTGAATGACTACGAAGAGCAGAGATCTGCTGCTGTGACTCACTGGGTGTATTCTTGTTTTAAGCCACTGAGATGTCAGGGATTTGTTACAGCTGCACAATCCAACCTGTCTTGACTGATACATACACGTAATCAGTCATCACGGTAATAGATGAATGATCTTTTTATTTCATCATTATGGCTGGCAAAGATGAGTTGGGGGCTTAGTATTATCATTTTAAATCTAGAATAAAGTCCATGATATAGTTGATTACACACAGATGTGAACATAAAAATAAATAGGTGGCTAAAAAGAATTCTATAGGTAATTTACATAGACTAATAGTGGATTTTTTTTCAGTTTGCCTTTTATTTCCAAACTCATTGGTTTATTTTTTAATGAGTAATATTGAAAGGAGAGAGAAGATTGGAATAAAAATCATCCTTACCTAGGGAGCAGCATAGACATAGGTAAGATGAGTGCTTTTTCTCTGTTTTAGTAGTAAGAAGGAGATATTCTTAAATCAGGATGACATGTGCATAAGCCACAAGATGTATCATACAACATCAGGATACACGTTTAGCCTGAGACAGTTCTATTCTAATGAGACAAACAGTTAATGTACTGGATATTTTCTATTTGCTTAAGGCATATCCTTCTCTCTCCTTTCCACCTTACTCTTACCTAACAGGCCTTCAAGCAATTCAGCTTCTTGTTGGGTTCAGCCAATGGATATGTTCAGGTAGAAAATAAAGAGGAAAAATATCAAGGCAAGGGTATTATTGCTCTAATTCTCTTCTTGGAGAGTCACCTGAACCTGGCTTTATCCCTCAAAAGAAAGTCATTGGTTGTCTCAAGACAGTGTGCCCTACGCTCATCCTTCTGGCTTTCAGTAACCTCTCCCTCTCCCATCCCTTCCAGCTATCAGTAACAGCTTCACTATTCCTAGCTCTGGGTTTCTTCACCACCCTTGTGGGTTCCCTATATACCACCCACAAATTTATAATTAGTCCCCCACCAAATTTCCAGTGTATTTGTCATTTATTTCCTTTTGGCACCCTAAGTGATTCCGCTAGTTGCTTACTGTACCAAAAGATTAATGAGAATAAACAACTGTGCCTGAAATAAGCAGAAGCCATGCAGATGCAGTTAGCAATGAATTGCAGTGAGATTCCCTATATAATGGGAAATTACATAAATACTTAAACTACATATATATGCATATACATTTATGTATATGCATGCATATAACCATATACATATATATATGTAGACACACATATATACATATATATATATATGTAGACATGCATATTTACATATACTTGGTTGTTCACATAAAGTTGCCAGGCCAACTTTTCTGCATGTAGCAGAAACCTAGGGCAAAGAGTATACAGTGTGAATTCACTGTCCTGTGGGAAAGGAAGTAGGCCACACAGATCAAGCCACTCTGAACATAATGTTCTGCTGACAGGACCATTTTCCCAGCAGCTGGAAATATCACTGAGCTAATTCAGAAAAACTGCAGGGCTGAGAGCTGAAGCCATTTACAATGTACACATCAGGACTGCTCAGCAGTTAGAAGGGCCAGAATCTGGACCTGGCAAGATACAGTTGGATGTAGCTGCTCCTGCCAGATGTAGCCTTAAGAGATGGTGACAGGGCACTCCCAAGAGGGCTCTAGCAAACACTGAGAACTTTCCAGATCTGAATATTTGTATAATCTTTTATTTCTTATCACTTTGCAACCTTCAACTCTATTGATTAACCTGTGGATTAGTGTATATAGGAAGATAAAAATATAATTTTAGAAGAACAAATCCCCTATAAACAAAGAACTATCAATTTCTAGCACACACTTGGGACAATGGCCAATATCTACCATAACTATTCCACTGTTCTTAAAATATATATGTCACCCAAGACACAGAAAGAAGTGAACTATGGGGCTAAAAATTTCGCACAAAGAGCAGCAATATAGATTTTTTCTTATTTGTATCACATTATACTACAAATTAATATCCACACCTTCTAAGAAAACAAGGAATGAACTAAAAGTCCACAACTTGTCATAGTTTGATTTCTATGCATTTTTTTTAAGTTTATTTATTTTGAGAGAGAGAGAGAGAGAGACAGGATGAGGAGTGGAGGGGCAGAAAGAGAGAATCCCAAGCAGGCTCCACGCTGTACATGCAGAGCCCAGTGCAGGGCTCAAACTCACGAACAGTGAGATCATGACCCAAGCCAAAATCAAGAGTCAGATGCTTAATCAACTGAGCCACCCAGGCACCCCTCTATGCATTTTTTTAAAACTTGTCAATTGACTCAAGGTCCCTTGCAGAGGCTGAACACCCACTGTTCATGTCAATTTTGTGGCAAATGGACTATACTGTACACAGAATTCTTCAGAAGCTGAACTACAGATAGGCCATTTTGTGCATTTACTCTTTTTTTTAAATATGAAATTTATTGTCAAATTGGTTTCCATACAACACCCAGTGCTCATCCCAATAGGTGCCCTCCTCAATACCCATCACCCACTCACCCCTCCCTCCCACCGCCCCATAAACCCTCAGTTTGTTCTCAGCTTTTAGGAGTCTCTTATGTTTTGGCTCCCTCCATCTGTAACCATTTTTTTCCCCTTCCTCTCCCCCATGGTCTTCTGTTAAGTTTCTCAGGATTCACATAGGAGTTAAAACATATGGAATTTGTCCTTCTCTGTATGACTTATTTCACTTAGCATAACACTCTCCAGTTCCAGCCACGTTGCTACAGAAGGCCATATTTAATTCCTTCTCATTGCCACGTAGTATTCCATTGTATATATAAACCATAATTTCTTTATCCATTCGTCAGTTGATGGGACATTTAGGCTCTTTCCATAATTTAGCTATTGTTGAGAGTGCTGCTATAAACACTGGGGTACAAGTGCCCCTATGCATCAGTACTCCTGTATCCCTTGGGTAAATTCCTAACAGTGCTACTGCTGGGTCATAGGATAGGTCTATTTTTAATTTTTTGAGGAACCTCCACACTGTTTTCCAGAGTGGCTGCACCAGTTTGCATTCCCACCAACAGTGCAAGAGGGTTCCTGTTTCTCCACATCTTCTCCAGCATCTATAGTTGTGCATTTACTCTTACTCTTTAAATTTTATTGTCTCTCATAAAAAGGTGTTATTTATAAATTAACTTTATAAAGCTCTTGTGAAATTATCTTTAATTTTTTACTTATTTTTTTTAGTATAGTTTTGATATTAACTAGCAAGTTTCACCAAATAGCGCACATGCATAGAAATCAAACATAACTAAATATGACTACTGTATGTTACCTCAGAGAGTCAGTGGTATAATTATACGTTTTTATATTTGTCCTGTTGTGTACAGGTTCTGAGGGTGGGAAGATGAAATAAGAGGTGATAGAAGAGAATAATTATTGGAATATATAAAATTAATTGATATGTTATAGAATTCCATGACAGATCAGACTCAATAAAAGAAATGGTTGTTACTATATATTGGGTTGGGAAATAACGTGTTAAACATTTTTGTAATTGAATCACAACATTTCATTTTAAAAAGAGAAGAATAACATCAAGTATTATTTATAAAAGAATCTAATTTGTTATTTCACTGGGGCTCTATCTTCATGTTTGTATATTAAAATACTTTCCTGAAGAATCTCCTTGAATCTCTACATAAAATAACAATAAACTAGATGGGAAAACAAAACAACTTTTGCATCAGAACCAGTTGACAAAAAGCCCCACAAATCCACAGATAGAAGCAGGTAACAATAAATCAACAACATCCACAAGATCTACATGGCATCAGGGCCTGTGTGAGAAAACACACAGGGATGTCTGATGGGTCTGAAAATGAAAGAGCACAATAGTGCACAGGTATTCCTGGAAAGTAAGACCAGCTGATCTGACAACAGCAGCAGAAACTGGAAAGCAATTTGCCCAGTCCAATAGTGGATGATCACAAGGGGCCCAGTTTCTAAAGACTGAAAAGGACTGAAGCAGGCTGGGCCACATGAGTTGTCAAAAACAACCAGGATTCCCTTTCAAGAGAGAGCCCTACATTTGGCAGAAACTTCATAGAGTGAAATAAAAAATCAGCAAGAATTTGAACAATGGAGACAAATGAAAGAGAGGATCCAGATAAATTAGAGAAGGGAAAAAGAACCAGGAAATCTCAAAAAAAGTAAGTGAATCTGTGTTTTAACACTTAAAAAAAAAAACAAAAAACACAGAACTGGGAGCACCAAGAAATTAAGAAACCTACCTTGAGCCACATCTTTGGAGAGTTTAGGAAAATCAGTTTCACACAAGTATGAGCAAAAGGAAAATATCTAAGTCAATCCCAAAACAAAATATAGAAGAAAAAGGGAGCGAAAAACAGAATAGTATCCTCTAGACAATGAAAACATGCCAGCAAGATATGGACCACAAAACAGGTCCAAACACAACCTCCTAAATGAAATTGAACTAGAAGTTAATAAAATTATATAAGATTTAAAAGAACAACATAATTCAGAATTCTAAAACTCAAAAAGAGGGTAGAAGATCTAAGGAAAAGATGAAAAATTTAAAAAGTCATTTTAGAAAAGAAGACTAAGCCAGAGGAGACGTAAGAGCAAATAAACACAATACAAAATACCTTAACGATAATAAGTTACAGTAGAAAAGAAATAAAGGAAGTTATAAAGTAACAAATACTGAAAATAAGCAAAAAAGAGCCAACATATAGATAACCAGATTGCTTGAATATTAAAACCAAACAAGTAAACACAACAAATACAAAAGCATATATTTCATAAAAACTTTCCTGAACTAGAAGTAAAAAGATTAAAACTATACAATTTACATGAAAATAATGACCCAGAATGACCAACTGCAAGACACATTCTTATAAAACTACTCGACTTTACAGGGGAAAAAATGACTTGAGTATCTAAGCAAAAAGAGAATATAACTTTTTAAGGGAAAAAGTTAAATTACAATCAAATTCTCAACGGCAACCTTTGCACCAGAAGGAAAAAAAAAGTATGCATGTTATTCAAGGAAAGAAAGTGCAAGCCTAGGTGTTTTATCTAGTAAAACTGACTTTCAAGTATAAAATTCACACACAAGATGTTATCAACATGCAAGAATTCAGAGAACATTATTTCCATGACCCTATCCTACAGAACAATTGTATATAATCTAAAAATCTAGAAAGACATCTATATAAAGATTGTGGGTGGGCATTAAATATATACGTGCTTGTAGGATTATGACTAAATAAGAATTAAGGAGGAGAAATTAAAGTATGCCATGGCTATGTGATCTGACAACGTAGATATAACAAAACCACTTTTTTTAATGGGGGAAGATTGGGGAGAACATTTGCTGAAACAGAAATCATATTGGAGGTAGTGGTAGTATTAGTGTCATCATTCTGAAATTAATGTGTATAGAAGATGTTCTAATTTTATCATCATCTGTGCCTATGAGAATCAGTTCTTAAGAACTCAGTGTGGAAGGCAGGAGATTCAGATGTATTCAATAAGATGTCAAGTAAAAGTCGTTAAGTCTTGAATTTGAATTGAAAATATCAGAATGAATTCTGTCCCCTGAAAAGTCCTGGAAACAATGACCAACTGATAGCAATGAGTGACCCTGGTCCCAGATTGTGATCCTGAAATAACACTTCCTACTAAAAGAAATTAGAGGTACATGGAGAAACAGTGATTCTAGCTCCAGGCAGGGAATGTACTAGATAGTTGGCCCTGGAATAGCTTGCCATACTGGAGTAGGTTGAATAATGGCTCCCCAAAATATCTAGTATTTTTTACTAGTTTTTAATTTATTTTTTAAAAATTTTTTAAGAATTTTTTTATTTTAGAGAGAGAGAGAGAACAAGCTGGAGAGAGGGGCAGAGGGAGAGAAAGAGAAAATCTTAAGCAGGCTCCATGCTCAGTGTAGAGCCCAATGTAGGGCTCGATCCCATGACCCTGGGATCATGACCTGAGCCAAAATCAAGAGTCAGACACAACCAACTGAGCTGCACAGATGCCCCATTTTAAGTTTTTAATTTTAATTCCAATACAGTTAACATAAAGTACTATATTACCTTCAGGTGTACAATATAGTATTACTTAGTACATATCATGATAAGTATACTTCACAGAACTAGAAAAAATAATCCTAAAATTTGTATGGAACCACAAAAGACCCTGAATAGCCAAAACAATCTTGAAAAAGGAAAACAAAGCTGGAGGTATCCTAATTCCGGATTTCAAGTTATACTACAAAACTGTAATCAAAACAGTATGGTACTAGCATAAAAATAGACACATTGATCAATGGAATAGGATAGAAACCCCTGAAACAAACTCATGACAAAAGAACATGCAATGGGAAAAAGACAGTCTCTTCAACGAATGGTGTTGGGAAACTGGACAGCGACATGTAGAAGGCATGTTTCTTACACCAAACACAAAAATAAACTCAAAACAGATCAAAGACCTAAATGTGAGACCTGAAACCATAAAAATCCTAGAAGTCGGGGTGCCTGGGTGGCTCAGTCGGTAAGTGTCCAACTTCGGCTCAGGTCATGATCTTGCAGTTCATGTGTTTGAGCCCCATGTCAGGCTCTGTGCTGACAGCTCAGAGCCTAGAGCCTGCTTCAGATTCTGTGTCTCCTTCTCTCTCTGCTCCTTTCCCACTTACCCGCTGTCTCTCTCTCAGGAGTAAATAAAATTTAAAAAAAATTTTTTTTAAATCCTAGAAGTAATTTCTCTGATGCTGTCTGAAGCAACATTTTTCTAGATATGTCTCCTGAAGCAAGGGAAATAAAAACAAAAATAAACTATTGGGACTACATCAAAATAAAAAGCTTTTCTACAGCAAAGGAAACAATCAACAAAAAGACAACCTATTGAATGGGAGAAGATATTTGCAAATGACATATCTAATAAAGGGTTAGTATCCAAAATATATGAAAAACATATACAACTCAACACCCAAAAAATAAATAATCCAAGGGAAAAATGGGCAGAAGGCATGAGCAGACATTTCTCCAAAGAAGACTTCCAGATGGCCAACAGACCCATGACAAGATTCTCAACATCACTCATCATCAGAGATATGCAAATCAAAACCACAATGAGATATCATGTCATACCTGTCAGAATGGCTAAAATCAAAAACACAAGAAACAAGTGTTGGCAAGGATAAAGAGAAAAAGGAACCCACTTGCATTGTTGGTGGGAATGCAAATTGGTGCAGTCACTGTGGAAAACAATATGGAAGTTCCTCAAAAAGTTAAAAACAAAATACTTAGTCTTAATCCCTGGGACCCGTGAATGTTACCTCATGTAGCAAAAGGGACTTTACAGGTGGGATTAAGTTAAAATGTTTGAGATGGGGAGATTATCCTGGTTTATCTATGAGGGCCTTTTAAGAGGGAAATTGGATGCAGAAGAGAAAAGGCAAGGTGCAAACTGAAGCAAGATGAAATGCTGCTGGTTTTGAAGATGGCAGAAAGGGACATAAGCCATGGAATACAAGGAATTCCTCTAGAAGCTGGAAAAGGCAAAAAAACGTGGTTTTCCAAAAGAGCTACTGGAAGAAGAATTGCCCTGCTGACACCTTGATTTTGGTCCAGGAAAAAAATTTCAGACCTCTGACCTATGGGGTTATAAAAAAACAATCGTGTGTTGTTTTAAACCATCAAGTTTGTAGTAATTGTTATAGCAGCCTTGGAAAATTAATGCCCATACCAAATAACAAGGATGTGATCTAAGACTAGGGTCATATCAAAGGATACCAAAGACAATTTGTAGAGGCTCTCACCAGCCACAATTAGGAAAATTTGAACTTCATAAGGAGAATAATTACAATAGATTGAAACCCATCAAAAATATTTAAATTCATTAGCTCATAATAATATTAAAAATTAATTGGATACCTTTGGAAGATGCTAGAGGGTAAAATCTTTATCTGGAAAAATGTTAAATAAATGGAAAGAATCAAATATTAAGGACCTCTTCACTGTACAACGTACATCACTAGATGACCAAATAGTAAATGAAGGGAAGCAGTATTTATAACAGTATTTCAACAGTATTTATTATGGAAAGTAAATAATAACATTGAATATTATCATTTGGCAACCTCCAATTTATTAATGGATCTAGGCATAAGGACCAGTGGCTATTACCATCAGAAAAAAGAGACAGCCAAATATTACAAGCCTCCTAGTGACAGAATTCAGCCCCTATCAAGCGGATTAAACCAGATTTCTGACCAGTTCCAGATTTCTAAGCTCTGGATCCAACTGTCAATTTGCAGGAAACACATAGATAGAAAAATGTGTTTAAATGCACCATGAGTGTGCAATCAGCAGCATCCAGACTGTAGGAAACTCTACAAGTCAAACAATTCTGGTCTTTCCACAAATGAAGTTGTAAGAAAACAGAAAAAACTGAAGATGGAATTTGTGGATTAAAAAATTTAAATGGCACATCCAATTTCTTATAAAGTGGGCATGACTAAATTATAATGTCTGGAAAAATGTACAGTAGTGATACACTTTAAAAAAATTTTTTTTAACATTTATTTATTTTTTGAAAGACAGAAAAAGACACAGCATGAACAGAAAAGGGGCAGAGAAAAGAGAGAGTCACAGATTCCAAAGCAGGCTCCAGGCTCCAAGCTGTCAGCACAGAGCCCAATGCAGGGCTTGAACTCACAAACCGCAGGATCATGACCTGAGCCGAAGTTGGACATTCAACCAACTGAGCTACCCAGGCACCCCAGTGATACACTGTTCTTTAAAATTCAACAAGGTGGTAATGTCAGTATAATGTCTTTTTTGTTGTTGTTGGAAAGAGGTGATTGTGACAGGTCTAAGCATATGGGAGACACATGTTTCATTTCTTGACCTGGCATGATGGTTACAAAGGTGCCTATGCAATTCATGAATTGTATTTATTTTATGTGGTTTTCTCAGTTTTACTAGAAAATGATTTGAAAAGAACAAAATACAAAAAGCCAGAATGAGGTACAAAGAAGCATCAGTTTTATTATTTATAAGATTGCATTAGAAAAATGGTTGATTCTGTTGGGTCCAGGGGAAAAAAATATACAAGATGAGCTCAGAATATCTTGTCATACTAAATAGCAAGACCATTTTGGCCACTCTTCCCTACCACCTCATCACTTTTGAGTAGCAAGTAATATGTTTGAAATTCAAAATAAACAACAAAGTGGAAGGAAATATTTCTAACATATATAATATGCAAAGAATTGATAGCAATAGAATATTAAGAATTTCTAAAACTCATTAAGAAAAACACAGCCAGGCCAATAGAAAAAAAAGAAATGATAAATGAAAGAATTCAGTGAATTATCTGTATAATTATATAGATAGCCAATAAATACATGGAAAGATGTTTAACTTTGCCAAGTATCAGAAGACTCCAAACTAAACACAAATTAGAACAAAAATAAGATTGAATTTTTAATCCCCAAATTTAAAAGATTGATAATATTGAGAGTTGGCAGGACTGTGAGCAAATGGGTACTGTTAGATCCAGTAGTGGAGATGCAAATTACTGTAGCCTTTTTGGAGGGTCATAAGACAGTATCTTCTAAAATTTTAAAGGTACTTACCATTTGACCACTTCAAATGAAGTATCACTTCAAGGTGTCCATTCTTCAGCAATAGGCACAAGATGCATGTATAAAGATCACCAAAACACTGTTTGAAAAAGTGAACAATAGGGGCGCCTGGGTGGCTCAGTCGGTTAAGCGGCCGACTTCGGCTCAGGTCACGATCTCGCGGTCCGTGAGTTCGAGCCCCGCGTCAGGCTCTGTGCTGACAGCTCAGAGCCTGGAGCCTGTTTCCGATTCTGTGTCTCCCTCTCTCTCTGCCCCTCCCCTGTTCATGCTCTGTCTCTCTCTGTCTCAAAAATAAAATAAACGTTAAAAAAAAAATTAAAAAAAAAAGTGAACAATAGCAAATAACCTAAATATTCCTTAATAGGAAAATGATGAGCTATACAACTACTTTGTGAGTATAATACAATAGATAACAAGAATGAGGCAGATCTATTTACCTATGTGGATTCCCCAAATATGTTTTATGTGAGGAAAAAAGCAAAAATCAGAAAACATTTACAATATAAAACCCCCAAAAGAATCCTACATATTTTCACATACACATATATGTACACAGAGATAACATCTGGAAGGCTACACAGCAAACCCTCAACTTCGGACAGGAAATAGGAGATGGTAGTGGGGAAGGCTTTTTGCAAAAGGAGGAGGAGGGGAGTGGAGAGGAAGTGAAAGGGGGATGTGAAGGGGAGGCAGAGGGGGAGGAGGGGGAAAGGAGGAAGGGGGGGGGAACAGATGTAGAGAGGACAAGATGGAGCCTGGCCTAGTTCCAGCTCAGATGCCCTTCATGTCCTCTGTGGCCCTGTACTCTACGTGAACATCCACAGCCACCAGCATCCTCACTGGCGGGACAGGTCTCTGCCCCCCCCTCCCCTGACAGTATATCATGTATTTATCGTCACTAGGGTTACAGCTCCGTGAAAGCCTGAATCAGTTGTGTGTTGGTGTATACCCGCTGTCTCAGCTCACATCTTGATTTCATTCTTGTGAGAGACAGAGCAGCAGTCCTGCTAAGCCACGCCTGGGCTGCTGACCCACAGAAACCCGGAGGAAATAGATGCGTGTTGATTTAAGCCATTAAGCTTGTGGTAATATTGTTTTGCAGCATAGAAAACAAATGTGCTACTTCATCCATTAAATGCTATTTGAAAGTCAAAAGAAAAAATGGTCTTCTTTTGCTTTTTGTTCTATACTTTTTATGTTGACTGGATTATGTATTTCTTGTATACTTAAAAGACAAACAAGAATTGCCACTTAAATGTTGCCCAGTAAACTTCAGTTTCAGGGTTCCTGGCTGGTTCAATCAGTGGAGCACACAACAACCCTTCATCTCGGGATCGTGAGTTTGAGCCCCACATGTTGTGTAGAGTTCACCTGAAAAAAAATTTTTTAATAAACTTCAGTTTCTTTTCCTATACTTATTTGGATTTATTATTGTATTGCACTTATCATGGAGGTTTTTTCCTTTTGGCTTACACCTGGATGGGATTACATCTGGACCAAAACAAGAGACTGTTTTTTTCTGAAATATCTGCAATATGGCAATGCCACACCCTTAGGACCCACGTTATTTACTGATCACAAACCAATAACCAGCCTATTCCCGGTTCCTGGCACTCATTTCTTCCAGTGGAGAAATAATGAATAAGAAATATTTGTGCACATATATCATGAACACAACACATATTTCATAAGATGAAAACAGTTATTAAGATCATCTGGTTTGATACTTTTATTTTATACAAGAGAAAACTAAAGCCCAGAGAGGCAAAATGACCTTCCCAAAATTATATATCCCAACATATTGTCATTATTTGTTTAAATGTTTAACTCCTTCCATGCAGGGAGTGTGACTTATTTGTCTTAAAATTTCAGCATGTAGCACAATGCCAAATACATGGTAATAACTCAGTAAAGGTTTGAAGATACATCAAAAAAAGTCTAATGAGGATAAGAGTTAACTCCATTTGTTCATCTAACAAGTATTCATTGAACTCCTTCTATGGGCCAATCACTATTCTAGGCTTTGGCAAAACACTATCAAACAAAAACTTCCAGTTTATTGGGGCTAAGGATGGGCAGATAAATCAGAAAGTAATAAGTGTTACAGCAGGAATTTTGAAAGGGTGATGATGTCATGGACAGTGGATGAATGGCTACAGTAGGTTGCATGGTAAGGCAAGTCAAGGTAAGATTGTACAGTTCAGTGGGGGTTTTTGTTTAACCATTTATGATGCCTGGGAGAAAAATTATACCAGTCTACCTGTATATGATATATAGGGTTTTTCTGAAAATATGGGCCTTTTAAAAGAATTGCATTGTATCCCTACTGACTTATGTGTCCCTTCTACTCCAGAAATTTTTAAGTTTCTTATTTATCTCCTTAGGCATGGCTCCTCAAAAAAATTTTTAATTTAGTGATTTCTCTAGCCTCTGTGAAATAATTAATGATATTTAAACAAACTCTTAATTAATAACTAGCATTTATAAAGAATTTAAGATGTATGCTTTTGTAACTCGAATAATCACTTTCTTATTTATGTCTTAATGTGTAAATTGTAATGTGTAGATAGGGTTTTTATTCCCTCTCAAAATAAATGGAACAAAACTGAGGTTGTTCTTTTTCATTTAAAAAATTTTTTTTAACTTTTTTAATGTTTATTTATATTTGAAAGAGAGAGTGCGTGAGTGGGGGAGGGGCAGAGAGAGAGGGAGACACAGAATCCCAAGCAGGCTCCAGGCTCTGAGCTTCAGCACAGAGCCCGATGCGGGGCTCAGACTCATGAACTGTGAGATCGTGACCTGAGCTGAAGTCGGACGCTCAACTGACTGCACCACCCAGGCGTCCCTCATTTTTTAAATTTTTAATTAAAATATAGTTGATAATATAATATATATATACAAATAATATATTAGTATCAGGTATACAACATAATGATTTGACAATTATATACATTATGAAACGTTCACCGCAATAAGTATAGCTACCATGTGTCATCATACACAGTTATAATATTATTAACTGTATTCCCTATGCTGTACTTTTCATCCCTATGACTTATTTATTTCATAACTGGAACTCTGTACCTCTTAATCCCCTTCATCTATTTTGCCTATCCCCACCGTCCTGCCTTCTGGCAACCACTAGTGTGTTCTTTATGTTTACAGTCTGCTGTTGCTGTTGTTTGTTTGTTCTTAATGTAACCAGATTTTAAGTGCATCTGTCCCTGTTGCTTACAAGTCTCAGCTCAGGCCCAAAGCTAAAGACAGTGGGTATTAAGAGTTCATATACCAAAGCTGAGCTGCGAGACCATTTACACTGAATTCACCATCACACTGGCTCTATACCCATCAAACACCCACCCATGACCACCCTCACGTATTTATGACAGAAGATGAGGACAAGGAGACAGGGCACCAGTGCTAAGTCAAGAGGCCTCACAGGCTCCAGCATAAGCCTGCAGCAGAGCATGGGGGAGGGAGATCTTGGGAGAAACTGATCATCTCCCCCAGGAATAGGAGGTCACAGAGCTTGGCTTGCGACTGTCTCCTGAAGACATCAGCTGGCCCTGATGGAGGGTGAGGGGAGCCCTGGTGGAGAAGGCACACACCCACCAATGGCAGGCAAGAGCATGATCCACAGGGAACTGGCTCCCCGAGAAGGAGGGTGCAGTGCACCACCAGAGGCTGGACCTGGAAGCAATCAGAAAGCATCAGTAAGGCAAATATCACCTGCACCAAGGAAATGCAGATGGAAGGTTCCCTACGGTAAAGCTACCCAAGAACACACTAGAGTGCCCTGTGAGAGGAAGAAAGAATATTTAGGCAACCACTATTCAGGGACACCACCGGCTTGGCCAGTTTATACTCCAATGCCCCCTGCCCCCTCTGTGGTTCTTCCAGGGTGAGGGTGGGAAGAGGGCAAACAACTTCAAGGATAGGGATGAAGAGGTGAAAATCCCAGGAGGGGTAATCAACAGGCAAACTGTGGTCCCCATGCCCACTATGGGTTTCCAAGCCTGGGAAGTTTTTAATTGGGTAAGAGACAAAGGATTTAAACAAGAAAGAACTTTCTAACATCTGAACTTGAGACTGTCTCTAATTCCTGAAAATGCCTGGAAGTCTATGAGATCTGCCCAAGATAGCTTCCTGGAGTGGAGAAGGGAAATCAGACAGAAAAGGCTCAAGGACAAAGTAAAAATAAATAATGTAACAAAGTTGCTTCCTGCTGGCATCCTACCAATGAAATAGTTACATAGTAACATTTCTAGGTCCAGCACAGAAAAGCTACATTCTTTGGAATTCCTCAGGAGAGGGAACCAACAGATAGTGAGGACTGACTCTGTACCCTCAGTGTATATCCTTGTCTTTACAACCCAACAATGATAAAGTAAGGATTCATACATTCTGAATCTTGCAGATGAGGAAACTGAGACTCAGAAAGTTTATGTAAATTGCCCGAGGACACAGCCAATAATAATGATGGGTAGAACATTTGCTGAGTGGGATGTGCCAGCTCTGTGCTAAGAATTTTGTATGCATTTCTCATTTAATCTTAACGGGTACCCTGTGAGGTAGGTTCTAGTGTTAGGCCTAAGACAGGAAGTCAAATTCGGGTCTTTCCTGCTTCCTCCTGCTTCACCATCCCGGGCAGCCTGGTACTCAGGAAGCCAAAGAGAAGCTCAGGGCAAGAACTCTCCTCTCACCTGCTTCAGTGTAGGTGAGAACAAGGTCTTAAAGGCACCCTCTCAGCGAAAAAAGTGTGTGTTCTAAATTTAATGCCCACTTTTCCTTTCATGACAGGAGCAGGTAGTTGCAACAAAATTGCAGAATAGAGTAGATTTTACTCACTATCCATTTGTAGCCCAAAATTACTTGATTCATACCAATAGTTGCTGGGTTGTTTTAAAAATACTCATTTTCTCTATTTAAAGCTGTCAGACACAAACTCTTGGGTTGCAGCCCGATGTAAAATTAACTACCAAGCATATTTCTACTGCCAAGAATAAAAACTTAGAGCCATAAAGTGTGGATGGTTTACTGTGCTATAGTTAACTTTATAGTTAGCATTAGTTTCTTTCCTAAGGAAGAGCACAATATAAGGTCTGGGACATATCACTGAATGCCAGGCAATCACAGAGAAATGTATTTCCAGAAATCATTGAAACTGTGCTAGGTGGAAAGGAAGGATAAATAGTTATAGCACATAAGTACACAAATTACACAAGTCAAAAGGACAAAGGAGCAGACAGGAAGATGATCACCCTGGTTTTCTTGAAGCAGTATAGAATGTGGTATTTGTAAATCTTAGTTATGATGGTACTGAATCTACAAAGACACCCTCAGGAATCACCTCAGCCCTTTATTTTTAGCTGCAAGGCAAGGTTACATTCTGCTCTGTTTCAGTAAAAAAATGGAATTTGCTTTCTATTTTCTAGGCTCTGCTTTAATTAAGAAACCCTACTACGGAGACTTAAGTTAATTTTTAGAAATCAATTGTATAACCAAATCCATGTCTCCTCCACCCTTTGGCTGAGCATGTTTTTAGTAACATGTATTCTGTAGCCAACAACTTTCATTCCTTTGCTGTATCAGGACTTGTTTTTTGGGTCCTTAGCTCATAAGACACAAAGACATACTTCTGCTGCTACAGAACTGGTCTTCAAGGAAGGCGATAAGAAAAATGGAGCATGATAAAGGCCTTAAGGTCTTTTGACAGATTTCCAAACCACTTTTTCCTTCTTGGAGTTTGTTCATGTTATTATCCTGTTTATTTTCCCCTCATGATGATTAGTTTTTAAACCATTAAAAATCATAGATCCTGTGTTCTGTTTTGGGTCCAGAAAGCAAAGGAGTACTAGAAAGGTTGCATCTGAATTCTCAGCCAGAATCATGGAAAGAGGACACACACACACACACACACACACACACACACACACACACACACAGAGTTTGTGTACCAACATCATCAAATAAAAAAAGGATTCCAGCCTTGATGAAAAAAGAAAATCTTCAAGGAAGAACACCAGACCCTCAGAGCAGATGTGGGCGAGGCTGGAGTGAGTGAAGGGAATATCACATCACGGTGGTTACAAGTGCACGATCTAAATGGCTGCCAACCCTTGCTATGATTTTCCTTTTGGAGACAGTGTGAATGGGCTTGCATTTAGGCAAAGCACCAGGCCACAGTCAGCATACCCAACCCAGTAGGGTCATGTTACACAAAAGTGTTTTTAATTGACCTGAAGGAGGTATGGGCAGACTGTCTCTCCCCAGCAGAGAATTCGGTAAAGAATGTCTACGGGCCCATCTAGCCAACCCAAAAATCCCCCCTAAACTAAAGAGCTAAAGTGACTTTCTATGATTTGGTGTGTTGAACAGTCAGTCTCAAAGCCAAAGAAAAACAGACACCAGCAAAGTGAGTAGAAGGAGAATAAGAACTGACTGAGTCATCATATAGAGAAGTTCCCTTTCTAGGGAGGTTCCAGCTGTTTTTCCTCCCAAGAGCAAGCCCTCAAAAGGAAAGGAAAAAAAAAATAGATGTGTGTACTTTGCACAGATTTGGATATTCATATTTGGAACATCTTTTGAAAGCTTCAACAAAATGGCCACAGAAACCTGAATAAACACGGGCAATTTTTAAAGTAATGACTGCTCCTTTCAAACCAATCTCAGAAGCAACGAAGAGTGTGGTACTGCAAGGAATGGTTCAGCAATCCGTAAAAACAATCCCACTTATGGAAGTGGGTGATACTCGTGCATCACAAGTAACAAGGAAACATGCTCTATTTCTGAAGCCTTTATGGTGCATGTGTTGGCATTTATACTGGACTACTCCCTCTTTGATCTTAAGTGACACTGCATTATCTAAATTTAGGCCTCTTTTTTCCCTTATCACATTTTTCTTATGTCACATTTGCTCTTGGGTCAACATGAATGCTGCTGCGCAGAAACACACATGCTGGTAATTGTATTTTCCTTACTATGTGTTTCTTCTCTGTTGTGGATTAATTCTTATGATCCTTGTCACAAAGCCAAGCAAATCAGATTTATGTTCATGGAAATATAACAAGAATTTTGGAAATGTTTGTAATTGATCCCACATGTTCCGTTTGCTTAGATTCATAAAGCCGCAAGGGAATTTCAAGAGAAAATTTGGGGACTTTAGAGATGAAATTTTATATATTCTGATGTCATTAACTAATTTTCCAGAAGGAAAGATTGCCTGAGCAAAGGAGTGCTTTCTCTCCTATCAGAGAGTTCTCAATGTTCCGATTGAGGCCCCTTTTGTGTAAAAGAATGCATGATTTGCAGATAAAGAGATTTCTGATGTCCCCCCCTGTGAAGGTATGAGAAGTCAACTGGTAGACACCACTGAACACCTTTAAAAATTCTAGTATCTAGAGAGATTGATGACACTAGAATTCCAACCAATTAAAAGCACAAAATATCAATGAAGCATTTAAAAGTAGTCATTATTGTTTCCTAAATGTAGTGATGCAATCTAAAATAGAGCAGACTGAGTGTGCTTTCTGCATGGTTGATCTACAAGGACTGGTCTGCTCAGTTGCTCTTCAGTCAGGAAACTGTTTTATCATTTAGCCTCCCAGACAGTGTTTGCCTTGAGGAAACTAAAAATGTTTACAGTCTTTTAGGCCAGCCCACCGCTGTTCAGGTGTCCATAGTTAAACTGTTCAAACTAGGTGGTTGTTCATCTAATTTTTAAGCCCCTTCAGAAACAGGAATCTCATAACCTTCTCCTTCTACTAAAATGCTTCCTAACTGTAAATTTACTCCTTGTGCTACTACCAAACCCACTAGAATGAGGGTAGACTTATCATGGCAGCAGACAGACTGTTCACTGATACAGAATTGCCAATGCAGGGTAGGTGGGAAAGAGACGGCAGCAGGAAATGAAGAAGAATATTGGGACTAGCTCGTGAGCACATGGCACACAGCAGTGGTTCTCAAAGTGTCACCTGTATCATCAGAATCACCTGGGGGGCTCATTAAACAGCTTGCTGGACCCACCTCAGAGTTTCTAATTCAGTATGTCTGGTGTAATATAATGCCTGAAAGTTTGCATTTCTAAAAATTTCCCAGTGATGCTGATGCTGCTGGTCTAGAGACCACATTTTAAGAACAACGGGCCTACAGTATTTGTTCCTGCAAAAAGTCGTAGCTTCCTAAGACACAGGAATGTATACAATATAAAGACAGAAAAACCTTAGGAAAAAATATTTGCTTTCCTTTCTCCTAGAAACATGTTTCACATACCATAAGGATTAGATCTGCAACCATTTGTTTCCCTACTGATGGAGTTAATTGCTCCGATCCAGAAAGACCCCGAATGGTTACAGCCCAGACTGGAGTGTTATCTCCCTAGGTATTTACATTTCAGGGAGGAATGAGCCCCAGAACTTGCAGACATCTCTTGGTGGTAAAAGCCAAGACACACAGGGCATTCTGGCTCCTGGAGGGATTTTATTTATAAACCAAAGGGCTGGAGTGAGGATTCAGGCCCATTATGTTTCCAAGGAGACAGGAAGGGAGGGGAACAGCTGCCTCCTTCCCCATTAGAAGCAGAGAAAAATAATTTTCCTCGTCTCTCACCTATGAAGTGTCCAGCCACTCAAGTAGGATTATTTGGCCTTTTATCACATTGCCCAGAAATGAGTTCTGGGGCATGAGGAGCTGACACACTTTTAAAATCTCTCTCCTACCTAGAATACTTTGTGTACACATTCAGGATAAAATTAATAAAAACTAATATGAAAAACCCAACAGCATCCCAATGCTAAATGAGCTGTACTGTGATTAGGATGCCTAGCATCTCTCTCTCTCTCTCTTTTTTTAATGTTTATTTATTTTTGAGACAGAGAGAGACAGAGCATGAGCAGGGGAGGGTCAGAGAGAGATGGAGACACAGAATCCGGAGCAGGCTCCAGGGTCCGAGCTGTCAGCACAGAGCCCGGCGCAGGGCTTGAACTCACGGACTGTGAGATCATGACCTGAGCGAAAGTCGGAAGCCTGACTGAGCCACCCAGGCTCCTCTAGCATCTCTTGATAAGAGTCAGGAGTGCAGCCAATTGATCCTATAAAAGGAATATTAAGAAATTTTATTCAAATGACTTCTATCCAATTAATAACCCCCTATGTTACAGTTTATTGCATGTGAGGCCATTAACCAGTTTCCAATCTAACTTAACAACCTCGTTCTAACATTCTCTTACTAAATTTCCTATAAATGCCCAGTTTCTCAAAATTCTCTTGCAGTCAGCTTTCCATCTTACTGGTTCCCTCATTAATTGAGGAGTTGAGTTGAGTAAAATCATTGATAGCTATTTAGGTTTGTATGAGTTATGCTTTTAACTTTTTGGAAATTATATTTATGGGCAGGTCTAACAACCACCAGTGCAACAGAGCCTGTGGCAACTGGGCCAGCCCCTAGTCCGTGTTGCTGTTGCATCTCCACTACCACCTCATGGAAATTCTGTCCATTTTCTCGACAAACGACTCAGCTGACTTGGGCGAGCATCATCATCCCTCCTCCAACATCAGTGTGCACTCTACCCTGCTTGAAATGGGGGAGAACTTTAACCCTCACACCAACTCTTTGGCAAAAGGTCTTCCTAGGGCTTCAGGGAGCACAGTTCCAGGCACCCTTGGACAGTCACATAAAATTCCATTTAAATGGTACCCTCCGGAGTTGTGCATTGCGGATGGCTGGGGATAGATCCCAGGGAGAATTGTCTTGGGAGTATTTGTATTTTATCCATACTCATTAAGCCTGTGGTTGTATAATTTACCCACTCATCCAGAAGAAAAAGAACTATTCTAGGTCTACATCTGGGACTATACGACTAATAAAGAAAGTAGATGATAGGTTGCTTACAGGTATATAATGAGCCTCAGTCTTTTCCATTTTCTTGCTTTTATGCAGAAAGTCATCTCCTTTTCTGTATGAGAAAATACAATTAGTCATCTATCGACTCTCAAACACTGAAGAAACACAAAGGTCCACAAAGGCAGTGCAAGCTCTACTGATTCCTTTCTAGGATACTTTTGCCTCAGAAGCAAATTCTGGTTCTTCCCTCCAGCTGTATACACAGCCCGTGTACATGGTTTGTAGTGTAATGGCCCCTGGTAGGAATGATTTTGCTGAATTGCTGTTGGTGCGACACCACTGATCTACACTGAAGCCTAGATAATCAACAACCCTCAGAGATGTATCACGACACCATAGGAGAACTCTGCTGAGAATATCATTCATTACATCACACCATGTCATTTCCATTAAGGCTCCAGGAAATACCTGCCTGTCTCCAGCCTCAGTGACACTTCTGTACCTTCAGAGCCAAAAATATATTATATAATATGTACCACTGAATCCATCCATATATTTCTTTTCTGAATAGCTTCTAAAACATGAGACACACACTTGAGACCCTTTGTGGGTCTTTGTGGTTGGCATTTTAAAAAATTAATGTTATTTCTTGCTCCATTTTAATATCCATGTCTTTGTGTTGCTTTTGTCTGTTTTTCTTCAAAATTATATTATCTTGCATTCTCCAACACCCTCTCCTACATACACATACATGCGTATGAGCACACACACAGTGGCAAATATCTGTAAACTTAAGATCTTTCTGAACAAGGCAGGCAGTGGAGGAAAGGAACGGTGAATTCTCTAAGGACAAGATGTAGTACTCTAGCCATCTATTAACTTAAGCCCTCATTATTACTCACACATCTTTTTCACCTATGATTCCCCACACCCTGTATTTTCCAACCTTTCTTTCCCACTTTTATCATGAGCAATAATCAGCTTATCCACCATTCAGTAAATTTTTGACAAATACAGTTCTTGATATTAGGGACTTCTTTCAGTGTCGCAAGAAACTGGAATATATTGGTTAAGGAGAGTCATTTGTTTGGGGAGAAGTGGTTTTTTGAATTAGTGGTCAGTAATTTGTATATTCATGTCTCTGTGCAGCAAGAGTAAAATTTATTTACTGCAGAATATGTTTCTGATTGTGTTTTAAACTTTCACTGGCCACTAGCAGCATATGAAGTACCAGAAACACCAGCATTAGACCTAATTACAGCCCAGTGGGCATGCTGCCTAAAATGGTCATCTTCTTGCTTCTGTCTAATATAATTTTATTTGTTTGGCTTACCCTGTCAATTTAGGTTTTATGTGTCATCTCTTATCCATTATTATTTTTAAAGGCCTATACATACATCGCCAAGAAAAGAAAAATCAAATTTGCACAAAACATCTGAGTCCCAATTTTGTTATAAATTCTGAGATTTATTTCTTTAATAATGTATCAAGAGAATCTGAATAATAGCCTTTTTACAGATTTTTATGTTGCAAATTCTAGATGTTAAACTTTTAGCCTTAATTCTTATAATTTCCAGGAATTCAAGAAATTTGGAAATAACTCCTTCAGAAACATACTTTACTACTGCATGATAATTTCTTCTCTATCATGATTACTCTTAGAAGAGCTGGGACCGGGTGAAGGTTACCCTTTCCTCCAAAAGAGGCTCTGGTACTGAGTTTTACTCTTTGTGAGACTACCTAAATATTTGTTAACTGTGAAAGGAAGACACACCTTCCATCATTTCATCTCTGCTGCCCTTGAGATGCTCCAGCTCTAACCCATGCTCCCTCTCTCAGCTCTCTGTATTCTTTGGCTCATAAGCAGACAACATAAGTGGGAAGCATCATTAGCATTAAACATGCAAAAGAAGGTGGGGAAGCAGCAATCCCTCTTCCTTTATTTAGACTTCATGAAGGCTCACAAAGACAGTAACGTAGAAAGAAATTACAGGGCTCAAATGGAGAGTTGTAAAAGTTCCCACACCAGAACAGTAATGTAACAAGGGCACTATAACTCATCCTCCCTACCCCTGATCCCCAACTCATCCAAGTGCTAGGACTGGATCAAGAATTCATGCTTTTTGTTGGCTACTTCTAAAAATTCCAGATAAGTGACAGCCATTTGGGCATGCTTCCTTCCTTGAAAATCCAAAAATGAAGGGACTGAAATCTAGCACCCCCCACCCCTCCCACGGAGACATGTGAGTCACTCCAAAGCATCAGGAAAGTTTCTATTCTGGCAAAATGTCCACTCTCCCTTCCTTTCCTCATCTTCACAGCAGTTAGAAACACACTGAGAAGCTTCTGGTTATTCCTGGTGTATACAGACCACATGCATTTACCTAGCCTACCCTTCAACACCCCACTAAGATGACATGGAGGTATGAGAAAAAACCTATGCCTTGTATTAGTTTCTTGAAGCTGCTATAACAAAGTACCATAAACTTGGTGACCTAAAACAGAAGAAACTAGTTTCCTCGCAATTCTAGAGGCTAGAAATCTAAAAGCAATATCACTGGGCAGAAATCAAGATGTCAGCAGAGCCTCTGCAGGCTCTGGAGGAAAAGCTGTTCCTTGCCTCCTCCAGCTTCTGGTGGCCATTAGCATCCCTGGCCTTATGACTGCATGACTGCATCACTTATCTCTGCCTCTGTGGTCACATTTCCTTCTCTTCTTCTGTCTGTAACAAATCTCCCTCTGTCTCCCTCTTATAAGGGTATTTGTGATTGCAACTAGGGCCCATCTGGATATCCAGGATAATATCCCATTTCAAGAGCTCTAATTCAATCACACCTGCCAAGTCTTTGCCACATAAAGGAACACTCACAGTTTCCAGAGATTAGGACATGGATGTCTTTTTTCTTTTCAAGTTTGTTTATTTATTTTGAGGGGAGGCAGGGAGGGTCAGAGAGGGAGAGAGATGCAGGGCTCGAACCCACAAACCGGGAGATCATGACCTGAGCCGAAATCAGGAGTCAGTTGCTCAACCGACTGAGTCACCCAGGTGCCCCAGGACATAGATGTCTTTTCAGGGAGCCATTATTCAGCCTAATAAGATACCAGGGCAGTAATCAACACAGTCCAAGAAAGCACAATGTTTTAGAAGAATAAAGTAGACGGAACAGTGAGGATTGCTGTAACAGAACAGGGGAGGAGGGGGATACTAACAGAAAGTTAGCTGCTGCATCTACTTAGCATCCCTCTCCCAACCTTACAGGAGGGCACTGATTATTCTCTGGAGACATAACTGTCAGGAAGGCCTCACAGTCATGGCCATCAAGGAGAATGGAGGGGAGGAATATGGCACAGGAAGAAAACTAGGAAAAACTCAAAGTCTCCATAGTGAACTGAAGGGTTTGTAAGCCCCTTCCTCTGACTTACTCCCAAAATTCCACCATATAGCCCAAAGTCATGGAAGTGAGGGATTCTTTCCTGGAAGAAAATGAACAATTCCAGAAAAGTGCACCTACAAATAATAACATTTGGGGGCATCCCAATGAAAAGACCAGCTCCTTCTCTTAGGTCCTATAGCAGAGGTTCTTAAATTTTTTGGTCCCAGAACTTCCTTATACTTCCAAAAATTATTGAAAGCTCCAAAGAGCTCTTGTTTTACAAAGTATAGCTATCAAATTTTACCACTTTAGAAATTAAATTAGGAATTGTAAAAAATACTCATTAATTCATTTCAAAATAACAATACAAACCTCCTACATAATAACGTAAATAACATATTTTTATGGAAAATAAGCAATTACACAAAACAAAAAATTTTTAGTGGGAGAGTGGTATTTTTGGTAACCTCTTTAATGTCTGCCAAAATACATGTGGGTTCTCATATCTACTTCTGCGTTTAATTTGTTGCAACATATTGTTTTGGTTGAAGTAGATGAAGAAAATGCAGCTTCACACTAATACATAGCTGGCAAATGGAAAATAATTTTAATAGCCTTTTCAGTTAATTATGGATTGGGACTATACCACAACTTGAAAAGCTAAAGTTTCCTAAAGGTTAACTGCAAGGCAGAATCTGAAACCATATCCTCGAACTTTTTGTACTCTGTTACACTGAAGTCCATTGGTCTATTCTGCACTTTGAAAGTATCTTTTAGCCATGCACGACTTGGTAACACCATGCTTCTCTCATTTCAAAAATCTTTACTCACTGAGTTATACAAATTTCCCAAATTTTGACACATTTCATTATACGATATCAAAAGGAATCACATTTATGATATTACCACTGATCTCATCAGAAGATTCTGTAACTATTGGTAAGCTGTCAAGTTCCCAGTGGCCAATACAAGTTTTCCAAATTTCTGATTTTTCTTGAAAGCCTGAATTTTATCATTGGCAATAAATATTGTCAGTTGTTCTCCTTAAGTGACAGGCTCGCTTTGTGTTAAAAAACTGTCTGCCAAATACCCAAGTCTGACTAACCATAGTTTGTCAGTCATTCTTTCAAGTAAAAATGGTTATGGATCCATGGGGGAAAAAAATGGCGACTTCAATTCTCACCTGAAACAATTGCACTAATGCTTTTCCTTCAAATAGCCATTGTACTACAGTATTTGGCACAAGTGTTGTTAGGCATACTTGCCATTTTCTCACATAAAATATTATGAGATGTGTAAATCTATAAATTTTACTGTTTCACTAAGGTCAATCTTAAGTGAAACCAGCATATTTTTACAACAGCATGTGGTGGTAAAGAATACTGGTATAGCTTGGTGCCATTTCCTTTGTTCATGGCAAAGGTTTCAGCAGTTTTATCCATCAGTGTTTTGCACCACCAATGAAAAGACAAATGAGACCTGGTATTAATATGAAAATAATTTTGACCTCGTGAACTCCTGACAAGTTTCTCTGAGACCTCAGTGTCCTTAAAGAATACTTTGAAAACCATTGCCCTACGATGAAATGAACAAACCTGCTCTTCATTGTGCATTTTAGTTGCTTATGTAAAATTATGAAGAGTTAATTAAGAATCATGTTCACGATGGACTTCTCCAAAACCACTCAGGCTCAGTGATTCACTAGAAAAACTCACAGGACTAGTAAAGCTGTTATACTCCTGGTTATATTAATAAAAGGATACAGATTAGAATCAGTAAAAGGAAAATGTATATGGGGTAAAGTCCAAGAAAAGCCAGGCACAACCTTCCAGGTTTCCCCTTTCAGTGGAATCATATAAGAATGCACTTAATCCGGGGTACCTGGGTGGCTCAGTTGGTTGAGCCGCTGACTTCAGCTCAGGTCATGGTCTCGTGGTTCATGGGTTCGAGCCCCGTATTTGGCTCTCTGCTGTCAGTGAAGAACCTGCTTCAGATCCTCTGGCTCCCTCTCTCTGCCCCTCCCTGTGCTGTCTCTCTCTGTCAAAAATAAATAAACATTTAAAAAATTTAAAAAAAGAATGCATATAATCCTCCCAGCAATAATATGTGACACATGCAAAGTGTTGTCAAATGGGGAAGCTCACCTGAGCCTTTGGTGTCCAGGGTTTTCATTTGAGGTCAGTCATGTAGACAAGTAGTACCTGTATGACCTCAGCTACTCAGACTTCAGGCTCCTTCCTCCAGAGCAAAACCAGGAATGCATCATGAATCACATTGTTAGCATAAACTGTTGGATTGCACTGGTACAGTGTGGTCTGAGGCCTCAAACATACAAAATCAATCTTATCAGGCATACAAAATCAATCTTATATTCGAAGGGCTCAGAATTTATCTTCCAGGAGCCAACCAAGAATCTTGAAGACAGGCCTTTGTTTGAGATTGGCTGGTTTTAATGCAGTCCTGCTAAGTTAACCCTTTCCTGCTCAACCTGCCTCCAACATGAAAGAAAAAGATAAAGACCAAGAGCTGAAAGAAACATAGAAGGGACAGAAACAAAGCAAAAGACAAAAAAAAAAAAAAAAAAAAAAAAAAAAAGATATTGCTACACAATGATCAGAGGATAAGAAAGAGCTCTTAAAAACTAATCATCATAAAACATCCAAAATAAAGAAATCAATCAAATGGTTGAAAGTTAAAATAGAAGACATCATTGAGAAAGTAGAGCAAAAAACTAGAGTCAGAAAATATTAAAAGAAGGGTTAAAAAAAGTCCTCTAGAATTGATCTATGGTGGCCAATGAATGACAGGAATACTAAAATGAAAGAGCAGGGAGGAATAGGTTAAAGAAGTAACACATTTCCCCAAAACTGAAGAACAAGAGTCTCCAGTGTGAAAGAGTCAACCAAGTGACCACAGCAATGAAAGGATATGCATCGAGAGAGCCAAAGCATAAGAGACTGTTAAAAACTGAGAACAAACTGAGGGTTGATGGGGGGTGGGAGGGAGGGCAGGGTGGGTGATGGGTATTGAGGAGGGCACCTTTTGGGATGAGCACTGGGTGTTGTATGGAAACCAATTTGACAGTGAATTTCATATATTAAAAAAAAAAATAAAAAATAAAAAATAAAAGCTCAATCATACCATAAAAAAAAAAAAAAATTTCAGAATGCCAGAGATAGTGAGAAGATCCTAAAAGTTTCTAGAGAGAGAATGCCTGTCAATACAAAAGAATAAAAATGAGAATGGCACCAAACCTCACAATAACAATACTAAATGCTGAAATACAGTGGAGTGATGCTTCAAGATCTAAGGGAAAATATTTTTTCTACTTAAAATTCTTTTCCAAGCCAAAACATCAATCAAGTATGAAGATAAAATAGTTTTGACACAAAAGGGTTTTTTAAATGAACATCTTATGCACTCTTTTGAAGGATATGCTTCAGCAAACAAGAGAGTCAGTCAACAAAGAGAAATTCATGCATTCCAGGCTCCAACAAAGTGGCTCGAACAAAGGAGACAAAGAAAAGTCCAGTAGGATCATATGTATCACTCTGTCTTCCAGAACATACAACCTCTGGTGGGCAGTACCAGTCTACACAGGTTGGTCATATAACGTCCTTTAACTCTCAAAAATATCCAGATTTGACAATAAATTACGTGGTCATTTTAATTATAAGTCATTGTATTATCAAACAGCTTAGCTAAATTATTCTGTGGTAACAAATGACCCTGAAATCTGAGTTGTTGACAAGAAGATGAATGGGTTTATTTCCCACTCATGTTCACCACGGGTGTCTCTTCTTTTTGCCTTCATTACAAAGGTCAAGGCTGAAATAAAAGATCTTTGTTAAGAGATGCCAGTTTTGAAGCGGAAGGAAAAAATGATGGCAGAACCACAATATGGCTCCTAAAGCCCCTGCTTAGAAGTGGCACATATCACTTTCACTCACATCTTATTGGCCAAAGCAAGTTACATAGCCAAATCTGATCACTGAGTTTAGAATTAAAAACCACCCATAGTGTGGGTTCTAGTAAGGAGAGAATCCGTTGGGGTTGGTGGAAGTAAATTATTTTTGAAAATAATTTACTTTACCACAGGTATTTAGAATTACTTAGTTTTAAAACTCTGTATACGTTTCACTTTAATCAAAATAAAAATTTATTTTAAAGTAGTAATTCATGAAAAACCTTGATTCTTGTCCAGGGAGCAGTCACTTAGATAGCTGTGCATTAAATCCTGGCATTATTCGTCAATACAGAACTAATGTTGTTTCATGGAAGTTATAAGTAATATCAGAGCTCTCCAAGTGAGCAATGTAGATCATTAGGTAAGACTCTACTCACTAGTGACTTACCACATGACAGGCATAAGCTTTCAACACAGCCACGCAGTGACAAATTGACCTAAATCTGTGTATTCATTCATTCCTTCATTTAGCACACATGTACTAAATACTGGAAATCCAAACTCAATTAAGATTATATAACTGCCTACAAGGAGCCCTAAATCTTGTTGAAGATGTGACAATCCTGATAATACATGTGGATGTATACCATCATGGTTTTTTACAAAGTTCTTTATGAGCACTGTTGGGTTGACCTCGTTCACTGGTCTGTATCTCACTGTCTCCTTCCTGCTGTGGCCTAGTTGAGGTACTTAGAAATATCTGTAATTTTTAAACTATATGGCATTTCTCCTAAGTAGTTAAGTGACCAAATATTCTACAATGACACCCTTTTTTTTTCTTAAGTTTCATGTTAAGTAATCATTTCATGCTATCTATCTGGAACATCTTTCTCTGATAGTCACGGCCAATAGCATAAAGGAACACAGAAGCACCATTGTAGGAATTGCCATTTCCCAAAGAAAATCTCATTCCAATTAGATCCATTTACATAAGAATCCTGATTAAGAGAGCCTAAATTTCACAATCGTAATACCCCAAATTACCAGCTAATGTGTAAACTTTCAGTGGTAAGCAAAAAACAAAACAAAACAAAAACAATAACAACAAAGTAGAATGAAAGTGTAGAGCATCTTAAATAAAGGTAAACCAGGTAAGAACCAGACTAGGTGAAATGTCAGGCTGCCACTGATGGTGTTCCCTAAAGACCCCTCCTCACTGATCCACATGCTGAATTATGAGTAATGACTGAGTTCCTTCTCTGGGTTGCACATTCCTAAATCTGCAATACATGTCTTCCACCCCTCCCTTGACTTCTACTCACTTCATGAGATCAGCCAAGCCTACTGTTTCTAAAGTCAAGGCAGATCTCAGACACCACCTCCATTATCTGAGGGAAAAAGTATTTCCTTCCATTTTACCCAAGCTGACATCACCTAGGAGTAGAGAAAGATGAGAAAATGTAGGCAAAAACTTTCTGAGAGCTGTGCTTTATCACCCACTGGGAATAGTGCTTGTTATGCAACATCTCATTTTATCTTCTCATGAGACCAGTGGGAACTTCAAATCTCCATCTTACCAACAAAAAAATTATGTCCCAGAAATCTTAACACTTTGCCCAAGATCACATTACTAGTAACTGGTGGAGCTAGGATTGAACCCATGTGGATTTCAGAGCCCATGACCTTAATTATATATTATACTGCTTCTATGGCTGCAAATATGGAAGAGAATGTAGTAATAGAAACTCCACAGTAGCAAATATCTTTTTTTTTTTTGAAAGAGAGAGAGAGAGAGGGAGAGAGAGAGAGAGAGAGAGAGAGAGAGAGAGAGAACCCAAGCAGGAGAGGGGCAGAGAAAGAGGGAGAGAGAATTTTAAGCAGGCTTCACACCCAGTGCAAAGCCAAAGAGGGGCTCTATCTCATGACAGTAAGATCATGACCTGACCTGAAATCAAGAGTCAGTTGCTTCACTGACTGAGTTACCCAGTGACCCTCAAAGTAACAAATATCTCAACTATGCACCAATTCAAGTCAATCTGCAGATAGATCAAGGGAACTAGTTAGAAACTCGTGTGGAACACGAGTTTTATGTGGAACATCCACCTTTCCTTTCAAACATCCCCAGCTGGAACAACAAATGCCAAATAACTTGAACATAGTAAGAGGCTAACAATATTAGCTGGGTGAATTTACTCAACAATCTCAACAAGAACCTACACAAAATACCTTAAAAGCTAAATATGTTCATGCTACTTCCTAGAACTAGTACAGCAGTTTGATTTATTGACAACAATTTGTTCCTTGTTGGGGAAAAAAATCTTACCAGACAGGAGATTTAATATGCATACTCACTGCAAGTTAATAACATCAGGAATTTCAAGAACAGTGAAAGAGAATAGTGTTTTTTAGTTGATAAATAAAATGTTTAGTTTTAAAATATATCATGTCTGTTCTAGTTGTAATTTGAGCAACATTAAAAATTAAAACAAAAATTGTTTTAATTTATTAGTAGCCATATTTTGTAGAATCAAGTTTTTACTTATAATCTATTATCAGTAAGGAAAAAGACTTGTAACAACACACATATAACACTTACAATTTATTTTTCAGCAGAGATATTCAAGATATTTGTATTTCAAACATTATATATACTCCAAATATCTAAACCCACTTGTATTTATTCTTTAAAAGGAAAAAAGGTCAATTTCTAATTTCACAGAACATTAGTGTGTACTTTGAAAGTATTGATTTTTGCCTCTGACAGAGTTATTTCATTCCATTAGAAAATTATGGCTTAGAGGTTATTAGAAACATAGCAGAATATTACATGTGCATGATGGCAATTTGTTACTGAGTTTTCTCAATTTTATTCCCTGTAGATTTCCACTTCCCTTCATGCAGATTGCCAGACATGCCATACTAAAAAAAAAGGAATGATAAGAAATTTTAATTTGTTAATTGGATTAGAAGAATTTTCAGAATTATTATTCAGATCATTGGTATATTTTAAGTTATATTATTTACATATTCTAGGAATAAAAATAAATATAACTGAGAATTTTCACTTATATTCACTAAAATATTCACAGAATTATTCAAACTAGATTATACAAAGCAAAATTCTTCAACATTTACTTTGATTAGCAAGTATTGGTATATCTATAAGTTGTTTTTATTTCCCAAATTCAACTGATAGGAATTATTTTATTTTTAAAGGATATATTATCCCATCCTGAACATACTGCATGGCATTTTTTTGGAATAAGAAAAGTGGAATAATGAAAACAAAATCTTGGGAAACTCAGCTATTCTAGTCCGTTTAATCTGAAAAAAGGAAAGGCAGAGAGAAGGTAAGGACATCATACAGGATACATCAATCACACGCACAAACACTTTTTAAACTGTATAACTGTATGAAAACTAAAGATATTATTATTCAGAAATAATGACACATTTTTAGCATCAAAAAAGACAAAATATACTGTGAGAACTATAAAACACTGATTAAAGAAACTGAAGATGACACAAACAGAAAGGTATTCCATGCTCATGGATTGAAAGAACAAATATTGTTAAAATGTCCATTCTACCCAAAGCAATCTACAGATTTAATGCACTCTCTATCAAAACATCAACAGCATCTCTCACAGAAGTAGAACAAAAAATCCTAGAATTTGTATGGAACCACAAAAGACCCTGAATGGTGAAAAAATCTTGAAAAAGAAGAACAAAATTGGAGGTATTACAATTCCAGATATCAAGAGATACTACAAATCTGTAGTAATTGAAAAAAAAAAATAGTGTGGTACTAGCACAAAAAGAGATACATAGATCAATGAAACAGAATAGAGATCCCAGAAATAAACTCATGATTTATATGGTCAATTAATCTTTGAAAAAGGAGGCAAGAATATCCAATGGGAAAAAGACAGTCTTTTCAACAAACGGTGTTGGGAAAACTGAACAGCTACATACAAAAAGAAAAAGAAAGAAAGAAAGAAAGAAAGAAAGAAAGAAAGAAAGAAAGAGAGAAAGAAAGAGAGAGAGAGAAAAAGAAAAGAAAAGAAAAGAAAAGAAAGAAAGAAAGAAAGAAAGAAAGAAAGAAAGGGAGGGAGGGAGGGAGGAAGAAACAACCACATTCTCACATCATACATAAAAATAAACTCAAAATGGATTAAAGACCTAAATGTGAGACCTGAAACTATAAAAATCCTAAAAGAGAGCACAGACAGTAATTTCTCAGATATCAGTTGTAGCAACATTTTTCTAGATATGTGTCCTCAGGCTAGTGGAACAAAAGTTAAAATAAACTGTTAGGACTACCTCAAAATAAAAACCTCTGCAAAGCACAGGAAACAATCAACAGAAGTAAAAGACAACCTACTCAATGGGAGAAAATACTTGCAAATGACATATCTGATAAAGGGTTAGTCTCCAAAATATATAAAGAACTTATACAACTCAACAGTAAAAAAAAAAAAAACAAAAAAAACAAAAAACAAAAAAAAAACACAGATAATCTAATTTTTAAAAACCCAGGCATTTCTCCAAAGAAGATATACAGATGGCCAACAGACACATGAAAAGATTCTCAACATCACTCATCATCAGGGAAATAAAAATCAAAACCACAATGAAATATCACCTCACACCTGTCAGAATGGCTAAAATAAAAAACACAAGAAACAACAAGTTGTTGGCAAGGATGTGGAGAAAAAGGAATCCTCATGCACCATTGGTAGGAATGTAAACTGGTGCAGTCACCGTGGAAAACAGTATGGAGGTTCCTTAAAAAATTAAAAATAGAATTACCACACAATTTCACTAGTGGATATTTACCCAAAGAATACAAAAACACTAATTCAAAAAGATATATTTTTATCTTATCTTATCTTATCTTACCCAGATAAGATGTTTACCACTATGTTTATTGCAGCAATATTTACAATAGCCAAATTATGGAAGGAGCCCAAGTGTCCATCAATAGATGAATGCATAAAAAAGACCTGATATTAGGCACCTGTTGATGCTCAGTTGAGCATCGAACTCTTGATTTTGGCTCAGGTCACGATCCCAGGGTTGTGGGATTGAGCCCCATGTCAGGCTCTGCGCTGATCTTGGAGCCTATTTGAGATTCTTTCTCTCTCTCTCTCTCTCTCTCTCTCTCTCTCTCTCTGCCCCTCTCCCCTGCTCTCTCTCTAATAAAAAAAATTTAAATAAAAAAAAGATGTGATATATATATCTACACACACACAATGGAATATTACCCATCCATAAAAAAGAATGAAATCTTGTGATTAGCAACAATATGAATGGATATAGAGGGTAAAATGCTAAGTGAAATAAGTCAATCAGAGAAAGACAAATACCATATCATTTCAGTCATATGGGGAATTTAAGAAACAAAACAAACAAATTAAAAGAGAGACAAACTAAAATACTGACTCAAATATAGAGAACAAATTGATGGTTACCAGAGGGGAGGTGGGAGAAGAGATGGGTGAAATAGGTGATGGGGATTAAAGAGTACACTTATGATGAACACTGAAAAACCTATAGAATTGTTGAATCACTACATTGTATACCTGAAACTAATAAAATACTGTATGTTAACTATCCTGGAATTAAAATTAAAATTTTTAAAAAATATAAAACATAATTCCTTAAAATTTTGTAACTGAACAGACCCTAAATATTTTAGTCCTTCTAAAAAAGGTAAGCTGGGGTGTACAACTAGTTGACATCAGAAATGAAGCTAAATTTCTATTTCACTCACTTTTTACTTGGCATACTCATTTTTACATTTCTATATTATTTCTATACTGGCTCTTTCTAAATACGCATATTATTCACTCAACATGTCAGTCACCTCACTGTTTTGAGGATTTTTATAAAAGAGCAACAAGAAAACATTGAAAGGTTTTTAATGGAAAAATGGCATGACTCAATTTATGTTTCTAAAAGGTCTTCCCACTACATGGAGAATGGATTAGAAGTATGCAAAGCAGACACCAAGAGACATGTAGTGTTGAAATGACAGCTAGGATCAGTGTAGGGCTCTATAAATGGAGAGAAGCAGACATATTTAAGATATATTTGAAGGTACAGTACATAAGACTCAGTGATAAATCTGATGGGTGATATGTAAGAAAGAATGACTCTTGGTGTTAGCTTTTTGTTTTAAGTTTATTTATTTTGAGAGAGAGGGAGAGAGAGAGAGAGAGAGAGAGAGAGAGAGAGAGAGAGAGATCATTAGCAGGAGAGGGGCAGAGGGTGAGGGAGAGAGAATTCCAAGCAGGCTCCATGCTGTCAGGGCAGAGCCAGATCTGGGGCTCGATGTCAGGAACCATGAGGATCATGACCTGAGGCAAAGTCAAGAGTCAGACACTTAACCCACTGAGCCACCCACGTGCCCATGCTTTTTATCAATTAGGAATATTTTTGTTTTGAGTTATGTTCTCCCTCTTGGATCTCTATTGTATTAATTCAGAGCATACTTTGTCAGTTTTCCCCACACTTCACCAGACTGTCAGTACAGTTGATTTATCTTCATCAGTGCTACTGTGCCCCCTTCCTGGTAGATTATCACCCAACCCCCCAAAGGAATTGACAACATGGGTTTGAACTGCACTGGTCCACTTATATGTGTATTTTTTTTTGATAAATACAGTACAGTACTATAAATGTATTTTCTCTTATGATTTTAATGACATTTTCTTTTCTCTAGTACTTTAAGAATACAGTATAGATTACATGTAATATACAAAATATGTGTTAATCTACTGCTTATGTTATCAGTAAGGCTTCCAGTCAACAGTAGGCTATTAGTAGTTACTTACGGTGAAAGTCAAAAGTTATACTTGGGTTTTCATCTGTGTGGGGATTGGTTCCCCATTGTTCAAAGGTCAAAATCAAACCATCATTGAGCTGTATACCTTAAACTTATACAGTAATATATATCAGTTATTTCTTAATATACAGTGGTGTATATCAATTATTTCTTAATAAAACTGGGGTAAAAATAACTCTCTCATTTCAATAGTAAAAAGGCAAATACTCAAGTTTTAAAGTGGGGAAAAAAAGATTGAAAATACCTTCATTCTCCAAAGAAGGTATATGGATAGCCAGTAAGTACATGGAAAGATACTCAGCATCATTAGTTACGAGGGAAATGCAAATCAAAACCACAATGAGGTATCAGTTCACACCATTAAGATGACTATTATCAAGAAGACATGCAGTTACAAGTGTTGGTGAGGATGTGGAAAAATGGAAACTCAAACATTGCCAGTGAGGATATAAAGTAATACTGCCACTATGGGAAACAGTTGGCAGTAACTCAAAATATTATACATAGAGTTACTATATAACCCAGCAATTTCTACATATGAAACTTATAAAAACTGATGTATAAAAAATATATGAATAGTGGAAACAACCCAAATGTCCATCAACTGATGAAAGGATAAACAAAATGTGCTCTATCCATACATTGGAATACTATTTGGCAATAAAAAAGAATGAAGTACTGACACACACAGTAAGGATGAACCTCAAAAACATTGTGTTAATGAAGAAAGTCAGGCAAAAGGCCACATATTATATGATTCCATTTATATAAAATGTCCAGAATAGGCAAACTTATAGAGGTAAAAGTAGATTAGTGGTTTTCAGGAGCTGAGGGAAAATGTGAGGTGGGGGAGGGGAGTGATTATTAATGGGTTATAGGATTTATTCTTGGCATGATGAAATGTTCTAAAATTAGATTTTGTGATATTACACAATTTTTTAAGTACAATAAAAAACATTAAACTGTGTGTACATTTTAAATGAGTGAACTCTAAGTGATATAATTTATATATCAATAAGATTTCTTAAAAGCATATTCACAGCAAAACTGTAACAAAAGAAAACTGAAAATAATCTAAATATCATCAACAATAGAACAAATAAAGAAACTTGAATATGCATGCCCTACAATATCCACAGAAGTAGAAATGAGTGAGCTTTGTAAGAGCATAGAGAAAAACCACAAAAACATATCACTGAATAGTAGGAGGAAGTTACAGAAGTACCCAGAATAATTCCATGTATGGAATTCAAATAGGTAAAACTAATCAAAGTAACTCTTCTTTGACTCAATTATTCACTTAAAGGGAAAAAAAATCCATGTCATAGTTAACAATTTGTCTATATTATAAAAAACTTTAATTTTATTTATTTATTTGTTTGTTTGTTTTTAAGTAGGCTTCATGTCCAGCATGGAGCCCAACACAGGACTTAAACTCATGACTCTGAGATCAAGAGCTGAGCTGAGATCAAGATTTGGATGCTTAAGTGACTGAGCCACCGAGACACCCCAAGAAACTTTAATTTTTAAAGTTAAAGATCATTCTGCTGTGTAAAAAGCCTTCCTCTCTAAAAATAAGCCCTAGCAACGTCTTTATCTTCACTCTGTACTTTATTTTACCAAATTCTTATTCAATGAAAGTTAAAAGAAAATTAACAATCTCTTGACACCAGAAATGTCAACATAGGTGGTAAAAACTAAACATTACAAAAACATCCACTAAACATGGCAAACACAAGAGTCAGCCCGTATTCTATCCTACTGAGAGTGATAGCATGTTAACAGTAAAATGAGGGCAGGAGCTTCTATTCCAACTGGGCATGAAAGACTTCGTAGAGCTTCAGAGTATTTCAAGAACTTCTGCTTCAAATAGAAACAGGTTGTGAAATAGAGAACGTTTAAAAGCAAACTGTCTTTCTTTTGAGGCCATTTTCTCCTTTCACAATTCTCTGCTTACATATTTACAGTCTGATTAAATGAGAAATAAAACTACAGTGCTCCCACACTTACCAATTTTCCATGTGGTTTGCAAGATGATTTGGGTGGTATCGTTTCTGAAAGAGAAGCGAGGGACAAGATCAATGGGTTTCTGGGTTCGACTAACAGGAGATTCTGATTCAGTGAGGCTTAAACATGTGAATATTTTGAAAGGCACCACCAGAAATTTTAAGGAAACCACTGAATTATAGACTTCTTAAAGTCTATAAGTGACAGGCCTGTGACAGTGCCAGTTTCACGTTGTAAAATATGATAACTGTGTAAAGCAACTAGCTAGTTAGCAACATCAGAATGGTACAGGGCTGGTCAAGTCATCAAATCACAGATCTTGGAACATAAGCAGAGTCTGCTCTATGATAAGCAGAATAGCTGTCTTATCTAGTAAGAAAAACTGAAATCACACTCCAGTAGGAAGGCCCAACATTTGTTGAACACAAAATCAGTAACCAGAATGCATTCCTTAAGTAATGTACATTCCTCAAGGTACTTACTCCCAGGGAAAATGAGAAATTACATGATAAGGAGTTCTCATTCTCCAGGTATGTGCTAATATTTTTCTTCTAGATAGGTGTAAATAATCTCTACATTGTGATTGGGTCTCAGTTTTTACCCAAAGATTTTTATGCCTTTTTGCAAAAATGGACATTAGGAAACAAGAGAAAATTGTTAAGATCCAGATTTCTCTATTTCTCTTAACGTGGCAATGAAGCAGTAGCACAGTATGTAAAACAAAAAAACAAAACAACAACAACAACAAAAAAAACCAAACAGCTGGAACTAAGGCAGAAACAGCTAGAACTAACTGAATATTTTATCCATTTGTGGTTATTTAGATAATAGTCATCTCCTACAGACTTCACAGAAATTTTATAAGAAGTAATCTGATTTTTGTTAATGGTTTTCTCATAAGGTCCTCAAATTCCTTTCAAGGGTAGATTCTCTCCTGGGTTTTCCATGGATGCCACTTCCTACAGACATATGTTCATGAAGGGCCAGAGGAATTACCCAAATAGGATGGAAAGAGGGCCAAACACAGTAGTCCAGGCATGTGACAGAGCTGAACCTTTTTTGGTATCTACCAGTTCCCATCCCCAGTGCCACCAGGCCCCTCTCCAACAGAGCAGGCCTACTGGTCTGATCATACTTCCTCTAGGCTCACATCACAAAGAGGAGGTTTTCTCTCATCCCCTTATTTCTACCTGGGACTGATTCATTGGTTTAACTTCTCAACTTTCTTTGGAAAGGAAGTTACATAAATAAAAACTTTCTTCTTGTTAGGGCATGTTGACTAAAATAAAGTTATCTTTGACTCCCAATATATTTTGAGAGGACAAATGCTAACAATTAAATACTACATAGCAATATGCCTTTTGGATTTTATTCTTTCAAGAAGAGGAAGAATATGAGAATAAGAAAACATACAACTTGTTTAAAAAATGGCCAAAGACTTCAACAGATACCTCACCAAAGAAGATATGTAAATGGCAAATAAGCTTACAAAGAAATGCTCCACATCATATATCATCGGGGAAAAAAAAAATTAAAGCAACAACGAGATACTACTATACACCTATTAGAATGGCCAAAATCTGGAACACTGACAACACCAAATGCTGGCAGGGATGTAGAGCAATAGGAACTCTCATTCACTGCTGGCGGGAATGCAAAAGGGTACAGCCACTTTGAAAGAAAGTTTGGCAATTTCTTACAAAATTAAACACACTTTTACCACAAGATCCAACAATTGTGCTTCTTGGTATTTATCCAAAGGAGTTGAAAACTTCTGTCCACACAAAAACCTACACATGGATATTTATTGAAGTTTTATTTATAATTGCCAAAAGTTGGAAGCAACCAAGATTTTATTAGCAGGTAAATGGAAACTATGGTACATACAGACAATGTAATATTATTCAGTGCTAGAAAGAAAAGAGCTATCCAACCATGCAAAGACATGGAGAAACCTTAAGTTCATATTTCTAAGGGTCATTTCATTCCAGGTGTGTGTGTGTGTGTGTGTGTGTGTGTGTGTGTGTGTTACTTTATTGTGGAAGAGAAATATGGAAGTATACCAATGGCATTCTGGTTTAGTGCAACAGTGATAACCTGATCTAAAATTACATCCACAATTTCACCTCCCATTTTTTTTCCTTCTTTCTTCCTCTCTTATCTCTTCCCGTATTCTTCTCTACAGTGTAGTCTTCTTTTCTAAATCTATGATGCTTTTTGGGTCATTCAGCAGTTTTCATAATTCTCCTTGAAGATTTTGGTCCTTGGAGCACATATATTCTTTCAGTCCCAGTTAATAAATATACCTTCATAACCTTCTTGGCTTAATAATATGAGAAACAATAGAATATGAGAATAATCTAACTGGAAATAAAGCATCATTAAAGAATGGAAGGACAAATAAACCATGAAAAGTATTTGTATGTCCAGTTTAAAATCCTTGCTCAAATGATCAACTGCTGAAATAAGGATAAAGTAATTAACTTTATAAATTCAGCTAGCAAGACATATTTCTCCAAAAAGAATGAAAAGAGGGGCACCTGGGTGGCTCAGTCATTTGAGTGTCTGGCTCTTGATTTCAGCTCAGGTCATGATCTCAGGGTCGTGGGATCTAGCCCACGTGATGGGATTCTGCATGAGATTCTCTCTTTCCCTCCACACCCCCACCCAAACAAAACAAACAAACAAAAAACAAAAGAATAAAAAGAAAATGGAAAATTGGCCTTTACATTTTAAAAACACATTTTTCTTTCAAAATCGAATAAGGGAAAACTCTTATATTTTTGATGAGCTAATTTTGTTAAAACAAATATAATTAGGCCATGGTTTGAAAAATTTTAAGTGATAACCTTCTATGGATACAGAAATGAACCCCACTCCCAACAAGAATTAATTTTTGCCCTCTTAAAAAGTCTTTTTCCTTTTGTCTTTAAAAGCTCTTTAATCAGCAACTGAGTGAGAAGAAGTAAAACGTAATAACAGAGTAGATGATGAACCTGAAGAGTGGGGGAGCACCCAGAAAACCAATAAATATTCATTGGAAGGCACTGCAGACCAGCTTAAGAACAGAAGCTGAAACTGGCAGTTTTTAAAGCTAAAAACAGGTGAGAGGATGAAGTATCTAGTAAACTTTGAAGAGACCCAAGTAGTCTATGAACTTCCAGAAGTGATCAGCTGGGGCTCTCTTCCAAGACAGAGACCACACAGGGAGGAGATCAAGTTAAGCAGGACAGTGACAACTGAGACAAAGGAGGAGAAAAAGCTTATGGGAAGAAACCAGGAAACCTCAGGAAGGAAGTCACCATATTACTTAATACTACCTAAAAACAACAGAAAAAGAAACTAGAAGCTAGAAATACTTCCTGAGTCATCTCCTTCTAAAAGTTGAGAAAAACTAGTTTCTCATAAAATTTGGAAAGATGAGGATTGAGGTCAAATCTTACACCTTATGAAAAGGAAAAAAGAGAATAAAGGAGCAGAAAAACAGTACCAATAATGAAAGCATGCCAAAGGATGTGCCCATATATCAGACCAAAACTACTTCAAAATGAGCAAATAGACATTAAGAAATGGTACAAGACATGAAAAAACAATATCAGAATCATAAAAAAAACCCTCAGAAATAAAGTGACAGGGCTCGTACAAGAAATAAAAATAAGTTTTAAAAAACCATTTCAGTAATGAGGAATAAACAGAAGGAGCAAAAACCATTTCAGTAATGAGGAACACAGGAGGAGCAAAAAAGCAAATAAACATAATACATAATGCCTGAACAGAATTATAAGGTGAAAAGAAATATGTTAAAAATTAGAAAGGAATGGAAGACATACATCAAAAAGGAACAGACAAAGTTAAAAAGGATTTAAGAGACAGTGACAAATACTAAACATAAACAAAGAGACCCAATACTGATAACAGGAGCCTCTGAAAAAAAGAATACCTAAGCAAGGTTTGAGAACATTTGCCAAAAATTGAAAACTCAATAAAACTTCCCTTAAACTCTCTGAAACTACATATCGAGATTCATAATTATCAATACCGAGACATATGCTAGCAAAATGGTTGGACTTTGAAGAAAAAGAGAAATGCCCTTCGAGCACTTTTTAAAAACTGAGCAAGGGACTTATAAAGAAAAGGAAATTAGATATTCATCAAATTAATTATCTTTTGGCACTGTTTTATGCTACGAAGAAAATGCTGTTAACATATATAGTTAAGACATTCTAAGAAAGAAAATGTAAGCCAAGGATTTTACCCAGCCCAAACTGACTTTCAAATATAAAGAACAATTGATATCAATGTGCAAAAAGTTAGCGACTGTGTTCCCATGAGCCCTCCTGAGGATCCACTAGAGAACAAGCTTCCAACAACCTGTATAGCCAGAGAGAGATTACCATAAGACACTAAATAAATTTTATTTAAGCATTAAATAGTTTCATGTAGAACTACAACTAAATGACGATTAAAAGGAGAGAGTATACTACCTGATGACTCTAAGCTCAGACGACACAGATAGTAGAATCATTTTAAAAGGAGGGAAGGGAGAGAGAGAGAAAGAAGAGCATATGCAGAGCACATTTTTAACTGTTTGGAGTAATCATTGTTGGTAATAGCATTAGCACTGCAATTATGAATGTGTTGTGGTACAATGCGGAATAAAGCAAGGGGATAATTACAGGATGTTCAGCTTGGAAGAAAGGAGATGAAGGCATAGTAGAGAAGAAGCTAAGTAAAAACCCAGTAATACTGAGGTATCCATATTGCTCAGCTTGTGGTCTTGAAAGATCATTTCCACTAAAATAAACCAGGGCTTTTTAGAGCATGCCCTCAATAGGGTGGTATCACCTCCCTCACCACCAAGGAAGAGAAATTTGATTTGTTGGGGGATGAAAAAACTCTTTTAATACAGTGGTTTGTGGTCTTCCAAAGCTCAACTCTACCTAAAAAAAATCTCATCTCTTAATATTTTATTTCTTTAATTAAGAATACATTAATTTAACTTTAATTTTCTCTTGGGGGTGGTGATGATTTTTTAAAAGGTTGAGAGATAGATACCATCTCAGAAAAAGAGTTGATTCCGGGACTAGGGAGGAAATACATAAAATAAATCTGGAGTATTTTGTCATGCCAGAGAGGAGGAAGCTAGGAAAGATTATTAGGGTTATGTCAGGAGGACTCAAGAACCAACTTAAAGAGGCTTCCATCTGCCAAAGATGGACAATTTGAGCTTCACTAAAGATAATAATAGCAATGGACTGAAATCAGCCAAATATATTTGAATCCATCAATTCATAATGATACTAAAAAGTAGTCATTAGTCACCTTCAGAGATTAATATGGAACTAATTCATTATTTCATATCCTACGTTTTTATTAGGCACTATACCATTATTTTGTGAACTCAGTGAATTACGAGATACAGATTACTCCCGTTACAAAAATAGAGACAACCAGACATAAAGTTTCTCCCCCACCCCACCACCCCATGGTCTTTCCAAATACCAATTAGAGTTTTACCAAAGGGACTAGACCTGAGTCAGGTCAGGCTTCTGGATCCATCTTCCAAATACTATGCCAAGAAATAAAATTGATTTTTAAAAAATTATGAGTTTTTGTCAAAAGGATACAGAACAGCTATAAGTTCCGACTAGCCAAAACTGCATCAATCTGAGCATCAAAATAAATGATAGCAATGGGTTTTAATTGTTGAATAAGATAATAATCCACGTGTAGTGCCGATAGAAAGGAAGGAAGGGGAAAAAGGGAAGAAGGAAGGAAGGAGGAGAGAGAAAAAGGAAGAGCAATTTATATAATACAGTTATTTAGAATAAATATGAAAAGAATGATGGAATTAAAAACTGCAGCCATGGCAGTAATAATTAAATCATGCAAACATCAACAACAGATGATAAAACTAATAGGAGAGTTTGCTGAGAAACATGACATTTACATAATCTCAACACATCTCCCCACAAAGTACTTACTAATTAAAAAGGGATTAAAAATAGGTACTTCACTGTAAAGAAAACTAAACCTTTACAATAAAGAAACCTTAACCAAGTGATTCAATTTAGCATTACCAACAATGGGGAAAATTGACATTGTATGGCTCCTGATGTGATACACTGAGCAAAACAAAGCACCTGTATAATATTTCTGCTGAAAATACATAAATGGAATTGCATAATGAGGAAACAGCAGACTCCTAAATTGAGGGACATCCAACAAAAGCAACAGTAACAACAAAAACTGACCTGTATTCTCCTAAAATGTCAAGATCGTAAAAGACAAGAAAATGTTTAGAGACTATTCTAGACTGAATAAAAATGAAGAGACAAGACAACTAAAAAGCAACATATGATCCTGAATTTAGTCCTGAATCCATTGTTAGAAAGGGCATCCATTGGGCCAATTAGCAAAATTTAAACAAGGTCTCTGGATTAGATGATAAAGTTGTGTCAATGTTAATTTTCTTATAAAGATGGTTATATTGTGATTACCTAGGTTGTATTGTGATTTTTTTTTTTAGAAACTGCATACTAAAATATATAAGGCACATCTTGCCTGTAACTCACTTTTAGTTGATTCAGGAAAAAGGAATAGCGCATGTATATGTGTGCACACACTTGAAGAGACAGAGACAATGACAAAGCAAATGTGGTAAAATGTTAACATTTGGTAAAACCAGGTAGGGATATAGGATGGTTCTTTGGCTATTCTCATAACTTCTTTGAAAACTACATACTACTTCAAAATAAAAGGTTAAGAAAAAGCCTCTCTGTTAAACAACTCTTGGGTCAAAGAGGAAATGAAAACCAAAATTGCAGATTATCTTTTTAAGAAAATAATAAAGACACTGTATTATAGCCAATGAAGAAAACCTATGGTCTCAAATATTTATATTGCTAATTTAAAAAAATCTAAGTATTACATTCAAGAAATTAGAAAGGCAAGCAAAATAAATCCATGAGAAAGCAATATAACAAACATAAAACCAGTGGTTAATAAATTAGAAAAAAAAAAAAAAGAAAATGAGTAGAACTAATAAATAAAAATCAGGTTAACAAAATAAAAACAGTAAAATAACCCATGAACAAATTTATTCAAAGAAACATGCAAGTTACAAAACAGCATATAGTATATATTCCATACTTCCCATGTCCTGCCTCACACTCTCTTGACCCAGCTTTGACTGCAGTCATTGCTGTGGTAAGTAATGCACACAGGTGCACCCTATTCCTCAGTTCACCATGAGGTGTTCTGGAGCTATGGCCAAGATAAAACAATCCATCTGAGAGCTGACAGAATTCCCAATTTACTGGCATAAGATCCAAAGCAATCTCTTATAGTGAAGGAGATACACAAGCAGGCATATGTCCACAGACAAGCAGAACAATGGAATAGTTTATTAAAGGCTCTGCTAAGCTGCCAGTTCCAGAAAGACACGGTGTGAGGTTGGGGGACTCTCCTTCCAGATGTAGTTATGTGTATTGATCTATATAAGTTATGCTGTCCACACCTGGAATCTGAGAAACAGGGTGCCAGTAGGACTGGCCTCTCTCACCATTATTCCCGTGACCAATTTGCAGAATTTGTGTTTTCTGTCCCCTCAACTTTATTCTCGTCTGGACACTTGCTTCCAGAAATGCAGTAAGGGTTCCACTGAAGTTGAAGCTTTGACTACCATGAGGACTTTGTGAAAACAGGTAAAGAAAGGAATCACCATATTGGTGGAGATAACTGACTCTAAATACCCGAGGGGCAAGGTTTGCTGTTACACAATGAGAGCAAGAGGAGTATGTGTGAAACCCAGCAAAATCACTGGGATAATGTGTTTCCATATTCAGTGTTCTGATAAATTTCAGCTGAAGAAAGAGAGCTAAAAATATTGAACACTCAACATATATGTCAGGCATTTGTTTTACATGTACTTTCCCACAAAATCTTTTTTTTTAAGTTTATTTATTTATTTATTTACTTATTTATTTTGAGAGAGAGAGAAAGCGCGAGTCAGGGAAGGACTGAGAGAGGGGAAGAAAGAATCTCGAGCAGGCTCCATGTTGTCAGTGCAGCCTGATGTGGGGCTCGAACTCACCAACGAAGAGATCATGACCTGAGCCCAAGTCAGAAGCTTAATCGACTGAGCCACCCAGGCACCGTTCCCACAAAATCTTTATAACAATCCTAAGGTATAGAAATTATTTCCTTCACTTACCATAGAGAATGACAGGGCAGAGTAAACCCAGATTCGTCTGACATCAGAATCTGTGTCCTTTAACCATCTCACTCCATCTTAGGGCACTGAGAGGAAACTTGAGACATGGCGCCATCCTCACAAGAACACTGTTGGGAAAAATCTCCATCTGTGACATCCACAGATGTCATCCACACTTGAAAAATCCTATGCAAAATAGTAAAATCAATGCATTTGGACTCTGGAATACTCCAGCCTCTTTCTCCTTAACTGATTTAGAAACTCGCCTTTTACAGGCTTACACTGCTGTTAGATCACCCCTTTATTGACCAGATAGCTAGCCCAGGCCTATTCCTAATTCTGTAAAGGTATCTCCTGCTCCATTCCCACGTTTTGTTGAAATTACCATAACTTTGTTGTCATAGGTCCAACTGAGTGTCATAAAAACAATTTTAAAGGTTGACTCATACTAACATATGACCAATATACATAGCTCTGGAAACAAGTTTAAAAACAATGCTATTATACCATCACTAAAAGTGAAGACTAGCTATAATTTCCTTCAAAAGACCTAATATATTACTACAGTACAGTAGAGAGATACATGAAGATATTCTAAAGCCATTCTATGTGGTAAATAAATTAATTAAGCATAGTACATTTATTTAGAAAATGATTACAATTGTCCATGGACAAAGTCAGTGAATTTAGAATTACTACATCTTAGAACAAATATGGTCAACATAATTCAGTGTGTTCCTTACCCTAGAGAAGCCAAACAAAGATACCAGAAGAGAGCAATGGCCTTACAAGAGCACAATCTCTCTGGATAATAAAAATGTTATGTAAGAAGAATGGGCAAAACAGGTATTAATGGGCAGGAACACATCACAGTTCCAAACTAATATATTCACTCAGTTTCTCACTTTAAGCCCCAGAAGGCACCATCAACAAGTCTTCTTATCCCACAGAAGAAATTTAATATTTATCTTTCTATTAGGCTTATACCAACTACCTAAATAATACAATACACTGGAGAAGCCATGAATAATAGCATGGATTTCAAAAGCTGTATAAGGTAAATAATCCCTTTTGTGCTTGGAAAACAAAGCTAAAACCTCTGGCAACAAGCATATTACTGAGTACTTTCTGGACACAATGCTCGTTAAACAAGTATTTACTGAGTACCTACTATGTACTATACCAGACATTATGCTTAGATCCTGAGGCTACAGTTGATGGTAAAAGCCTCTCAGCCCCTGGTGATCCCTACACCTCCAGTTATTCATCCTGTGTAACCCCCTCCCCTTGAGTATGAGCTAGACCTAGTGACTCCCTTCTAATGAACAGAAATGACAAAAGTGATTGGATGTCACTTCCGAGATTAGGCCATAAGGATACTGTGGCTTCTGTCTTGGATTCTCTCTCTCTCTCTCTCTCTCTCTCTCTCTCTCTCTCTCTCTCTCATCAGTCACCTTAGGGAAAGCCACCAGTCATGTAAGGAGGCAGCCAGGCCCATATAAATTAGCCTGGAAGTAGATCACCTAGGTCTGCCAACTACCACAGGAGTGAGCTTGAGAGATCCTTCAGCCCAACCTCAGGAGAGATCCTGAGCCAGAGACACCCAGCTACACCACGCATAAATTTCGAACCCACAGAAACTGTAAGGTAATAAATGCGTGCTGTTTTAAGCTGCTATATATGGGGTTAATTCGTTAAGCAACAACTGAGAACTATTACACAATGGTTTATAACACAAACAAGGTCCTTACATAAGTAGAGCTTACAACTGAGTGGGTAGAGATGGATAATAAACACAGACATAGATAATATAATTTCACATAATTTTAAATGCTATGGAGAAAGTCAAACAAAGTAACGGGATACAGGGTGACTGCATAAGTGAATGGAAAAGGAAGACCTCTCTGCAGAGACCAGAGCGAAGTGGGCCTTTGCATTCGAGGTGAAGTATAAGTGCTATTATAATAAGTTAAATGAAAAGGTAGGTATGAGAATCCAGCTAGCTCCTTTTAAACCAAACACTAAAGAAATTTGCAAAACTATAAAGCAATGCCATTCTTTTTAATAATTTTTGTTTTGAAAAATACAGTTTTAATTAAAATGTCAGGTAACATGCATTATTGTCTTTAAATGAATTAATAAATATGTTTAAATTTTGTTTAAATATCTAATATAATAAATATAAACAGCTATAACTCACATAAACAAAGTCTTTTGAGGATCCTCAACAATGTTTAGGAGTGTAAATAGATGCTGAGACCAAAATGCAGAACTGCTGGTGTGGAGTACTGTAGCAAATGCTATGGAGTATGGATCTCATTCTATGTTGAATGGCATAAAAATTCCATTGAAGGATTTTTGAGCAGGAAGATATGATCTGATTTAAGTTCTTAGAGGTTATCTGGAGTTCTGTAAGGAGAATGGACTACATGGGAGAGAAAGGTGGAAACCTGGCAGTACTTGGCAAATAATTACCCACACATGTTTTCAGGCAGACCTGAAGAGGATAGTTCTGAAACTGGGGGCTTGGATTTTTTACATCAGAAAAAAAAAAATCCCATGTGAAAATAACTGGTATCTCTATTATGCAACTGAAGATGTGCTACTATCATATTAATTTAAAAATAAAGGAATAAACAAATCCTGATGATTTTCAATGCAACATGGAATTTCCTTTCATTTTTTCCTCAGGCCCTGGGGATTTATTTCAAGCCCTTATGTTGTATTCTGTGGACTTTACCTAGGCACACCATATAATTTCTAAGCAAAATAGCAAATTACACTTTGGTGACATTTTCTGCAAGATGAAACAATCAGAAAACAGGGCTACCTGCTGGCTACATTCGGCTTTGCTTTTGCCATTATGAAATTCATGCTTCTATAAATTGGCAGTAATAGAATTTCACCTACCTTATAAATAGCACTTTTCAAGTTGGATAAAATGTTATCTCCAACAGCGGTGTGCCACAGAAATAGAAAACAAACAAATCAAACAAAAAGCCCTCTAATTTTTGTATTGTTGGATGAAATGTGGTGGGCTTTTTTTTCCTGCCAACTATCAACCCACAGAAACAACAGGATCTAGTCTGAAGTTCTATAAAGATTTCAGTTAAGATGAATGACTATGGATGTTTTAGATATCTTTACTGAACTTTTCTGCCAGCTTCAATGAATACTCACTCAACACTGTCAATGACTAGTAAGCCCTAGCTTGATTTTTCTCCCATAAGTAATATTACAGAAAATATAGCTAAAATACTAGGAAAAACAGAAATTATATGTCTTCCCAAATTATAGAAATTTCTGATCTTGTTCATATCTTCCTCTGTGAATTAAAACACCAAGGTAAGTGCCTACCTAGTGTAACCTAAATATAGTAACACATCTTACTCATTAACATTAGTAATCTCCCTTTTTACCTTTAGAAATGTAAAAAATAAAAACAAACAAAAAAAACCTCCAATAATTTTATTTTCTCTGAGTAGAAAAGAAAAATCTGCATGACAAAAGAATAAAATGTAACACCATAAAGAGAAAGGAAAACCTGCTAAGGATTTGGTGTAGTATGCCTGATTTGGGCAACAGGGTACTATTTTAGCTTACATTGCTCAGCCTAGCTTTCAACACAGGGACAAGTAAGCAGAAGATCAGATTTTTAAAATTCTCTTTGGGCCAGCCTCAGGTAAGCAATTTTAATATAGCTATTGACCAGTGGAAGAAAAGAAATTATTTTCCTGGACATGTGATTACAAAATCAAATGTGGAATAAATGCAAACAAACCTGATATTAAAAGGCATAGCTTCTATGAAATGAAAGTGTGATTATTTTTTAAGCACTCTTTCCAACTTAATGAAATTTACCAGAGTGAATTTTAAATAGTATGTCTGAAATAGCACTTTATTTGCAGAAATTCATTTCATGCAAATTTTCAAAACTGTATTTAAAGTAAAGCACATCGGGCTTATTAAATTATGTGCATGATAGCTAGAACAAGGAAACCCTGGAAGTCAGTTTAATTTCCTTCTACTTCTCCCCTTCTCATATCCTTTTCTTTCACTCTTATTGACAGGCTCTCAAGACCCCACTGTTCCTGCTCTGTGGGGTGATAATTGCCATATGAAGCAGGAAGCTTTAAACAGAAGAGGAATCAAGTATGCCAGGGCCAAGCTTACCTGTGGAAGCTGCCATCATCATGTGATTTTAAAAGTTCCAAAAGACCTCCTTGCCCTCCCTCCCAAATTTTGCCCACTGGCTTCTACTTCAGAGCCAGAAATTGCCATAATTTCTACTCATTGACCCAAAGAAGTGAAGACTCTTACCTAAATACCAATATTATATATGAGAAAGAGTGTAGCAAGGTTTAAGTGGAAGGATAAAGAATGAACGTATAAGAGTTGTGAACTTGGCACATCAGTGGGAGACTCTGAAATCCAAGCTAATTAAAGTGGAAATTTCGTCTACAATACACTTGGTAAGGGTGAAATGAGGTAGATATAGGGTCAGTAAACTGGAATCTTGGTAGATAAGTAACATGGTGAGTAATGAGTGTTCGATTTCCAGAGAAAAATGAATCTTCTCACTGGAGCAGAAGTCCAAAGTCTTGAGAAAAGCTGATTCAGGAGATACAGGGAAAACTAGGCACCAAAGAAGCAAATCAGAGATAGGTCAGATGAGTTTTTCCCTGGGGACATCTTAAAGGCATCAGACAACTTCCTAATTGATAACAGATAATATGATCAACTTTTACTCAAACATTTGAGATCACAGCATAGAAGTAAAGTGGAGTTGTCTAGTTGGTTGATAGTAAGTATCTGTAACTTAAAAGACCAAACAAGACTGATGACCTAAGAGAAAAAAATTACAACTCATCCACAGTGAGTTGATGGAGTGACATCACCAGGAAAATATATTAAAGAGTAAGACAGAGAATATAGCTGCAAAGACCAGGAGTAGCTACTGGGCTAGAAAAGGGGCAAGAGAAAGATTTTGAGATGAAAAAGAGGAGCCAGAAGGGTCTAGAAAACTAAAGGAAGAAAAAAAATTTCAAGAAAAGTGTAGACAACAGTGTCGATAGTTGGAGAGAAGCAGACAGAATAAGGACTCTGAGTAGAGTAAGATGGAGGGCACTGATGAGCTTTCACTGCATAGATTCAGTCGAATATAACAGGCAGGATAGGCTGTGTAAAAAGAAGATGGAGGAACAAAATATAATCTACTCACTGGCCATTAAAGGAAATAGAAAACCGGATGATAACTCAAGGAAGCAGTGATGTCAAGGGAAGAATTTTCTCATGGCAGAGGAGACCAAAAAGAGAAAGTAGATCTTATTTTCTCCTTTTGGCTTGAAGGTAAATAGTGAGCACAAGTAGGCAAGACATGTTTTGGCCACAGGTCCCTTTAGAAAACAAACTGGGACAAAATTAACTCCCCCTCGAAAGTAACAGATGTTGGTGTCTCTGCCAGATACATTGTTAAGGAATGAAAGACGTTTCTGCAAATACTCCTCACTCCATTGCACCCCATCCCACTCCCACCCTGCAGACACTGTGTGCTTTCTAGCAGTTTCCCACCCACAGGACCTCCATCCAGCCCTCTCCTGCATCAGGCCTGGTGGTGGTAAGACCCATTCACCTCCTCTGTTTCAGCTGAGCCATCTACTTGCCTCTAAACCAAGGTTTCCCAGCTTCTGCACTATTGTCATATTGAACCAAATACTTTTTGTTGCCATGGGGGTGGGACTTCCTGTGCATTGTAGGGTGCTTAGGAGCCTCCCTGGCCTCTCCCCACTAAATGTCAGTAGCATGCTCTCCTACAGTCCCAACGATTAAAAAAGTCTCCATATACCGTCAAATGTTCTGGGGGCAAAATACTTCAATGCCACATGGAGAATCACTGCTACAGACACTTCTTTCTCTTGATTCTTCCTAGAGTTCAATACACACACCCTCTCCCACCCAGTTTCTCCCACATTTCCTGTCTCTGAAACAAGCAAATGACACTTTTTTCTTTCCAACAATTTTTCACAAGTCTAAACAAATACAATCCTGAAAAATTCCACTTTCAAGTATGCTAACGAAATGGCCATGCCCCTAGATTCCAGGGGAGTGTGATGGGAAAGGAGGGCTGCAGGTTCCATGCTCCCTTCCTGGGATTCCTTCTTGGCTAAGCCTGGGATATGGCTGCATCCCAATTATGGTGACACTGGATGCCAGACCCACCTCCTGATTCACAGTCTTGGACACACATAAAGGTTGCACAGCCATTAGATCCGGTAGGTTGGCTTCATTATTTCTTGTCAGGTTTTGGCCTCGCGGTCCCCCCTTTTTGCCAAAAATTTCAGTGTAGTTTCTCGGCAGTTTGTTCTTCTTTTGCTAGTCCTCTAACCTCTATCCTTCCGATATTCGGATTGCCCAAGTTTTGGTCATTATTTATAGACCTTGTATCACATGTAGAGACTTATGGCTCCTAGCCCTCATCCAAACAGGAGAGTGAGGAATAGCATCTCCCATTAGACTCCAAGTCCCCCTCCATGGCCCCAGGCTGCCCTGCAATGACCTGTGCTCACTCCTTTAGTCTTCCAGGTGGTCTCCAAGGCTCTGGCTGTGTGATCGAGCCCTCTCCCCAGTCTCATTTTTCTCTGCACTTTTCATTTGACTAAAACATCTTTTTGAGTGTTGAAACTAGTTTGAAATGTTAGACTTCAATAAATTCTTCCCACAGTCCAAGCAAGGAAGTACATCCTTGCTCAGTTAAAGTGAAAAAATAACAGATACATATTGAGTCTAATAAATTATTAATAAATTTCTAATGGATGACACTTGCTTCACCACTTTTCAAAAGCCTCTCTGAGTCATTATTTATGTCCTTTCCCTCATCCCTCTGAGGAAGTAGTTCTTTACCAGGTCAAGTCATTTTACACAGACCCCAGCACTAACTGATAATTTAGTTAACTTAGGGTTACATCCCTGACCTCTTGATCAGTGCAGACATTAAAAGTTCTTGCTTCTAACACTCATACATATATCCACATCATTCAACATCATTCTCCTGTAGTCTATTGGTCTCCTTAGGGTCAATTAGCAGTTTTTAAACCAAGATTAATACAAATTTAAAAAATGGTATGGGTTATTATAGGAACATCTCCACAACCTACTAATAACTTAAAAATACAAATTATAAAATAATACAGTTAGCAAAATGTCTTGTGTTTAGAAAAATATATACAAAGCAAAATTATATATATAATCATTTGTATATAAAAGTGATTACACGTACACACTAGGTACACATTTATAAATACGTATATATGCATATGTATATATAATTTCCAAACATAAAGCTAGAAAAGTTCAAAGACAGAAACCACACTTCAGCAGGGTTACCTTTGAGGAGTCTGGCACTGGAGAGAGGCTGACCCATGGGGAGAATCTTCTATAGTGCCTCACCATGTGGATGCAGGGTAGAGAGACCATTCCCCGGGAGATGAATGTCAGGGTGTTCCTCTCCACCTGATTCTGTGTTTTAATAAGTAAAAAGGTACATAAGAAAAAAAAGTTCTTACTTCTACACTCAGCCCCTTTATTTTTGGAAATGTATTTGCATATGTCTTTGGAATCCTCTCTTTGAATGATTTCATTCATTATAATATAAGGCAATATTTATTGGTCCCATAAAAAGGAAAGACGTTTGGTCTCCTATCTTTCTCATGTTTTTATCATCGTGAGGATGGTTACCATTTATCAAAAACAGTCTATCCTTAGTAATACTCTCCACCTGGCTCCCAGATCAATCAACATGCCTGTAAATATTTTTCTTTCAGCCCTCTACCCTCATATAAACACCTAGAGGAATAAGTGCCTGTTTTTCCACTACCTTCTGTATAATTCCTTTAGTCCCTGCTCCAAAAAATAACTAAACACTTCCCCTAAGGCTTTCATAAAAAATTCCTTCTAAATCCTACCAGTTCTCCTCTCAAACTATATAACCTAGCTGAGCCACTGACTCCAGCATATGCCTAACTTGAAAGAAAGAAAGAAAGAAAGAAAGAAAGAAAGAAAGAAAGAAAGAAAGAAAAAGAAAGAAAGAAAGAAAGAAAGAAAGAAAGAAAGAAAGAAAGAAGAAAAAGGAAGGAAGGAAGGAAGGAAGGAAGGAAGGAAGGAAGGAAGGAAGGAAGGAAGAAAGGAAAACAGAAAGGAAGAAAGGAAGAGAGAAAGAAGGGAAAGAAAAGCCCAGCCAGAAATGTCAATACAGGAGTCCAGGATATCCACTACCACTTTACTTAGGACTGACAGGAGACACAAACACACACACACACACACACACACACACACACACACACACACACACACACACACAAGCCCAGCCCTTCCCTTGAGCAAAGACTCTTAAGAATCTGTAAAATGTATATATTGAATCGATCTACTCATGTCACAGATAAAACTAACAGGAAAGAGCTTTCAGATCATTCTATTTCCTAACCTGCAAGATGAAGAATTATCATTTATAATCACTTCCCACTGCTAAAAACTCAATACATAACAGTAACTTTAACTCTTGGTTTATAACCAAACTTTTTATTTAACTGACCTGGAAGGTTGATTAAAATTCCATTTGGTGTTATAATTTAAAAACAAGTGAGATGACACTTCTAAGAATACATACACATCCACTTTTTTGAGTCATTTGGAAGGATTATAGAAATAAATGAACTGCACAACGAAACCAGTAGAAGTGAGAGTTGGTCCCTGTGGGTGTGTGGGGATTGAGTATAGCGAGGAAGTGATAAATTGGGAAAGGAGAACAGGATGCATCTCTCTTTAGGCCACAGAAAATAACATAGGAAACTGTTAAAGAGTGTAGGAAGGGTTTTCTCCCACTTCTTTCCTCCCACAGGAAGTCACTAATACTTTCTGAGAAAAGAGATAAGTCGTCTAGTTTTTACCCATTAGTTAAAAACAGCAATTTCTAGACTTAAGCATATTAGTGAGGACTGCCCTTTACAACAGCTCAAGAAAACTCCACTTAGAAAGAAAACACTTGACAGTAATCCCCATTGTTTCTAAGGTAAACCCACTCTATATTAAATGTAACTTTAAAACTGTGACTTTTATAAAGAATAGCAAGTGGGTTAATACTGGAAATTCTAAGGCCTTGCTAAAAACACTTCAAATGTAAAATAATCCTTATCTAGAATTAATGAAGCAAAAGGGGGAGCATAAAGAAACGTATGCTTTTAAGGGGCATTTTAAGTATGAGTATATGACATGCCAGCCTTTTTGAGAACCTTTGGTAGAAACAACTGAGTGGAGCTACTTGGTGCCCCCATTTCCCTCCTTATACCCTCCTCTGAATGATGTGAAGTAGGTAGCTCATATGGGGAAGTAGGTAGCTCATAACAGATCTTAGTCTGGCATCCTTAATCCAGAAAGACACTTTAAGAGGCCAGGTCAGTTTCCATGGAGGATGAGGCTGGAACATCTCCCTTCCACTCCTTACTCCCCCCATACAGGTGCTTACTCCCTGGGCTGTCCCCAGAATTAACCTTGAAGCCCGGCAATCAGAGAAGACAGACATATATTCAATCTGGTAAAAGTCCTGAGGCTAACTTCTCATCTCTAGAATTTAACCACTTACTAGCCTGCCCCTAAATCATTTTCACTAGGTCATGATGAAAAAAACATTTTTATCTCTAATTCAATCACAATTTATGGTTCTAAGGAGAAAATAATGGCATTGAAAGTCAAAAGTTATTTACAGAACTTCTGATATGTTCTGCCTTCTAGTAACATGTGATTCTTTCCATAGTTCTATTTTTTATACTGACTCCAAAGAAATAGGTTCTTAACTGTTTAACAATTTTGAAATTATTATATAATCTTTTTAAATTATTTAGAGATCTACATTTAAAGACTTGAAAACTATAGAGAATTTACATTGTTGACTTCCACAAAACAGCACATATTCAATACATACCATCCCAAAATTTTGGGATGGGTGAGTGTTGGTTTACAGGTATGTGTTGTAACCTGAATGAAAATACCCCTGAAAAGAATATCTAACTTCCATTGCCATTTGGCATGCCAAGCTCTGGAGGTTCTCTTTCTCCCTGTTTTAGGATCTCTATTCCCTTCACACTTGCTAACTCAGCCCACATTGTTTTGTTGACATGTAGAGAGTGAGGGTAGGGTATAAGTCTTAACAGGTTAGCATTTTGACTGCTAGAAGACTAATATTACTAGGCAACATATCCATGTTTCTTGCCTGATAATTAAGACCCATATTTCGGGGATCCACGGAATCTCAACACCCCAGAAATGCCATGTAGCATTAAATATTTCTGTGCTTTCTTTCCCACTGTTATGGGCTAAATTTGTATCCCCACCTCCCCCAAAATTACTTTGCATAAATAATTACATTAAAATGAGGTCATTAGTTTGGGCCCTGGTCCAATATGACTGGTGTCCTTATAAGAGGAAATTTGGATATAAACATGCACACAAAGGAAAGACAGGAAGAAGGCACAAAGAATATGATAAGACAAGAAGAAGACTATCATCCACAAGCCACAGAGAGAGGCCTGTAACAGATCCTTTCCTCAAGGCCCTCAGAAAGAAACAATCCTGCTCACACCTTGATCTCAGACTTCTAGTCTCCAGAACTATAAGAACTTAAATTTCTGTTGCTTAAGCCACTCAGTCTGTGGTACTTTGTTATGGCAGCCCTAGGAAACTAATACACTTACCAAAGGAAGAAGAGTACAGGAAGTTTTAAGATGCCAAAATGACAGATTGTAAAACAGTAGGAAATGGGGAAGTTCATTAAGATGACAAGTGGGAGCCAACAGGTTACATAAGAGTACAACTGTTATGCACTCCCCATAAAGGAAAGGATTAATTTTAGGTCCTGCTGGACCATGCAGAAGGTGTAAATTAAAGAAAATTATCTCTCCAATCCTAGGTTTAAAGAAAAAGAAAACCCCATAGAACACTGAAATATAAGATACAAGGTAGAAAAAAGAAATCTGCCATATTGAAAGTCTATTACTTAAAATAAGTAGTCCTAACACTTGAATACATAAGACATTATACAAAGTCTTTGAAGCTGCACAGTGGCAATTCTAGGATTCCTTTATAATGCTGAAAAAAGTCCCACTAATGGACTTCCAGGAAAACGCTAGTAAAAACAGGCCTAGGATAATTGAAGAACAGTGAATTTAGGCTGGTAAGAAATAGATTTCAATTATATTTATCTAATCATTGATAATGGATTTTTCCCAAAGTAATTTTTTTATATCTACAAACTTCCTTTTACTAAATAATGATATATAAATGGTGACTTGAAACAAGTCATTAATCAATTTTGGCTCTCTGTTTTCCCATTTATAAAATTGAAAATACATGGGTTATAGCTACACAAATACTTGAGATACCCAGACTGAACTTACTATCTTCCTGGATAAGAGCCAGCAGAGGTGGCACATACAAAGAGCATTTAATATATAACACGTTATTCTTTTTTGCTCTGATCATTCTCATTCTATCATCCTTCTCACTAGGGTGGAGAAATGTACCATCTAATGTTTCACAAAAGAGAAAACATTTTTCTGTCTTTCATGTCGTGGAGAAGCCTGAATTATCTTAATCATACATTGTGCTCTTGTCTTAAACATCAACATTCCCCTTGGTCTTCTATCCATGAGCCAGAATATTGGGTTGATTATTCTCCTGGAAGCACACTCTTTGCCAAGGTTTACCATTATTTTTCATTAGTTTCAATTCTGAAAGGAAGGAGACAGAGCCTATATATGATGATGAATGGGGTTAAAGGCCCAAGGACTAACATGATTGTATAAGAAGCTACTGCTGGGTGATATATGAACATATTGGAGTAATACATGCTAAAAATGAGGAGGCAGCACAGAGCAGTTGGCAGGACAACAGGCAGCCTAAATTACATCATTCATTTAATAGATCTAACATATGGTAGCTATTAGATCTCCAAAACAAATGCAAGGCTAACCAACACTCTCATAGAAAAAAGGCTTCCATTCTTAATTTTTTTTTTAATAAAAGGCCTCAGTCCAAGTTGCTGCCAATTCCAACACAATAATAACATATATCTCTAAACGAAATAATAATCTGGACCTTGCCAAGAAATTAACAGTTTCACCTGATAATGTATGCTTTAAAATGTTAAATGTTCTTGTTTTTGTCTTTTACACATTTCTCAAGGAGCTATGCAGGAATTCAATGGGATAATTTAATGGTTTTAAGCAGCAACTGAATTCTGTAATATATAAATCAGCTCATAATTGTTTTCAGAATGAAAGATACAAATGCTCTATATTAAAGCTGGCCTTTGCTTAAAGCAAGTGAAACATATCTTTGATTCTGTCATTTTCCAATTAATCTCATTTTTGTGTTGCAAAAAACATAGGAGAAAGCTCCAGTGATCTTTTGGGGACGTAATTTTGCCCTTGTTTTACATGGTTTTCAAATAGTTGCCCTAATCAGAAAAAAAAAGAGAAAGAAAGAAATAAAATGAGTAAAAAGGCAAAGTACAACCACTATCCCTGTATTAATAATCCCCAGAAATGTTTTTTTATCGTATTAAGTAAAACCTTTCATCTAGACGCCAGTTCTTCTGGTGAACTGCTCTGGAAGTCTCAGGCCTTTGTGAACACTCCAGAAGGGAAAGGACCTAGGGCCGACAGATGAATACAAAACAACTTCACCCCAAAATTCAAACAGGGACACAAAAGATAGCTGCTTCCTCATTGCCTGCCTCTGAATTCTATGTTTTATTCAGGTCTTTCCCAGCATGACCCTTGTCCTTTGAATTCAATTCCTTCCAATTTAGCCCCTTGCTTCTTTAATCTGACTTCTCCCTCATCCCACTTTCCTTTTCCCAGTTGTTTAAGGCTGGAATATCATTCTTCTGCCCAGAAATTTCCAACATTTTAAACTTTTTTAAGATCATTTCTCAGGGTATCCGGGTGGCTCAGTCTCAGTTAAGTGTCTGACTTCAGCTCAGGTAATGATCTCACAGTTCATGGGTTCGAGTCTGCATCAGGTTCCGTGCTGACCATGTGGAGCCTGCTTGGGATTCTCTCTCTGCCCTTCACTTGCTCGCACGTTCTCTCTCTCTCTCTCTCTCTCATTCTCTCAACATAAATAAATAAACTAAAAAAAAAAAGAAGGGGCGCCTGGGTGGCTCAGTCGGTTGAGCGACCTACTTCGGCTCAGGTCATGATCTCACGGTTTGTGAGTTTGAGCCCCTCATTGGGCTCTGTGCTGCCAGCTCAGAGCCTGGAGCCTGCTTCTGATTCTGTGTCTCCCTCTCTCTCTGACCCTCCCCCACTCAGGTTCTGTCTCTCTCTGCCTCAGAAATAAATAAACATTAAAAAAAATTAAAAAAAAAAGAATATCATTTCACTTCCCACTATCCATTCACCTTTTTCAAGATGCATTCTCCCAATTTTCCTCTGGTAAACAACTTCTTCCTTATTCTGTGTAAGTGCTTATAGTGAAATTAACTCCAGCCCTGTCTCCAGGGGTATGCAAGAATTAAATCATATCAATCAAACAATTACCTTCTACCCCCCTTCTCTTACCATTAATCTCTACTTTAAGGTGATGATGAGTTTAGGATGGGCATGTGAACCAATCAGATCTGATGAGAAACAAGTTCTAGAACTGCTGACAAAGACAAACTCTGTTTTATTGGGCATAACCTGGGAAGATACAGACCTGTAGTATTGCTGGACATATTTCCAATACATGAAACCCAAGAATGAAGCCACAGTGAATGATCCAGAGTGAAGAGATGGTGTGAGAACACTGTGAGACTATTTACTGTTGCCATTTACTTCTTACGTTACTATTTAATTATCTCAGGAGTAGAATTGTATACCCCTTGAGATCTTGGTACCTTAAGCTATGTTCTTGGTACCTTAAGCTATGTCTAACATAGTTCTATATTTGCTCTACCAAAAAGGAATTACATAAATCTAATAATGTGTACATTATAATAAAAGGTATGTATATCTTTGCCCCACATTCTCATTCACACCCCAAATTCAAATAACCTGAGAGACGTAAACTATTCTTCCTTCAATGTGCCTCTCATAGTGTGAGCATCTCACCACACTGAATGTGATTCTAGAATTTAAAGAAACCTTAAAACAACACTGTCCATAAACTCAAGGCACCTACTTCATATGGAGCTCAACTGAAGATTTAACGAGATTTTAAGGGAAGAGTGCCTGACTAACTTACTGGGTAGAGCACGCAACTCTTGATCTCAGGAGAGTTCAACTCATCTCTGGTGAGTTTGAGCTCCATGCTGGGCATAAAGATTACTTTAAGGAAAAGAAGAAGAAGGAGAAGGAGAAGGAGGAGAAGGAGGAGAAGGAGGAGAAGGAGGAGAAGGAGGAGAAGGAGAAGGAGAAGGAGAAGAAGGAGAAGGTTTTAAGGTAATTTTCACTATGAATATTTGTGTTAAGTTGATTTCACGAACAAGCTCCTGAATAATATGCAACTCTGTTTTATGTGACAGGCTACTGCAGACCCCAGTCATACTAAACTCTGAAGAGAGATTGATGTGGGGTCCCTGGGTGGCTCAGTCAGTTAAGCATCTGACTTCAGCTCAGGGCATGATCTCATGGTCTGTGGGTTTGAGCCCCGTGTCAGGCTCTGTGCTGACACCTCAGAGCCAGGAGCCTATTTTGGATTCTGTGTCTCCCTCTCTCTCTGGTCCTCCCCTGCTCATACTCTGTCTCTGTCTCTCTCTCAAAAATAAATAAACATTAAAATTTTTGTTTTAATAAAAAAAGAGAGATTGATGTGATTTAAGTGTCTGTAGCAGGAGCTTTATATGACATTTCTTTTTTTATGTTTTTTTTTTAATTTGTGAGAGAGAGAAGAGAGAGAGAGAGAGCATGTGTGCACGAGCAAGTGGGGGAGGGGCAGACAAAGAGGGGGACAGAGGATCCAAAGTGGGTTCTGCCCTGACAGCAGCAAGCCCGAAACAGGGCTTAAACTCATGAGCTGTGAGATCATGACCTGAGCCAAAGTTGGATGCTCAATCAACTGAGCCACCCAAGGGCCCCAATATGGCATTTGATAGCATACTATAGGAGAAACTTGTCTACTTCTCAGCTTGATTTTAAGTCTCCAGAAGACCATCATTGATTGTCATGAGTCCATGGGGACAGGACAGGTAACTAAGAGAGAATCTGCAATATGAGAGTGTATAAACCTTTAAATTCTTATAAAACAGTTCCTTTTCCTTTTTAGCAACACTTATGCTTCTCTGAGCCTCATTATGGTTTTTGTCAAGGAGAGCTGATGAATAGGAACATAAAAATATGAAAGTCCCAGTACCAGGTATCAGAGTGAGACCTCAGAGATGTATCAGGGCCTCAGACAGAGACTGACCTTGAGGTACATGTAGGCAGATGGGACGCTGACAGCCTCACACAGATGCCTGTGTCCTAGCATGGTGCACAGGCACAGAACATTCCTATCTCCTCTAGCCTGGCATAGAAGAAACAGCAGAGCCACCTGAGCAGAAGGGGCCATGAAGACTGCTAAATGTAAAGGATAGAGAGAATGTGGAGACCAGCATGGATGGGTGACCACAGGCCAGGTGGGACAATGTACAGTCCAGAGATCCCAGTGTAGAAACTGCTGCTTCAAGATCCCTGGAGCATAGGAATATATGAGAGGCTCTTCTGGCCCCACTTGCCAGGCATTCTACATAGCCATTCCCCCAGAACGGCACTGGGGCACCAGAGCTTAGAGCCCCTCTCGAAGGCTCCACTGGTTCCCCTTCTCACCCTCCAGCCTACAGGATCTTTCTCTAATCTTGAGGGAAGCCCTATTCTCTTCCTCCTACTCTTTCTAAATATCTTTTCCATACCCAAAATACTCTTAGTTCCCTAAGGACTTAGGGTTTGGAACACAACTCTGGAGAGGTTCTTTCTATGCTGTCACTTCCCTTACTGAGGTGATGAGCTCAGAGCTGACCATCTGCTCCAAATGGAGAGAGGAAAGGAAGTGCCAAAAAATATATAATAATAAATCTCAAAGATACTATTCCACAATATTTTCTTCCTAAATTAAATATTTATAGCCCTGTAAGTGTACTCTATCTGCAGGTGTTACTCCTCACCCTCACCAACTGCACCCTTCCGAACACACACGTACCACAGGTTGAGACCTGGGTCCAAATCCCAGATGAGAACTGCTGTGCACAAAGCAGCCCCTGACCACAGGAGTGTTATTTCCCCCAGGCTCCCAAAGGTGAGAATAGACCATGGGTGAGTTCTTCCCCTTATAATGCTCCCTATCTGAAGTTCCCCAGGAAATTCTTCCATCTCTCGTTAATAATCCCTTGGCTCCCTGCCCCCCAAATTCACCCATCACTTCCACTGAACTGAGAGGAGGCCTTGAGGGACTCACTTTACAAAAGAAGTGAAAGCTTTTGTTGACTTAAATAAGGCAGCAGGTGTATGACCAGGCTCCCCAACCTGACTCTCCACCATAACTTCATGCCTAAAATCTTTAAGATCTCTGAGCTTTAGAGGTCTGGAGAAAGAAGGGATATGAGGGTTTACTGAACCCAGACTCTTGAAGGTACAAAATGGCTCTATTCTCTGTCTTCTAAGTTTTCTGAGACGCTTTCCTCCTACCTTCACTGAGTAGGCCTTAGCTCCAGTATTAGTGGCTGATGGTTTCATTTAAGGTAATTTCACCATTAAAATGTTCTTCTCTTCCTACCAACAAAACAAAATAGGGGTGTTCTTGTACTTCACCAGAGTCTTAGAACTGTCCACCTTCCAATGCAGAGCAGCGTCCTCTCAAGGCTTGTTAAGGAGTCCTTCTCCAAGAGATGTCTGGCTGTGGCCCTGGCCACTGCATCAATCCATAGCACAGTAAAGGGACACCCACTTGGCAGAGCATCAGGATCCTTCTGCCTTGGAAGCTACCTTAAGAACAGCCTGGGTCAGGGGATCCCAAGAGAGCTGCTATGATAACTGCCCATCTGTGCCATCTGTCAGGGCCTGAGCTGGTGCTGCTGGAATCACTCTTTCCTCTCCGGAATCCACTGGCTAAAATCACTGTCTGAGAAAGATGCCTTGAAAAGAACATATCCTGCACCTACCTTTTTAACTACATTCTTGGTACTCATAGAACTCAGATCTACCCATTAACTTTATTAAGGTTAACAAATGTCCTCTTCCTTCTCCCCACCACTCTCAAGTTGCCCAAAAACTTCAAAGCATTTTTTGTAGAACTATTGCCAATTTAAATTTCACTACAGTCCCCTGGTTTTCCTGAAATCACTGGTATCTTGAGTACCTACCTTGTCTTGGCATGGGATCACAAGTGTTGCCCAAAATGGCTTGGCCCTAATTCTGGAGAGTATCAGTAATCTGTATTTCAGGATGTGCTGCATGAGGAATCACAGCAATTCCGGACAGGTCTCCATGGGTATTGCATACAAGTCTTGACCCTCAAAGCAAGTGTCCTACCAACACAATATTATTTTTCTATAATTCAGTCTAGCTTTTGTTTGAAGCTCCATTTCACTAAGAGGCAGAAATGATATCTGGTCCTTTGTCATTCTTCCTTTCCACATTGCCCTTTTCCTGGGTTGTAGCTAAGTCCCCAGGGATTCCACAGTGCCCTGCTATTACTGGTCACCTACTAAGGCATCCGATGTCCTGTCTGGTTTTCTCTCATCACCATTAAGACCTCCCTCACTTCTGTCTGCAGGGCGAGTCCAGTGACTTCCTCCCCTGCTTATGAGCCCTGCTTCAGTGACTCAGGAACCTCTGTGAGGCCATTTGTGGCTGGTATGCTGAAACGCACCATGTAGCAGTTCCTGTTCTGGATTTAGATCCTTCCCCATGGTTTCTCCTGGAAAGTGGGCAGAAAGCCCTACTATCTTGGGTCTCACAAACCTATCTCAGGTTGCAGATTCTCCAGAACATTTGGAGTTAAGTCTCAGAAACACTGGTCATTCCCTGCCAAGGGCTTGGCCTGAAAGACTATGTAGGATGACCATTTTCCACCCATGCCTGGAGAAGTAAAGAAAGCTTGTGTGGAAAGAGAATCAAACAGGTCCTCATAGAGAAGCAGAGAAATAAAGAAAAGGAGCCAGGAAATTGCTACCTTGGATCCTAATGGTTTTTTTGGTCATAGTCTAGTTCCTCATGAGGCCAGAATGAATCTTGGCTTTTGGATTCTTTAATATAAACTTTTATCTTTCCAAAAAAATTTAATCTGAGTAGGTATCTGTTAAAATGGATTCACATCTTACTTCCAGGTTTGATTTTAAAGTCAGTAACTTTTTAAAAATCACATACAGTAAAACTATCCTTAAAATACACTGATTAGGGATGCCTGGGTGGCTTAGTTGGTTAAGTGGCTGATTCTTGATCTCAGCTTAGGTCATGATCTCATGGTTCATGGGTTCGAGCTCTACATTGGTTCTGCATGCAGAGCCTGCTTAGGATTCTCTCTCTCTCTCTCTCTCTCTCTCTCTCTCTCTCTCTCTCAAAGTAAATGAATAAACTTTAAAAAAATACATTGGTTAAAAATTATAGTGTGCAGGGGCGCCTGGGTGGCTCAGTCGGTTAAGCGGCCGACTTCGGCTCAGGTCATGATCTCGCGGTCCGTGAGTTCAAGCCCCGCGTCGGGCTCTGTGCTGACAGCTCAGAGCCTGGAGCCTGTTTCAGATTCTGTGTCTCCCTCTCTCTGACCCTCCCCCGTTCATGCTCTGTCTCTCTCTGTCTCAAAAATAAATAAACGTTAAAAAATAAAAATAAAAAAAAAAATTATAGTGTGCAATTTTTTTGGCTCTCTCCCCCTCCCCAGTGTGCTCTCTCTCTCTCTCTCTCTCTCTCTCTCTCTCTCTCAAAATAAATGAATAAACTTTAAAAAAATACATTGGTTAAAAATTATAGTGTGCAATTTTTTTGGCAACTACAAGTTGATTTTATGCCCTCCCTAATTTATCACTTATAAGTGTTTCACCATTCACTCCAATTAATTCTTCAATTTCTTCTTCAAGAATGTGGGTGAATCTATCACCACTAATATACCTGGTCACCAGAACAATACATTTCTTTCCATTGTCAATGACAAGAATAATTTTAAAATTAAATCATTCATACATTATTTCCATAGGTTTTGACCAACCTGCACTGACTGCTGACTACTTCAATCCTCTGTATTATTTAAACTTTTTCTTTCAATTTCTTTCTCTCTTGCTTTCACTCTTCATTTAAAGAAATTCTGAAGTTGAATAAGTTAATTATGCATATGATGAAATCCTATCACACTTGCAAACAAGCAAATGACATTGGAGATCACCTGCTTTTAGGACAACTTCTATTCATTCTGCCAATGTGGAAACTAAGGGCCAGAGAGCAAGTGCTCACAGTCATTTCAAAAGTATAGAGTGGTGATTAAGAATATAAGCTCCGGAATTAGCTACCAGGGTTAAATGCTGGCTCCACTACCTACTAGCTATGTGCTGTTGGGCAAGTTCCCTAATCTCTCTGGCCTCAATCTTTTCCTCTGCAAAATGAGCATAATTATAATAGTATCTACCTCACTGAGGTGTTGTGATTAAACATGAAAGTATAAGTGAAGGGCTTTGAGCAGCACTTAGCACATAGTGAATGTTCAGTAGAGGGGAGACTGGCTGGCTCAGTCAGTAGAGGATGCAACTCTTGATCTTGGGGTCATGAGTTCAAGCCCCGTGTTGGGCCTAGAGCTTACTTAAAAAAAATTTTTTTTAAGTGAATGTTCAGTATATGTTAGCTGTTGGTTTTTATTAGTCCAAGGACATGAGCCAATTAGTAGCAAAGCTGAAATAAAAACTGAGCTTTCCAAAAACTTGACTGGTGCTCTCCCCGTGCCAGGATCTCTCTCATTGTGTTGTCACGACAGTGACCGGCCAATAGTAAGAAGTCAGTATATGCTTCTTGGATGAGTGCAGAGGTGATAATAATCTCTGATCACAGATCACTCCTGTCCTACATGGCACTGCTCTGATCACAGAGCAAAAATCCATGTGTGGGACTTTCAGTGATAATAATGGTGAGTCAAATGAGTCCTTGCAAAAATAATTTATTTAGGAAAATATGCATAATATATTTCTAAATATTCCACAAATTTGAGATGAATGGTGTTAAATATATATATATGTGTACATATATACATACATATATATGTATGTATAAGAATAATGTGGAAATTTTGTGCATCAAAATGTTAACACTATGGTATATAATTTGGAGTGTTCTTTTGTTGTTTTCCTTTGGGCTTTTATTCACTCTCAAGTGTTCTTCAGGGAGCATGAATTATTTTTTTTTTGCTAGAAGAAACAAATAAATGATTTCATTTAAAGGTAGATGGACCAAACTAAAAGTGAGTTCAATACAAATGGAAAAATTATTGATAGTATCCTTTGTCAGTAATTCTTCATAATCCCCCAGCTTCATAAGGCAATTTTGATGGAGTTCAATATGAACAACTCAAGATTACGAAAGTAATTACATTTAGCTTAATTAAAATGACTAATTGTTCCACTTCTGCTCACATAACACCTGGTAGGACTGATGCTCAGGAGGCTGGGCCTAAACAGCTTAAAAAATGCACAGGTGCTAATTAAGAAAAAAATGTTTGCCAAAAATCTCAAGTAGACCACAGCTTGGGGTCAGAAATATCACATTTGGCTTGAAATTACATGTCATATACTCCTAAACAAATAAGCAGATAAATGTACAAATGAATAATAATAAGAGGTAGATGCCATGTAGTATGTGACACCTTGTCAAAAGTTACTGCGAGCAAAACGTTTAATCCATCGGTGGTATTGCTTTTCAAAGCTTCCCCCTTCTCTTCTCCCTCTGCCCATTCAAATCAACTGAAGTGAGTGGATATAACAGTGGAATACTGAGTGTGGTGGGCAGCCTTGAAAATGGCCCCGGTGATTACCATCTCTTCCTCTTCAGAATGGCATTCTATAACCCCCATCCCTGCCTTGAGTGTGGGCTGGACTAGTGGATTACTTGTAACAAATACATTATGGCAAAAGTGGTAGGATGTCACTTGCAAGATTAGGTTACAAAAAAACTGTAATTTCCTTCTTGGCCACCCTCCGAGGGAAGCCAGCTGCCATGTTATGAGCTGTTCTAGGACTGTTCCTGTCCTACATGGCAAGGAACTGATGTCTCCATCCAAAGGCCAACAAGGACCTGAGGGCTACCAACAATAATGTGTGTGAGACTGGGGAAGCAGATCCTCCCCAGTCAAGTCTTGAGAAAATGACAGCTCCACCAAACACCTAACCTGCAGCCTTGTGAGGGAGCAGAGGCACCCAGTTCAGCAACCCCCAGACTTCCTGACCCATGGAAATTGTGAGATAATAATGTTTGTTTTAAGCCCCTAAGTTTTGCTGTAATTTGTTATGAAGTAATAGATACCTAGTAGACTGGAGAACAAAAAGAAAGCTTAAACTAATATCATACAATATAATCAATTAATAACAATAATAATAGTAGGCATAAAAACTAGAACAATTTGGGTAACAAAATAATGTTGTATTAGATCATAAAGTGGAATTGGATTATAATGTATACATACATTGATACTGATATATATAAATTATTGAAAAAGAGGAGGAAGGAAGGCATGTATCTTACAGAAAAACTCCAAATAATACATATTAGCTTCTCCCTATTACAAGGAGGTAGATTAATCTCCCATGAAGGGATGGACTTAAAGACTTGATTCCAAAGAATATAGTATAGATAGGGGAAATGTGACTTTACAATGGAGAAACCTGGAAAACTCCTCTTTATCTAAGTGATCAAGACTAACAACAGCAGGGATAAGTCATGTGGATATATATAGCCCTTTCCCCACAGGGGCACCACACCTCTGTGGTATTCTTCCCCAGAACTCATAACCCAGTCTAATCATGAGAAAAATACAGACAAATTCATAGTAGGGGATATTCTACAAAGTATCTTACCAGTACTGCTCAAAACCATCAAGGTCATGAAAAACAAGACTGGGAAACTATCATGAACCAGTGGAGACTATGGAGATGTAACAACTAATGCAATGTAGTGCCCTGGACTGGATCCTAGAACAAAAAAGGGACATCAGTAAAAAATAAATAAATAAATAAATGAATAAATAAATAAATAAATAAATAAGCAAGCCTTCCCCACTTCTCCCTGTATGTCTCTCCTCTGTGTGTCTTTTATAAGGACACTTGTCATTAGATTTACAGCCCAATCAAATAATCCAGAACAATCCCATCTTGAGATCCTTAACTTAATTACATCTGCAAAGACTCTTTTTCCAAATAAGGTCACATTCACATATTCCAGGAGTTAGTTTGTGGACATATATTTTGGGGGGCCACCATTCAATCTACTACAGATGTTAACATTAGGAGACGATGCATGAAGTGCACATAGGAACTTGCTATATTGCCTTTGCAAATTTTCTGTGCACATAAAATTATTCCAGAATAAATCATACTTAAAAAAATAGTTAACATTTAAGCAAAGCTGGCTTTTGACATAAAAATTCAGAGACTGAAATAGTAAGAAGAGGTATCCACAGACATCATTTTGAGGACAGCAACATTGGCACAGCAGACAGCAACACTGGCGGCAACTGTTATCTATAATTTTGTAAAGAATAACACTTAGATTAATAACAATACTATAGAAGACACTTGAAATAATTTTGTTTTTTGTAAGTACGTCTAAGTTACCAAAGATGGAAAACCATCCTGCTCTTTCAAATATCTTCAACCAGAACTTGGAAGTGAAGGATGTGAATTTACTTTTATGTTTGGTTACTTTTCCTACCCTTTTTAATTACAGATTTAGAAGAAAGGGGTCAATATGTATATACATATATTTACAGATTCAACATCACAGCACATTTCCAAACTCTACAAAATTTGCTCTAATTTATTCAGTGCTTTAAACAAACGCAAGATAAATAGTTCCAATGGTTGATCCTTCTTCTGTATTTATCAACAAAGGCATTCCTACAGTTCAAACCTGTGATTTAAAAGCTTAAAATTATTATGTTGGAGTTGCCCTACCCAACTTTTTTTTTTTTTTTTTTTTTGGTCTCCTTTCTGAGATACATTCCTATCTAATGAACATTGATCTGCTTTCTTTTAATTTCCTTGGGTTATTTTCCTTAATATTATAAAGTGGGATCTATTGTTTCAAATGGTTCATATTGAAAAGTGATTTCAAGTTTATATAGAATTCTCACTCTTGTGGTTAGAACTCTGCACCTTTTTGGTATAGGGGGAAAAGTCTGCACTTAGATGACAGTCAGATATGGACAAATTCCCACAGACATGGAATACAGGAATGTCAGGTTCCATAGCCCTGGGATCTAGCCCTGACTACAGACCAAACTTCACTGACTTGGTAGAATGACCACTCTTTCTTTCCAGAGTCATCCAGGGTCAGATAGAGATTAACAGAAAAAACAGGAAATTGATTCTCCATTGCAAGTTTCTCTGTGCTTCTGCACACAGAACATGCAAACCCTCTTAAAATAAAGCACTTGGGGCACCTGGATGGCTTAGTCGGTTGGTTAAGCATTCGGCTTCGGCTCAGGCCATGATCTTGCAGTTTGTGGGTTCGAGCCCTGCGTCAGGCTCTGTGCTGACAGCTCAGAGCCTGGAGCCTGCTTCAGATTCTGTGTCTACCTCTCTCCCTGCCCCTCCCCCACTCACGCTTTGTCTCTCTCAAAAATAAATAAATTTTGTTTTGATTTTAAAAACAAACAAACCACTTAGGAAACTCATTAGGGAGAGTGCAATCCCTGGCTTTTTCCCTCTGAGGAAAATACATGCTGTTCTTCTCATACCTCATCTTTTCCTCATCATCAGATTCTAAAATTAGAACCTATTGTGCTGTTTAAAGTGACATATTTACCAACGTTGAAAAGAAAGTGAAGATATAAGATATTATAATGTTTAAAAACTATACAAATCACTTTTTCCTCTAGTAGCCAGTTTTTAAATCATAAAACCATGTTCTTTCTTTACCAATCCAAAGATGTCCTCCTACTTGTCCTTCTTTACCTCTTCCTGTCTCATTCGAACCATTATGAACACTCCCTTTCCTCACGCCTATATCCCAAATGTAAGTTCTAGTCATCCCACCTCAAATCAAATGATCTCTGAGAAGTTCCCAACTGTTCAGTTCTACTTGCCTAGTGTTATCTTCTGAGAGAAGCCCTTACTTCAATTGCAGGAAGAAATTTCCTGGCAGTTATCTTCTTTAATTTCCCACCATCTGTTTCTTTCTATGTTCTTCCAATCTTCCTTTCTTCACAGTGATCATCCATTTTAATCACTGAATTTCATAAGACAAAGTTGCCTATGTGACCACACCCCTCCCTCACCAACATCCTTTGGACTGTTCTAGAGGAACAATTATAACACTCAGACTATTAAACTAGGCATGCCAGAGGGGCATTAAGCTAAACTTTTTTGTGGGGAGGCATAACGTAGGGCATCTAAGTCTTACAGGGCAATAGCAGGCTCTGAGTACATTGCTTCTTTTCCCCATATTCTATCATTTTGAGGATCCTTGGAGAGGGCTGACTCTGGACTATTCATGAAGACTTTCACACCCGGCTATAAGATTCCTCAATGTAAATGATAGCTACTGCCACTGCTACCCTCCCTAGAATCCTAAGGGTTGAAGTCCACTGTTGCTTTCTTCCATTTGTTGTCAGTCTTCTTCCCATTTTACAGATCTCCTTATGTTCCAGCTTCCCATATGCCTGAACACATTGTTTCCTCACTACATCTAAATATTGTTTAAAATTTTAAAAGATACTCCAAGTTATTTTACCTATTCTCCCAAAATAACATCTGGTATTTCGAATCATAGCCATGATACAAGAATGAAAATATGAACTTTATTGTGGCTATAAATATGAATGAAAATACTCATAAGAGTGGCTCAAGAATAACCTATTCACAGAAAATTAATACATTTATTATAATAAAGAAACTGTTCATAATAACTGATAAGTCATTCAAAAGTGATCTAAGAAAAGGACTTCAGAAACTAATTAAGTTGTGATATCTGGACTACATAGATCAATCAGCAAGAATAGAAAAACGCTGAAAGAGTGAGATTTTCAGTCAGAAGATTAAGGCTCAAATCCTATCTCTGCTACTTACTAGCCATATGACCTTGAATAAATTTCTTAACTTTTGAAGTATATGCACCCAATACCTTTTTTAGTAAAGTAGTTGTGCTACCATTTTTTCATGCCTCCTTATATCCATTCCCTTTGACTTTCAGCTCCTCCCACTAAAAGTAGAGATTTGGGGGGTACCTAAGTGGCTCAATCGGTTAAACATCCGACTTCAGCTCAGGTCATGATCTCATGGTTTGTGGGTTTGAGCCCCACATCAGGCTCTGTGCTGACAGCTCAGAGCCTGGAGCCTGCTTCAGATTCTGTATCTCCCTCTTCTGTATCTCCCTTCTCTTGCTTGTACTCTCTCTCTCTCAAAAATAAATAAACATTAAAAAAAAATTTTTTTTAAAGTGGAGACTATTACCTCATTCCCTGAATGAGGGTAACCTTGTACTTTGGTCCATAAGATGCAGGAGAGGTAGCAAGATGCCAGTACCTCACCTGAGCCTTGAGAGGACTTCCTGCCTTCACTCACTCTCCTGGAACCCTATGACATGCATGTTAACAAGCCCAGGCTAGCCTGCTGGAGACATAAGTCCAGTCACTCCTATGGGGCCCAGCTGAGAAGACCACCAAACTCCAGACCTATGAATGAGGTCATCCCAAACCACTCAGTTCCCAGAAATCTGCCAACTTACTGAAGATGCATGAGTAAGCCTGTTTAAGATCAGCTGAGCCTGTTCTAAACCAGAAGAATCACCCAACCAAGCCACAGACATGGTTAACTAAAGTCTTATTGTTTCAGGCTAGTAAGTTTTGGGACAATTAGCTACCCAGCAATAGCTAACTGATACATATACAATATAGGTTGTTGTGAAGGTTAAATAAAAATAACACAAAACACATCATGTACTCCATGCCATGCTTAGCACCTGGTAGATGTTTGATAAATTGCAGTTATTTTTATTATCATACCAAAATCATCTGTATTTTTAGGTTTATGAAGTAACATTCCAAAAGACGGTGTTTTCTAATATTTCTGTTTGAAATCTGTATCAGGCAGGGTACAAATGACAGAAATCCAAATCAACTTACATTAAACAAAAAAGGAGTGGTTTATTAGAGCTAACATCATACAGAACTAGAGCCAGACCTCAAACAACATCACCATTTCTTTCCTCTCTTCTTTGTCTCTCTCAGTGTAGGCCTCATTCTGATAATTGCAGAAGGCCTGCTCCACAGAATGATAAAATTAGCCAGCCTCAGCTACTCATCCAGCTCCAGGAACTCAAAAGCAAAAGCAGTTTTCCACTATAGGAAAGTCTCAGACAAGGGCTCTCATTGGCCTAGCTTGGGTCATGAGTCATATCTTAACCAATCACAATGGCCAGGGGGAAGAGGCTCTCTGACCCCATTAGGTCTTATGTAGATCCTTGTGTAAAGAGAAGCAGTAGAGACTGCACTAAAAGAGTAGGAAAAAAGAGGAAATGTGCTGAGTTGCAAAAATAATACTGCCAGAAGCCTGGAATGATAAGATGTGCTGCTGCCACCCTCTAATTCATGACATGTACAGTTGCCTCTTATTACCACTGGCCTACATCTGTGGACTTGGAGTCTATAGCTGTGTAAGGAAGAAAATAACCTGCCCTCAGAAACAGAATTCAGTGCTCTTTGTTTACTTCTTTCTCTGTAAACACTCCTTATAAGTCTCTTAACCACCATGATGTGGAGCAGCCCCGGGAACATAAGGGAAATTAAACTAATGTACATGTATTTTTAAGGAAAGGCATTGTATTACACTTGACTTTCCATTCTCTTACTCTTATTCTCATTGCATTCTAACAAGGTTTTTGGTGTTCTGGATACTGAGATTTTAGAGCCTTAAGCTGCCATGGCTGAATTTACACCTAAGCTTTAAAGATGATGTCTCTTGTGAACTAAATCATAGGATTGTGGAGATAGAAGAAAACTTAGAGATCATTTAAATCCAAATTGGGTGAAAATAGCAAAGATATCTCAAGTTATAGGCTTTGGAGTCACGGGTGCCACGGTTTTTGCTTTTGCTGCGCTGTTCTAGTTCAATGTATGACATAGATGCTGCTGTATATATAAATATGCAATCCATGTATTGTGCTATACTTCAAGAATCCTCCATTCAGTATCATTACAAAGACTGAATGTCTTTAAAATTCAAAGCTAATAAGTACACGATCTAATTTATAACAAATTATTGCTATTGCTCAAGAGGTCAACCCAGAAATGAGGAATTCCAGCAAAGAACTGAGCAGATTAAGATAAATGTTGCCTTCTCATTTTGTCTATTTTATGATATTCTAATCAGTGGCTCATTTTCATTTGAACTGAAATACACACCTTACTGTATAATTTTAAATAACTAAACTAGTTAAAGCAATGATTTAGTTGTGCCAACCCTTTCCAGGGCATGTCAGATACTCTGACGGGAATTTATAGATAGTTACATTACCTTACCTTACAGAGCAGTTTTATTATGAAGAGACTTAACATTCAAGACAAACTAAGTCTATTTTTTGTTGCACAATGAGTAAGAACATGCAGAACTATCTCATGAATTCCAAGAGTTCTGGGGAGTTCTTTAATATTTAATTGTATTTAATTGACATTCCTTTTATCTCCTTCAATTTAGTTTGCCTGTGACTTTCCAGCTATAAAATGTAAAAACCACATGTAGACTGAATCAGCAGAATTAATATGGGTAAAACTCTTAAAATATATGTGCTCAAAATGCCATATCTTACTAAAGCTTATCTATATAAAGTTTAGCAGAGGAAAACTACTAGAGAAATGCAGAAGATAACCTTAACACTATATCTAGGCACAAAACACAATCAGTATGCTGAAAGAAAATGGAGATCAGCTAATGAAATTTTTTTTCTGAAAGAAGTTCTGGGTATAAATATTTATAAATACTAAATTTTTTATACGTATAGAAGACATATATTGTATATCTTGATTGTGAAGTGAAATTGAAAAAGAACTACATAGCTAAAACAAAGCAGGAGATCATCTACAAGTGAAGAAACTTGGGACCCAAAGAGGTGGGGTGACTTGAACCTATGAACACTGCTATTTGGTGAAAGCCCACAACTAGAATCCACGGCTCTGGCATTCCCACTATCTATTTATTAGGTTGGTCTGCACAGGATGCAAGCAGAAGGCAGCTTTATTCTTTTCTACACTGTCTCTTCAAACCTGCTTTCTGGACTCCTTTTCTAAACCCTTGAATGGAAGGTCTAATAGCTCTCCCTATCCCTTTAAGTTGCAAGAATAATCTTACGTATGGTAAAAGTCTCTTGTTTACTATCAAAATTCCAACATCTTATTGAATTTAAATTGGCTCCCCTGAGCTATCTTCCTAAGATGCAGGCCTGTGGGGTTAGGTTACTCTACCTTTCTTGCCCTTAAAAATAACCCCACTTCTGGTCTAGGGGAAACACACACCTTTGCTACACCCCTTTCATGGTGGAGAAGATTGTTTCTACCAAAGCTCTCTCTCTCTTTTGAGCTACTGCCAGGTATGTGTAACTTCAGCCAGTCTCTCTTAGTGAGTATCACTGTCCTTGAGTCTCCCAAATTCCAAGGCATACATGTCAAGCTCTCCCAGAAGTTCCCCATGGGGAGATGGGTATCTTACGGCACACTAATGAGTCTCTCAAATAGCCCTCATCACCAACTCTTCAACTCTAACCTCAGAGGTAAGCAATGGGCTAAATACAGGCAGAACTGGTTACCCAATCATTTGACATGACCCATTTAGGTAATCGATTTAGAATTTGGAAGCACTTGGTACCTATTATGTTTATCTTGGCATTGGGGCTTTGACCATATCTTTGAGACAACAGGAATAAAGGTCACATTTTAAATCTGATACTGCCTCTGCTAACTAAAGACATGGAGAAGAAAAAAAAAACATATATTAGAATTAACGAGATAAATTAATATTGAGAAATGTTCAAAGGTACCTTTTCTCTTTTTAAAATGTTTATTTGTTTTGAGAGACAGAGAGAGCGAGAGCAGGCATGTGGGCAAGGGAGAGGCAGAGAGAGAGGGAGAGAGAGAATCCAAGCAGGCTCTGTGCTTTTGGCACAGACCCCAATGGGGGCTCAATCTCATGAACCGTGAGATCATAACCTGAGCTGAAATCAAGAGTGGGACACTTAATTGACTGAGCCACCCAGGCATCCCTCAAATATGCCTTTTCTTAAGGATTTTTTTTTAGCTTAATAATGGGTTAAGAAAATAACCATAAACACAGAATTGGAAGAGCCTTTTAAATTCATTCAACTATCTATCAGTTGCTAAGACATTTCCATGCTTGAATACTCTAATAATGGAGAAGTCACCATCTTTTGAAATAGTCTGTACCTATCTGGGGTTGCTTGCAACCATCAGAGGGTCATTACATGAAATGCAAAACTGTCTAAGGTCTCCACCCCCTCGATTTTAATTTGAACACAGAACAAGTTTAATCCCTCTTTCACATGCAGACTTCCAAATATGTGAAGCCAGTGTTACTCCATCTTCTGATGTAGTATTTTCTAATACTCAGTTTCTTCAGCCATGCCCTTCATAACAGTGTTTGCAGCTCTTATCATCTTGCTTGTCTCCTTCCTGAACAGTCCCTAGCCTAGCAATGCTCCACTTGAGGTACAGCACCCAAAATCGAAGAGAGGGTGGTCCAGCCAGTAGAAGGCTGAAGAACATCTCCTCTCTCCTTTGCCATGCCACATTTTTTTAAATAAAACCTAAATTAGTATTTACTGACAGTCATGGTACACAGCTTATTTATACTATATTCACTGCCAACTACACTCCCTTAAGTCTTTTCTAGATGTGCTACAGCTAAGATATGACTTACCCTGTATATATGCTGTTGATTTTAGGACTCAAGTAGTGGCCTTTACATAGATCCTCTTATTTTTTTTTTATATATATTCTCCTTAAAATCACTCTTCTAGCACTCACCAAGTTCAACTAGCCTAAGATTTTAGAACTCTATTTGACCACTTAATTTATTCTCTTTAACTTCATATCATCTCAAATTTTGTAAGAATGCTTTCAACATCTTCATCCAAATCACTAATAAAAAGTATTAAAGAATAAAGGCCAAGGACATCCCTAGAAACATCCCTCCACTTGACATCAATCTATTAAACAGCACCACCTTGGTAGTTAATCAATTATCAATATACATAATGACACTTATACCGCACTTCAGCCAAAGGTGTGTTGAGAGACAACACCTTTCTGTCAACACCACACTGTCAAGTGTGTTGCTCAAATCAGATTTCTAGGTTTTCCACCCTTCCCAGCTCTGGAGGTCTGGACACTTTGTTTAAAAAGGAAAGTTTGCTGTGATGGGTGTTAAACCTAGTCTGGCTTCTCGTGAATAAATGATGCCGTTTCACCAATCATTTATTTTATCTTACAGAATTGATATGACATTTGTTATTATAATTCACTGAAATCACTTCTTCTCCTTTTGAACGTTTGAAGGATAAGAATCCTCAAACTTCTGTCTTTTAGGCCTTTTTGGGCTCTCTATGGTTTCTCACAGATCCCCCCACATCCATGGATGCTCACTTTCAAGTTGCCTCAGTACAAAGGATTTAATTTACTCAGCTGAGAGACTTCATATCTCTAATGGAGCAGCTGGAAATTCTCTTTCAGTGGCTAAAACAAATATTAACACTAATATAACTAAAGCCACTCATTAGAAAGCCAGGCTTTGGGTTTTGAGCTGTTTGAGCTATTCCATGTACCTGAGGAGCGCCTGTCTTACAGAACATCCTCCAACGCTTCTATCTGCTCCCCAAAGAAAGACTCTAGCACCATGAAAGAGCAAAGTTACTGATATGGAAACAGATGTCTCTAAAAATACCCTTGGAAATATATGGACATGAAACACATGCCATATATATATTTAGTTACAAAAATAAAAAATCATATTTTTATCTAGCAACTATTTATTTCCAGATATGTGACTAAGCACTGCAATCAAGTCATACCTGACTTAAAAAAATACTTAGACAGATTGAGCTGTCTAACCCACAAAAGAAGCATCTATGAATAATTCAACCCCAATTGCCATGTATATTTTCTGGCAGGCTGGCTCCTGACTAAAGCACTGGCTTTACTCTCCTGACTGGCTTAGGACATACAGTTCTGTGGCATAGGCAATCTTACCACTTAAAGATGTGTCAGTCTCGTCTGGACTGGAAGCCATAAGATGTTCTTTTGGGTTACTCAAAGTAACATATTAAAACAGGTCTTTCCTGTACAACTTGACCAGATTAAAAACAAAAACAAAACAAAACAAAACAAAACAAAAAACAAAACCTAACCTCTAAAAAAATAGTATAAAACAAGGTTTAAAAACACCTAGGAAGATGGGGTGATTCTACTCAAATATGGATATTCAATTATTCATTTCATTCCAGTTAAAGTGTAACTATAAATTACAGTGAAGATTTTGTCCTTTGCTTGTACTGCCACCTGGTGGTATCCTGCTTATACTAAAACAGACCCATAAAGGAATTTTTTAAATTAGCATTCATTTACCATTCAGTTTGCAGCATCACCATCATTGACAAGTCAGTACTTTCTATAAAATGGTGCAGAGAAAATTTTACAGAAATCTTTGTTAACCAGGTTAGAGACAAACGACATCTTATTCAAACACACCATTTATATACGAACACATTAAGCATAATGATTAGTACATTCACAGTGAAAAATCTGTTAAGAAAAACATTTAAGCCCAATCGCTTTCCCAAAATAAGTACAAAATTAAAGAAACAAGGCCTCTATAAACACAAACAGGCCTAGTTTTTAGAAAAAAAAAGTCAACATAAATATCCAAAAAACAAATTGTAAATTGTAAATTTAGGGGTCAAATAGTATTATTACAAATCAGTAGGGTTACAAAAATATTTTTCACCGAATTCCTTAAGGTTTTGACACTTCTTGGTATGTTTTAGAATTCACGTTTCTCTTTTGTAAAATCTCTCTTTTTGCCTTTGATTCTACTAGGTTCTCAGCATTCACATGGATTAACATGAATGATTTAATGATTAAGGATTGTATTTGTTATGATTATATTTATTATAAGAATTTGGCCAATATGATACATGGAATTTCTCTTTAATTATTAAAGACAAAGAAATTTTAAATTTTGCCAAATTAAGATTATCAATTATTTTCTTACTCCCTCCAATGGTTTTGTTTTTAAAATAAATTTTATTTATTATTTTGAAAGGTAATACTTTCTCATGATCAAAAAGTAAGATAAATCGCTCTACTACCTCATCATTCATTGTAACCAGTTTCTTGCCACCTTCCAAGCCATTGATTTTCAAGTTTATTCAGTACTGTCTATAATCAAGCAAGTATTTTTACATAGCTCTTTTAACACTTTTTCCCATTTAATTCTGTAAACTACATAGGCCTTATTTTGCTTTACATCAAGTAAAACTTTTTTTTTTCAACATGACAAGTCACTCTTGCCAGCAACATGTGTGGGTTAAACCCACCTTTCTCTGCTGATTTGGGAAGTTTGCTTTAAGACATATCAAGACTTAACATATACTCAGAATTGTTATGAGTTATATCTTCCATTCCAGTGATAGATGAGTACTTGTGCCATTACCATACAGATTTAATTATCTTATAAAGTTTAAAATATGTCTTAATATTAATATTAGAATAGAATTAGAATATGTTGAATATTTGGGGTGCCTGGGTGGCTCAGTCAGTTATGCCCTGACTTGGGCTCAAGTCATAATCTTGGCAGTTCGTGGGTTTAAGCCCCGTGTTAGGCTCTGTGCTGGCAACTCTGAGCCTGGAGCCTGCTTCGGATTCTGTGTCTCCCTCTCTCTCTGCCCCTCCCCTGCTCATGCTCTGTATCTACCTCTCTCTCTCTCAAAAACAAACATTAAAAAATTTCTAAAAAATAGAGTATGTTTAACATTTAATATTATAGAAGGAGTTAGTCCTCTACCATTACTATTCTTTTTCTAAACTGATATGGCTATTCTCATCAATTTCTTATTCCAAATGAACTTGAGAATAATTTTGTTAGGTTCCCAAAGAATTTGACCAAGTTACTTTAAGAAAGAGACTTGGTGAGAATTTCTCTAAATTATAAATTATTTTGGGAAGAATTATTACCTTTACACATAGGTTATTAGTAGAATAAGCAGCCTTAGTGATAAGCCTTTCTGATGTTCTTAAGCTGGATGATTTTTCAAGGAGCAAATTGATGAAGAAACTCAAAAGGTGTTTTGTGCCTGCAAATATGGCAGGAGAGATATGCAGGAAAACCCCCTAATTCAGAATAATTAAAAGTGCTGGATAAAATATTTTTAAATATCATTCTAAATTAATGGTTGAGTTGGTTAAAAAATAGGGGAAGTCCTCAGAGGCCATAAATAAAAGACAACTTGAATACAAAGCAAGTTCTGGAGCTGGCATTTGCTTGGGACCTCTCTCCAGGTGGCTTAGAGTTTAGGCTTCCTAGAGCCATATGGGAGTCAGGAGATAAGACATGAGGCCTGAGTGAAGTGGGAAACAGAACTTTCCATGTATGACCCGTGTGTAAGGTTGTGTCCCGTGAAAGGCAACATCCTTGGTAAGTGAATTAGGTGAGGAGAGGGGGAATAACACTATAGAGACAACCAGCAGAGACAATAAGCCTAAGTATTATGAAGAAGGATAAAATGAGGGGAAAAGTTTCCCTTGAAAATTACTAACACCAGTCTCTGCTCATATAGAATAGGGTACATCCTATCTTATGTGCAGTGGATAGGATAGTCTGAGAGTGTTCATGGGTTCGCAGTGTCCCAAGTATCCAGCAATACCAAACATAACCCTTTCGAGAGGAACAGACCCAAATGGATACCACAACTTAAAAAAAAAAAAAAAAAAAAAAAAAACCTAGGAGAAAATAGACAAGGGACAGTGAGTTGAAACAGAGTTAGACTATACAAATTTTTTACCTATAGGATATCAGATGAGTACGTTTAATATATTTCAAGAAATAAAAGAGGGTACATAACAAAGGAACAAAAGATACCACAAATAACCTACATCTTTGAGAAAGAACCAAAGAAAAATCCTAGAAAAATTTCTAATAATTGATATTAGCAACTCAACGTTTGGATCTGGTTCAAGATGGCAATAGAAGAGGCTTTTTTTTTTTTTAATTTATATCCAAGTTAGTTAACATATAGTGTAATAATGATTTCAGGAATAGAATTTAGTGATTCATTACTTACATATAACATCCAGTGCTCATCCCAACAGGTGTCCTCCTTAATGCCCCTTGCCCATTGGGCCCGTCCCCCAACCCAAAACCCCTCCAGCAACCTTGTTTGTTCTCTGTATCAAAGAGTCTCTTATGGTTTGTCTCCCTCCCTGTTTTTATTACTTTTGCTTCCCTTCCTTTATGTTTATCTGTTTCATATCTTAAATACCACATGAGTGAAGTATTATGATATTTGTCTTTCTCTGACTAATTTATTTCACTTAGCACAACACACTCTAGTTCCATCCATGTTGTTGCAAATGGCAATATTTTATTCTTTTTAATCACTGAGTAATATTCTCATATAAGAGGCTCTTGACCTCACCTCCTCCTATGGACACACCAAATCTACAGATACATACAGACCAAGTATCTCTGAAAAAAAGCCAGAAACTATCTGAGTGGCTCCCACACATTGGGTAAATGAGAAAAGACTCACATAAAACCCAGCAGAAGAGGCTAATAAACAATCTCACCATAAACCCCACCTCTGGCACAGCAACACACAACCCGGAGGGAACTTCCAACTTCAAGCCTTGCACTTCCACCTAAGAAATGGGTGACCAAAACGCCAGATTTTGAAAGTTAATGGGGCTTGCATCCATGAGACCAACAAGGCTATAGAAAACTAAGAGACAGTTCTTAAAGTGCTTACAAGGACTTACCACAGCAAACTCCTTAGGGTCCAGCTTAAACATGGCCAGGCTTTCTGTGAAAGAGGTCTATCTACACATCTTAATACCTATAGCCTGCACAGTGGGCCTCTAATTTAGTGCACAACAAAGGGCTGACTACAATACCCTCCAGAGACCAGGGAGCTGGTAGGTACCACCTTTGTGCTCTCTTGCTGCCTCATGCCAGATTGCCAATATTTCCAGGAAAGGAGCTTGTGTATACATCTGGGGACCCAGTTTTTGTGGCTGCCATCCAAAAGATGCCCTTTCATCACCTGGCTCTAGTGGCCAGTGTGGCTTACATTTTCAGGTCCCTCCCACAAAACTGTAACAAACAGAGAAATAGTTCTTGGCCACTTATCCCCTCAGGACACAGTGCTGAGGCCACAGACAGAAATGCCCATCTCCCAGTCTTCCCCTGAAAGAGGCATATTTGATATTTTAAAAGCTGCTGCCTGGAAGTTAAGCTTCCAATGAGCCTGAATCTAGGTGTTGACTGAGATCCTCCCCTTTGGGACACTGACAGATCTTGACACACTTTCAATACTGGAAGCCACCAAGAACAAAAAAGACTGCTTAGGCAATCACAAAGACTTAAGAGACAACCAATAGCTAGGGCAAGGTTGAGTGATATGGTTCTTCTTCCACATGAGAACAAGTCCATCAAGACTAGGAAATGTGGCTATTTTATCTAAGGCATAGAAATCATCACTGAGAGGAAAAATGAAGAAATAGAGGAATATGTTCCAAATGAAAGAACAAAACATCAGAATAAGACTTAATGAAACAAAAATAAGTGATCAACCTAACAAAGAGTTCAAATAATGGTCATAAAGATACTCACTGAGGCCAGGAGAACAATGCATGAATAAAGTAAGAATTTTAACAAAGGGATAGAAAATATAACAAAGTACCATACAGAAACCACAGAGCTAAGAAATACAAAATCTAAGCTGAAAAATTCAATAGAGGGGTTCAATAGCAGACTGGTTGCAGTGGAAAAAGGATCAGTTACTCAAAGATAGAATAGTGGAATTCATCCAATCAGAAGAGCAAAAGAAAAAAGAAAAAAAGATAGCTTAAGGGACTGTTGGGACACTATCAAGCAGGCCAATATTTGCATGATAGGGGATCCAGAAGGAGGAGAAAGAGGTGGAAAACTTACTTGAAGAAACAATGACTGAAAACCTCCCTAACCTGGGGAAGAAAAAAGACATTCAGAACCAGGAATCCTAGAGAGTTCCAATAAAATAAACCCAAGAAGACCTACACCAGGATGCATAATTTAAGTATCAAAAGTAGAAAGTAAGAAGAGAATTTTAGAAGCACCAAGAGAAAAACAATTTGTTATATACAAGGGAACCCCCATTAGACTATCAGCAGAAACTTTGCAGGCCAGCAAGGAGTGGCACAATATATTCAAAGTGCTTAAAGAAAAAACTGCCAATCAAGAATACTCTACCTGGCAAAGTTGTCCTTCAGAACTGAAGGAGAGATAAAAAGTTATCTAGACAAGCAAGAGCTTAAGAAGTCCAGCACCACCCCACTGGCCTTATAAGAAATGTTAAGGTGATTTCTTTAAGCTGACATGAAAGGGCTCTAATTAACAACAGGAAAATATCTGAAAGTATAAATCTCACAAGAAAAGGTAAAAACATAGTTAAGTTCAGAATAACCTAATGTAATGGTGGTGGGTTAATCATTTATAAATCTAGCATGAAGTTAAAAGACAAAAGTAGTAAATGTAACTGTAACTACAATAATTTGCTAATGGATACACATGTAAAAAGACAAATTATGACATTAAAAATATAAAACATGAGAGGGGAAATAAAAATGTAAAGCTTTTGAATGCATTTAAATTTAATTGTTATCAGCTTAAAATAGACTATTATAACTCTAGAATGTTTGATGTAAGCTTCATGGTAACCACAAAGCAAAAGCCTACAGTAAACACACAAAAGATACACAGAAAGGAATCTAAATATATCATTATAGAAAAGTATCAAATCACAAAGGAAGAAAACAAGAACAAAAGAATTACAAAACAGTGAGAAAACAATTAACAAACTGGCAATAAGTCCATACGTATCAATATTTACTTTAAACATTACTGGACTAAATTCTCTAGTCAAAAGAACAAGAGTAGTTCAATGTAGTAAAAAAATATAAGACCTGGGGCACCTGGCTGTCTCAGTTGGTAGAGCATGCAATTCTTGATCTCAGGGTTGTAAGTTCAAGCCCCATGTTGTGTGTAGAGATTACTTAAAAATGGAATGGAATGGAATAAAATAAAATAAAATAAGACCCAACTATATGCTGCCTACAAAAGACTTACTTCAGCTTTAAGGACACACATAGACTGAAAGTGAAGGAATAGAAAAAGATATTCCCCAACCTGGGGAAGAAAAGAAAGCATGGGTAGCTATACTTATATTAGACAAAACAAACTTTAAGACAAAGACTAATAAGAGACAAAGAAGGTCGTTACATGATGATAAAATGGTGAATCCAAGAAGAGGATATGGCAATTGTAAATATTTATGGACCCAACATAGGAGAACCAAGATATACAAAACAAATACTTACAGAACTAAAGGGGGTAATAGACAGCAATACAGTAATAGTAGGGGACTTCAACACCTCATTTTCATCAATGGGTAGATAATCCAGACAGAAAATCAATAAGGAAACATTGGACTTAAACTACACATTGTACCAGAGGGATTTAATAGACATTTACAGAACCATTCCATCAAAAAGCAGTAGAATATTCATCTTGAGCAAATGTGGAACATTCTAATTCTCCAGAATAGATCAATCATATGTCAGGCCACAAAACAAGTTTTAATAAATTTAGAAGACTAAAATCATATCAAGCATCTTTTCCAATTCCCATGGTATAAAACTAGAAATCAATTATAAGAAGAAAACTGGAGAATTCACAAATACGTAGAAATTAAACATGTTACTGAATAACAATGATCAAAGAAGAAACTAAAAGATAAATAAAAAATATCTTCAGACAAATGAAAAAGGAAATATAACAACCAAGACTGAAGGGATTCAGCAGAAAACAATTGTTAGAGTGAAGTTCACAGCAATAAGTGTCTATAGTAAAAAATGAAAAAGATCTCAAACAAACAATCTAACTTTATACCTTAAGGAACTAAAAAAGAACAAATGAAGCCCAAACTTACCAGAAGGAAGGTCATAAAGATCATAGCCAAAATAAGTGAAATGGAGATTAAAAAGACAATAGAAAAGATCAATGGAACTAAATGTTAATTCTCTGAAAATATAAATAAAGTAGGTAAATCTTTAGCTAGATTCACTAAGAAAAAAAGAGAGAAGATGCAAATAAAATTAGAAATTAAAGAGGAAATGGTGGCATAACTACTAAACAGAAATACAAAGGATCATACAAGACTACTATGAACAATTATACGCTAGCAAATTGGACAACCTAGAAGAAATGAATAAATTCCTAGGAACATACTACCTACCAAGACTGAATCATGAAGAAATAAAATCTGAACAGACCAATAACAAAGAGATTGAATTAGTAAACAAAAACCTCTTAACAAACAAAAGTTCAGGGTCAGATGGCTTTACTGGTGAATTCTACCAAACATTTAAAGAAGAATTAAGGGCACCTGGGTGGCTCAGTCAGTTAAGCATCCAACTCTTGGTTTTGGCTTAGGTCATGATTTCATGGTTTAGGCTCTTCACAGACATTATCAAGCCTGCTTGGGATTCAATCTCTCTCCCTCTCTCTACCCCTCCCCTGCTCACATGTTCTCTGTCTCTCAAAATAAAATTTTTTTTAAAATGAAGAATTAATATAAATCCTTCTTAGACTCTTCCAAAAAACAGAAAATAAAGGAGCTCTCCCAAACTCATTTTATGAGGCCAGATTTCCTTGGTACCAAAACCAGATAAGGACACTATAAGAAAGAAAATTACCAGCTAATATCCCTGATGAACATACATGTAAAAATCCTTAAAAAAAAAAAAATTAGCAAACTGAATTCAACAGTACATTAAAAGGATCATACACCATGATCGGGTGGGATTTATTTTAGGGATGTGAGGATGGCTCAATATCTGCAAATCAATCAATATGATATACCACATTAATAAAGTGAAGGATAAAAATCATATGATCATCTCAAAAGATGCAGAAAAAGCATTTGACAGAATTTAGCATCCATTCATGATAAAACTCTCAAAGTGGCTATAGAGGGAACATATCTCAACACAGTGATGCCTTATGCCATATATGCCACATATGACAAGCCCATAGCTAACATCATACTCAACAGTGAAAAACTGAAGACTTTTCTCTTGGAAAAGGACTATGACACCCACTCTTGCCACTTTTATTCATCCAAATAGTGGAAGTCAAGCTAGATTTATTAGGCAAGAAAAAGGGAAAAACAAGCATCCAAATGAGAACAGAAGAAGTAAAACTGTCTCTAATTCCAGATGACATATTATATACAGAAAAACCTAAAGACCATCAAAAAACTTAAATGAATTCAGTAAAGCTGCAGGATACAAAATCATTATACAAAAATCAGTTGTGTTTCTATACACAAAAAGGGCAGAAAGAGAAATTAAGAAAACAATCACATTTACAACTGCATCAAAAAAAATAAAATACCTAGGAATAAATTTAATCAATGAGGTAAAAGACCTATACAATGAAAACTATATGCCACTGATAAAGGAAATTGAAGAAGACATAAATAAATGGAAAGATATTCAGTGCTCATGGATTAGAAGAATTAACATTGCTAAAAGGTCCCTAACACCCAAAGTGATCTACAGATTCAATGCAATCCCTATCAAAACTCCAGTGGCAGAGTGCCTGGGTGGCTTAGTCAGTTAAGTGTCCAACTCTTGATTTCAGCTCAGGTCATTACCTCGCGGTTCATGGGATTGATCCCCCTGTCAGGCTCTGTGCTGATAGCACTGAGTCTGCTTGGGATTCTCTTTCTCCTCTCTTCCCCTGTGCTCATACCCACACACTCTCTCTCAAAATAAATAAGCATGAAAAAAAAAAAAAACCTCCAAAGGTAGTTTTCATAGAAATAGAACAAATGACCCTAAAATTTGTATGAAACCACAGAAGATTCCAAATAGCCAAAGCAATCTTGAGAAAAAACAATCTGGAAGCATCACACTTCCTGTCTCTAAACTCTATTACAAAGCTATAGTAATCAAAATAGTACAATATTAGCATAAAAACAGACATATAGATCAATAGAACAGAACAGAGAGCCCAGAAATAAACCCATGTAAGGCCAATTAATATATGGCAGAGGAACCAAAACTATACAATGGGGAAAGGACAGTCTTCAACAAACAGTGACGGGAAAACTGGAAAACAACATGCAAAAGAATGAAACTGGACTACTATCTTATACCACATACAAAAATCAACTCATAATGAATGAAGGACTTGAACATAACACCTGAAACCATAAAGCTCCTAAGAGAAAACACAGACGGACAGTAGGCTCCTTGACATCAATCTTGGCAATGATTTTTTTTGATTTGATAACAAAAGCAAAAGCAACAAAAGCAAAAATAAACACGTAAGAATTACCTCAAACTAAAAAGCTTCTGTAGAGCAAAGAAAACAACAAAATGTAAAGGCAACCTACAGAATAGGAGAAAATGTGTGCAAATCTGATAAGGGGCTAATATCCAAACTATACAAGGAACTCCTACAACTCAATAGCAAAAAAACAATCCAATTTAAAAATGGGCAGAAGATTTGAACAGACATTTTCCAAAGACATACAGATGGTCAAAAGACACGAAAAAATGTTCAACATCACTAATAATCAAAGAAATGTAATGTCAAAATGTAATGTTACTAATAATCAAAGAAATGTAATGTCAAAACCACAATGAGATGCCACTTCACACCTGTTAAAATGGATATTATCAAAAAGACAAGAAATAACAAGTGTTTGTAAGGATGTGGAGAACAGAGACCCCTTGTGCACTGTTGGTGGGAATGTAATTGGTGCAGGCACTATGGAAAACAATACTGAGTTTCCTCAAAAAATTAAAAATAGAATTACCATACGACCCAGCAATTTCTCTTTGGGGTATTTATCCAAAGAAAACGAAATTATCATCTTGAATATTTGCAATAGCCAAGACATGGAAAAAACCTAATTGCCCATCCATGAAGAAATAGATAAAGCAAATTTTATATCTAAAACAACATATGTGTTTGCTTTATCCATATGTGTGTGTGTGTGATCAGCCATTAAAAAAGTAGGAAATTCTGCTACTTGCAATAATATGGGTGGATAGACCTTAAGGATATTACACTAAGTAAAATAAGTCAGAGAACTACAAATTCTGTATGTTCTCACTTATATGTGGAATATTCAAAAAGAACTGAATTTATAGATACAGAGAACAGATTGGTAGTTGCCAGAGGAAGGGCATGGATGGGGGTGAAGGGAGTAGGCAAATTGGGTGAAGGTAGTCAAAAGGTACAAACTTCCAGTTCTAAGATAAAAAAGTCCTGAGGATGGGATGTACAGCATGGTGACAATAGTTAACAATACTGTACCGTACATGTAAAAGTTGCTAAGAGAGTAAATCATAAAAGTGAACAAGAAAAAATTGCAACTATGTGGTGATAGATGTTCACTAAACTTACTGTGGTGATCATTTTACAACATACACACATGTCAAATCACTATGTTGTATACTTGAAACTAATACAATGTCATATATCAATTATATCTCAATAAAATTAGTTAAAAGTAAAATAAAAAGATAATCAGATAATATAATAAGGTATGATAAATCTATTTTTGGTCTTTGTCCCTGGTTCTTGGCACAGAGCTCCTAAAACCTTTGGATTTTCTGAATGACAGAAGTATCTTTTATTATTCAGGACAGGCCCCTTCCAGTTATGTTTATATCATTAAGGTGACTCTTGGTAGTCTCCCTTGGTAGCTTCAGGAGTGGAACTTCTTGCCAGAGGAATCAACCATGTGACTACAGAGATGGAATTTTCAGCTCTACCCATCTAACCCCCATCTTGGGAAAAGTGTGAGGGGTTAGAGATTTTGTTCAATCACCAACAGCCAGTGATTTAACCAATCATTCCTGTGTAATGGAACCTCCATAAAAACTCCTACTAGACAGGGAGATTCTTGGTTGGTTAATACATCCAAGTGCTGGGAACGTGGCATAGCCAGGGAAGGCATAGAAGCTCATGCTCCTCCTCACACTATACTTTGCCTTATGCATCTCTTCCATTTGGCTGTTTCTGAGTTGTAGCCTCTATAATACACTGGTAATAGTAAGCAAAGTGTTTTCCTGAGTATGTGAGTCCTTGTAGTGAATTACCAAACCTGAGGTGGGGGAAGGGTCATGTTAACCCCCAAATTTTTGGTTGGGCAAAAGTGTGAGTAGCCTGACCATCCCATTGCAGCTGGCAAATGAAATGAGGGCAGTCTTGCAGGAGTAAGCTCTTAACCTGTAGGGTCTGACGCTAACTCAAGGGAATTAGTATCAGAGTTTAAGTGAATTAGACACCCAGTTGGTGTCAAACAATCAAAGAATCGGTTGGTGTGAGGGAAAAAACTCAGAACAATGAACAACTTCCTGCTAACAAACTTGAAAAGAGACATTTTCCTAGGAAAGATGTTTGGAAGTCATTCCAAACATGACTAAAGAAGAAAAAACCTGAATGGTCCTATAACCATTAAAGAAATTCAATCAGTAGTTAAAATTTTTCCCATAAAGAAAATACTAGGCCCAGATAGTCTTAAAAGTCTGTGGCTTATGTTTAAGGCACCTGGGTGGCTCAGTCATTAAGCATCTGATTCCGGCACAGAATCAGATTTTTTTTTTATTTTTAAAATTAAAAAAAATTAATTCTGGGTATATCTGGGTGGCTCAGTCAGTTGAACATCTGACTCTTAATTTCAGCTCAGGTCATGATGTCCAGGTTCATGAGATTAAGCCCCATATCTGCCTCTGCACTGACAGCGTGGAACCTGTTTGGGATTCACTCTCCTTCTCTCTGCCCCTCCCCTGCTAGAGTGTGTGCTTTCTCTCTCTCTTTCTCTCTCTCTCCCCCCCCCAAAATATAAATAAATAAACACTTTAAAAAGTTAATCCTGACATTATATTAAATTTTTTGGAGAAGAGGAAAATTTCTCCAAGTAAATTTATAAAGCCATTACAGGCATATTCCACAAAACATTTCCCTGATGGATGTTTTCCCAGTAAATTCCCTCCTGTATTTAATTCTCCAACACCTACAACGTATATATTTCTCAAACTAACATGTCAACTGATATTTATGTAGGAAATGCTTTATTTAGCACCCCAAAACTCAATACATTTTTACCACCACCACCACCAACAACAACAAAGGTATAGGAAATGCCTTGAGTTACATTACAAACGTTGGTAAGATGTCCACACCATGTCAGCAAATCAAAAGCATACTGAATATCAAAGAAGGGGATCACAAATGCTACTGGTGATAAAAGAAGCATTAAAATATCATCCTTATTGTGAATCATTCTCTGTCACATTCCCACAGTGTCTCTCGTATTTCATATTGCCCTTTTCCCCATGGTTTTATAGAATAAGAACCAAAAATGTTGACAAAGCATTAAAGAACTTAATAGAGAAGGAAGAAAAAAAAGCAGAAAAGTAGTAACAATGAAAGAGAGGCTGTTACTGCTGACAAAGCAACTATTTATTAACAACTATATTGTTTAGTGATTCAGGAAGCAAAGTTATGAATATTTACATCCTAATGCTATACTTTGCTATTTAATGGAGGTTTGCTTGCCATGTTTTAGTTATATTTTAGGAAATTGATTTGGGTTAACAAGCCACCCATTATAATTTTACCATTTAAAATAAAAATAGGAGCACTAGGTGGCTCAGTCAGTTGAGCATGTGACTCATGATTTCACCTCAGGTCCTCATTTCAAGGTTCGTGAGTTCAAGCCCCACATCAGGCTCCATGCTGAGTGTGGAGCCTGCTTGGGATTCTCTCTCTCCCTCTTTCTCTAGCCCTCCCCAACTTGTGCACATGCTCATGTACTCTTTTTCTCTCTCAAAATAAACTTCAAAAAAAAATAATGAGAAAGAGATAAAGCTTTTGCAGATGATGTGATTTTTTAGAAGAAAACCCAAAGAAATATACAAATGACTTTAAATTATAAAAAGTATTCAAATTATTTAATATCTGTTGGATATTAATTTGGATCTATAGCACCCACCATAAACAAACATCAACCTCATACGGTTAGAATGAAATGTGCATAGTTCATCTGCAAAACTGTACTTATGCTCCTGATGAAAAAATTGGAGTGGGACAAGGAGGGGGATAAGAAAAACAGCTCACTTTTCACTCTCTGCCCCTTACAGGGAGTTTGTTTGGTTGGTTTGTTTTGCTGCCATAACATACTAACACAAATTTAGCAGCTTAAAACAACACAAATTTATTATCACACCTCTGTCGACAGAAATCTGGCATGAGCCTCACTGGCTAAAATCAAGGAATCAGCAGGGTCGTGCTCTTTTCTGGAGACTCCAGGAAGGAACCTGTTTCCATGCTCATTCAGGTTGTTGACAGAAGTCAGTTTCCTGCAGTTGTAGAAATGAAGTCCCTGGTCCTTGCTGTCACCTGAGGGCCATTACCAGCTTCTAGAGCTGAAACTGTATTCTTTGACTTCAAAGATCTTCCTCCAGTTTCAAAGCTAGCAATGGAAGGTTGAGTCCCTCTCCTGCCTTCTCTTCGGCCACATCTCTAATTCCTCTGCCTTCTTCTTTGATTTTTATCTCATCTCATGGTCCCTAACATTAATCACATATTCACAGGTTCAGGAGAGGAGGATGTGGAACATTTGGTGGACCATGATTCTGCCTACCCCACAAGGAAACCCAGCTTCTTCCATGTTTGCACTATCGTTACCTGTAGCTTGTGCATCCTTATAATAAAGCCTCAGCCCCAGCAAACAAGGGTGGTGGGAAAACTAGGTAGAAAACATCCTCTATATTTTTCTTGTGTCCTTGCTGCTGGCCTTGGCTTAATTATTGGATTTTCTTTATCAGGCTGTGTGAGGTTGAAGCAGACAGGAAGATGAAGAATTTAGAACTGATTTCCTGACAACACTAATCCGGTAATTGGAACAAATGCCTCCCCTCTTTCTACTCTTGAAACCATCCAGAGTTTGGGAAAGAGATATAAAGGGGACAATAGGAAAGAGGAAGGCAGGAGCAAAAATATCAAGCCATTAAAAGACAAACATAAGCATATTTGTCCTTTCCTTAAGAACTCAACCCAAGAAGATTCCATACCTGAGGTGGTGATAAATGAGAGGAAGAGCTAAGCTCCTAAGAGTCATTTGTTGGGTGTTATGATGTATTACGCAGTGCTAGATGATTCCACAAGCCTTTCTTAATTCTTTAAACTAACATGTGGTTCATGGGTATAGTTATTATCCTGTAAATGAGGAACCTTGGGGCTCCAAGAGGTGGTCATTTACTTGAGAGAACAAATGTCAGAGCTGGATGTAAACCTAGGTCCGGGGGCTGCTCCAGCTCAAGGGAAGCTCCTCTCTCCTTGACTTCCCCTAGCAAGAAGGCAAGCTTGAGATTTGTTATGAACACTACACTGTTCCCTTCAACGTCTTGAAATTATAGAGGTATCCTCCTTCCCCAACCTTTCCCTCCCCCAGATGTTAGTGACTTCCTAATGAAGGTCTCAGTTATTTCCTTTCTTGTGATCATTACACATTACTCCTTCTGTATGTCCCCATTGTCTGAGTTGATGTTACCATTCAGGCTAGTACTTATGTAATGACCACTGGGCTGTGAGCTTGAATTTTCTTTTTCTCCTTTTCTCTCCCTCTCTCTTTTTCAGAAGATTCAAAGAAACAAGGAAAGGTGCTGGCACGTGGTCTCTGGATAAGTCTCCGCTAGGACTTATAGGAGCAAGGAAACCCCCTTGCTATCACACCGCAGGTTTTACTGCAGTCTCTATCCCTTCAGTGAGTTATGGTTATCAAGCAAAAAGCCACTTAGCAACCTCTGCTTCACTTCTGTGGTAATAATTAATCAACTCTAGAATTTCAGCCTAAAATCCCAACTCCTACCGCAAGTACAAAGCCTTATATGATTTGGTCCTACCTGTCTCTTCCGCTGCGACTTATGCCACTCTGCACTCCTCAGGCACCTGCAGCCACACTGGCCAAGGCCTGCTTCTCAGCACTGGAAATGTGACTAGTCTCAACTGAAATGCGCTGCAAGTATAAAATATACACCAGACTTTTAAGCAAAATATATCACTAATATATATCACTCATCACTAATGATTTTATATTGATTACATATTGAGTTACAATGCAAACTAGTTTAATTTGTTCCTTTTTATTTTTTTATTTTATTTAATTAATTAATTAATTTATTTATTTGTGGCAATTTGAACATTTAAAATGAATTCGTGGTCCGCACTGTATTTCCATGGGACAGTGCTGCTCTACCACATTACCTTCTTTTGTTTCCCTACTTAACACACTGTCTGGACCTACAGTGTCCATGTTGTCTGTTTAGTACCTTTCTCGCCCAACCAGAACATAAGGCAGGAACACTGTCCTCATTCACACTTGATTCCCAGGCATTTAGGACAGAGCCTGAAGCTTCCTAAGTACGCTACAAATAGTCTTTGAAGGAAACGCCTTACTCTTCCTCAGCTGGAGACTAAAGAACTCGAGGTCTCAAGTCCTCTGAGTTACACCCGTGGCTCAGAGCAGACCACATGCTCCCGACCCTGGGAAAGAGAGAGGTGAATACACAACCGGACGGGAAAAAAGCCTTCCGGGAGGTAGCACCGGTCGCACGACGCACAAACAAGGCGGCGACCCCAAACCCCTTCGCCCTCTTTCCTCCTGGAGCCCCGCCCCACGGCCAATCATTGGGCACTTAGCCCTCGCGCCACATTGCGGCGTCTCGCGAGGGCGCAGCGGCCAGTGGTACAGCCCGTTCCCCCCGCGCTCCCCGGACAGTGGGTCCTTCCAGTCATAGAAAAGCATTGTGGGAGGAAACCCCCGGCCTTTTCTGCTTTTGCGCTCCGGGGTAGGGGAGGTGTTTCGCGCTTTCCGGGATGGCGGGGTTGGGGGGGCGCGGGGTATCTCGGTCTCCGAAGGGCCCAGGCGCTGAGCAGGGACGCGCGGCCACCCTGAGGGCGATGGGATATGCTTCGCCGCTGTGCCGGGCCCGAGGATCCCGTGCCGTGAGTCCGTGGAGGGAAGAGGCCCGGCCTGGTCTCCGCCACGTTGTCCGTGGACCTCAGAAGACTCCAACGCGGCCCCCAGGCTGCGTTCCCACTCCAGGAAGTGGAAGATGGACTTGAGTGCATTTGAGTTTATTGGACACGTACTTTGTGTCAGGGAGTTTTTAATAGAAACGGATTTCTCGTGAAAGAGAAAGGCCTCACCCTGTAACTGCATGTATGCCTACAGTATCCCATTTGAGATCAAGTCTACATAGGAGTAAAGTGCCGTTTAAGGTTTAGATCTCGATATTTGTTTCAAGATAGAGAACTTGGCGAGTGAGCGGCAACAGCTTCGCAGGTGAGTTTGCATTTAGTGCAAGGAGGAACCAGTAGCATCCCAGCTTTTGAAGGTTTTAACCACTTAAAACACTTTGTACTGCAGTTCTTGTTAACCTAGTCGGGTTTGAATTGTACAAGAAAATCTACAGCTGGTATTAATCACCTTTGAGCTCATCCACAGAACAGTACATTATGGGGTCAGCAACTTTGTGCCATAGATCGAGCAGTCCTTGGGTAGGTTTCTTGTAGCCTTTGTGTTGCCCGTTCACTTTTGGAAACTAGTGAATGTGGTGTCAAAAAAGGCGTAAACTAAACACTTTGCAGCCTTTTCCTGCCCTTGAATTTGGTATCTTTGGCGTAGGAGCTGCACAAGTAACAGTTTATGCTTTTACATTAGTTGACACATGTGATCTTGAGTCTTAAGCGTATAGTTTCTCTTAAGCAGTTTTTAACTACATTTTGTTCAGGTGAAAGACGGATGCTTGAAGCATATCCTGCTGCTAGCTGAATTCTGTCCTGGAGCACCAAGGGTGACCTAAGGTAGGATGATGGTGTTGTAGTGCTGTCTTAAAACAGTTATTTGTAATGCAAACTTCTAGTTTGGGGTGCTTTAATGGGTATTAAATTAGTACTGCAACGTGTAGTTATGAAGGTGAAGTTACCGGCAAATAGGAAAGCCTGTTCCCAGCTTAGTTTTGGAATTTTAAAATACGTGTTTCTTTGTGTAGTAACTAAATTTCCAACACTTACAAATCTCAGGTTTTATGTGGACGTTTAAAGCTGAGTCCAAAATGCAATTCAGAAGGATATACTGAGTTTTATTATGAAGCTTTTAATGTTTGATGCACGTGAATATATGTCAAATTCAGTGCTTTATTTTTTCTTTTAGGATGTCCTTGATGAATTCAAAACCATCACAGGAAATCTTGACAAGAGTTGCTTGGATCATTTAAAATTCCCAGGAGTCTGAGGGGTACTAAAATAACTGTTTTGGAACTGTCCATAAATCTACCTTTAAAATAGTGGGGCTATGAATAAATATTTCCTTGTGTTTCTTGGAGGTTTGTGTATTAAGTAATTAACTGCCAGCAAATAGCATTCTTTTGAAAGATCAAAGAGAAAGGGAGGGTTTCTATCCTCCCCACCCCTGAAACTTGAGAATGGTTTAATCTCAGCTAAGATTGATATTCACAGCTACCAATTATGGAGAACTAAGTGCTTGCTTTCAGTGCCTCGGCCTGGTGAACTAGAGTAGTTGGTTTTTAGGTCACAGGTGTGTTTTACGTTGTCACTGCATTTTTTTTTTTTTTTTTTTTTTTTTTTTTTACCCTCCACCTCAATTTTGTAGGAAAGAACAAATAGTCTTTGGGCATTGAAACATTTATTGAGTTTTTCAGTAATGTACTAGGAGGTGGGAACACAAGGGTGAGCAAAACACAGTCCCTCCCTTTGGAAGCTTAGAGTTGAATGGCAGAAATATCATCACAGATGTGAAACTGCCTTTGTGAGACAAGTCTCATTCATGAGTTGACCCAAGGAAACCTGAGAAAGCGGTTGAGATTAAGGGCAGTTATCATTTTTGCAAGGCAAAGTTGGGAATGGCATATGCAGAGGCCTTGGCCTAGGAAAGATACAGGTTTGTGACAGTTGTAGTTACTTTCCGTCTTAAGTGTCCTGATTTAGATAAGAGTTGAGTGCTTAATGAGGCTTGAAGGTGGCTATTAAGGGAGCCCATGGGTGTTACAAAATGAGCCTGAGCAGGTAAAACAACAGACCACATAGGGCTCTGTTTAATGCAAGAGGAAATGTTATAGTTGTCATGTGTAAAAAAGGAGATGCAGGTGGGCCAGTTGTTGAAGCAAGTGAGGACCACCTTGGACCAGGGTGGTAGTAAAATTTGGAGATCATTAAGCTATAGAGAGCAGAGCTAACAGGACTTGGTAATAGGGGAGGTGTTTAATGATTGCTATGTGTGTAGTTTTGCACATTCACATGGTAGTGGTCCTGAATCCAGGGAGCAGCATTTTAAACTGTTGAACTGGGGTTGCCTTTGAAAAATCTAAGTGCCCTGGCAGAAAGACTAAGCTATGGAAATAAACCTTAAGGCTATGGTCATAAATGAGATCCACCTGGGGTAGAGGAGGAGGACTAAGCTCTGGGAAACTAATTGATGAGGTAGAATAGCATCTTACTGAAGAGCAGTAAAAGATGGTCAGAACAGTGCAAACAATGAAATACTGCACTAAAAATATGGCAGGGCAGCCTAAAGTTACCTTTGGGATTTGGTGACAGGTGATTTTAGCGTAAGGTCTGTAGTGGAGGAGGATCTTAACAGTTTACAGTCGGGATTAGAAGAATTGACACCAGCTGCAGATAATCCTTTTTGAGAAACTTGGAATGGGAGAGGAAAATAGTAGCTGGAGAGGGATTTGTGGTTGGAAAAGTTGGTTGGCTTTTATTTTCCTTTTTTTAGATGGAAGAGTTAATAGTTTAAAACCAAATGGCAAGGATCTAGCTGACAGGAAGTGGACAGGGACAAGAAGGCTGAAGGAGAGTGGGTTCCAAAACACAGGTGCAGGGACAGGAGGAAAGGAAGGATTAGTGTTGATGACAGCTGGAAAGTTTGTGGGTAGGGAGATAATGTCCTGCAGGAGTATCTGTTTTCTCTGGAAAGTGGAGTGCAAAGTCATCCTCAGATGAACTCGTCTTTGGGGGTGGGAGTTAGATAGCCAGGCAGGATAGAGAGACCATTTGAGGTTGGGTTTCATGAATTTATAAACGGAGGTCAACTGAAATCTACACATAGCATTTTCTTTTTTTTTTTTTGAAAACACAAGGACACTAGAAATTAAAAGCAACACTTAAAAAGCTTTTTACATTTGTAAATAACCAGTGGGACTTAATGCCACAAAATACAGTATTACAAAGAACATTTATATGAATAAAAACTTCAGTCTGAAAGTGAGATCTCAGTCTTCATACATCTGTGCACAGGCTGAGATCACCTAGAGTTGGGAAGAACCTTTTTGTCCACTTGGTGTACCTAGCTAGGCAGCTGCACACTAGGATTCCAGACCTTTGATCAGAACCACCTGATCTTGGTTGTGGACACAAGATAACTGGAGTTTCCAGGAAGGAAAATAGGGCGTCAAGGCATGAGTCTTCTCAACCCTTCTTTGAGTTGCCAAATAAAAAGGCCCTTCAGCACAAATACACTGTTAAACATTTAGAAGATGCAACAGACTCCCATTTTTTTTCTGAAGAAACACTTTCTGCAGGTCCAAGATATTTGAATAATTCACAGTTTGAAAGTAAAGGTGGCACACACACACACCCTTCCCACCCCTATTCTCTGGCCCTTCACTGGATCAAGTCCATCTTGAGGCGTGAAGCTTGGACAGTTTTTACTGTTTTTGCTATGTGTTTTCCAGTCAGATTGCTTGTAGATGTCTGAGATTTTTCTTCAATCAGGCTATCTTTAGATCCATTTCTTCTCTAGAAGAAAATATACTCAAAAGATTAAGATTCAGAGAAGAAAATGGCCAAATCAACTTTATTAATACATCAGAAATTAAGGTTCATAGTATCAAAAGCTGTTCAACAAATACCCTGGTTATGACATGAAGATTGTAAAGTTAAGTCTGATTGTAACATGCATAATACACTAAATGCATGAAAATTAGTCCTAAATCACCCAGTTAAATATTTCTAGTCATTCCTAAACCAGACTCTCAGGTTGAATCAAGATAATTTTAGAGTGTGAGACCTCTGAAATGGAAGATGTCTGGATAATCTGAGAGGTAGGGGAAGGACAGTGTATGTGAAGAATGGAAAGCTAATACAGCAAGAGAAAAGGAGCTGGGAGGTCACCTAAAACAAGCACTACCTTGTAAGTTACTTTACAGTAAAACCGGTCTCTGCCTGCATATCTTAAGGAAATAAAGTGAGTCAGAGTCCATGATTCATCCCACCTTTACCAGCCTTCTGCATGAAAAAAGGAAGTGAGGTGTAGACAGGCCATACCACTACCAGAACTCTGGCACCATGACAGAACTTGGGAAATGCAACTTCCCTGCTTCCAGTGTCATTCAAGTCCTTTCTCCATGTGGCAACCACATCAGTGGTTTCCTTTTGGCACGTAGAATAAAGCCCTGCGAAATCTGTCCCCACCCTCCTCCATGCTCTGAGCACACTGGTCTTGGCTCAAACACCCCCAGGACCTTTACAGACTTCTCTCTTGCTCTTCCATCTGCACCTGGGTGGCTCCTACTCTGCAAGTTTCCAGCTTTATACATCAGTTCCTGAGATCACTGGTCACCCTATTTCTGTCATCGGTTTCTGAGTTAACTTTCTTGGACCACCCTATTTCTGTAAAGTCACCTGTTGATTTTTCTTTTTTTTTCTTTTTTTTTTTTTTTTAATATATGAAATTTATTGTCAAATTGACCTGTTGATTTTCTGAGCCCTTGGTTTCTTCATAATGCTTCCCTAATGATTTTGTTAACTTTTATGTGTTCTATGTCTAGGCCAGGAGTCTGAATGAACATTTTTCTCAGAAGGGCCTAATTGTAGACTACATCTGGTTGCTGTTGCATGTTGTGCCCCCCCCCACCCCTTAAACAACCCTTAAAAAATGTAAAAGCAATTTATTAGCTCCTAGGCCATACAGAAACAGGTAGGCTGGATTTAGCCCTTAGGCTGTAGTTTACTGACTACCCAGCCAGTGCCTGTCTAATGTGCTTATTAGATATTTGTTGAATTCAAAGAGATGTCACAGAGACCAGCTTTGAATCAGTACCACACTGATCCGTAGATGCATGTGAGCTGTCGTATGCAGAAAAGTGAGAACTATTTCAATGTGCAGAAGTTTCCTGCGATTCCTGAGTGATGGTGATCAGGGAGTCTAGGGTAGTTGGAACAGCGAAAGTACAATAACATTCTTTGTGCTGAATCCAACTTTAAATTTTAAGACAAAGTTCTGAAAAATAACTGCCTGTTTATCCTCACAATAACCCTGACAGGTTATTATTTACATTGCATAGAAGTTGAAGTTCAGAAGTTACACAGTTTGCTCAAAGTCACACAAGTGGTATGCAGAGACAAGGAGACACAAATGCAGGTCAATCTGAATGCAAACCCTAAACTCCTAATCTTGAATATAAATTTTTAAAATACTATTGACTTGAAACAATTGTTTGCACAACCTATTGGCTCTTCCAGATCTACCTAATCAAAAATGAGGAAGATGTTATTGGATGTAGTAACTAATCATCCAGTCCTCCATTCAGGACTGAGGCATTCACTCCCCCAGCTGCTGGGAGTGTTGGCTGATATACGGCTAAAAAACTGAGCCCTCCCCCAGGAACTACCCTCAGCTGAAGACAGCCCCCTCCTTAGGGCACCCTTCAACAAGTGACTTGTTACATGGTGAGTGCCTATGTGTAAAGGCCAAGTGGGAGAGATCCGATAGGCCCTCTCAGCTCTAGAGCTCCCTGTGGGATCAGCTGATGCTTTATTCGGAGAATACTACACCATTCAACATTTGGCTTTCTCTCTCATCCCAGCAAGTGTTGATCCTTATGCTTTCCAATAAAGTTCCTCCATGTAAACCTCCATCTCAGAATCTCTTACCAGGAAATCTAACATAAATCAGTACAGGCGTTTCTGACCCTGCTTAAGTCAATGACAAAAATGAATCTGGAGAAACAAAGGGCAGTGCATAACCTGTACCACTGGAGTCAGTTTTCTTAGATTGTCCATAAACTCCCTGGATTTACGTATAAAACTGTGCTTACATGCCTTTTTATGGGAGACAGTAGTTAGAATTGCGTTCCAAAGGGATGGAGGATCTAATGAACACCACATCACTACAAACAACGGGTGGACAATGACCCATTATAAACATCAACTTTGTTCTTAGAGTGATGGTTTAAGTAGACCTAAATCCACCCAATGATCTCACACAGCCTTTTTTTCTCTGATTTACCATAAGAGATGGTGTCAAACACCTTGCTGCAATATGTTTGTTAGAGTGCTCCCCTGATCTAATCCAGCGGAGTAAATTGATTTTATTAAGGCAGACAGATAACTTTACTCTGTCCTTGAATTCCCTTTTAACCACATTATTTAAAACATTTCCAGAACAAAAGTAATTTTCTTTGATGGAGAAGACAAATGAAATAGGACTTGAGTAATTCTGTCTGCCATCAATAATAGAACATGTGCCTGCTCTAAGTCTACCACTTTCTCGCTTCTCTGGCTCAAAAAATATCAAAGAACTTTTTTTTTTTTTTTTTAGTGAAGCTATTGTTTCTTTGCTCTGGTTTCAAATTATCTTACCATTTTCGTTATCCTTGGATTTGCTCCAAGGATCAGACTGTTTGAGACCTTGCACTAGCTCTAGCTCTCACTTCTAACTTAACTCTTCCCATGTTGTGCCTTGTCTTGATCATGTAACCCTCCTTCCACATTTTGTATACTTTCTTTTTAAATTATAGAGTCTCAGAATGAGGTTAGAGATTCATTGCCCTATTTCCCCAAAAGAACTTTCAGAAAAGTGCTTCTCAAAAATTTTCATCAATACCAATACCTTAAAACTTTATTATTAATACCGACCTGATGAACTGTGGAGCCACCAGAACCCTGAGCATCTGAAGAACGTGTCACAGGAAGTGGAGGTACAAGATCCGTTTTTGAACTGCAGAGGATTTGTTTTAGAATTAACAATTGAGATAGTACCTAGAATCACAACTTGAGGTGGAAGAGAACTACAGAATAGAAAACATGTTTGATGTACCTTTATACTCCTTAAGAGTACCTACCACAATACTTTACACGGAGAGATGTTTAATAAATGTTTTTGCATTAAGTTGGGCAGGTTTTGCATTAAGTTGAGCAAGGTTTTGACTTGCTCAAAATCATAGAAGAACCAAGAGTAAAACATAAGTATGGTTCCCATGTGCTCTAGTTACTGTGACATGTATAAATGGCCTTTCGATTTGTTTCCAAAGAAGCATTTGTGGCCATTTATTCTTTTTCTATAAACCTATGTAGCTATAAATAGCCATGCTCTACATTTTACAAACAAAAAATAAACAAAACCTGGCCTATAACTCTCTCGGCTGGACTAGCTTATGTCCCAACTTATTAATGTTTATCAAAATTTTGAGCCTTAATTCAGAGTTAAATGATTAACATTCCTATCCAGCAATACCAAGTACATGATACATAATTATTTCATTAACATATTCATTTAAAATATAGCACCTCTTGCGACTATATTGTGAGATACAGTCACTTTCCTCAAAAGAAAAACTGAATAACACAAAGAAATGACTACAACATACGATATTTGCTATAGTAAAAGAAAATGTCATCAGATCAAAAAGAAACATACACCATTTCTCAAATAAGGATGCATTATTCACAATAGAATAGTTAATGCATTTTTTTTTCTTGTAAAAGTTTCAGTGCATAGCTTGGGGGTACCATGATTCAGACTAAGTATGGTCTAGATCTGTGCTGTCCAATATGGTAGCCACTAGCCATACAGGGCTACTTAAATTTAATTAAGAATATTAAATTTTCAGTTTCTCGGTCATACTACCCATCTTTCAGATACTTAACAGTTACAGATACAGAACATTTCCATCATTGCAGAAAGTCCTACTGTACTGTGCTGTTCCAGAACTGGAGTCCTGCAAGTGATAATGTACTCAAGCTTGCCCACTTACTTCACCTCCGAGAGAACGGATCGCTCTCCATCTGAACACTGAGACCTGCGATACTGGCGGTAACTTCGCGGTGAATGGGAATGCCTGATGCGGATTGGGTCACCTTGAGTCCTGAATAAGCAACCAAAAACATGGAAATAAACCAGAAGTCAGAAGAGGATAATTTGGAATTTTTCCTTAATATGGAAACCACAAAGGAATGACTTCAAGAATTTAAAAAGAACATGATCCCTCTGAGCTTAGAAAGCCTAAGTGGCTTCACTTTCAGGAGCTAACAGAAAACTGCCCTCTTGACCATTTACATGACCATTTCATTTACATGAAAATGAAGCTCTATTATTTGTATGCACATGAGTGTGTAGTTTTTTAATGAAAAATTCTAATGAAACTATTCCCTACAGTTGAATTTTTTCCAGTAGTGTGAAAGAAAAAAATCTGTAATGCAGACAAATGGCATTCCTATGAGGAAAGGTTGGTCCTTATCCTAGCTAATTAGCCTGTCATTAAGAATTCAATCTTTGGCCAAGAGATGAGGGGGTGGTAGGAAGGGGAGTTGGGGAGAGTGTGTACAAACCTGCAGTTTGACCAGAGTGGGAAGAAAGCATGGGTTACAGACGGAAATAAAGCAAGGAAGTAACCCCCCACCCCCACACACCCTTTCTCTTTACCAATTACAGCAGGGCAGAAAACAGAGTAAATAGATCATCTTCTGCTGCATCCTACACTGAATGGTGATTAGGGAATCCTGTTACGCTTCCATGGAGCACATTCAATGTGCTAGTTCTATGGGCTAATGTGGCAGGATTCAGGGCCAATACAACATCTTGTAGTGAATAAAAAGAAACATTACCAATCAATGAATCCCTTAAAAAAAAGAACTTAGGTTTTAGAACACATTAATTATCAAAAGCTCCTGTGTACCTACTTCATACAAACTGGCAGTTAATATATGATTGTGATTGTAGTGCAAAATAACAATTAGCTTTAATACACCCTTTTCTACCTCTTTCTCTACATTTTTTTTTTAATGTTTATTTTTGAGAGGGAGAGACACAGAATGCAAGCAAGTGAGGGGGCAGAGAGAGAGAGGGAGACACACAATCTGAAGCAGGCTCCAGGCTCTGCGCTGTCAGCACAGAGCCTGACCGAACTCACAAACCGTGAGATCATGACCTGAGCCGAAGTCAGATGCTTAACGGACTGAGCCACTCAGGCACCCCCTTTCCTACAGTTTTAATTTTAGTTAAAATGTAAAGACAAAGCCCTTCATAGAATACCACTGGAAAGTAAGAATGGACTACTCACTTATAAGTACTAATAAAACTTTTGTGACAAGATTTTCAAAGACATACTCACTCTATTTTAGTGTATGGAATCTCTTTTAATTGTTCTTCAGACAAACCAGAAGGATCCACAAGTTCCTTTCTAGAAGGGAATGAGCAAGAAAATTAAATTTATGAAGCTGATAGAAATACAACTGGCAGGTGAGTTTTTCCTTCCTAACCTTATCCCCAAACACAGTATTAGTAAAACTAAGGGAAATATAAGCCAGGAGCAAAGATTAAAAACCTAGTATGTATTCAAGGAAAAATGGGGGAAAAACCTTTTCTGTGGCTCTTCTACCTTTTTTCCAGTTTTTCTATAACTGGAATGTAGACGACTCTCCATCCATCATTTCTTTACAAAAGATCTGCTTCTCTCCCCTGTAGTATCTTTTTTCCTTCTGAATCTGTTTTCCCTGGTATTTATTTGTAAAACATTGTCCTGAGGCCATTTACAGGTGAGGCTAACTGGCCTTAAGAGAGAAGATGTCAGGGCTACCTGTAGAGGGGCTGCTGGCACGGGAAGGCACCACTGCTGTGAGTCCCATGTTCCACATAATGATGGCAATGAAGAAAGACTATGTGACAGGCTTCAGCCAGAGGCTGCCTCTCGGTGTCAGTGGTCTCCCTCGTAAACGCCTTAACACTACATGGGTTTTGAAACAAGAGGAAGAAAAAAATCAGTACTTACTGAATATGCTTCCATAACTCTTCTTTTGCTTGGATATCAGGGCTCCTCCTATAAATAGAAAAAACACCACTCATCTCTGCAAACATGCTTCATCGAAAAATCTAACAGCTAACTTTAGCCGAGCTACATTAATAGTTTTCAGACTGTGAAGTTCTTATTTGCCAGCTGGGACCAGACAACGAAAGACTGGGCAGGGAGAGCCAATGTGGGATAGCATAAAGATACAAGATAATTTATCTGCTAGTACTACTGAAAAAAATCACATAAAACCCAGCCACAGCCAAGGCTTTATCTGATGAAAGAGCCTAGAACTTGAAGAGCAAATCCACACACCCTCCACTGGTGATTTTACAGTGAAGATGATTCAGGGCTTCTGTTTCTGGTCCTTCTGGCTATTTCTAAGTAAAGGCAAAGAACTCATCCTGATTCTATTAATAGGAAAGATTCCCAACATGATCTGTGATTACCTAGTAGAAGCAGCAACCACAGGGAAAAGGGAATGGTGGGACAGCCCAGGCTGGCACACTGTGCCAGTGACCTACCTACCTTTCATATTACATCTCATGTTGTGTTTCTGGGCCAGAGCATGGGCCCAGAAATGCTGGGATCTATGTGTGGCTTATACTGTCACCTCTGTATGCCCTTCTCCATCCGAATCTACATACCCCACAAATCTCCAAAAATCCCCGAGTAGAAATTACACCACTACTTTTAATTTCCTAGAATGAGAAATTTCAAGTCATTATCCATGTGTTCACCCTCCCCACAATAGCAATGAATACTAGAAATCTATTATCACTGCAAGTGTTGCCACAGAATGATTTTTTTTCCTAGTGAGAAAATGATAAGCTTTCATTAGTCCTTTCAATAGAACCAAGGCCTAATAAAGGCCCAAAGAAAGGACGCAAAACCTAACAATTAAAAGGCCTGGTGCTACGCAAAGCCACAACAATACTCTGTCCTGTGGAATTTTACGTTCATAATCTGTATCAGCATTTTTGGGCTCAATATCACTTTCAACATATGATATTATCATTGCTTTCATTTTTCTAAGTAATAAGGCACCACTGAGGCATTCTGGTAGGACTTTCTGAGACCACAGAATACAATAAGCTACTTTCTAGCAATTAAATTGACTAAGTGGTTTTTTTCTTTAATGGAAAAAAAATCTGTAAAGGCCTTTTAACCAATTCAAAAGGAGTCAAAACATGGAAGATAAGGGGAGGGGATGAAGCCTTGGTCTCAAATGTAAAAATGTGATATTGTTAAATGTTGATTTTGTTATATAATAAAATTATATGCTTAAAAAAATTTTTTTTTAAGTTTATTTTGAGAGACAGAGCATGAGAGACAGAGAGAGGGGAGGGGCAGGGAGAGAGGAAGGAGATAATCCAAAGCAGGCTCTACACTGTCAGCACAGAGCCTGATGCAGGGCTCGATCCCATGAACCATGAGATTGTGACCTGAGCCAAAATCAAGAGTCACTGAGCCACCCAGATGCCCCTATACACTTTTTTTTTTAAAGTCTTAAGAAATGCTTCTTTGGAAGGATTTTCTGTAAGGAATCTGCCTTTCCTATGTTTGGCTGGTGTGATTCACTAGACAATATTTTACATGATACTTCCGGAGTATCAAGTATTTTACATGATACTTAGTATTAGTGCTAATACTAAAAAGCACTAAGCTATTTATACTATTCCCAGAGAAAAGATGGTTCTGCTTTACCTATACATCAGCATCTAATTGTCAGAGAGGGTCACCCAATAGTCTTAAGTATTACAGAATATCTAGGTTAGGAAGCCATTCTATTGAAAATCATTCTTATCTCTGAAGGTGCAATAGTAAGGCTATCTTTGAGTTGAAGAGGGTTTCTCAACCTCAACACTATTGACATTCTGGGTCAAATAATTCTTTGCTGTAGAGGGCTGTCCTATGCGTTGTAGGATGATTAGTAGCCCTATGGTCTCTGCCCATGATGTCAGTAATACCTCCCCACTGTGACAAGCAAAAATGTCTCCAGGCATTGCCAAATGTCCCATGGGGCGCAAAACTGCCCGAAACTGGAAATAACTGGTCAAAGGTTTGACCTGAAAGTAAAGTAGTTATGGTTGGGTGGAGGAACTGTGAGGCCAGGTCACTGTAGAGATCCATTATGTGATTACTGACACAGTGTCGGAGAGAATAATAGCAAAGCAGGAACTAAATCTTCAAATAATGAGGTAAGGGACGCATACACAAGGAGTGGTATAATCTGATGGCCTTAGATTCAAAACCGAGTGCTTTGAGGAAAGAGGAAGGGAGAATAAGAAAAAGCAATGAGGGGCAAGTAGGATGTGCCTGTCCCCCATGACCACCATATCAGGCTAGTGAGAGACAGATGATGAATATAAGCAACATACAAAACACTTGATAACTGGATACTTCTGAGTGCTGGAATTGCAGGTAATTTTATTATTCATACTTACCTATCTTTTCTGATTTATTTTTAGTCAAGAGAATTTTTTTAAAGTTTATTTATTTTTGAGAGAGAGAGAGAGAGCACAAGCAGGGGAGGGGCAGAGAGAGAGGGAGACGGAATCCCAAGCTGGCTCCACACTGTCATGGTCAAGAGAATTTCTAACTTTAGGTATCAAAAAAGAAAAACATAAAAACATTTCCATGGTTTAAAAAATTACTATTGTTGCAATTCCACAGGCAATACCTTTCATTCCCATCTTGTAAGAATTAGCAGAAATGTTACCTTAACCCAAATGGGAACATTAGTCCTTGGAGCCATAAATACTGGTCCTAAAAGATTCAGGAATTTAGTCTAGATGTTTAAGTTCTATAACATCTATAATAAGCATCTACGATTGTCATGTTTAAGTTACTGAGTTCTGAAATGCCCAGCAGTTTCAAGCAGCTTTATGTCAGGGAGAAGTTCCAAAGCTAAAAACAAAAAAACAAAAACAAAAAAAACAATTTCCTCCAATTGCTAGACCACCTGTGATTTAACAAATGTAAATACCGGCAACATGCTAATGAGGAATGTATTATTCTTATGCTTACATCTGCACACATTTAATCAATAATTTAGGATGATTTCATGATCTGCAGCTCAACATCATTTTGTGAATTTAGAAAGCTGTGGGATTTTGACAGCCATTTTTCTTAATTAAAGGGCTCTTAATTATGCAGATGTTTTATTTGAACTCTCCAAATAAGTTCCTAAGGAAATAGAGCATATATATATATATATAATACACATGAAGTTCAATATTAGTCCCATATTTTTCAAAAACAAAACATCCCTCATCTACACCTGATACCAATAGCCCAATATAAATATTCATTTTTCAGAGAAATTAGCTTTGATGAGACATCATTTAGAGTCATCTTCTCCTTTCTTCCAAAACTCTAAGAACAACAGTTGTTAAATCTACAGTGTTTAAACCCCATCACTGCATACAGTCTTTTACATCTCCCTAATGTTACGATTATATTAACTAGAAAACACTATATGTTATACTATGGGATACAATACACTATATTTTTATGTACTATAATAAACTAAAAAATAAATGAGGTAGCATTTGACTTCATGCTTTTGTGACCTTACCACTGAACGCTGTTCTAAAAGGAAATTTAGACTTGAAAACGTTACTAAGAAAACTGTAAGTTTATAAAACATCTTTATTTTAAAAATTCAAAGCCCTTAACAAATATCTCATTAATTCCTCATCATATTCCTGAGTGGTCAGAATAGACATGATTAAGAGAAAGCTTAATCTTCCACTCCTTCCCTCCCTCTGTCAGAATTAAAGAAGGATTAGGAAGCCACAGGGCTCAGCAACCTGGCTACTGAAGATCATTCAAGGAGTCACTTCCAGAACCTACATGCTAAATCTCTGAGGAATCAGACTTCGGTTTTGTCTTTAATGGGAACATCACTTCACCCTGACAATCCCATCTTCACATCAATTATTTTTTAATAAAAATAGTGAGACCTTACCACCACCAGAGGGAGCATGAGCCTTCTCGCACACACAAGTTGAACCTATGAGAACTATTGTTTCAGCTTCATTGCCTCTTCCAAACATAGCAATGAGTTTTACTAATTAGTTTTACTAATATAGAAAAGCATTTCCACCAAAAGTTTCTAATGATAAGTAAACAAGAATGTCATGGCAATGCAGCTTCAAAATGTACTAGAAAGAACTGTACTTCTCAACATTTTCCTAGATGAGATCCAAGAGAGAGGGGGTTTGTATTTTATACTATTGTATGTCTCTGGCATTTATAATACATAAAATTTTCTAGCTTTTTATTGTAAATTTGAAAAATAAAATGAATGAATCATGTGAATGATGTATCATAACATTCTAAACCCTCAGTGAATATATGTCCATATAGCAATTTATTGACATGGTAGTAGGAATTAAGAATATGGGAGTAATTGACAGTTAAGTGGTTTACTGTATATCTGAAATGTTAATTATATGTGAAGAACAATTTTAATTACTTTCTCAGATCCTGCTCTAGTCATGTTACCATTTTTTAAAAAAGCAGTAGCGATTCTTGGGGTGCCTGAGTGGCTCAGTCAGTTGAGCATCTGATTCTTGGTTTTGGCTCAGGTCATTATCCCAGGGTGGTGGGATCAAGCCCGGCGTTGGGCTGGGCTCTGCACTGAGCGTGGAGCATGCCTAGGATTCTCTCTCTCTCCCTCTCCCCTTCTCCCTGTCTCTCTCTAAAATCAAAAAAAAAATTTTTTTAATTAAAAAAAAAACATTAAAAAAAAAAGCAGTAGTGGTTCCTAAATTTGCACAGAACCAAATTATAATCTTCATTTGAGTTGGCCCCACCCCGCTCTCTTCACATCTCACCTCCTCTTTATCTCAAGGGAAAAAAATCAGTACCTTACAGCATTTCTAGAGATTGCCCAAGACCTAGAGAACTTATTATAGTAACTGTAATCCCAAGTATGATATCACAGATACTTGTCATATAGGACTTGAATTTTCAGCAATATGAAAATGGTATTATCTGTTTGTAGAGATGACACTTGTTGTTCATGGAGATTAGGCAGTAAGCTAACATTGGGGAGGCCCAGAAAGCAGAGGTCTGACAATGGCACCCAGCAAATAACTTTCTTAGTTGTCAAAGAACCTCAGGTTTTTAATGTCATAGCTCAAATGAAAGAGAGCTCAGTTTGTCCATATAAGGTAGGTATTCCATCATCTTGCAGAGTTGTAACAGTTTTATCCAGTTGCCTACTTGACATTTCCATTTGATTACACACTTGGTTTCTCAAACCTAACAAAACAAAAATCTTGACACTTTCTCCACACACATCTCCAGCCCATCTCACCCACCTCAGTAAAACCTCATGACTTCCGCTCCACCCATCAGTCCCAGATTGCAAATTCATGCAAAATACCTGTCACACTCCCAAATCCGCCAGCACTGCTTCCAAAATGTGTTTTCATCCACTTCTCTTCATTTCTGAGCTAAAACCACCTCTTACACCTAGCCCACCCCAGAGGTTTTCCAGTTGCTCTTCCTATGTCCTTTCTCCTTCTCAGTCTGCTTTTTACCAAGGAGGTAGAGTAACTTCTGAATGAACTACTCTTCAAATAGATTTTTTTTTCACTTGGAATTTCTTTAACTGCATTTTGGTCATATCAGCTATATAATTAATCAATCAACCAAGTTCAGTTACAAAGTCATCCCAAATATTTGCTAAATCTTTTTTATGGCTTGCTTTAAACCTAAATTCCAGAAAGATGCACATCAAACTCTTAAATGGGGTTCTCTCCTAAGACTGCATTTTTCTGAGATAATCCTGTACCTGATCTGATATTTTTATCATGTAAATAAGATTAAAATTAAAGTTTAAATAATATTTTAAGTTTAAAGTACCACTGGATTCTTTTCTGATTTCAGCTGATCTGATAAAAGCAATACTGAGTTTAAAGGCATATCTCTACCTCAAAAGGGTATTCTGAACCTCTGCTTCTGGACACAATGGAATAACTGGTTTCAGAGGGACCCTTCCCTCCTCAAGGACTATAAAATAAAACAAAATATACAAAGCAACTGTTTCTCAGACATTGGGCAACAGACAAGATAAGCCTATGATGTTTGAGAGAAGAGAAGCACAAGGCAAGCCCCCTCATTTGCTTCGGTTTTCTCTGGGGGGATTTTCCCAGTATGGGACAGGGAAGTGGAGCTCAAGAGGCAACAGTCTCACGTGGCTGGGGAGGCAGAGATCAGAATGTGAGGCTACTGACCAGGCTGGAATTTACATTGCAGGATAAAATTAAAAAGGGGACTTCAGAAGTCTGTACGGGGTTTTCCTTAAGAGGATGGCTGAGTATATTCATTGCACTTAATCTCTACATAAGCGGGGTAAGACTATACGAGGCCTAACAGAGAGAAGCTGCTGTAAGACTTAGAGCCGAGCAGAGACACCAGAGAGTGTGAAGTGGTAGGAGACAGAGTTCTGATGCAGTTGCTGTGGAAAAGCCATGCTGAACACTGTATGCTTCAATTAAGACTCCAGAAAGGCCAAGCTTTAGGAATGGGGATGAAGCCTAAAGTAAAAAAACACATCCTAAACTAATGAAAAAGTCTGAAAAGTCCCACACTACCAAAGCATAAACCCAAGCATAAAAAATAAGATTGAAAGTAGCCACCAGTAATTTAGCCACCTGCCTGAACAAAATTTGACTCTTTAAAGAAAGACAGCATAGGGGCGCCTGGGTGGCTCGGTTAGTTAGGCGTCTGGCTTTGGCTCAGGTCATGATCTCATGGTCTGTGAGTTCAAGTTCCACGTCAGGCTATGTGCTGACAGCTCAGAGCCTGGACCTGCTTCGGATTCTGTGTCTCCCTCTCCCTGCCCCTCCCCTGCTCATGCTGTGTCTCTGTCTCTCAAAAAAAAAAAAGTGAATAAATGTTAAAAAAAAATTTTTTTTTTCAAGAAAGGCAGCATAATCCAGACCTCCTAATTAGACATCATCTAAAATTTTCAGCATATATGGGGTGCCTGGCTGGCTCAATCAGTACAGCATACAACTCTTGATCTTAGGGTTATGGGTTTGAGCTCCATGTTGGTGTAGAGATTATTTAAAAATAAAAACTTTAGGGGCACCTGAGTGCCTCAGGCAGTTAAGTGTCCAACTCTTGGTTTTGGCTCAGGTCACAATCTCATGGTTTGTGAGTTTGAGACCCATGTCTACTTGGGATTCTCTCTCCATGCCCCTCCCCTGCTTACTCACTCATTCTCTCTCTAAAAATAAATAAATAAACTTAAAAAAATAAATAATAAAATCTTTAAAAAATAAATTTTCTGCATACAATAAAAATTATTATATATGTAGAGAGATAAATATAATCATAATCTAAAAATAATAAAAGTAGTCAATAGAAACATTTTTAAAGACAGATGTGGGAATTCACAAACAAGAGCTTTAAAACATCTTGTAAATATGTATATAACAACTTATAGGAAAATATGGACATAATAAATGAATACATGGGAAATCTCAACAGAGAAATGAAAACTATTAGAAGAACAAAAGTAAAAGAGAGCTTTAAGAGGAGACTGGATAACACAGGGTGAAAAGAATTGACTAAGCTGAAAACAAGTCAACAGAAATCAAAATTTAAAGGGGAAAAAATATTTTATAAATGAACAAAACCTTAGTTGCTTTTGGGACAATATTAAGTGGTCTAGCATATATACAATTTGATACCCAAGAAACAGAAGACTGAATGGGTCAGGAAAAAGAATTGGAAAATATAATGGCCAAAAGTCTCCTAAATTTGGTGAAAAACATCAAATTACAGAAACATAGATAATAAATATAAAGATGACATTTAGCTATACCATAGTCAAACAAATAAAAAGATAATGAAAAAAATCATAAAAGTAGCTGGTGAAACAAAAGACAAATTCCATACAGTGCCTATGGAATGAAGACAGACTTATCAGAAATGACAGCAACCAGAACACAACAGAACAATCTCTTTAAGTGTGAAAGAAAAAACTATCAACTTAGAATCATATAACTAGTGAAAACATCTGCTCCAAACAAGGGTAAGATAAAGACATCTTCACATAAACGAAGAGAATTCCTCATCTGCAGACTGGTACTACAAGAAATGCTGAAGGAAGGAAAATGGAATGTCAGATCTAGCGGAAGAAATAAAACACACTGGTCATAGTAAATATGTGGGTAACTGTACTCATTCTTTTTTGCTTATTTATCTTTGAGAGAGAGAAAAAGAGAGTGTATGTGCCTAAGCTGGGGAGGGGCAGAGAGAGAGGGAGAGAATCCAAAGCAGGTTCCACCCTACCAGTGCAGAGCCTGATGTGGGGCTTGTGGGCTCGAGCCCACAAACTGTGAGATCATGACCTGAGCTGAAATCAAGATTTGGATGCTTAGCTGACTGAGCCACCCAGGCACCCCACTGTATTCATTTTCTATTGCTGCTGCAGAAAATTGCCACAAATTTAATGGCTTAAAACAACACAAATTTTTTTAATATGAAATTTATTGTCAAATTGGTTTCCATACAACACCCAGTGCTCATCCCAAAAGGTGCCCTCCTCAATACCCATCACCCACCCTCCTCTCCCTCCCACCCCCCATTAACCCTTAGTTTGTTCTCAGTTTTTAAGAGTCTCTTATGCTAAAACAACACAAATTTTTTATCTTACAGTTCTGTAGATCAGAAATCTGACCAAGGTCCCACTAGACTAAAATCAAGCTGTGACAGGGATGCATTCCTTTCTGGAGGCTCTAGAAGAAAATCCATTCCCCTACCTCTTCCAACTTTAGAAGCTGCCCACATTCTTTGGCTCATTGCTCCTTCCTCCATCTTTAAAGCCAACTACAGCAGATTGAGTTCAAACTGCATAATTTTCACTCCCTCTTCTGTCTTTCCTTCCACTTTTTAAGAACCCTTCTGATTACTTTGAGCCCATTTGGATAACTCAGGAAAATATCCCTGGCAGAAGGCCAGCTGATTAACAATCTTAATTCTACCTGCAACCTTAATTTCCCTTTGTCATCTAACATAAAATACTTACATGTCATGGAGGTTAAGATGTGGACCTATCTAGGGGACTGTTTTCTGCTACATTACTATAACTTTTCCCCCCCTCTTTTCTTAATTTCTTTAAAAAACAACTAAACTGTTTAAACCAAGATAATAACATTATAATATGGGGCTATTAACATGCAAAATTAAACTATATGACAGTAGCACAAAGGAAAAAGAGAGGGAATAAATGGAGCTATATTTTTCTAAATTTTACAAAAAATATTACATAAAATTATACATGCATTTTACATGAAATATTATGATATTAATCCTAAACACATTATGATAAATTAAAGAACCATACTGTAAGCCATGGAGAAACCACTAAAGAAAAAAATAATAAGTATAGGGAAGATGTTAATTAAAAGTAAAATGGAGAACCAAAGTATCCATTTAACACAAAATATAATAGGAAAAGGAGGAACAAAGCAACAAAAAAGATAAATGGGAAAAAGAGCAAGATAGGAGGCTATTAATGTATTAATAATTATATTAACTGTAAACATACTAACATTCAATTTAAAAGGTAGAGATGGTCAGACTTGATTAAAAAAAAAAAAAGACCAACCATTTGCTGTCTACAAGTAATCAAAAGATGGACTATAAATATAGAGACATACTTTGGTGGTGCCTGGTGGCTCAGTTAGTTAAGCCACCAACTCCTGACCGAGGCTCAGATCATGATCTCACAGGCATGAGATTGAGTGTGAGGAAATCCGCACGGGGCTTGGAGCCTGCCCGACATTTTCTCTCCCTCTCCCTCTGCCCATCCTCTGCTCCTGCATCCTCTCTCTCCCTCTGTCTCTTCTCTCTCTCTCTCAAAAAAAAAAAAAAAAAAAAAAAAAAAAAAAAAAAAAAAAAAAAAGACATACTTTGGCTTAAAATAAAAGAATTACAAGTACATAACATTCAAACAGTGAGCATGAAAAAGATTTGTAATGGTTATATATATACACACATAAGAGTTTGCGTGCCTGTGTGTGTAGTAGACATAGGGAAAAGAATATTACCAGCAAAAAGGAAACATTTCACTATAATAAAACAGTCAATTCCTCAGGAAGACAAAAAAAAATTGCAAATATACCAGAGCTTCAAAATAACTTTAAGCAAAAACTGACAGAACTGGGGCACCTGGGTGGCTCAGTCAGTTAACCTTCCTACTCTTTATTTTGGCTGGGGTCATGATCTTGTGGTTGGGTGAGATTGAGCCCCGCATCCACACTGACAATGCAAAGCCTGCTTGGCATTCTCTCTCTCTCCCTCTCTCTCTCCCCCACTTGGGTTCTCCCTCTCTCTCTATCTTTCTCTCTCTGTCTCTCTCTTTCAAAATAAATAAAAAGACTTTAAAAAACATGACAGAACTAAAACAGATAAATTCATAATCATCTTTGGAAATTTTAACATCCCTCTCACTCAATGACTGGAGAGTAAACAAATTGGAAAAGACAGAGGCCATCAGAACACCATCAGCTAACTAGATATACTTGACATTTACAGACTACACCGAATGACTGAGAATACTCATTCTTCCCAAGTCTATCAGATCATTCATCATCATATGCTAGGTCATAAAACAAGTCTCAATAAATTTCAAGGGATTAAAATCTTACAGATTATTTTATCACAATGGAATTAAATTAGATATCAATAATAGGCACAACCTGGGTGGCTCAGTCGGTTAAGCTTCCAACTTTGGCTCAGGTCATGATCTCACAGCTTATGAGTTTGAGCCCCACGTCGGACTCTCTGCTGTCAGCACAAAGCCCACTTCAGATACTCTGTCCCCCTCTCTCTCTGCCCCTCCCCCATCTCTCTCTCTCTCTCTTTCTCTCTCTCAAAAATAAACATAAAAAAAATCAATAATAATGAGATATCTAGAAAACCCCCTAATATCTGGAAATTAATCAACACACTACTAAAAAAAAGTCCACCATCAAAGAAATCACAAGAGAAATTAAAAATTATTTTGAATTACATGATAATGAAAACACTTATTAAAATATGTGACATATAGTTGGAGGGAAGTCTGCAACTCTGTACTTATATTTAAAAAGGAGAATGGTTTACAGAATGCCTGGGTGGCTCAGTTGGTTAAGCGGCCAACTTCAGATCAGGTCATGATCTTGCAGTTCACACAAGTTCAAACCTGGCATAGGGCTCTGTGCTGACGACTTAGATTCTGTGTCTCCCTCTCTCTCTGCCCCTCCACCACTTGCGTGCTCTGTCTCTCTCAAATATAATAAAAAACATTTTTAAAAAAAGGTTTAAAATCATTGTCATCTTAAGAAGATGAAAAAAGAATAAAAGACAAAATAAACAGAAAGAAATAATAAAGAGTGGAAATCAATGAAATAGACAACAAAGAAAAACCCAAAGTTCTCTGAGAAGATAGATTAAGGGAAAAATTAAGAGAAACACAATCAACATCAGGAATAAAAGAGGTAATATCACAACAGATGTTAAAAAGACACTAAAGCATTATTATGAACAAGTTTTTGCTAAAAGATTTGACAAGTTAGATAAAATGAACAAACTCCTTTTAAAACATGTATTACTCAAACTCACACAAAACAAGTAAAAAACCTGAATAGCCCAATTTATCACTGTTTAAGAAATCAAGTTTATAATTTGAAACTTTCCACTAAGGAAATTCCAGACAGAGATGGTTTTACTGGTGAATTATATCAAATATTTAAGGAAGGAATAATGTTAATTTTTTACTTCACTCTTTCAGAAAATGAAGAAAAAGGGAACACTTCCCAAATTATTTTAAATGACCAGTAAAACCCCATTGCCAGAAACCTGACAAAGATACTTACTACAAGAAAATTATAGACCAGTGTTTCTCAACAAAATAGTATCAAATAGAATCCCACAATATACAGAAAAGATAATACATCATGACCCTGAGGGCTTATCTCAGGAATGCAAGGATGTATCATTCAAAGCAAATCACTGTAATTCTCCCACTAACAGCATAAAGAAGAAAACCCATATAAAGTCACCTCAGATGCAGAAAAAGCTTATAACAAAATTCAAGATTCATTCATGATAAAAAAAAAAAAAAAACCTCTTACACTAGAAACAGAATGGATCTTCCTCAGTCTTACAGCTAGCATCATACTTAACATATTGAATGTTTCCTCTATAGGAAAAAGAACAAGCCAAGGAGGTCTCCTTTCATAACACTTCTTTTCAAAATTGTAATACAACACTAAAATGGAAGATCTAGCAAGTGCATTAAGGAAAAAACAGAAATAAAAAGAAAAAAAAAAATAGAAATAAAGGGAAGTAGTCCCTGGTCACAAACAATGGGACTGTAAATGTGGGAAATTCTAAGAAATTTAAAAAAAAAAAAAAAAAGCTTCTGGAGATATGAAATCAATTTAACAAGGTTGCAGGATGGCAAGATACAATATTAATATCAAAAAATAATTTGTGTTCCTATCTACTAACCAACAATTGGAGAATAACATTTTTTTAAAGTACAGTTCAGTACCATTAAAAATATTAAACATTTAGGGTTAAATGTAACAAAATAAATGCAATAACGCTGTCCTGAAATCCAAGAAACACTGCTGAAAGTTGTTAAGAGACTTAAATAAATGGATGGTTAAGAATTTTCTCCAAACTGACCTGTAGATTCAGCGTAAGTCTAAAGTCTATTTTTTACTTTTTGGTAGAATCTAACAAGCTGATTCAAAAATTCACACAGAACTGAAAAGACCTAAAATAGCTAAAGCAATCTTGAAAAAAAAATTAGAGAATTTACACTGCCTGATTCAAGTCTTACTGTAAAGCTACAGTAACCAAGACAACTTGGTGGCTTAGGGATAGACAACTAGATCAATGGCCCACAGATAAGCAGTCAATTGATTTTCAACCAAGGCCCCAAGGCATTTCAATAAAGATAGTCTTTTTTGTAACAAATGGTACTGGAATAGTGCATAAACAACTGGAAAAAACTTCTCAATATCTACCTCTACCTCACACATACTGGACAATTAATTCTAGATGGATGACAGACCTAAATACAAAAGCAAAATCTATAAACCTGCTAGAAAAAGATATGAGAACACCTTTGCAACTTTAGGGTAGGCCCATATTCCTTAAGATATAAAAAAGCCTTAACTATAAATGAAAACAAAATGATACATTGGTCTTCACTGAAATTTAGAAAATCTGCTTATCAAAAGACAATGTTAAGAACATGATAAAGCAAACCACAGCCAGGAAGAAAATATACACCATACACATATCTGAAAAAGAACTTATATCCAGACTACATAAAGAATGCTACATATAAATAATAAAAAGGAAACAATCCTTAATTTTAATCCAATTAAAATGCGCAAAAACTTCAACACTACAAGTGAAGATATACGAACAACCAAAAAGCACAGGAAAATGTGGTTAACATCATAGTCATCAGGCAAATGTTAATCGAAACCATCATGGAATACCTCTTCAGGCCAAGTAGACTACCTGAAACTAATAAGACAAAACTAAGGATCTGCAAGAATGGGGCAGAATTAGAACTCTCGTTCATTGCTAGTGGGGGTGTAAAATGATACAGCCTCCTTGGAAATCACGGTGGTAGTTACTATTACATATAATATGGTTAGAAATATCCCTTAATCCAGCAATTCCACTCAGGTATTTATCCCAGGGCATAAAATAACATACTCCAGGGATACACGTGTATGAATGTCTATAGCAACTTTTAACATAATAGCAAAAACTGGAAACCATCCATATGTCCATCAAGAGAAGAATGGATAAACAAATTGTGGTAAAATCATACAATGGACTATTACTCAAAAATTTTACATATTGCCTCAAGTAATGTTTTTTGACCTCCTTAAATTTTATATATAAAATTTTTCCTAATTGTATTTTACTTTTCCCTTTTTAATAAATGAAATTTAGTACTGGCATTTAATTGAATTTAGAATGTTTTAGAAATTATTAGAAAAATTAAACATGTCTTTTAAGATTTAACAAGTCACCAAACATTGTGTATAGAAAGTCCCTCATAGAAGAAGATTCCACATGGAAAGGTAAAAGCGTGATTACAAAAGATTTACCCGTGAGTATGTTGCATCCTGATCTTGGGGATTCTGTGCCTTTTGGTTAAACTGTCAACAATGAGGTCTTGATTCTTCCAGTTCTAAACCTCTCTTTTATAATGGAGCTGGGGGAAGGTGGTATCCAAGACAAAGGAAACTTTTTATTAACTTCTGCTTTAAATTGAATATTTTAATTAGGTTCCACAACAAAAACATTATGGAGCAATGAATAAATCTGTAAGGGAGTAGTACACTGCATAGTGACAACTTGCAAATTTTTTATTACAAAAGAAGCAGACATCACTCAATATGATGTACTACCGATAAAAGCAAACTCTAGGATACCTTCTAATTAAAAAGTAAGCATCTAAGACTAAAAAGCATCCCTTAGAGTCACACAGGGTTCTGAGGTGTATCTTCTAGAATCCTCTCCTGGCCTCTGTTAACTTGAGCTGCACCCTTCTGCCTGACTCCCTAGAAGCCCCTCACCTACCTACAGCTTGTCTCTGCACCCACTCCCTGGCATCCTTCCACCATTCTGAGACACTAATCCCTTCCTCCGCAAATAAGCAACACCAGACAACTAACCACCTAAGATCACAAAGGGATGGGTAGTTAGTCCCAGCTCACTTTCAAAAGGTAAGCTTTGAGAAAGGGTGTGGGGATGGGGATATCTAAATCTGGATGATGCGCACATTTAAAAAAACATAAAAATTTTATCAGCTCAAAAGAAAATTAATCTGGGGGACTGGCAATCTCATCATTACGGGTAATTGTGCTCACACATGGCATTGCCTAGCAACAGAAGGAGCAGGCAAATCCCAACATTGGGGTGTAATGAATCACTCACTGACTACTGCTCACAAATGGTAATTTAATAGGAAGATATTCACATCTGGTTCAATCTCAAACAAGACTTCAGAGAATTCTGCAGACTCCAATTGAGAGAAACAGCAGGTACTTCACCAAGAGCCAGGCTCCAGAACAAAGACTACGCCTACTTACTCGGTTGAATGTATGCTTTGTTTAAAAACAAAACAAAACAAAACAAAACATAGTTTTGATAGCCTCGTTTCTGACATTTTGTTTTGGCACTGCTCCAACTTCTATGGCTTCAGATATAGTTAATGAGTGCCACAAACATAAGAAGGTAAATATGACAAACAAACAATGGGACAATCATGGTTGAACTACAATCACTTTAGACCTCAAAGAGACAGCCCAATCTGCCCAAGAATCTGCATGCTACTTCAAGCTCAGTGTTTTTGAAGAAAGCTACAAAAAGAATCCACGTACGAGCGAGATCTATGTCTGGATCGTCTGTTGTTGGGGTCCGCCTGATTTTTTTCCTTTTGTCTCCTTAATACAGCTTCCCACTGAGGCGCTGAATCAACCATATCATTCTCCTGACGTATTCTGAAAAGAAAGACCATTCATCTCAAGTTAATATTCACACGTGTGGTGCTCTAGTTTTTGGTTCATCCTAAACTTGGTTTTAAAAGTTAAGAAGTTATCAAATAAGTTATTGAAAACTTATTAAGAAATGAAAGTTATTCAAGGAACAGTTTTATTAAAATCACTTAAAGCTAAGATGTATTAACTGGATTAATATATCCATAAGTAGATAAGTGTACACACACACATATAAGTCTGTTAGAATATTTATACATAAATATGGAAGTATATATTAGTTTCAAACTTCTATCTTTGGCTTAAAAGCTTCTAAGAAATAGGCATGTCAAACAAAAACCTCATTTAAAACATATTTAAGGTTTGACTAAAGAAACAGTGTCTGCTATGGAGCCATTCTAAAATCATGAAACAGAATATTTTTTAAATGTACTAACCAAAGTAGCAATAAATAATTTTACTTTGAAGCACTCTTAAAATTTCACACTAATTGTCAAATTTTTCATGAACAAAAGGTGCCAGATACAATTCCCATTTTTAAGATAGAAAACCAGAAGTACAAGAAGCCACAAGTGGTGGCACCGTGCGTTAGCCGCTGAGCAGGTACATGCCATTCTGATGAGGGCAGCCTCACCTGGCCAAGAGGCAGGCAAGGTTCAACACTCCTGCAGACAGGGGCCAGGCAGGGAATGTAAACAAGGGAAAGGAAAACCCAGGGTGGCGGCTACTGGGGGATACAGGCAGCTGCCATGTGAGATCGGACAGTGTTTCCAAATCCTCTGATTTTTTTTTTAAGGATAATCCACAAATTTGGGCTTTTAAAGTGAACTCTTCCAATTTTCAAGTGCTGACAACCAATTCTGAACATTCAAATCCTGTTTGACCTAACAATGCCTATCCATTCACCACACTGAAGTTTTGGATTTTTGGTGTATCAAGTCTTTCTTTTTCCTTCTTCTTTTTTTTGAATAGTTTGTTTAATGTTTATTTATTTTTGAGAGAGAGAGACAGAGTGTGAGCGGGTGGGGGCAGAGAGACACAGAATTTGAAGCAGGCTCCAGGCTCCGAGTGGTCAGCACAGTGCCCGACATGGGACTCAAACTCATGAACTGTGAGATCATGACCTGAGTGAAGTCAGACACTTAATCAACTGAGCCACCCAGGTGCTCCTGTATCAAGTCTTCCTAACAACAGAGGTAAGGTGTTGCAGGGGACAGGTTGGGAAGAAGTATTAGTTAAAGCAATCCTGTCTGAAATGCACTGCAATGATTCTGTGAAGCCATGGGTATTCTCTCCAAAAATCAAACACCTGTTATTTGAATATTTAACTTAAAGTTTTTGTTAGTTCTTCAGGAAGTTGCTCTGGAGTATTCATTTCATACGCTGATGCTCCCAGGGTGTGGGACAGCAGCATGGAACTGTAAGGTCATCATCACAAAACTGTGACTATATGAGCATAACTGCTTCAAAAAAAAAAAAAAATGAGAACAGACAGACAGGTCTGGAGACATTTTCTCTCTCTGAACAGATGTCTTTTGGTTGCCCTGTGAACAGCACTTAGTACAGACCATGGGGTGGATATCTAGATTTGCTTATAAATGCAAATCAGTGGATGGGTGACAAATAATTCATTTCACAAATAAGTTAAAGACAATGTAAAGCAAATTTAAGTTAAAAACTATAGTAGCTTATGAAGAAGAACTATTTAAATCTCTCTAGATTAAAGAGAAATTGTGTTAGGTAAAAAATTATCTGTAACACACTTCAAGCCTTTGAACTGTGTTTCCTCACTAAAGCTTTCATTCTAATAGGCTGTTATATGAAAATTAACAGGATACAGTGATGCCATGTTTCAGATTCAGAAACATAGTTCTCTCTCTCACAGCATGTACAGAGGAAATTAAAATTGAATATACATTGCTATAGACTTTAATATTAGAAATTTCTAGGGGTACCTGGGTGGCTCAGTCAGTTAAGCATCTGACTCTTGATTTCAATGATCTTATAGGTCGTGAGTTCGAGCCCTGTGTTGGGCTCAGCACTAAAAGTGTGGAGCTTGCTTGGGATCCTCTCTCCCCTCCCCCACCCCTCCCCCACTCTTTCTCTTTCACTAAAATAAACATTTAAAAAAATTAGATCCAAAGAAAAATATGAGAATGTATACTACTTGAGATTATAATTATTATTCTTTGAAACAAACATTCCCACTTGAAAATGTCACATGCATACACACACACACACACACACACACGTATATGTATTTTCATAGCCAGAACCTACAATCTCTGAACCACTCTATGTTATCATGTGACAGTCCAGTGGGGGAGCAATTCTTGGACACTCCCAGGACATGAGGGACCCAGAGTTAGGAAGAGACACTCAATGGGAATATGTCAGGCTGGCAGGAGTTACTTCCCCTCCCACAGGAACCCACACCTCAACTTCCCAGAAAAACACATAAAACCCAGGTCTCCTAACTCCTCACCCTGGAGTCTTTTAGACCATAGCTTCCATTCTAAGCCAATTTGCTGCACAGTTCATGGGCAAGACTAAATTTCACAATGTTAAATTTTTTTCACCAGGATGTCAGCATCTTTTAATATTTTTCAGAGGTCAAGCCTACCAGCATGGCAAATATACTTTACCCAGAGGATAGACATTTAAAAGGAAGCACAATTACTATACTCTCATTCTCTTCCAGTGTGGACTTTAGCTCATTACCTTCATACTGAGACTTTACCCTGATAATTAAAAAATAAAAATAAGACAAAGACATGACCACACATAGTTCCAATACCTTGCTAGTAATGAAAACTAAATTGGAAAGAATTTCAGACTATGGCATGTACCTATAACTTCTGTTTTTCTAACAGAAGACTCTAAAGTGAGGGCAGTAAAACCCTGTCAGGTAACATCCACATGTTTCAGAGACAGATGCCCTCTACTGGTGATACTATCTCATAAATATTCCAACAAGGTGCATTAAAAATGTAAGGCTCATTGGAGAGTCACAACAGAAGCACATTTTCCCAAGTAATGAGGTTGTGTGGCTACCTAAATCTGTAATGAAGTTTGAAATTACACCCTTACAAATGGTCGCTGGTTAATGGTGCCTCATTACAAGAATGAAAGTGTCATTTCTTCCATCCCTGAAGTGCTCCAGAAAACACAGGTACAGTGTGGAAAGGAAAAATCCTAGCTCTTAGAAGCAAGAATATTATAATGCTCAATCCTTAAAAGGCAGGAGTGAACTATTTTGTGCATGAAAGAATAAAGAAATAGACATTTGGGTGAAAGACATCCCCTATGATTCTGCCTTGTCTCATTTATACCTAGGTATGGGATATACCAGTGTTGCTTTTTTTGCTCTTCTGCTATATTTTAATTTTGATGTAGAGATTCATATTGTGAAGAATAAAAACACTGCAAGCATTGTTATCGACATAATACCTTTTAAAAAGTCAAAATGTACTCTTACAGGACAGATAGTCATGAAAGTCTCAAGGGGGAAAAAGGAGTCCACTGTGGGTTATACTAGGGATGTATTCATTTTCAGATGTTGCATTTAAAAGTGACCCTCAGGGGCGCCTAGGCGGCTCAGTCAGCATCCAACTTTGGCTCGGGTCATGATCTCACTGTTCCCGGTTTCTGAGTTCGAGGCCCGCATCAGAGCCTGGAGCCTATTTCAGATTCTGTGTCTCCCTCTCTGTCTCTGTCCCCCTCCTCCCCGCTAGTGCTCTGTCTCTGTCAAAAATAAACATTAAACTAATTAAAATAAAATAAAATAGAAGTGAACCTCAAAAACATTAAGTGTTTCTTTCATGTACTCTCCAAGGTAATAACTACATTCGTCATATTTTGTCTATCTCCTCATCCACAAGTAAGGAGAGTTAACAGCTGGGTTAAGAAGACTTATCATAACAGGGTTTTCATTTTTTAATCAATATTTAAGGGAGACCATTGCTTTAGAATAAGGTATATCCCAACAATGTTTCAGAATAAGAGAATTCTAATATATTTCCTACATGTCTCGCCAAACTTCAACATCCTACTTTTCCAGATGATCTATGCAATTTTGATTATGACTGCACTGGACACTTAATTAAAGTCTGCAAAAGGTTTTGAAGATGAAATGCCATATAATCACTTGATAACAATAATGAAGGTAATGACTATTCCTAGTCTCTTCTTTCCTACTTCCCAATTATAGTTCTGCCTCTTCTACCAAATTCCTCACATTACCAAACGAATTCTTACACAAACCCCATGGGTCTCACTTTGCCCCCCACCTTTACCTGAGGAGTTTTGTTCCTAATAGGACCTTCCTATATTCCCGTTCTTAACTCATTTCTCATTCACCGGGATAAAGGCCACGTTTAATGCTGAACCTGAGAAAGCCCATGGAGCAAATGTAGAATGAAGCTTCAAGATAACATGAGCAAGACATGGGCTCCCGAGCTCTGCCTCGTCCCAGCTCTGGGCAAACTGCTCATCTCTGGTCAACTCTCAGATTCTTCACCTACCAAATTATTGCAAAGATCCTTTCTAGTTTTAAAACTCTATGTTTTCTCTATTTGTGTTTTATTTCCAAGCCAGTCAGACACATTGAAACCAACCTCTATTCTTCAGGTATAGCACAATTCTCCAGACAATTGCTTCATATGGCCACTCCATTGCTAATATTAAGCCTGCAGGTCCCAAGTGATGGTGGACTTGTGTTTCTCATCAACTCATTCATTTTTGGATCACCTGCTATAAACCAATCTTCATCTATTTTTTCAGTAATATTTCTTCCCTTGGGAAATTTGTTGGTTCCAGGCATCTGTCGACATACTCCCCAAAGACCAGCAAGCAAAAAATTCATTTGCTTTTCCCAGCCTCCCCCTACCGTCAATATATTATTCTGATTTGCCGTTAAAGGTATTTCTGTCTCTTCCACTTATTCCTTATGCTCTCCCTACAAAAATGGGCTACCTTTGGTGCAATTTCCCTTTCAAACTCTTTCTGTTTTCCTAATTTTGCAGCCTGCTTTGCACTCACTCAGTAATCTGATAGCATTCCTCGGTTGCTACAGCTCAGCACTACCAGAGTCATCTCTGTCAACTTTGATTATGCCCTGGAAGCCCTAAATCGTCCCTATCAAACACCTAAATCTTGACATGACTTATTAAAGTGGAAATCAGTAACCCTTACAAGCTGTACCATGGTGAGCATTGTTTTTATTGGCTTTGCATGAACTGCCCTCACCATACCCACAATTTTTACCTTGTTTGCAGCCCTTACCTAAATCAGTGACAGGGCAATAGGGAATGCTTACAAGGAAACCTATTTTCAGGCTATGGGGAAAAAATACCCACTGGTTTAAGCTTGTTATCGTTCAAAACTCATCTTTTTCCTTGGGCACAAAGATAATGAAGTGTTTTTTTTTTTTTTTAATAACTCTAACAACAAGAAAACCCTACCAAAATATTCATCCTCTAGATTTTCCCTACTCAGATGTATCATCCCTGTTACAGTGCCATAGAAGACAGTTTCTTTCTTCTTCCTTTTTTTTTTCTTTTTAAATTTCTTAAAATGTTTATTTTTGAGATAGAGTATGAGTGGGGAAAGAGCAGAAAGAGGGGGGCAGAGGATCTGAAGCAGACTCTGTGCTAACAGCAGAGAGCCTGATGTGGGGCTCGAACTCATGAAGAGCAAGATCATGACCTGAGCCAAAGTCGGAAGTTCAACAGACTGAACCACCCAGGGGCCCCTCTTTTTTTAAAAAAAGCAATAATGTATTCAATATTTAAAACTATTTTACCCCATTATTCAAATACAGACTCTAAAGATATCTAAAAGTGCAAGAAGAAATTCTAACAACATTTGTGGTAGAATCAATTTGTTAGAAACACCAACTTCTCTTTTTTGTTAAAGGGTATCATTTTATATATATATATATATATATCAGGGACTTCAGATAAAACTGAACAGTGCTGAATGTTCTCATTAATCTAATAGTATCTGTGTATGTATGCAGGGCACTTTCTACTTTTCAAAGTAGAAAGGATCTTTACAAACCTCTTGACTAAGCTAATGACTAAGTAATCCACAGATGCTCCCCAGTGAATGCTCAAAGGACTGCTGATTTTCATCAAGAGCACATAGGATATTTTGCAGGCTGGGTTCTTGAATGTAATGGATATTTTATTAAGCTCAAGGTATTTGAAGGGAAAGCTGGTTTGTGAAAGGTTTCACACTGTAAGTCTACTTCCGAGGTTCTCCTTCAACATACATCCTGGGCAAGTCCAGAGCAAGGCCCATAGGCTCAAACCTATAGAGACAGGCTGGCTGAGACTTCTGATCTCAGGTGCAAGATTCAAAATTCTAACTCATAAAAACAAATATAATCTAATATCCATATAGATCATTAGCTTCATACTGCCTTGTACTTGGTAGGTTCCCAATTTGATAAATTTAGTCCAACTGATTGTTTCATAAATCAGCAGAGCAAAGTAAGTAATCTTTAAAGAAAACTTAAGCATTTTAGTTAATCCTGCCAGTGAAGTGAAGTACCAATTTCATTTGCTAATATCAATCTTTTCTTTATAGTTTAGATCATAATGACCACTTTATAACTGTTTGGGGTTACAAAGACACCCCCTTAAGAATCTGATAAAAGATACAGACCCTATCACCAGAAAATCAAACACGTGGAAACACACAGGGACCTAAAATCTACTAAAACCTATTGATGAATCAGAGGATAAGAAGGTCTGGTCTGAAAACAACCAAATGTGTAAAGGTAGGGTAAGTGGGAGAAAGGAATATGAGACTAAAGAAAAGTGGGAAAAGCCGGAGAAAGGGGTGGAAGAGAGCAGAGACAGGCAAAGAAGAGGCCATAATTTCAAAGGTCAGCTATCAGACTACATGGTTCCACTATGAAATTCTCTCATTTCCTAGATTTCATTTATCTTTATAGTGACCCATTCAACAACAAAGATTGGTATACACCCCACTTTAAAGATGAGAAAACTCAGATTTAAATTGGTTTAAAGAGTTGCGCAAGGTCACATACCAGTACAAGACAGAACCGAGACCCTGACCCACATCCTTGGGTTTTTTCTGACACGTCCCTGGCTCCTACGTGGAGACATAACTCAGAGAAGACACAAGAAAGGAAGAAAGAGTGGAGAGAAGCTAAGAAAAGAAAAGAAAGAAACTGAGTGAGGAAAAATAATGTGATAGATTAAAAAGGGAGGTAGAAGGACAGAGATGAAGCTATAAGCAGAGACACTAAGGGGAAAATAAGGCTTTTGTCATCTTAGATGTTATTTAATACTTATTTATTTATTTATTTATTTATTTATTTAGAGAAAGAGAACATGTGCACATGAATGGGGGAGGGGGAGAGAGACAGAGAGAGACAGAGAGAGAATCCCAAGCAGGCTCCAAGCTGTCAGTGCAGAGCCCAATGTGGGGCTCAATCCCATGATCCATGAGATCATGACCTGAGTCAAAATCAAGAGTCAGACGTTTAACCAACTGAGCCATGCAGGCACCCCTGTCATCTTATATTTTATAACAACAAACAGTGCCCCAACAAAGGAGTAAAAAACTGTCTTCTCAAATCTCAAAACCTAGAAAAAAACTGTAGGGTACTCATCCAGATTACAAAAATAGTAAAGAAATAACTAAGATGGAAAGGTGTAAATAAAGACATCAACAGGTCCCCAAAATAAAGGAGGAAGCAGAGCCTTCTGGGGCCATAGGAAATGACGCGGACTGAAAGCCCAGCGTTAACACACAAGTGACAACACAAACCTCACCTGTCTAGCCTCAGTAACTTTGGACTAGCTCTGGACCCAGAGGGGAGAGAGGATGTGCTTCCCTACAGCTATGTGTTTCTCAAACTGGAACAATCTTTGTTCCTAATATTAGCCTTCCAGAGTTGGTACGAATTACTAATTTTTTCCTTTTTTAAAAAATTTTTTTGCGTTTATTTTTGAGAGAGAATGAGAGAGAGACAGACAGAGCATGAGCAGGGGAAGGGCAGAGAGAGAGGGAGACACAGAATCTGAAGCAGGCTCCAGGCTCTAAGCTGTCAGCACAGAGCCTGACATGGGGCTCGAACCCACAAATGGTGAGATCATGACCCAAGACAAAGTCAGATGCTTAACCGACTGAGCCACCCAGGCGCCTCAAATTTTTTCTTTTTTTTTAACATTTATTTATTTTTGAGGGGGGGGGGAGAGAGAGAGAGAGAGAGAGAGAGAGAGAGAGAGAGAGAACAAGAGGGGGAGGGGCAGAGAGAGAGAGGGAGACAGAGAATTGAAGCAGGTTCCGTACTATCAGCACAAAGCCCAATGTGGGCTCAAACCCATGAACTGTGAAATCATGACCTGAGCCAAAGTTGGATGCTCAACAGGCTGAGCCACCCAGGTGCCCCTTATTATTTACTTTTAATGGTTGTTAAAAGCCATAAGTACTGCTTTGGGTAAAGCTGATTTATAAATATTGTTTTATTAACTTGTAGTTCTCCTCACACAAAATCAGAGATGTTTAAATTGTTATCCATGGGAACAGCAAAGCAGATTATGCTCCAGTGGGTAGACATTGTAGATAAACTAAACTAAAAAATAGCACCCAGTATTTCAATAGAGGGGCTTCAAATCTAATAGGTAAGACTTCTTTATGTTAAAAAAATAATCCAGCAAGAGGCGCCCAGGTGGCTCCATTGGTTAAGCGTCTGACTTCAGCTCAGGTCATGATCTCACACTCCATGAGTTCGAGCCCCGCATCAGGCTCTGTGCTGACAGCTCAGAACCTGGAACCTGCTTCAGATTCTGTGTCTCCCTCTCCCTACTCCCTCTCCTGCTTGCACTCTAACTCTCTTTCTCTCAAAAATAAATAAACATTAAAAAAAATTAAAAATAAAAAAATAAATAATCCAGCAAGAAGGAGTGACAAAGGGAACAACATCCCCCAAACCACAAAGAATATACACATCTCCAAAAAGTAACCCTGACTCTGCCTAAAGTTCCACTAGACACAGCAGAGGCTTCAAAACATTCAAAAAACATATCTGTACAATCTTTGACCGGCTGTCCCAGGGTACAGTTCCCCCAGGGAGACAGGAAAGTGGGGTGTGCCAAGTGCAGGGTCTGGTTTCAAAGGTAATGAAGTATTGGGGCTGAATTTAGAGAATTTGCTGGCAGGAAGTAGCACATCAGCATGTTCAGGATTCAGTTTGCCCCTTTCTAGGGTTACCAGGTTCCTTTAATAAAAACACAAAGGACGCTACTGAGAGCTTGGTTGTGTCACACTACTGGCTGAGATAAGGCAGGGTAAGGTTGAAGAGATTCATCCTCTCCCCCAAAAAGGAGTCTTTGAACAAGTAGGAAGTCAGACACGAGGAAACAACCCTTCTTCACAGACAGAAGACTCAACAGGACTGTCAGTAGGGCTGCAGTTTAAATATTCAGATCTCTGCATCCTGATGTGGAATGAATGGGTTCTGGCAAAATCTAAAAGGCTAATAATTGGACAGAAGGGTTAACGGTAGCATAACACAGTGAGGAAACGGCACCCAAAGGCAATACGATGTTTCTGTCCCCCCTTCCTCCCTGCACACTGTCACCTGCTGCACCACTTTCAGGAGAAAATGGAACTAGAAGACATATTTTCCCCTCTGCCTAGTTTTTGCTAGGGTCCTGAGAACTCGACCCTAGACTGCATCTTACACAGACAACAGGCAACTTATGTAACCCTGGGGCAGTACTTCTACTGGCAAAATAAATGAGTTGGAAAGGCTTTGGGTCAGAGTGTGTTTGAAAGTGATTTCTCATTAATACCTTACAGAGTATAATGGCATGTCAACATTCAGAGCCACCACCACTCTAGAATACACTACTAACACACTAGAAAGAAAGCCAATCTACAAAATCGCTCATGGAAGGCAAAGGGAGAAACTCGTGAGGGAGAAAACACCTATGAGGAATATTAAAGCTGCTCCAACTAGATCGGGAATGGACTATTTAAGGACTTGTTGGCAACTTTTACAGGGTATTTCATTTGTAACAGCAAATGTCACCATGAGCACTTTGGGCCCCAAAAGACATTTTTTTTAATGTTTATTTATTTTTGAGAGGGGAGGGAGGGGCAGAGAGAGAGAGAGAGAGAGAGAGAGGGAGACAGAGGATCTGAAGCAGGCTCTGTGCTAACAGCACAGAGCCCAATGCGGAGCTAGAACTCATAAACGGCGAGATCATGACCTGAGCCCAAGTTGGACACTTAACCGATTGAGCCACACCCAGGTGCCCCCAAAAGACAATTTTTTTTAACAGGTCACCTTCTGAGAAGTTGAGACCAGAGCATCTATGAGCATAACTTAGAATACAACAAGCAAAACAAATAAATTTGTTAAGATACTGGCTTGATCAGTAAGTACAAATAGGAGGAAAATCTGGTTTTTTTGTTTTTTTGCTATGTTTTGTGTTGTTTATGCAGATACTGAATTTCAGAGTAGGAAGAAGTCACCTGAGGGAAAGCTACCCTCCACACTTGGGCTTTTGCAGATGAAGAAACCATAATCATTTCCTTGAGAAGGGTGTCATAACACACTGAGATCTTACCTCTATCTAGTGTGACTCCAGCCCCTAAGAAGGTTCCACAGAGAAAACTTTCCTAAGACAACGATCCGCTCTTACAATGCTGTCTGGGCTATTATGACACAGGCTTTAGAGTTAGGCAGGACAATTCAGTGTGTGCCAAGCACAAGGGCTTCAAGTACTAAAGAAAGACCTTAGGGATTATCTCCTCTGACTTCCTCACTTTACACAAGGGAAAAAGACGACCCAGAAAAGTAAAGCAACCAGGCCAGAGCTCCCCATGAGGTGGGAATGAGTTTCCTAGTGGTGGCACTACTAACATTTTTTGGACCAGATACGTCTTGGGTGGGAGAGGGCTGTCCTGTGCATTGCAGGATATTTAGTAGCTCCCCTGGCCAATAGAAATCCCCCCACCCAATTTTGACAATCAAAAGTGTCTCAAAACATTGCTGAATGTCCTCAGAGAGTGGAAGGGCAGGACAAAATTGCCCCCGGTTGGGAACCACTGGGTTAGAAGCTGAGACAACCAGAAACCAAATCCCTCTCATTCCTCATATGGTGCTCTTTCACTATGTGAACACTTTTTGTTCAGTAAATACTTTGGGAATAGGGAGAACTGATTAAGGCATTAAGCTATCACTAATACTGAGTACATGTTAAATGATATTATTAACAAGCTCTTAAGAATGAGACATTAAATAGCAGTCTTAAAGATATGAACTAAATACATTTATCCATCTAATTGTATGTTCCTGACATGAATATAAATGCATATTTTCATGTACATCTATGAAACAATGAGTCTCTCCGTTTTGGCTGGGCAAAATATGGCAATGTCAGTTAAAAGATACTTCAGGGAGAAATTCCTCTAAAAATGGCAAAATTTCTTACCATCCTTAAACAAACTCACTACACATTGCACCTAAATATAGATCATCTTTTTTTTTAATTAACAAGAAGAGACCCTGATTGCCAAGTTATTTAATCATCTTATTATAAAGATCAGACACTCAGTTCAAAGAGCTGCAGTTTCCTAAAATAGTGCTTCAAAACACTGCCAGATTCCTTATTAAACACAGAGGAGAAAATCAGGCTTAAAAATAGAGGATGCACAGCTTCTACCACCAGCAGCCACCTCTGATTTTGGAGTTCCAGATAACTACGGTTTCAGATATTACCTGTTTCTCTTTTTCCGGTGTTCTCTATTAGAATTTTCTGATTCACTACCACTGCTCGTGTTACAGCGTGAGCGTGACCTGAGGACAAAATGAGAAGAACAAAAGAAAAAAACCCACATTTATGACAAATAAAATTTCAGGAAGGTTCATATTGGTTCTTTGGAATGACTTTTGCAGTGAAATGACTAAGCCAAACATAAGTAGCTGTATCATCCCTCCCTCAGTCAGTGTTACTCAACCAGTAAGACATTCGAATGAGTCTACAGACATGTGAAAGCAGATGAAGGCAAATGTCACCATGCTCCCCAAAAAGACCACAAAATCAAGCACTTCCAACAGAACTCTGACACGGCAAAGCTCTAAGTCCCTGTGGTAGACTAACTATGGACACAAAGTCCTGTCACATCCCCCACCCATCGACAAAGGTAGAGTCTATTTCCCCTCCCTTTGAATTAGCCCTGTGGCCCTGTGACTGACTTCATCAACAGAATGACATGGAAGGGATACTCTGCCAGCTCCAGGACTATCTCTTAACAGGGCTGGTAGCTCCTGCTTCCTCCCGGCCGCCATCTCAAGAAGCCTAGACCAGCCAGGGAGAGAGACCATAGAGAGAAAGAAGCCCCAGGCCTCCTACCATTCCGCCAAGACAAAAACCATGAGAGAGAAAGCCCTCTTGAATATTCCAGTCCTAGCTGCCATCTGACTGCAGCTTCATGTGAGACTAGTGAAACCAACCTGTTCATCAACGGAATCATATAACATACATATGGTTGTTGTTTTAAGCCACTAAGTTTTGGGGTGGTTTTAATATAGCAATAGATAACCAAGAGAGTTCCTCTGAGATACAATGAAGCAGAAAAAAAGAGAAATTGCTAAGGATGCTACAGAAGGTAAGATTGAGAAACAACTGAAGCCAAAACTGACATTTGAAAGTCAATTTTTTGATCATAGCCTTAAAGTAGCCACTAATAAAATCATAACGACAACAACAAAAAAATCCCCGTTCTTGCTTCAACTCTGAGTAGTGCTAATCCTTCCTCCCTCTCCCTGACCCTCCTTCCATTTTTACTTTTTTACCTCCTCCTTTGCTTTAGATCTGAGTCTTCACCACTGTTATGGGCTTTCCTATAGAAAACAAATAAATGAAGATATTAAAGAAAATAGAAAGTGATCAGTTGGCTAAGGAAAATACAGCAAAATGAGTTTCACTTCAGTTAATGCATCTCAGTTTTGTATTCTTTCATTCACCAAATATTTAAATCACACAATACACCCAGTCCCAGAAGTAGAACAGAACACTGGCCTCAAAAAGCCAGCAACCTAACAGAGGTTGCAGACAGTCTACAAACAACAATGCACAACACGCCTGTTAAATTCTATTCATCTGAAGCTAGGGTTGTCTGCAGTTCCTAGGTCTGTAATCTGCCCAGTCAAGTTCTGCCATAATCTAAATGACGTCAGCTCTCACTTACATGCCCTTTCCAACACCCTGGCCCGTGACCAAGTCCCTTGACCATTTTTCAGATGATCTCTTTACGATAACTCAGCAATTCACATCATGGCCACACTTTGGACATTATCATCTATAACCACCTCCAAACTTTGGTCTGTGACCACAATCTCTTCCCCTTCCTGTTTATGCCTCTGAACAGCTTTGATGGGGCCTCCTGGTTAAACATGCAGGCTCTGGAGCCAGACAACCTGAACGTGACTCCCATCTCCTCCACTGAGGAGTTGTGTAATTTTTACTTCTCTACTAAGTGCTTTAGTTTTAATGGAACCTCCCACAAGAGTTGTTATGAGGATAAAATGAATTAATACATTTAAAATGCACAGAGTAGGACCTGACTCACTGAAGCACCCAGTAAATGTTAGCTGTTATTATTATTGCTTTTTTCCACTACTTCCATTCTACCTTTCTTTGGTCTCAATAGGACCATTTGTTTATTGACCTTGCTACTTTCCGTCAGCTTTTCTTGGCCTTCTTCCTGACTCAACTGAGATTTCCCTCATTTCGATAACATGTATGCCAAGACTCAGAACTTCCTCCAACTCTCTGTTTTTGGTTCAGCCTTTTGGGCAAGATCCCATTCATGGGTAAATCAAACTATCCAGGTCCTCTAAGCCAGCCTTCAACAGCTGGCTGAGCAGTGCTGGAGGGAGTTACACAAAAGGGCATATTAGTTACACTACAAATCCATGTTCATAAACTTCAGGTGAATCCACAACATCCTAACGCCTTTCTATGATCTAAATAACTCTCTCTCTGCAAAGCAGTTTCAAACCCTTTTTACTTTGTAACCCTCTGATACACTGGTCCCTCTGCATCGGCAGTTGACTTTGTTCTCTCCTTCCAAAGGCAAAAGTAGCCATCAGATGGCAACTCTTTCATCTTCCTGTTACCAAAAATAAAAAATGCCTACATCTTCCTCTGTTATTTACAGATCTGTCCTCACAACTAAGGTCAGTCTCTCCACCTGTGTTGTGTGGGTCCTATCACCTCTTAACTTCTCAATGACTTTCAGTAACTACTGTCTTATCCCTGACTTGTCCTTATGGAAAATTCTTTTACCAGCTTTTCACGTTATCAAGTTTCTACTATTTAAACACGCACACATCTACTTGACTCCACATCCCCCTTCATCTTTTTCCCAGTCTCTCCTCTCTCCTCCAAAGCACCAAACTTCTTAAGAGAGGTGCCTAAGCTCCTTATCTCTGTTCCTTAACCCTTTATTACATGTGCCTTCACACTCTGATGGGCAGACATGGCTCACGCCACATTCCCCCATTTCTTAAAAATACATATATCAAACAACATAATGTTGAGAGGTCTCTGTCCTTATATCAAAATTTTCAATAATTTTTATTTAGTATAAACACAACTATATATATGTTCACAGATTATCTATACAGCGTTTAAGGAATACAATTCCCTTCTTGTATTGGTTTTACAATTCTTTTAAGAGACAATAATTGCCTGGTTTTCTATGTACATATCATTTCCTTAGTTCTCCTTATTCTTATCACTAATTCTTCACCTAAACTCTGAGAGCTACAAAACTCTTCCTGAGATGTATGAACACTTAGGACATCTTCCCTGGACCCCTGTGCCCTCCTGCTCACATCCGGATGGTCTATTCCCTAGTACTGCTGCAGAAACATCACTCTGATTACTCTCTTCACTAAAATCCAGGGAATTCTTTCTGCTTCTTTGTAATGGACCCCCTATTTCTAGTTGTCATGACTCCTTGTCTTGTTTTTGGAGAACATATCTTTCAGTTGTTAACAAACAAAGTCTGCATGTCAGGTACATATTTTTTTTTTTTTTTTTAGAATTGGAATTTCTCAAAATATCTTTATTTGACTATGTAATTATAGTTTATCTGGGCTTAAAATCCTAAATTTAAAAGAACGTCCCCTCAGCATTTTGAAGGCAATACTTATCTTCTTTCTCTGATATTGCTGTTAATGAGCCCAATGTCACCATTCTGATTTGTCAACATTTGTGCATGAACTTTTTTTCTCATAATCCTCCCTCCTTCCAACTTTTACAAAACCTCTCTTAACCTACAATGCTTTAAAATTTAATGATAATGGATCTTGGAATAGATCTAATTTTCTAATCTATTATGCCAAATGCCCAGTAGCTTCTCTCTATAAAGTTTGATTATTCAGTCTGGGATATGTTATACTTTGTTATACTACTTCTTTAATAGTTTCCTCTCCTGCATTTTCTTTTTTTTCCTCCCTAGAAATTTCATTAGTCAAATGTTTGATATCTAGGTTTGATCATTTTTATCCTTATTTCCACGTATCTGTTTTGTTTTTGTTCTGCTTTGGGGATGATTTCCTTAACTTTACCTTCCAAACCTTCTATTGATTATTTTAAATTCTGCCACAGGAATATGAAGTCTAAGAATTCCCACTTGTTCTTCTCATATCAAAATTTTCTTTTTTCTAAAGATAATTATACTTCTAAGACATTTTCTTTCTTAAATCGTCTCTATTTCCTGTGAGTATATACACATGCTCCTTACTCTGACTCTGTCTTTCCAAACAGAAGCAATCCTCAAATGCCAAGTGATGACGGCTCTCTCCTCATATTTAAGAATTAGGCACTAAAAAGACTGGGACCCTCTGGATGGTGCAGACCATGTTAACTGATGGCTTCACTGTGGTGTGGAGCAAAGTAATGTGGGTAATCTCAACCATTTCACTGGAGGATCCCTTGAAAGTTGGTATCTGTAGGTCTTTTGGATCTTGGATCTGTCTTTCGTACAGCGAGAGTCTCTGATTTCATGCTTGGGAGGTACAAACCTGGAGTCTAGCATTCTGGGAATAAAGAGGGAAGGTACCTCTTTAGTAAGCAGATTTTCACTCTTTTGACTTTTCCTATGGCCACAATTTCTCTTTTCTCTTAAAGCAAGTTCCTTTGAAGGTAACTCTCTTCAACTAAGCCAAATAAATGCTGGAGTTTCCCTCAGCTCTGTCACTGGCTTGGTGTTTGCATTCTATCTATAGTATCTATTTAGACAATATCGTCTTTGTTTCATATTTCAATTTACATCTTTAAGAAATTTACCTTTTAGCCGACAGCCAATCTATCTCCAGACTTCTACCCAACAATCCATGTGAATCCTGCACTTAAACTTCTCAAAAATACCAGAAATTCTACATATCAAAAACCAAACTCACAGTTGTCCTTTTCAAGCCTGTAATGTCCCAGTGACTGTTATTTCAGTGCATCACACTTTAAGTCTGGATTTCATTCTTCACATCTATCACTCCTTCACCCCTCATACCGATCCTCCCAACCCTCCCGATGGGTCTCAAAACCACCCACTTCCTTAAATCTTCACATCACCATCTTGGCCCAAGCTCCCATTAGCCTTCGCCAGGGCTTGCACAGTAGCCTGCTGCCAGGCTCTCTCTTTCCACTACTGCCCTCATCCACCTTTGCTCCATAGGACAAGAAAGCTCATCTTTATGTGATACCAATGTGATCTTGTTATAACCCCCTCCTAAAACCTACTGGTCTAACAACCCACATCCTCAACAAGGCTCAGGTGTCCTAGGAGGTGTTTTCTCTCTGGACTCATTTCTAACACATTTCTGTTCACTCTTTATGCTTGAGCAACACTAGCAGCCGGTAAGCCTTCTCATGAATGTTCCCCACTCCCTTCCAGAGGCTTCCAAAGCTTCCGTGCATGCTAACTCCTCCACCTCTCTTTGCCTATTCTTGTCTCATATTCCAGTTCAAAAATCCAGCCTCTGGGAACCTTTCCCTGGCCTCCCTGACTCATCAACTCAGCAAAACTTCCCCTAATAGTCCTGGTTATACAGGTATTTGGATGATCAAAGTTATCAAGTGGTTACTCTTGGGACATGTGTACTTTTCTGTATACATGTTAGGTTTCAATAAAAAGTTTTCCAAAATACCCCTAAGCACCACATAACTCTCCGTCAAGAATATATAAAAGTCTGAAGTGGACATGCATTTATATGATTCACATATTTCTTCCTCAACTGTAAACTCCCAAACCGCAGGGACTCTCTTGGGTGATATTTAACACAGTGCCTACATAAAGTAGGCACTCAATAAATATTTCTGAGTGTAAAGATGGATAGGGGTGAAAACTGTATTGTCAGAAGGTAGGCTGGCTTTCTTTTTCTAGAACAGGAACATTTAAAGCAGGCTTCAGGATCTCCATGAACCATGAAAATTACATGAAAGTGTGTACGTATATCTAATTATGTACTTTTTCCCCCTAAGGAATGATCCAACGTTTCATTAGATTCTCAGAGTCCTCTCACCCAAAGAGGGTTAAGGGTCAATGTTCTAACCTCATCCAGAATTTGAGAGATGTACTCATCTAATGACAAACAACTGGCAAAATATAAAATTTTGATATCTTCTATAAAACATGTTATTCTGGCATCCATCACAAAATAGAGTAACAGAATCCCGTTATTAAATTTAAGTTCTTGAGATTCTTCTATGCTTTTCACAAATCTCAGTTTTAAATGCCAGAGTTACTCTAGCCATGTAAGGATTTGTGCCCAGGGGCAAGGTAAATATCTGTGAAGATAAAACAAGACTGACAAGGACAGGGACACTCAGAGGGCATTTACAGTGGAAAGAAACAAAGAATGAGCTTTAGCTCTTCTTTGCCAACATGTAGCAATGGCTAGTCTCAAAACATACATGCCCAATAAAAGACCTTTCAAGTGATACACATAACTGGACAGAAGGCTCTACGGCCATTCAGACAACAAGATTCTCTTCCCTATGAATCAAAACAGTCTTTCCCCTGGACTGTGTCAATGAAAGGACCCTGTATCCACTCACCACAATTACTTGTCTGTACTTCACAGGAAGCCAACAGAAAATGTATCTCAATATAGAAGTCATTAAGTCTAGATTTCAGAATGTATATACTCCAGACTATTGCAAGCAATTAGTTTGAGGAAAAAATGTAAATTTTGGTGTATTTTAGCAAAACTTGATAAATTCATTTCCAAGTGTGTTAAAATCAAAATGGCCATCTGCTCAACATGTACAATAATTTTATACAGGGAATGCTGTCAAAGTACACTAGCAATTAAGGACGAAAAACTATACAAACCTGTGTCTTTAACAATAATCATGCAGTGCCAAATTCTTAATATATTTAGTAGTTCTCACTACCCATGCCCTCTCAAAACACAGAGGCACTCTAAAGTATCTCCCAGTGGTATTGCCTTGGTTTTAAGTGTTGTCCATGTTGAACCAATCCTTAATAGGGAAATCTTTCCTCCTGCTTTACTTAAATGATGATTAATATCCCTGCCTTTTTCAGACATATAGATCTGTATCCAAACCCAGGTGTGTCACAAAGGACAGCTACCTTACCTCCCCCTAGCCTCTGTTTTCTCATCTGGGCCAGGTATTTTCCATTGGTACTTAGCCCATCCAAACCCATCAATAATCTCCCTCGTTTTGTCAAGACTAGAAGCCTGAGGGGCACCTGGGTGGCTCAGGTGGTTAAGCATCTAGCCTCAGCTCACGTCATGATCTCATGGTTTGTGAGTTCGAGACCCACATCAGGCTCTGTGCTGACAGCTCAGAGCCTGGAGCCTGCTCCGGATTCTGTGTCTCCCTCTCTCTCCAACCCTCCCCTGCTCTCACTCTGTCTCTCTCTCTCAAAAATAAATAAACATTAGGGGTGCCTGGGTGGCTCAGTCGGTTAAGCGTCTGACTTCAGCTCAGGTCATGATCTCACAGTCCGTGAGTCTGAGCCCCACATCGGGCTCTGTGCTGACAGCTCAGAGCCTGGAGCCTGCTTCAGATTCTGTGTCTCCCTTTCTCTCTGCCCCTCCCCTGCTCATGCTCTGTCTCTTTCTATCTCAAAAATAAAGAAAACATTTAAATAAATAAATAAATAAATAAATAAACAAACAAACAAACAAACAACAACAAAAAAAGACTAGAAGCCTGAAAACTATTTTCCCAGACTCCTTTGCCAGCTGGGTTCCACTTAGAGAGACACCCAAGTGAGATCTGGAGGGAGGTATGCTTCTGACATCCCTGTGCATTCATGCTTGCACTCCTGAGCAGTGGGAGCCCCATAGCATTCGCACCTCTAGCAGGGGCAGCAACAGCAGTTGCTACAGTAGTGGTGCCCACAACAGCATGAGCAACGAGCACAGATTCATGAAGGCCAGCTCAAAGGTGGACACAGTTTTTGATCTCCAAGTAATACCCCACTCTCCTTTAATCCTGTCAGCCCAGGGGCAGTATAGCATCCATATCTCAGGGGTGCACCCTCCCTGCCTTTTGTTCCTTCAATGCTTCTCACACTTGTGTGCAATTCCCCACATTAATCCCTCTCTGCTGGAAATGCCTAGTGACTGAGTGATACATATGCCCATTTCTATAGGGTTATTACAAGGATCAGATAATATGTAGCAAGCAATTTTGCTTAGTACTTGGACCACGATAAATGCCAACTATTATTCCTTTATTCTAGCTAATCACTGGTGGTCATGATTTAATTCTGCCTTTCCTACCTAGTAGGTGGAAGTGTTATTGACCTTTGTCTCCTTAACCACCGAAAGATTTCATTGAAGCTGGACCTGGTTTGAGAAAGCTGGGGAACAAGACTCCGGGAAACTGGCAGAAGTGGAAGGAAATCAAATGGGATGAACCAGCAAGTATCAACAAGGGCACAGAAGAAAGAAGGTCTTCTGCTTTCTAGATCCACGGTGATCATGATGGTTATCTGAGAACATGACCTGACCTTCCCATAAGTATAAAAGTTACCTATAAAATACCAGTATGCAGGCACTCAAAGTGAAACACAGTCTCTGTGATGTAGGAATGAAATGAATTTCACTGGTTAGTCATTTCTAGGTCTTTTCTCAGACCTGTTACATTGCCCAGCCTGCTTTTCAGAGAGTCCCAAATTTCTAGATATGGACTTTCTTTTTTATAATGAAGTACACACAAATATAATCACAAAAACAACCTGACCTGCTGGGTAAAATGTAACAGGATCCATTTTCTCTGTATTTGGAAAGGGGCTTTGTTAAAATTTATGCAACAACATCAGTCTGGAAAACAGAGCACCAAGCCTCAGCTAAGATCTACCTATAAACGTAATTTTGTCCTCTCAGGTCAGAACATTTAGTATCTTTTATATATAAAAATAATCATTAATATATATTATATATGTTATATATTTATACATACCATATAATATATATTGTTAAAATATGTACATAATATATATTTTTTTAACTTATCAGTCTTAATAGCAATACAGAAAGCAAGTTCCTATCAGTATTTTATGAAATTATTCTCTGAAACTCTGTTTAAAAAGAAATGCTTTTATCTCAATAGAACATAAGCTTTCTGTTATCCTGAGGAGACCGTCATGATATTATGAGAATAACTTGTGGTAAAAAAGCAACTGGGACCCAGACTTTCTGTTGAAAACTAAAAATGAAGTGGTAATGTTCAGCTCACCTCCTCCTTGTCGGCTGTACAGAGTCATCGCTCCCACAGGAGGGGTTTCGGCGACGCGAGGAGGGGAACTTCGGGGATTTCATGCGGTCACTGGGAGAGTTGTAGAGTCCGCTGGAGTAGGAGAGGAATGGTCAACAATGCTCGAAGAGGGCTTGGAGGAGCAGACACCCCAGCCCAGATCTATACAAGTATTCATACTCTCAGGGGAATACTGGATCAAGGGCATCCAGCTCTCTTTGCTGACAAGATTTATTCAAAGAAAAGAGAGGTAAGGGGCACCTGGGTGGCTCAGTAGGTTAAGCATCTGACTTTGGCTCAGGTCATGATCTTACAGCCAAGAGTTTGAGCCCCGTGTCAGGTTATCTGCTGACAGCACAGAGCCAGCTTGAGATTCTCTCTCTCCCTCTCTCTCTCTGCCCCTCCCCTGCTCTCGCATGTGCTCTCTCTCAAAATAAATAAAATAAAATAAAGTAAAATACAAATAAAAGAGGGGAAATTATCATTAGTATGTCATTTGGAGTTCAGAAATATACTCTCTTATTCTAAACCATCATAATGACCTTTCAAGCAGTTTCTTAATACACAGTGCTTTCTCTTCCTATCTTTCCAGGAGAAAGTTTCATGTTAGGATATATCCTGTTGATTTCTACTTCAGAAGTTCCCGGTCATGCTGATTTAGGAATCTGACTGCCATGTCCATAGCTAGTAATACCCAGCCACAAAGCAGTTGGATTCCCTTATTTAATGAGCTGCAATTGCTAATCCCACTTCTACTGTTCTCCTTCAGAAAAACAATGATTCTCTTTACCTCTGGGGGCCATTTTCTTCCCATGGTGCATGAGATTTGTTTCTTTGGATATCAGGGCTGTTCTCATTCTTTGCTTTCTTAAAGCTTTAATTTAAAAAAAAGAAAAGAAAAGAAATTAACTAGAGAATAAATGGGAGTTAACTTACTTCTTCAGTGAAATTGTTTAACAAAATGTTTTAAAATATAGTCTTTAAAAAAATATTTTAACGTTTATTTATTTTTGAGAGAGAGAGACAGAGACAGAGCACAAGTGAGGGAAGGATAGAGAGAGAGGGAGACACAGAATCCAAAGCAGGCTCTAAGGCTCTGAGCTGTCAGCACAGAGCCGGACACAGGGCTCAAACCCATGAACCGTGAGATCATGACTTGAGCCGAAGCTGGATGCTTAACCAACTGGTCCACCAGGCAACCCTAAAATGTGTTTTATTTATACTCGTGACTCATTCCAAAAATGGGGTGCCTGGGTGACTCAGTTAAGCATCCGACTTCGGCTCAGGTCATGATCTCGTGGTTCGTGAGTTCAAGCCCTGCATCGGGCCCTGTGTTGACAGCTTGCCTCAATTCTGCCTCCCTCTCTGCCCTCTCCGCCTGTGCGCTCTCACATGCATTCTGTCTAAATAAATAAATAAATAAATAAATAAATAAATAATAAATAAATAAATATTTTTCAACAAGAATACAAAGTGGCGGCCTAAAAAAATTCATGTCTCCAGCAAGTACTTTTGGGTCTCCCCTCCACCTTTTTTTCTAGTATTACTGCTTTAAGTCAACAAAAGCCAGGTCATCCACTGTTAAGGAACTTTAAGGAGAGTCTACCTGAAGGAAGCTAGGGCAAGTGCTAAGGCAAGAAAAGAAGAAAGCTGAAAAGGAAGGAAAGCTGGGGTATTGAGGCTTATGGGGCTTACTGCCTCTTTTCAGCTCTGCACGTGGGTCTAAATCTATGCAGGTTGGTCAGCTCTGGACAGGCTCACGGTACCCAAATTGACCTTTCCCAGTCCCCCGTTTCTGCCATATCTTGGCTTCCTCCTTCCAAATCAGAATGACTTTTAAATGCCGTTTCCTGACCTAGTATCGTCTTTCTGCCTAAGAATGTAAATATAACTGAGTTGTTATTCAATCCAAACAAATTTTTTTTAGACACACATGGGCAGACACAGAGAAAAGCCTGGGGCCACCAGTGGCAGAGGGGAGGTGTATTATCTCTTATTTCCTGGGAGTCTCAGCCTCAGAAAAAGAGAGCTGCTTAACTCCCAATCCACATTGAACCCTGGCTTTTTGAGGAATCCTCTACATAACTGTCCTTGAACAGTCACAGCAGGGTTCTTCGTAAGAGCCAACAAAGAAGAAAGAGCAACAAATGACAAGGTCATTTCAACAAGGAAAATAAACTTGTATCCTAGCATACTATACCCATAGGGAATTCATATAAGCCTAGGGCACCTGAGTGGCTCAGTTGGTTAAGTTTCTGACTCTTGATTTCATAGTTCTTGAGTTCAAGCCCTACATCCAGCTCTGTGCTAACAGTGTGGAGCCTGCTTGGGATTCTCTCTCTCCCTTTCTACTCCTCCCCGGATTGTGCTCTCTCTCTCTCTGCCCCTCCTCTACACATGCACACACTCCCTCTCCCTCTCAAAATAAATAAACTTTAAAAAAAAAAACTAAAAAATTATAGATTTGACAAAGGCACTTAACTCATTGCATTAGCATATAGTATGTAGGTTTTATTTTTGACCAATATATTATTTTGATCAAAATTAAGCAATCTTTTGAAAATCAAATGTCCGAAGTAAAATCTTACTTTTGAAATGAGAAGTAATAAATATGGTAGACACGTAATACACCAGTAGAAAGTGTGTGTGTTTAATAAATCAGAAAGCAAAAGCGAAAAGAGAAAAGGGAGATTGAGAAATTCAGTTGGGAGATGAAAGGGGAAATGGGAGAGCAGGCGAAAGTTAAAGAATAATGAAACCCTGGGTGGCTAATTAATTGCATTCACTCCCTAAGCCATTTCTCATCTGGAGCTTGAGTGGGAAAATCCGGTCGCCCTTCAGGTATCAGTCCTAACGGCAAGAATGCAGTTGTAAAGGGGATTGAACTCCTTCTGTACATTCTAAAAAGGCTTGGGATCCGAATTTCATGCCAGATTACTGTTCTTATGTTGGACTTACCATAAGCGTACCCTGTACATACAGATTAAGCTGACGCTCTAGCCACAGCTGTGAGGCTAAGGCAAACACAGTCAACTCTAGCGTATGCAAAGGCAAAGAACCTGTCATTCCAAAAAGAATCTATGAAGGGAGTGTCCTGGAACTAAACAAAAGAGACTGTAGGCAAAACCCTGAGGAAAACACCGCAACTCTGAGAATCCTCGTATCTTACAGTTATTTTGCTAGGATATTATAAACTGTATTCCTCAATCTAGGTGAATGAAGACACCATTATTTACTAACAAAAGATGGAGTGGATGATCAAAGAAGTCTGTCAAGGTCACATATTTCTGACTGCTTGGATTTCTCCATGATGTAGGGAGCTATCTCTATAGACAAAGTGAGCTGATGAAAGCTGCTCATTGTATTTCTCAAATGCTGGTCCGTGAACATAATTGGAGATAGGAAAAACTGACGCGGAAACAGCGTCTTAACAGAGAACAAGGCTGATCTTTCATGGAAACAATCCATGTAATATATTGAGAGAAAGTCTTTCTGCTGGGGATTGCGGCTGGGAAAATTGATGCAGAGGACCATGACAACTCTTCATACATATGCAATCACTGACTTCTGAAGCCCTCGCCTCTAAATGCTATAATGCTATAAACCCTTTTTCCAGGGCCACAGTTCAGTGCACCACGGTAATGAACACAGCGCATTAAACATGAATATCATCTACTTTATTTCACAGGTCCCTCTGAGTAAGTCCATTATATCATGCCATTTTAAAAAGCACGTGGAATTTTCCCTGGGCTGCCGAGAACGCAGATCACAGACTGTGAGTTCACCATGCCAGCAGGAGCATTTCCTTCAAATGAGAGAGGCAGGTCCTGATGTTTCTGTTCCACTGGCATTTTTCAGGTATTCTTTCTCGCAGACTATTTCGATCAAACGTATTAACTATCAAAGGAAAGAGATTCTTAACCTTGCCAACAGGAAAAAGCATTTTTGTGACAGCACACACTAGTATGTTCTTTCGGTTAACTGACTGACCTTTTTATTGGTGAAGGTGCAGTGATTTTAGTTGTTCCTTCATTTTCTCCATTTTCCATGTTTCCTGTTACTCGATTGATGCTGTTTGATCCTAGTAGCAAAGAGGGGGAAGGGAAGATGGAAGAAAAGAGACAGTGGTGAGAAAAACAAAAGGAGACAAGAAGTTATTTTAAACTCCAACTTCAGGGACATCGTGGCACATTTTATTGATAAATTATAATTCTAAATAAATAATGAATCACCCAGTAAATCTTAGGTACCGTTTTCTGACATGTACTAAGCCTTTAATACATAATCGTGTCCAAGAGGGTCTAGGATATGACATCACTTTAAAATGGGCCCTTTTGAAACTTTAAGAGTGAACTAAGTCCCCACTTCATGGATATTCCTTAGACTACTAAAATACGATTCTAAGATATTTAGCACTATACACTGGTATGTAAGACCTAATAACCAGTCCCTGATAACCACGTTGTGAAGAAATTACTGTTTTTTGGCATGCCATGATAGTCCCCATTCTAAATCAGACCAAAAATATTTCAACTTATAATGCAAATGGCAAAAAAAAAAGAGTAATATAGATGTGATTTCTATCACTCACATGGGGAAAAAAAAAGTTTTCAAATGTGTTTTTTTATGCAAACATCCCTAAAAGCCTAAAACTGTTTAAAAGCTACTATTCCACATATTTGCATACAGGCTAGATGCACCAGCAGAGGGAGCCCCCGGCAGACACAATGTTGGAAATCATGATTCAAATAAAGGTTAAGTGAAGTGTCTAGGCCCATCCAGGAAGTCTGGATCCCATTCTCAGAACGGAGGCTGTTAAGTCTGCAGGGGAAGTGATACATGGGCACTGATGATGACGACTCCTCTCAAGTGGCATGCACCTCACTCTGGGAAGTGCAGGAAAAACCAGCAAGGGGACCCCCAAAGTCCTTGTTCAATTAACTCTAGGTGACATGCAGGTTGTTTTCTTCAAAGTGGCATCTTGCAGAAGTATGTCCAGAGTTCAAATCCTCTGATCCTAAGAGTAATCACCACTAACCACTGATAGTTTTTGAGCCCTGAAGTGAGGTTGTAATACTATTAAGAGCTAATATTTATTGAGCACTTACTATGTATCAGTTGCACTTAATGTCTATTTACTCATATAATCTTCAAAATAATCCTAAAAGGGTAATATTATCCCCATCGTTAAAGATAAGAAAAACGGGCCTTTCCCAAGGTCCTACAGCTCATGAGTGGTGGGACCAGCTTTGCAAACCAGCAGTCTGGTGCCAGGCATTAGCTCTAAACCACCTTACATAGGTTTCCATGTGCCACCTGCACCCCACCCTCAAACAGTTCAAAATTAAGGGTCCGCTGGGAGAGACACACTCTTTAGAACACTTGGAGGCACGTTTGACTACTCATCAGGAAAAATAAACAGTAATGAATACACCTTGGACAGAGAAAACAGTGGTTTCAATTAAGAGCTCCAAAAACGATCACTATAAGGAATTTGACATGGATTCAATATCTGAATTTTGTTCCTATTTTGGAATTCTGAAATGGAAAGGTAAGACTGAAGACATATTAAAAACACTAAAGGTAAGTTCATGTCGGAGCAACATTCAGAATCCAGGCATTAGAAAGTTAGTTTGGAGCCTACAGAAAATTTCACCAGATATGACGAATGGGACAAAAACCAGTTCCCCTGAATCACCCCATGTGCTATCAGACATCGGCACTAGCTGGTCATTGTCTATTTTGCCATGACCATTAATAAAAATTCCAAGGGCAGACTCCCTAAGTTTCAGGCACAGATCTGAGATGGAGCTGCTTCTCAAACGTGAACTCCATGTGGTGTGGCCCTGGGACAGTGGCAGGAAGGATTGATTCATTTGTGCTCTAGACAGTGGGTGTGCACCAACATTAATATTTTTATTGTTCCTAATAAACTTGTTAAAAATGTGGTATTGTTTCAGCAGCTATTACGAAGTTATAACATAAATGAAGGGACATTCATGTACCTAGGGTTGTATCCCAGGCTGTGGCGGGGGGGGGGGTGGGGGGAGACAGAACACAGCAGAGAGCCCAATACCCAGTGTTAATAACATGAATGGAAGCAGCACTAAGTAAAGGTGAACATCATGTGAACCCAAGTCCTGTGTGACTAGCCTAAGAATAAACCCAGGTTTGCTCCACTTCTCATCTCTTTAGACTGATTAGTCTTTTCTTAGTTTAATAACCAATCACCTCAGAGCAAGTGAAGGTGCTTATCACGTTTGCCTGTTTCCATCCATCTGCATCTTTTTTCCCCCTAATGTTTATTTGAGAGAGAGAGAGAGAGAGAGAGAGAGAATGAGCGGGTGAGGGGCATAGAGTGGGGGGAACAGAGGGTCCAAAGCAGGCTCTGTGCTGACAGCAGCAAGCCCGATGTGGGGCTCGAACTCACAAAATGCGAGATCATGACCTGAGCTGAAGTCAGATGCTTAACTGACTGAGCCATGTAGGTGCCCCTACCTGAATCTTCTGAAAAATTAATAAACAGGTAGATAAATAAATCCAGGAATATTTTCAAATAGCTAAATTTTAAATGATGTATGTGTACATACTTTCTAAACAAACCAATATCTGGTTATCTACACTATCCAAATAATTTTTGAGATGAACACAAGATGGATGTTTTTCCAAAAGAATTTCAGGCAGGGCACCTGAGTGGCTCAGTCAGTTAAGCATCTGACTTCAGCTCAGGTCATGATCTCACGTTTTGTGAGTGAGAGCCCTACATCGGGCTTGCTGCTGTCAGCACAGAGCCTGCTTTGGGCCCTCTGTTCCCCCTTCTCTATGCCTCTTACCTGCTCATTCTCTCTCTCTCTCTCTCTCTCTCTCTCTCTCTTTCTCTCTCTCTCTCTCTCAGTCTGATTTTGGCTCAGGTCATGATCTCGTGGTCTGTGAGTTCGAGCCCCGCGTCGGGCTCTGTGCTGACAGCTCAGAGCCTGGAGCCTGCTTCGGATTCTGTGTCTCCCTCTCTCTCTGCCCCTCCCCCGCTCATGCTCTGTGTCTCTCTCTCTCTCTCTCTCTCTCTCTCTCTCTCTCTCTCTCTGTCAAAAATAAAACATTAAAAAAATTTAAAAAGAATTTCAGGGAAAAAAATCACATACGTGCTGTCTCTCAGACATTCAGAAACAGTTTAGCAAGACTTCTTCAAAACAAATTATGTGACTGTCAGGACTATTTTGCTAACAGTCACAGGACTTTCATATACACAGCATAAATAAATAAGGTATTGGCAGTAATACAATATAATTCGTGGTTCTTTTATATTCAAAACAGTGACTACTAACTAAAAACCTGTAGATATGTATTCCCTTTGTCTTTAATAATAGGGTCTTAAAAGTCTCATGAGGAAACAGACTACAGGCTACTTACAGACTACACACAAATGCTACTTACAAGCACTAACTTACTGGGAGCACTTCTGAAGTATCCCCTCATATAACATTCATATGCTAACTATAAATTACTCTTTTCTATTTGTGGATGTAGCATTCTTTAAAAAGCCCTAATTAGGCAATAATTATTAGCTTTCTTTATGTTGCTAAAGATGCACTTAAAAGTAATAACTATACTTTTAGAACACTGTATTTTAACTAATTAGGTCAAATTAGTGATATGTTGTCACACTACGATTTGAGAAGAAAGCTAGGCAATTCAGTAAAGCTAGGTTGTGTTGGGTTACTGAAATCTGCAAAGGTGAGAAAGGTTACACGTTATTGAGATTTACTGACTTTCCATGTTGCTGACATGCACTACTATTTTCCTTTCCCAAGCTTCTTCCCCCCTTATCAAACCACCTTTCAGAATCATCCCATCTACGTTAGCTCAGATGCTTGCACTACAGAGAAGAGGTGAGCTGACAAACCCATCACATTAAAAGGCTAGTATTTTCATGTATTATTGGCCACGCAATAGTTCTATCTCATTAATTTTTTTTAATTGTTTGTTTGTCTGTTTATTTAGAGAGAGGGGCAGAGAGAAAGGGAGAGAGAGGTAATTCCAAGCAGGCTCCCTGCTCTCAGCGCAGAGCCTGACTCAGGGTAATGCAGGGCACACAAACTCATGAACCTAAAATCATGACCTAAGCTGAAATCACAAGTCAGATGCTTAACCAACTGAGCCACCCAGGCACCCCAACAGTTCCATTTTAAAGAGGAAAAAGGAAAGCCAAATATTAACTAAAATACTTAATTGATCACAACGGAATTTGAGGCAGTGTCCTAGGAGATATTTTCAGGTTGGAAAAATCTTTTTCTCCCACTCCTTTTTCACTGTGTTATAATGGACCCCCCCCACACACACACACACACACGTGAAATACGAACAGTTTAACAAAGTATTATAAAATGAATGACTGTTTAACCACTATCTACTTTAAGAAATAAAACATTGAGGGCAATTTTCCTGCACTGCATAAATCACTCCATTTGGAGCAATTCTTTCTTTTAGATAAAGCCAAACAGTTGTTTACCATCCAAAATATCTAGACACATGAATTATGTATATATTTCATAAAATATATTTTTAAATTATTTTTAAATTATTAATAAAAGTTAATAAGGCATCAAAATCTTAATAAAATGAAGGATGCATCACTGTACCGCTTCATGACTGTTAACATAGTGCTTTACACATGGTGGGGTATCAGTGAAGGTCTACTATAAAGGATGTATTCGCTTCTATTTTTTCCACTAGAAGGGAAAATTCAGGATAATGATGCTATTTTGTAGAGGTGTCAAAACTAAGTTCAAAAAAAACCTGTATGTGAAGTGCAACACAAGGGACATGTAGCCATATCCCACAGGACTAGGCTACTTTTTAGAGTTCTGAAAGCTACCTTCTGCCATAACTCACTATTCTTTTAAATGATGACTACAGATGATCTATAAGAGATCAGTTATTGGCATATGGTTATTAAGGTGCCTTGTAAATCTGTATTTTATTTTTTTAATGTTTATTTTATTTTTGAGAGAGAGAGAGAGAGACAGGATGCGAGTGGGTTAGGGGCAGAGAGAGAGGGAGACACAGAATCTGAAGTAGGCTCCAGGCTCCGAGCTGTCAGCACAGACCCTGACGTGGGGCTCGAACTCACGAGCTGTGAGATCATGACCTGAGCCAAAGTAGGACGCTCAACTGAGCCACCCAGGCGCTCCTATATTTTATTCTTAATGTTAATGCTAGCAAGACCATTTACACAGTTAGGGGCATCCAATTCATTATATATATTGTTCACATTAAAAAAACAATGGGCTTTGGGGTGCCTGCGTGGCTCACTTGGCTGGGTGTCTGACTCCTGATTTCAGCTCAAGTCATGATCCCAGGGTTGTGGAATTGAGCCCCACCCTCAGTGTGGAGCCTGCTTAAGATTTTCTCTCTGTCCCTCTCCCCAATTGTGTTCTCTCTAAAATTAAAAAAAATTTTAAATAAAAGGACAATGGGCTTTATTTCAGGAGGCTAGTCACATTTGGTAAAGTAAGCTAATCAGGGGATTGCTATAGTTTCTTAAGGACCCAAATCTAGCTCCTGTCATCATTTTTGTCTCTGGACTGTTAGTCACTATAGGTTAATATGGGTCCACACAGTTCTCCACAGTTTACACAACACTGCAATGCCAGTGTCCAATGCTTTACGGTACCTTCCTTGTTCGTTTTTTAACATGTTATATGCGAACGTTTCAAGCTTGTGTGCATCAGACCATGACCAGGCTTTTGTGTGGTTTGGCTCTGTTCACGTTTGAGTGCCCTCGTCTTAAATGACCCTTGCCTTCAATTCAGGAAGAGTGGCTGTCAGAAACAAAATCAACTTTCCCAGGATCTATTTAGCTACTTGATCTGGGGGAAATTCTTAAAAGTCATTCCTGTGATGTCAAAATTTGGTGATGGATATGCACGGATCTTCAGTTACAAAAACACTTTGCATTTTAATAGTATTAGGAATCTCACAAAATTTGTAGCTCAATTTGACACCTATCAACCTAAATTAAACTTTTGATGTCATTTAAATGTTGCCAATGCTTTTAATTTACAGAGTAGGCATGAGGATAAATGTGTGACATTAAGTGAAAAAAGATTTTTCTAAGCAAGTGACAATGCCTTATTCTGTTATATGAGGGGAAGGACAAATAGCCAATTAGTAAAGCAGGATTTCAATATATAAATGATTTAATTTTAAGAACACTCAAATATGATAAATTTGTAAACTTTTAGGTTAAATTTTATCCAATTTATTCACATTTTCTTATCTAAATTAAAAGATAAAAAACCTGTATCTGATGCTTAAGACAATCAGGGCAGATTACAACTGTTACCAATGCAACAGATTATGTATTAGGTTCCAGTAAAACTCATCTGATTTCATATTGCCTAACCCCACGATTTATCATAAGAAATGTGATATTCATGAATTAAGAATGAGCTTTTAATTGGAGATACAGTTTAATGTTATAGTTGTTACAGTGACAGTACAAAATCACTATGCCTTGGTTTCACCAACTTTAGACTGAGTACTATGGAAAAAATGGCAGAAAGCATAGCAAGTTAGCAAAATAAGACATTTTTTCTAACACCACAAATTATGGTCAAACAGGAGAATTTGGCAAAACAGCCACTCATTAAATTAGGCAAAACAAGGGGCAGCTGGGTGGCCCAGTCGGTTAAGCGTCCAACTTCGGCTCAGGTCATGATCTCTCGGCTCCTGAGTTCAAGCCCCGCGTCGGGCTCTGTGCTGACAGCTCAGAGCCTGGAGCCTGTTTCGGATTCTGTGTCTCCCTCTCTCTCTCTGACCCTCCCCAGTTCATGCCCTGTCTCTGTCTCAAAAAAAGTAAATAAACGTTAAAAAAAAAAAAAAGGAGTTTAAAAAAAAATTAGGCAAAACAAAACTGAATCTTGAAACACAAAATTTGGAAAATAGAAGTGTTTCATCATCTAGTGGCTAATTCTTTAAAGTTCAAATGCCTGACATCAGCCCATTCATCCCAAACAGGCAGCCAGATTCCTGCTTTTTTAAGAGTTTCTTCATTCAAAAAGCCCAAGGGTGGTATTTAAGCAGTTACTGCTTTAGCAAAAACATAGAGACTTTTAAGACACTGATTTTGCTACATGTCCACTGCAAGATCAAACAAGGCATTCTGCTAAAAAGCTGAAGGCTAGATTATAAAGAATTGGGTGTGGAGGAGAAAGATGCTAGGAAAATATGTCTACACATGAAAGATCGTTTCTCTGGTTGGTCTGCTTCCAATTTCTCCCTCCCTGACCCAGTACTCTCCTGGATCTCTCAGCTTTCCTCATCACCAAAATGATCACCTTGGGAGTGTGAGCTGGGTGGAAATGAAGGCATTGCATCCTCTGCTCCTTTGGCAGAGCTACCAAAGTACACACTGAGAGAGACACAGTGTGTCACAGACATCCTTCCTCGTGGGTCAGAAAGGCAGGTTCAAAAACAAGAAAGGCACTTCTGAACCTGCGAAGTCATCTGCTCGGCCCCTGAGGTCCTCGGAGGAGAACGAAAGCGTTCTAGCTAAAGAACTTGTGATCTACACCTGTGCATGCTGGAGGGGCTGTGAGACATGGTAGCAGCAGAAGGGTGCCATCTTTCCTTTCAGCACCCATGGGCTCAATGACAACACCTATCTGTGACTGGCTGGCTGTAATTAAGAAGTGGCAAATCTCTTAAATACCAAGTTTTCTTCTTGTGATAGGAGGACACAATTCAAGGGAAGAAGACTGAGTAAACGCTCACATCCAATCCTGGCAGCACTCTTGCATTCCCCCTAACCCCTTCAAGGGGACCACACAATTTAGAGCAACACACAGCAAACCTTTTCCAAGTCATCTTTTTTTTAAATTTATTTTTAATATTTATTTATTTGAGAGAGAGAGAGAGAGAGCGCATGCGTGCACATCATGGTGGGGAGGGGGCAGAAAAAGAGAGGGAAACAGAATCTGAAGCAGGCTCCAGGCTCTGAGATGTCAGCACAGAGCCCGACACGGGGGTTGAACTCGAAAACCACAAGATCATGACCAGAGCAGAAGTCAGACGCTTAACCGACTGAGCCACCCAGGTGCCCCTCCAAGTCATTTTCTGTCAATTTATCTCACCTGGTGCAGCAGGTGGACCATTCCATCTCTAAAGTTGGTTCTGCTTCACAGGAATATGCTAGATCCCTGCTTTAGAGGTTTTTATTTGATGCAAGTATAATAGAATATAAAATATATATGAAGTACATATCATTATGTGTAAGAACTGCCTTAAAAAGGCTTCTTTAGCTAAGGTAAAATTGAGAAAATTCATATTTTTTTCTGCCTCATAGTTTGAGCTCAGATCTAGGAGGTCTTAACTTGGAATTCTTTCAGCTTTTTACCCAGTACAAAAGAATCTGAAAAACTACTGTCCCCTAGTGCATGCTTCTAAGGTGATATCAAACATTTTTTTATCAAAAGTTTTATAGTTCCAACTTTTTATGGTGACAAATGGTAACTAGATTTATCATGGGGATCATTTAGTAATGTATAAAAATACCAAATCACTGTGATGTACCCCTGAAACTAATAGGATAGTCTATGTCAAGTACACTTGATTTAAAAAAAAAAAAAAGTTGAAACAATACCAATGTACGCCATTTGCAGGATACAGAAAATATTGACACTTTAAAATGGAATTGTGTCACAACTCTTTTCAATGTATCCAATGCAATAAAATACCATAGAAATTGGATACCCACAGTCACCCGTTTTAAAAATACATGAAATGAGTTTACATTTTGGAAATTTCATGGCATTCTTTATTCTCCTTGTATTTGCATTTCAATTCCACCTCCTCCCAAAAATTTATCCCAAAGTAATACATGTTGTACCACTTGAAAGTTTTATTCACTTCTCAATGACAAAAAATAGAAATAAATTTAAGTTTTATAAAGCTCTAGGTGTTAAAAATTTCTTCTGAACTAAGCCATTACAATGATTAATAGATTATTAGTATACCAAAATAATGTTGAAAAACAATTAAGAGTAAAAAGTAAACTTTTGTTGGAAAGTAATTCTTAATGAGATAAACAAGGTAGTTTTGTTTTCCCAACAAGGACATAGATCATATGCCTTCATGACTATTATTTTGTGCTAGAATAAAATAGGTCGGCAATAATTCCATGCCTGTTTTTATCTGGATAGATTTCAATGCTGAGAAATCTTGTTCACATAAATAAGTAGAGTTGTATGTAAAGAAATTAAGACACTACTATGTGTCTAGTAGTGATACATACCTAAAATTATTTCAAATGCTCTATCAGGTGACAAATCAATTGGGTCTTCCTCCAATTTTGTCCAAAGTAAAAATGAGGAAATGACTTAGCAAAGGAAGTCATTAATAATTAAGGCCATTTAGTTTCCAAACACCAGCTCAGGAGGTTTTTAACATTTAAGGACAAAACAGTGCAATGGATTCTGGATGAGGAAAAGGTCTGCCTTTCTTTCGGACAATGGGAAATGGTCCGCTGGTAAAGGGCAGGCTGGAGAGAAGAGCCAGCAAAGCAAGTACACTACGGCAGGCAGATTCCCGTCAGGAAAGAGAATCTGAAAGGCGACTGAATCAAAACCGTCTGTGCTCACACAACCCTCAAGAAAGTCCTCCTGGGGCACCTGGGTGGCTCAGCCAGTTGGGTGGCCAGCTCCTGATTTCAGCTCATGTATTGATCTCAGGGTTTGTGACATCAAGCCCCGCATCTGACTCTGTGCTGACAGCATGGAGAGCCTGCTTAGGTTTCTCTCTGTCTCACTCTGTTCCTCCCCTGTTTGCAGGGGTGTGTGTGTGCTCCACCTGCCTCTCTCAAAAATGAATAAATACCCTTAAAAAATAAAAAATAAAAATAAAAAATAAAGTCTTCCTGTACTCTCTTCACCACCAGGAGCTGCATACCTCAGCGTGAAATCTACTGCCCTAATCTAGCCAGCCTTCAAAATCCACTTCCTTCACAATAACATCATAGATTTTACCCTCAGCCGTAAGCAAATTATCCTAGTGGGCACTTGAACTTTTTCAGAGTGCCACTCTGTGACACTTGATACATCCTGCCCACACGTAAGTACATCTTTTACCTCCCTAGTCTGACAAAATGGCTAAGTCTACAAGAGTGGAAGTCCACTTATGTCTCAGCTCTGCCAGTTTACCCATGGTGTGATCTTGGACAAGTTAGTAAATCCCTCTGGGCCTCAGGTTTCTCAACAATAAAATAGAGATATCACCAACTACTTATATAGTGGATATGAAGATTAGATAATTTTTAAAAAAGTGCTTGGGATGCCTGGCTGGTTCAGCTGGTGGAGCATGAGACTCTTGATCTCTGGGGTCATGAGTTCAGGTTCCACATTGGGCATGGAGTCTCAAGATGAAAAATTTAAATAATAATAATAATAATAATAATAATAATAATAAAGATGAAACAAAGAGAAAGTGCTCAACACAGTGCTTGGCTTTGAATAAGTGTGACATAACTGCTTTATTATTTTTATATGACTAAGTTCCCCCTAAATCAGGGGCCAGGTTTTATTCCTTTCTCTATGCTCCACAGAAAAGAGTCTCCACTGAATGTTTTTTCCAACACCTAACCAAGCAATTCAATTCTCAGAGGACAATGACTGGGTAGCCTGCAATTTAACTCAATTCTCATGCTATCAACCTGGAGATACTGTCAGATCCCACATGTTAAGGGCTGAATCCCTCAAGATTGCCTCCTCGTCAGATTAATTTGCTAGAGGGGTTCTCAGAACTCAGAGAAACAGTTTACTTACGAGATCACCAGTTCAGTATAAAAACTCAAAAATGGCCAAATGGAAGACATGCACAAGACAAAGTATGAGAAAGGGGCTCTGAGCAACACTCACTGCATCTCCACGAATTCACCAACCCCTCAGAATCCCATCCTTTGGGGTTTTATGGAGACTTTAGTACATAGGCACAATTGATGAAGTTGTTGGCTATCAATGATTGAACTCAATCTCCAACACCTCTTTCCTCTCCAGAGGTCAGGGGCTGGGGCTGAAAATCCCAACTCCTTAATTATGGCTGGCTCCCCTTGTACCAGCCCCCATCCTTAGGGACTTTCCAAAAGTGACCTCACCAGTAGGTTCAAAAGGGCTTGCTATGAATAACAAAAGATGTTCCTTCACCTCTACTGCTCTTATCATATAGGAAATTCCAATGGTTTTAGGAGCTCTGTGCCAGAAATGGGAATAAACACCAAATACATATTTCTTATTATAAATCACAGTATCACAGGTCTTATGTCAAAGAGGTGCTCAATAAATTCTTGATGAAGGAAAAGGGAATGGGAAACTAAGTATCATTTATGGTAACTCACTAGAGCTATGATATTTAATACACCATAGGCCTTTAGTTTTGCTTGCTTTTCTAATTTGGGTAGCTATGCATGGAATGCTAAACTTAACTCATGGGAAGAGTGGAAATATTAACATTTTAGAGAAAATCTAACCAGACTTGCCATATATTAAATCTTTTACAGAATGAAAATAAACATCAGCTTCAAGGCAGAATAAAAAAGGGTGCCAACTAAGGAAAAGAGCCATGAACATACACCTGACTATATGATCTACGTGATGTGCTTTGCACTTAAGGCTGTTACTGCCTCTTCCCCTCTTTGCTGGGCAAAATGTCCCAAAGAACTTAGAAGCAGACTGACTTGCTGCTTCTTTATAAATTAGCAGAATGTACTGTCTCCTCAAGAATATCTGTAGATTTAAAGAAGTAAGGAAATCATGCAATAGTAGGAAAAACCAGGGATGTATATTTTCAAACAATTCAAGGAGTTTCACCTTCTTTATTTTCCATTTACTTTCCAAATATATGCTCTAAGGTACCAAACACATAGATTCAAACACTGCTCTTACAATCTGTGTGACCTTGAGTAAGTAATTATTGTTTCTGAGCTTCGGTTTCCTCATGAGTAAAATGAGAATATCACCCACCTTCCTCATGGGATTACCAAAGAAGTAATGTTATCCACTGTTAAGGTGCAAGGAAACCAGACCAAATTAGGGATTCAACTTAAAGGACACCGCAGGACCTCACAAAGTGGAATTCATGGCTCCTGTGTCCTACCCCCATTCTCCTCTCAAAGCTGCACGGTCCTTTGGTGTTTCTCAGCGACTCTATTCTTTCCCTGCAAACCCACTTCTTTGTTCATGGGTGTGCCTGGCACCTGGGCTGTAACAGTAGCCCCAAAAGTGGTGGCTCTCCACAGCTGACTCATCTTCTGGGCTCTGATTCCAGCTTCTCAGGAGAAGGAAACCGGGTGGTTTCCTCAGGTGCCCCATTCTCACCCCTGGAGAGAGGGGAGGGGCAAGACCATTGTTACAGAGGGATTTCCTGTCACCCCTCAGGACACTTGGTTCCAAGATCCACATAGCGCATTGTTCAAAGTGCCAAACAGGACACCTGCTCCAGGAAAGGTGGTTCCTTTTTGCCTGCCTCCCCTGCTTTCCCTACACCAACCAAAATAATCCTGAACTCCAGGAACTAATGCCAACCATTTTTCACACCGATACCAATAAGTAAGGAGAGCAGATTACAGAAATCAATCCCAGATTTCTCAAAGTCTGAAGAAGATGCTGACAGAGAAATCACTGTGAATTCTGAATCTGGTAGTAAAACAAAGCTGTGAAATCCTCAGATGTTGTCTGCCTAAGAAATCTATCTCAAAACCATCTTAAACAGTTGACAGACACCCTTGAACCTCCATCTGTGTAGAAAGATGGGTGAAAAAGCAGAAAAATTTACCTAAATGGTTTGTAAAGTCAAGGCAGAGCCTTAGGAGCTGTGACCACAAACAACTGCGAAGGTGGAACCAATTCACACTAACTTCTACAAGAAGTAGGTTCACTAAAGGACTAGTCTTTGGTTATATTCAGAAGTCAAAGGCAGAGACAAAGCCATGCAAAAACCTGTCCAGAAAGGCCTCTATTTGTACCTAGTAAGATAACACTTTTTTTTCTTTTCAAATATTTATTTAAATTCTAGTTAGCTCACATACAGTGCAATATTGGCTTCAAGAATACAATTCAGTGATTCATCACTTACACAAAACACCCAGTGCCCATCATAGCAAGTGCCCCCTTTAATACCCAGCACCTATCTATCCCATCCCCCACCCTCTTCCCTTCATCAACTCTCAGTTTATTCTCTTTGAGTCTCTTATGGTTTGTTTCCCTCTCTCCCTTTTTGACATCCTCCCATATATTCATCTGTTTTGTTTTTTAAATTCCACAAATGAGTGAAATCATATGATATTTATCTTTCTCTAACTTATATCACTTAGCATAATACACTCTAGCTCCATCCACATTATTGCAGGTGGTAAGATTCCATTCTTTTTGATGGCTGAGTAATATTCCAGTGTGTGTGTGTGTGTGTGTGTGTGTGTGTGTGTGTCTACACACACACACACACACACACACACACACACACACACCACATCTTCTTCATCCATTCATCAGTCAATGGACATTTGGACTCTCTCCATAGTTTGGCTATGGTTGACAATGCTGCCATAAATATCAGGGTGCATGTATTCCTTTGAATCTATATTTTCGCATCCTTTGTGTAAAAACCTAGTAGTGCAATTGCTGGATCATAGGGTAGTTCTATTTTGAACTTTCTGAGGAACCTCCATACTGTTCTCCAGAATGGCTGCACCAGTTTATATTCCCACCAACAGAAGATAGCACTAATTTCTAACCATGAGTTAACCAAAGAGGTAAAATCCAGATTCATCTGGTCAATTCAGACTAAAAGAACATCTTAAAAAGCTGTATTACTGAATTGCTTATTGCAATTAATTTCATTCAGGAATAGGAATTTCATTTGAACTTAAGTTTTATAATTTTTTTTAATGTTTATTTTATTTTTGACAGAGAGAGAGAGAGAGAGAGAGACAGAGCATGAGCGGGGGAGGGGCAGAGAGAGAAGGAGACACAGAATCTGAAGCAGGCTCCAGGCTCTGAGCTGTCAGCACAGAGCCCGAAATGGGGCTCGAACTCACAGACCACGAGATCATGACCTGAGCTGAAGTCAGACGCTCAAATGACTGAGCCACCCAGACACCCCTGAACTTAAGTTTTAAAGAACCAGCTATACTTCTGTATATAAAAGTATACAAAAACATTGTATATTTCCAAGGAGAAAAATGTATTTTGTGATCTGGTAAGATATTTTCAACATCTTACAGGTTTCTGAAATAATGATTAAATTTAAAAACTACTCTAAAAAAGCTTTCCAAAATCTTTTCTCATATTTGGTCCTTTTAACACTATGACAGAGAAGCCAGAGAGAAGAAAGAATTTTAGGAAGAGGGATCTTTAGTGATTTTGTACCAGTTCCTTTATTTTGTAGATAATGAGATGAAAGATCAGAATATGGAATGATGGTTGTAGGTCACAGCCAAGTTAGACCAGGAATTCAAATTTACTCAAATTGGATACACTACACATTTTTTTTTCCTCCCACTGTACCACATGACTTCCCAATGCAGCTGTTTCAATAATCAGTTAAGAGATAATCTAAGACTCAGCAGGAATTCTTCCAGTCCAGGTGAAAAAGAAGCAGGAATCACAGATCTGGATCATTATCTCAGTATATTGATCAGCTAATTCTTATTTGTTACCTTGAAGAATGAATGTCACAATCACACACTCTCTAAAACAAAGTTAACACTGTTAAATTTTCAGGAAATCATCTCCAAAGCCAGCCACATAACACTCCTGGTCAGAATGCCTTGTTCTAATTCCCTTGTATGAGAATTGATACTAATTTCTTCCCTTCCTGTCTTCTGCTGACCCTCACAGGATAAGCAAACACTCCACGATTCCCATCAGGTGCACAGGAAGGTGCCACAGTCTTCTTCCAGACATTCCTCAGAGTGCCTAGTGATTCTCATCTAGATACCTCCAGGTTCCAGAACATGCGACACTCAGAAATCACTTCACCTCTTTGGGCCCGCGTTTCCTTATACACAACACAAAGTGACTGCCTTACACCTCATCTCATCCAACGACTCCGGGCCCTCCTATGAGCTCTCCTCCTCTGAAACCAAGTATGCTCTCACTTAATGACCTACTCTATTCTATTAAAATGAATGTGTCTTATGGTCCTTGCCTTAAAGATTTGGGTTGTATCTGTTACAACACAGTAGACATTCCTAACATTTGAATTTTGTATGATCAGTCTTGTACTGTTCTGTTACTTTTCCCATAAATTATGATGCATGTTTCCTAGCATAGGAATCAGTGTCTTCCTCTAAGCTTTTCAAAACTCTATTAGAAGCATGAATGTGCAAATGTGTTTATTCAAAAATAAATTTAAAACAAATAACAAAAACAAAACAAAAAAAAAACAGCAACAAAAACCTTTTAAAATACATTGCTGATTGCCACAGCCCAGTTGGGCTTCTGCTGATGTCATGTCTCACACAATGTGCTAATCAAAGGAAGTACTTAATAAATGATTATTACTTTCTTGACATTACTATTTCTCAACAGCCCAGAGCTATATACTGTATCAATGAACTTGTACTTCACTATGTTAAAAGCATTTCTCCATCTGTCCTGCTCTGGGGTGCACCCACATCAGGTCACCAATAGATGCTGGTCAGCTACCCATGTGTTAATCTTATGCTGCAGGGGCCAGAGCTGTGCAGCACCCACCGTCCCCTGGTGTTGGCCAACTGACCTACTAAGAACAAAGTGCTTGTGCTGGGAGTCATGGAGTGTTGAATCCAATTTAGTGATGCTCACAGGGGATGCTGGAGCAACCCGCAGTGAACTCCAGGGACAGGTGGGTTCATACCAGCTGTCAATCAGAGGTTCCAAAGAGGCAGCCCTCCGTGTCACATCTGGCTCTCAGGAAGGTTCCAATTTAGCACACAAAAGACTATCTTTAAAATGAAATTGCCACTATTCAAAATTCTGGGAAGTTTACATAAATATCCACATATTATGCTTCCCTTAAAACACTGGAAGCTTGGCAACTCTGGGTCCACTCCCCTGCACAGAAACAAGTGGCTTGGCCTGAGCAGTAGCTGTCTGCTTGCAGACTAGCACAAACCAACCTCGTTCAAAAGTCATTTTCATCACCCCCAGGCATTGTGTTTGCAGCGTTTCCCACAGATGCTGAGTGAGAATGCCAAAATGTCACCGGATCTTGCTTTTCAGTCGTCTGAAGGCTACACTGCAACTATTTATTTCTCTGTTCGTCAGTGTGGTGCCGTTAAGAACCTAAAATGCCGTATCAGACAATCATAGCATTGTTTATCCATTGCAAATGGATATGTTTCTTCACCCAGTACTTTTCTTACAGCTAATTATGAGTTATAGCCAGATATTGTCTGTACTGCCTACCTATAGCCGATTCTCTTCTGACAGGAACCCACCTATGTGGGTTGCCAAGACCTTGTCAGAGAAAGGGCTGTATAAATATGCACTTTTCCTTCCTGACCTCTCGCCTCCTGCTTTACCCCCAAGCTCCCTCTGAGGCCATGCAGATCTGCAGGAATGCTCTGGCTCCCTGCCCTGGCGCTGAGCTCCTGGGGTGGAGCAGCAGGCAGGCTGGGTGCAGGGCTCTTGACTCCGGAATGCACTTCCTCATAGAGGTGCCAAGGCCTAATCTTGGCGGATTCTAAACACAATGGCTTTTTAGCTACCAGGGCATTTATTATTTGTGACTGAGAGGTGGGAAAAAAAGTGTTTTAAATCTCCAGACAACCAAGATGCAAGTTAAGGGGAGAAATCACTGAGTTTGTCTGAAGTATTTTAACTTAAATAAAAGAATGTCTTCTATAGTAACGAATCATGCACCATCAATTAATGTTATAAACTAACAAAAAATGAAAGCCTCCTACCACAATTAGTTTTTTTTATTATTATTATTATATGTAAGTGTTAAACGAGGTGAGAATCTATGCCAATAACTCCTGAAACTATAGTTCTCTAAAATTTTGTTTTAGGGAGAATATCAGCAGAATTTAATCTATGAAAATTAATAGCTGGCCTGTTTAGAGTAGAAAGAGAAAATCTATCTTTTATTTAAACCATAACTCCAGGCACGCCTGGCTGGCTCAGTCAGTAGAGCATCTGGCTCTTGATTTCAGAATCATGAGTTCAAGCCCCAGGTTGGATGTAGATATCGCTCAAATAAATAAAACTTTTAAACAAATAAATAAACCATAACTCCTTTTTGTCAAATACAGTACAATCTAATCAATCTCTTCTACATCTCAAAATCAGTTTTCTGTTGATCAAAATTTAACGGTCAAAATTTGTAAATGAAAATTTAAGTAACTGTGGCGTCGTAATTTAGTAAAGTAATATTTTTATTCCCCTTTGGTCAGTAAAAAGTAATTTTAAAAAAGACAAGACCTATTGTTCCTTTCCGGCCCAGCCACCCATGAATGGGCCTCAGGAATAGGGAGCTTCCGAGGGAGAGGGTGCTCTGAGCAAGCTGGGGGTGTGGGAAGAAAAAGTAACAGTCTGGAGAAACTGCCTGCGATGGTGGGGAAGGGGACAGAGGCCAGAGGGCTACAGTGACCTGACCTAGTGACCTGCAGGCACTCTCTGAAGCATCCCCTCCCCCAGGCAGCAGAAACTTCACGGAGGACTGCCAGTGAGGTCTCCGCGCAGGCTTGACCCTAAGCACAGCAGGCTCTCAGGCACGCCAAGCCAAAGACCCCTCCCTCTCATACACACATCCCAGCCCAGCTTCGCACAGAACTGCCCACCTTCTTGGGGCCTGGCTGGAACAAGGAGCACAGCAGTGACTAATGTAGGTGAAGACAAGAGGACCCTCTTCAAATATTCTGCTCCAAGTCTGAACCCCACCATGACCTGAGAAATAGGGCATGGCTGAGACTGGGTCACCACCAGCTGGGTTCAGCTGAGGCTCCCAGTAAAGTACATTTGAATTAGAGGAAAGAGAAAATGGAAGATTTGAGAAAGCAAAAAAACATTAATCTCTGCCTCCACCACATTCTCCCCATGTGTGTGACAGCAACTGTGACACCTCATCATAGGCATTTGCGAAGTGATCCTTCCCTACCCAAGACAGTCACACAGTCAAAGGAGGGTCCATCTCTGGATCCCAGAACACATCGCAGTTTTGTGGAATCCAGACTTGAAAAGTCAGACTAAAAGTAATTCAAAATCAAAGTGAAATGTGTACACAGCAAAGTCTGACTTTGTTTCTAAACACAGCATTGTTTAATCCTTTTTATGTTAAAAATGATGAAAATGAACCATTGTTTAAAATACATGTAATAAATTAGCATGGATGTTTAAAGCTATCACTCCATGGAGATTCACTTTAGTTATATTTATATCCTTCAAAATTCCAAGCAGCTTAAGCCATCTAAGAACTAAAGATTGGTTGAATAAATTATATGTCTATCCATCTGTGTAACAGAAAATTATATAGATGCTAAAATGGTGTTAAGAACATTTAGAAACTTATTAAAACATATCCGTGACATATTATTAAATAAGAAAAGCAGATTGTAAAAGACTACTATATTGCTTTTGCAGAAAAGATATACAAACAACTAGAAAGCTACGTAATAAGTATTAACTATCAGGAGAATGGAATTGAATATGAAAGATTTTTTTTTCTTTTGGAAGGAAAGGTTCTAAGTTTCTTAACTTTTCTAAAACAAATGTGTATGCATGTATGTATTTTTAAGCAATCGCTACACCCAACGTGGGGCTTGAACTCAGGACCCTGAGATCAAGAGTCACATGCTCTACCAATTGAACGAGGCAGGCATTTATAATAATAAATGCATAATGTGCTGCATTTTAAAAAGGTCTCCCGGATGCTGAGAGGCTGTCCTTGAAAAGCCTGGGTGGTACATTAACCACACCCTTATCCCCTACCAAGAAAAGAGTGTGTTTTAATGCAACACAAGATGAATGAGGGGTGTGAAAGTCCAAAATCATCCCCTGGGGTTGTTCTCTGCATACGCCAAGAGAAAAACAAAAATAAAACCAAAAACCTTTGTCCCTAAATTAATCAGCTTCAGTATTTGGGCTTCCAAGGAGAGCCACACACCCCCACATATACAAAAAGCGTCACAGAGGCAATTATCTTTGTAAGAGGATATGAGAAGAAAAGGAGCAAGGGAGCAGGTTTGTAAACAAAGCATGCATGATTCCCACGTCTTGAGTAGAATGCAATGGTGATTTGAAGCAAGACATGCTTTTGATAGTCTCAGTTGGTCTCACTCATTTCATGAGGTACAGCAATTCAGAAACAGCATAGGATTTGAAAGTTTGCTAATTGTACCACGTTGTATTTGATCCAAATGGAATTTCAGACTGCTCATATACAAAGATAAATAGAAATTATTAAGATAAAAATATTAAATATTACAGGTAAAATTTTTATCCTAAGTTACCTATTTATTATATAATCTTGGACAAATTTGTCCTTTTAAATCTTAGTTTCCTCATCAGCCAAACAGGGAAAACGATAATACTTCTGTGGCAAAGTAACCTATTGCAAAGTTAATTCATGTCTTATTTTGCCACTGCAGAACCAACAGAAAGAATTTAATTTCCTCCCAGCTCAGTGATGGGGGGAACCTACACTCAGATTTAATTGGGCTTCGAAAGAGTAAGTCAGGTGACACTCTCACACGGGGAGCAGTAGAGCAGAATACTTTCCTCAGAGGCTTGACATAAGGATTAAACGAAACAACAGATGTCACAATGCTATGTCAATTGTCATGCAATGCTCAGATAGAAATTACTGTTATTAAAAATTCCCCTCACTTGCCACAATATGGTAAAAACAAAAACCAGGAGATCTAGGCTCTTATTCCAGCCCCATACTTCTCTAGATGCTGGAACTATGTCTTCCTCATCTGTAAAATGGGAACATACTCTGTGCCTTGCCCTACCTCACAGGGCTATGGTGAGACTCAAGCTTAACAGTATGAGAAAAGTCCATGGAGCATGTTAGACAAGGGGGACCTATAGGTAAGACATAAACCAAACTCAGTAACGTCACTTTACAAAATAATTCTGTGAGTTCTGAGCATTGAACATGGATTAAAACTGATTAGGTGGGTTTATTACAGAAGTAGTCTTCATTTAAAACAAAAATTTGAATAACCCAGCTGTCCATCAAAAACAGAATGGACAAAGAGAATGTCATAACAGAATACTCACAGCAAGAAAAATGAATGCACTTTCGTACACATACAGCACTGATGGAAGCAAGACACAAACAATGTATGCCATGGTCATTCATATAAATTATGTTAAAAATAGGCAAAAATAAACTTGTTTGTTTGGGGAAGTCTGCACGGTATTGAAATTCTAACAAAAATTAAGGAAATAACTATCATAAAGTTAGATGGGGATTTTCTCTGGTTGGGAAGGGAGATGGTGAAGATATAAATAATTAGGCTAATAGGAAGGACTTTGGGATTACAGGCTATATTAAATTTTGTGTGTGTATGTGCAAGTATACATACATATGCATGTATGTACATTGTAAACACTTGTCTATACACATATTTCACAATAAAAAACCAACAATAAAAAATCCAACTGAATTCTGTATAGTTTAATTTATATCAATACTGTTACTTTTTTTAAAGGACGTTTGGTAAGAGTTTCAGTTCCAATTCAGATACATCAAACTAAGAAATTACTCAATTACTTATAGTAACTTATTATATATAAAACTTACTATTTTTAATTTGACCCTGAAGTTACTTACAGTAACTTCTAATTGCTTGGACAGTTTCAGGGTCAAATTAAAAATCCTACTTAACAATAAATGAAACTACATGGCCATAGTCACCACCTGAGCTTATCTTACACCACCACCCTAAAAGGAAATGCAAGGTTACATCAGTGACTCACCAGCTGGCTGTGTTTGTGCTATTCTCTTTGGGTAAGTCTTGCTTCGACTTCGTGCCACATTCTGATCTGGCCGAGGAAGTTGAATAGAAAGGTCTCGACTCATTTGCAATGCTGTCCTGCCACTTGGAAATGCAACATTTTGGTTAACACAGATAAAACCACACAGTCACAAAATTAAACCACGGCTCATTCACAATATCTACACAATATGCAAAGAAGAAAAACAACACAGAGTCACAGAGGCCCTAAGTATATAAGGGTTTTCAATTGATTCTCATTGCAATATTAACCAAGGCAGTAATATTAAATTCTAATATGAGAGTCTTAGGCTAGATAGAAGGACAATCTTTCAGAGGCAGAAATTTATTAAAGAGGTTAGGTTTAGATTTAAGTAGAATGAGCTAGAAATAGAGGATACTGATGGTCTTCCAGCTCTACAACTAAATAATAAATTACGTTGGGCTAAATTATACAATAGCAACGATTCTACATGAATCAACATGTCACTAGGTTGTACTTACACAGCAAGTTGTAAAGCATGCCCCACAGGATGGCTTGGTATGATTTTTCCCCGAACCCTGCTGTGGCACAACCATTTATTAATGCTCACCTCACCTGTGCCAGATCGAGTGCCCAGAAAGATTTAAAGTAAGCCAAAAGCCCACGCAAAGTGCTGCCTCTCTAAAGAGTCTGAGGATGCAAGGTGAGCTTTCCCTGGGAATGGACTAACCTTCACATAATTTTCCTGAGGATTGGTGTGATTTTGTTTGCTGGATTTCAGTGAACATTCATCTTACTGAAAAATTACTCCACAGCTGCTGAATCTGAGCCAGTGAATGACTCTGACTTTCACACAGGAAAATATCATTTAGGTACAGGAAAAATGAATTTTTGTATGTCTAGTTTGATTCATCACAAAAAGAGCCCACGTATGGGAGGAAAAAGGCCATTTCATGGCCCCAAATCTTATTCCTCCTACATTTACAGGATAAATGGGATAAAGAGATGAGACTTATATAAGCAAAATTTACCTCCTACACACTTCTGTGAAAGTTCCCCCTTCTTACTACCCCATCTACCTTTATTAGAAATAAAAGGATGCTTGAAACACTCATCAAAGTGGCTCCCGTCAGGCCAGCTAGGGACACCACTTGATATGAGCTACCATGGCAGGCTCCATCTGTGTGTGCCTCATGTTCAAGAGTTGATGGGAACCAGCATAGAGAATGGGAGAAAACCTGTGACAGGTTTTCTTTTACTTGAAATTTAACCTTTTTTTAAAGGTAGTACATAAGGTAGCACAAACAGCAACATCTCACTCCTAAAAGGCTAACAAACAAAATTCCATATAAAGAGCAGAATTCCATTATTATAAATGGTTTGAAGCATAAAGATAAGAGCTACTTACAACAGACTCTGTTATCAGAAAGACTTGGATACTGTATACTTCATTGCAGAGGAAAAAATATTTGCCCTGAAAATACAACCCAGCATATGGACCCACTGTGGCATTTTATAATGAGATTTTACTTTACCATTCAATTTTCCCTCATGGCTTCTCTCTCAGGAATAAAGGATAATGAGAAAATCATATTACAAGATTAATAAAACTAAGGTCCAGAAACATAAACTGATCTGCCACAGCCTACACAGGACTTAGAATGAGCTTTCTGACCTCCAGCTGGTTGTTGTGACATGGCCTGGTGGCCTGGGAGAAAGGGAAGAACACTGAACCATTTGGTATGACGTTACAAGCCCAGTTTGTTTAAATTTAAAAAAAAATTTTTTTTTTAATGTTTATTTATTTTTGAGAGAGAGCGAGCACGTGAGCAAATGAGCAGGGAAGGAGCGGATAAAGAGGGAGACACAGAATTTGAAGTAGGCTCCAGGCTCTGAGCTGTGAGCACAGAGGCTGATGTGGGGCTCAAACCAATGAGCTGTGAGATGTTGACCCAAGCCAAAGTCGGATGCTTAACCAACTGAGCCACCCAGGTGCTCCACCAGCCCAGTTTAAAACACAGCTCTGCTCTAACTGTGTGGTCTTCAGCAGATTCTTTTTAAAATCTCTTGGAGCCTCATTTTCCTCATTTAAAATATGTATTTTTTTTTAATGTTTATTTATTTTTGAGAGAGAGACAGAGCACAAGCAGGGGAGGGGCAGAGAGAGAGAGAGAGAGGGAGACACAGAATCCGAAGCAGGCTCCAGGCTCTGAGCTGTCAGCACAGGGCCTGATGTGGGGCTTGAACCCATGAACCGCAAGATCATGACTCTGAGCCAAAGTCAGATACTTAACTGACTGAGCCACCCAGGCGCCCCCCACACACACCAAAAAAATTAAAATATATTTCTAGTTGAGGCGCCTGGGTGGCTCAGTAGATTGAGAGTCCAACTCATGACTATAATAAAATTATGTCATAATTTTATATATATACACACACACATACACACACACTTATTCAGAGTATTTCCTAGCGGAAATATTCTTGTACAGTATTCTTACTATTTCCTTGCAGCAGAAAGTACTTGATGAAGAGAGAGATTTACAGTGTAAAGTATAAGAGTTCCGATGCCTGTCTAGTGGCTCTCCGTAGTGACCAGAAAGAGCTTCTTCACCATAATCACCACTTCCCTGCCTCCACACATGCTGGCGCACACACTCTTGTCCTTTGCGAGAAGTTTTTGAGGGGCTCAGAGAAAGAGATACCAGTGTATCACAAAGTACTTCATCAGTATCTATTTTAAATTATTGCTATGTGATAATAAAACAACAACAAAAGAACTAGACTGATTGCAGCTCTGTTTTCCCACAAATTTTGAACTTTTGAGACAACTGGCAGTCATGTATCACTAAAAATGTCAATTTTTTTCCTTCTTAGTAATTCATTTTTCTAAGAGATGTTGGAATCTTCTTGGAGTTCTGTAAGCCCCACGATGGAGAGAAGAGAGCAAAGACAAGAACTCTTCTTCCGTCCCACACACACCAGCAGAAATACAGACACACAAAGCAGGCAGACACCCACACTCACAAACCACAGCCACCTGTTCTGCTCTCCCTTATCCCCCATGCCCCAAAAGCCTGAAGGGTGAAGGAGGGGCTGCCTGTGTTTCCAGGGCTCTGCTTGTATCCCATGGGGCCTCCAGAAAGGAGTCTCAAGAAAGGAGTAGGCATATGACGTGTGTTAAAGGCTGGTTGTCTTTCCACTTTGACAATCAACAGTCCACGTGCTGGCAACCACCCAGCTGTCAGAGACCCACCTGGGCCTGAGCCTAGCTCTGGGCAGTGGGACGAAACGTCTTTCTTCCAGGGATGGGGTAATGTTAATGCTTCCTACGTACAGACACGGAGATTTGGGTTTCATTACGACTTACTGGGGAGTTAATACCATCCACAAAATTAGAACAGATTTAGTGGAGCTTCCAATTCTGCAAAGGTTACCTTTAATTACTTTCTTGGAAGAAATGATATTTAATATGCAAAACCCAATAACTTTCTAATAATAATTCCCAGTAGCCACAACATTTGCATTTCAATAAATTTAAGAAATCAGGTATGGGTAAATTTGTGGAAACCAACTACAGCATATGTTAAACAGCATAATTACAATTTTAATAGCATGAACACTGACAGATGCTTTTTCACTAGCTTTACTTCAGTGACAAGAAGATAGATTTACACATTCTCTCTATAAACCTCAAAATGTTTTATGCCCCAACATGAAAAACAGCCCAAATACTATCAGCTCTTCTCAATACAAAAGTAAATACTCTTTCCTTAACTACATCACTATCTAAGGAAGAACCTTGGTAACCTGAAGGTTAAATTTTTAGGTATCAATGAATATTTTCTTTTTTTTTAATTAAAAAAAATTTTAAATGTTTCTTTTGAGTGGGGGGGGGGGTGGAGAGGGGCACAGGGAGGGAAACACAGAATCCAAAGCAGGCTCCAGGCTCCGAGTTGTCAGCACAGAGCCCAACACAGGGCTCAAACCCATGAGTTGTGAGATCATGACCTGAGCCAAAGTCAGAAGCTTAACCGACTGAGCCACCCACGTGCCCTTCAATGAATATTTTCATTCAAATACCAAGAATATCTCTCTAATACAATAACAGTTAAGTCTTGGGCATCAAAAGAGCAAATAACCCAAGTGAGTAATACATAATGGTAACGCACTGAGCATTCACTATTAATCACTCTTTTATTATCTCTGATTTCAAATTCAGAACCAAAAAAAAGTGGGTTGAAAAAGAGGAATTAAAATCTGGCATACCACTGTCCTGCCAACAATGACTTGGCTTTGTCTCCTAGGTAAGAATTTCATTTAGTGCCGTCTCCAGTGAACTGAGAGAACAGTATCCCACTTCCAGAGTGGCATTTGGGCACCCTACTTGTTTTACAGGGCCTGGGACCTGCTTCACTGGAGCTCTCTAAAGGCAGAAGTAGTTAGATCCAATTCTCTATATCTCTGGGCACCCAATCCAATATCTTGCCTTGCATATCACAGGCTCTCCACTTAACAGACGAATTGAAACAAAACAGTTCTTTTTCACAACAAGAAGGTTCCCATTTTTAATGCCGGTATTAGAAAAAGACCCAATCAGGCTTTTCCTGTAACATGCTCAGGGTTTGCCTAATAGTCAAAGCAAGGGCTTTGGAGTTAGACTGCCAGGGAAGGGACCACTTTCCTGCTTCTTGGCTAGGTTACCTTGAAAAGTGACTTGTGTCTCTGAACCTTACTTTCCCCATATATTAAGGGGGATAATATTAAAAAGGCAGGAATTATTCAATGAAGCAATAAATAGAAAACATTTAGCACAATACATGGTACTTAGTAACTGCTCAGTAAAGTTTAGACATAATTGTAGCATTATACACTTAAGCTTTATGCTGTAGGAAACACGCTTTGATCCACAGTATAAAGTACACATTGTGTTACAACAGGTGATTGACTGAATGGTCCTGAGAACACCACTCAGCTACAATTCAGGATATCTACTTTGTCTCATAATCACATCATTAGAAATAAAGTGATAATTGTATCAAAATGAATTTCTGAAGATCATAAGCTGTACTACATTCTAAAAGTCCTAAACTTAACATAGCTAATACACATATTAAATAGGCTGTTTTTGTCAAGAAAGTTTTAATAAACTGTTACGCTTTTGAAATTCACTGGCAGAAAAATAAAAAAAAAATTTAAATCATAAACTTTAGTGTGTGTGTGTATGTGGACAACTGAATTAAATATTTATTCACATGTATATACCCTTCCCCAAAGAAAAAATGCCATTTACCTATACCGGTGCTTATAACTCATGGATCCAAACTTGCTGAGTTTTCTTGACAATGAATTTGATTCATTTTCTGGCATTCTAATAAGTTTTTAAAAGAAAATTAGATAAGGATTCATAAATACAGGTACTTACACAACCCTTGAGCAAAAGCTATGTAGAAAATAGAGTGCAACATTGTTTCACAGCTAGTCGAAATATTTGAGTTATTGTACATATTGGCAGGAAATAATTACCAGTTATTTTAAGCTAATATTTGAAACACAACCATGCTCTAGGATTTTATGTATGTATGATATCAGAGTGTTCATAGTTTCGGCAAGCTATTATATAGATCATTGCCCTTTGGAAGCTTCAGCTGTGAATCAACTTACTTTCTCTACTTAAATTAAGAATAGTGTCACTATGTTGAAATATTCATGCCATGGCTTTCATGACAGATCTGATGTAGTGTTTTACTCCTCTTTATATTCCAGGACTTCCCATTCCAGGGTACCTTCAACAGACACCTTCCATGTGGAGCTCCCTGGCCCAGGCCCCATAGGACTACAGGCAATGTCTCAGGCTTGCTGGGCCACATCCCTCAACTAATATAAACCCTATAAAGGACATAGGTCATTTTATAAGAATACTTCTCCAACATCATGCTATTGGGGAGAAGTGCTCCATGCTCCTTCCATCAAATAGGAATAAGGGGAAGAATTAATCTAACTTTAAATTTAAAAAGCAAAACATAAAGCTTAATATATTACCTGCTAGGATTTGGTTTTATCTTTACACTAGAAGGATGTGAAAGAAAGTGTCACTATACTCCAATGGTCAACTCTCTACCCTCCTCTTACTTGACGTCCTGGGAGCATGCAGTGCAGTTGCTGGCTTCTTATTCAGCATGGCATTTTCCTCTCTATTTTCCATTTTCCCATGCCATCTACTCTATTTTCCATTTTCCCATGCCGTCTTACGCTCCTTTGTTAGTTCTACTGCACTTTACATGCTGGGAGGGTCCTACGGCTCAGTCCTTGGCTTTCTGTTCTCTTTCTTCATTTTTTCCACTGATGACCTCATCCAGTCCCCTTTGCCTTAAATACCTAGTAAATTTACATGGCCAGCTTTGGTCTTTCCAATAAGCCCTGGACACCCAACTGCCTGCTCCACACCTCTACTTAGGTGACTAACAGGCATTTCAAATTTAGTATGTCCATAGAACATTTAATTTCCATCAATACCAAAGCTGAATTTTATATATATGTAAATGTCCTTGACCCTTTCTTATAGTAGGACCAAAGAAGGTATCTGTGTGTGTGTGTGTGTGTGTGTGTGTGTGTATTAATATGATCCAGAAAATTAGGTGGCTGAAAAAAATTAATAGAAGAGAAACACTTCTAAATTTCTACTTATAGACAGAAAAGAACACTTGTTATAAAAACAAATGCAATTTTCACTTATTAGAACAATGCACAAAACTTTCACATTAACATACCTGAAAAATGTGTGATGTTCTACACTACACTTCCAAAGATGCTTGCAAGCCGTTTTACTTCGAGCTTCAAAAAAGAATGAGGTTTCATTGCACTGAGAGAAACAAAAAGAGAAACAGAATATGAATTACTGACCATACTAATCTTCAGATGACAGCCACCTTCCAGGTATCAAAAGTTTGGGTAGGCCCAAATTATTAACACATAAAACAAAAAATAATTACCTCTTGGTAACTATTTTTGGAGGGATGCCTTCAAACCACCTTCAATAATTAAAATTATGAAATTAAGTTCCACATAAATCGCAGTGCCGTCACCTTTATCACTTACTTCTTCATCACCCCAAGACCATGGATAAGCAGGGCCATGGCAAGGAAGTACTGCAAACTTTTCCATCATAAACGGGCACCCAAACCGGACCACACTGTGTGGAAATCAACTCCCAATAAAGAGGAAATGCCCATAAACCCAGTTATTAACTCTATTATTTTCAGGGATGTACATGCTACATTTAAAATGATGACTAAAGCATCTCAGGAGGGGCCAATGCAAGGAGCGACCCCCACAGCTGTGTCATCTAACCAAACTGAATAATGTCTCTGAGCTTCCACATTCTGCATCCAGTTATTGGGTGAATTAAACTAAATGATATGACCTATGTAAAGTACATAATAGATATACATTAAATTTCAACTATCCAGTAGCTACCTACCTATATTTAACACATGAGAAATAAAGGCAATATTAGAGATCATTCTAATTGTGCAGAAGATATTATTTATTTTTTTTAGTGACTGAATAGGCAACCACGCAAGATATAATCTAAGTGCTAAAACAATGAACCACAAATTCTGTGAAGCTCTATAATTGTTTTGTTTGTTTGTTTTATCTAAAACTAAATTAGCATAGGGCACCTGGGTGGCTCAGTCGGTTGAGCATCCCACTTCAGCTCAGGTCATGATTTCACAGTCTGTGGGTTCAGGCCCCGCATTGGGCTCTGTGCTGACAGCTCAGAGCCTGGAACCTGCTTCAGATTCTGTGTCTCCCTCTTTCTCTGCCCCTCCCCCCACTCGTGCTCTGTCTCTCTCTCTCTCTCTCTCTCCCTCTCAAAAATAAATAAACGTTTAAAAAAAATTAAAACTAAATTAGCAAACTTAAGCCTCAAATGCAGAAATGCCCCTGGAATGAGGTTTCCATGGATTTATAAGCACAAAATTGTCAATGCAGATGAGTAATGGAAAAGGATCCTTCCCACCTTTTAATAAGGAAAGAACATTTATATGCATGAAATTTATTCCAAGTCCATCTGGAAGGAAGCTGCCCAGTTTAGAGGTTTATTTGTAAGATGAAAGGGTGTGATGAAAACAGAGCCAATATATGCATGTTACAGCAAGGCCGCCTATAATTCCAAAACGTTGTGAAGTGGAGGAAGGAACATAAGATAATTCCCAGGTTTCTGGCTTGGAGAATGCTAACTAATGAAATACAGCAAGTAGAAAAAATTGGGCATTTGGATGGCGAGGGAAGAGATAGTAAGTTCAGGCTATTTTGATTTTGAGGTGCCTATGGAATGGGGAACTAAACATACCTAGTGGGCCAGGAGACATGCAGACACAGAGCTGAAGAGACAGGCCACACCTGCTGACACAAATGATTTCACCCAAGAGCATAAAAGAAATTGTTCCAGGAGAAAGAACGAAGTGGGTGAAGATAAAATCACAACCAGGATGCTGTGAAGAAGGAGTGCGGGGAGGGAGGGGGGCGTCAAAATGGAACAGGAGGCAACAGTGGCAGAGAGGCTAGAAGGAGAGCACAAGACTCAAGTGACCGGGAAAGGTCAAACAAGGTTTGAAAGGAGGGGACTGCATTTCATGGTGAGACATCTTTGGTGACTTTCATGAAAGGGGCAGGGATTACACAAGTAGAGATAAGGGAGCCAAGTCAATGGATTCAGAAAGGGCATTCCTCAAAAGCAAAAGAAATGGGGGAAGGGGGTGCCCAGGAAATCACAGAAGATCCTTGCAGGCAGGGTGGGAAACCAAGCATCCTGTCGGGACATGGGAATGCTTAGAAGGGAAGGGTTTTCCCTTCTTCTTTTCTTTTCTCCATACATAATATACACACATGGTACAAATGCCAAAAGTTACCAAAATGGACACACACTGATAACTAAAATCTCACTCCCATCGTGTTCCCAATCCCCTTCCCCAGAGGCCACCACTATCAAGAGTTTCTTATAGTGTGGTGCCTGGGTGGCTCAGTCAGTTAAGCATCCAAATCTTGATTTCAGCTCAAGTCATGATCTCACGGTGGTGAGATTGAGCCCCATGCTGTGCTCTGTGCTGACAGCTCAGAGCCTGCTTGGGATTCTCTCTCCCTCAGTCTCTGCCCCTCCCCAGCTCATACCTCCCCCCCCCCCAAAATAAATAAATAAACTTAAAAAAAAGCATTTCTTATATAACCGTACGTGTTTTTAAGGTCACTGCATTATCCAAAAATATAATGCACAGGTCATTTATTTTAAAATAATTTGGCTTGTGATTGCATTGTATCAGGATAAATGATTAGGATAAAGTGAGTACAGGACATGTGGTCCTCTCCCCACCACCACCTTCCTCAGTATCTATACTCCACCTTCCTGTGTCTTCCAACAATGAAAGCTCTACATGTGCCAGGACATACTAGACATTATCACTGACAAGAAATGGTGGCTGGTGAGGACCACTTTGTGACACTAATACTTGAACATTTTAGCAAGAGCATCCACAAATCAGGTGGTATTTACAAACCAAAAAACAAATTTTCAATAAGTTACTTAATTACATATAATCCAAATTTACAGAAACAGAGGAGAAACAAAAAAGCATTCTATCTTAAAAATATAGTAAATCCCGGGGCGCCTGCATGGCTCAGTTGGTTAAGCGTCTGACTTTGGCTCAGGTCATGATCTCCCGGTTTGTGGGTTCGAGCCCCACATTGGGCTCTGCGCTGAAAGCTCAGAGCCTGCTTCAGATTCTGTGTCTCCCTCTCTTTCTGCCCTTCCCCCATTTGTGCTCTCTCTCTCTCTCTCTCTCAAAAATAAATAAAAACGTTTAAAAAATATATAAACAAATTAAGTCCCCTCAAACTTTTCTTAGATTGGTTTTCATTCTATTCCTCACGTTAACATCTATATTCTTTTTCTTTTCAAATAGAGATCCAGTCACGGGATATGTAATAATTTTTTTTTTAACTACCATCACTTAATGAAAGGAGAAGACATATTTAAGATCCGACCAGAATTGGGTTTTCTCAAGTTTCCTTGGGTACAAATACATTAAAGGAACAAAAGAGGTTCCCACAGGCCTCCTAATTACTTCTGTCCTGTGCAAATGACAAGTATGAACTCATTTTCCATTTGTACGGGGCTGTAACACCAGCTGCCTGGTTTTTATCCCACTGTCAGCAGAATAATCCAAATACTAAAAGGAGTGTTAACATAACTAAAAAAGAAACCAGGAATTCTGAATAAATTCCGTGCATTTTTGCCACTTAACCGCTGGTATGAATGGCACTGATGTGGCATCACAAAGTCTCTCTCTCCTACTAAGCCTTTTCCAAACAGACTGGGACAATTAGCACCTTTCCATTCATTCAAAGGTGAGCAGATGCTTAACTTCAGAAGTCCATTCCAACCCTCTGCTAAAATACTTTCTCCAAGCATCAACTGCTTGCTTTCGGCAAAAGCACTCAAACACCTTCATAGCTTTTGTCATTTCCTGCCAGAAGCAAAGCTACATGCCGAATCTCTTTTTAACACAGGCTTTTATCATAGTTTTATTCTATAAACTGAGCAAATTTTTTTAAAATGTTTATTTTTGAGAGAGAGAGAGAGAAAGAGAGAGAGAGAATGACCAGGGGAGGAGCAGAGAGAGAGAGATACACAGAGTCCAAAGCAGGCTCCAGGCTCTAAGCTGTCGGCACAGAGCCCGACGTGGGGCTCGAACTCACAGACCATGAGATCATGACCTGAGCTGAAGTTGGATGCTTAACTGACTGAGCCACCCAGGCACCCCCCCCCTTTTTTTTTTTTTGAGCAAATTTAAATAGCCTGTATCTCAAACACCATTTGGGGGCTTCACTGCACCTTGGAGCCCTAGGTAAACTTGGCTCAAACTCCCAGTTCTATCATTTGTAAGACTTCAGGACACGTATCATACTGATGAATTCCCAACCTAACTCCCTCAGAGCTCTCTATTTCTTTTCCCACCTTTGCTGGGTGTTTCTCTTTGCAAGCTTCAAGAAATAAATCTACTTCAGTTTGGCTTCTCTGAAGTGTATTGAGATTGCTAGCAGGGTCCTGAAGGGGCTCGCATCAACTGTGCGCTACACAACTTCTTCACCCCGGGCCCTGCTGACTCATTGCCTCTCCCAAGCCTGACCCTTATCGCCACACCCAGCCCATGCTCTAGGGGTTGCTCTGTTGCTGTCTTGGGAAGCAGCCACAACTGGACAGTCTGCCTTCCCCAGCTTCCCTACACTTGTGGGGGTGAATATCTTCTCAATCCTATTATACGTCTGTCCCACCTCCAGCGTCACAGAAGTAACCTAAAGTACACTGTATAGGCACATATTTTTAAAAGATTAGTACTTTCATAGTAGTGACATGTGATCATTACATAAATACTGGAAAGGCCTACAGCAGAGAGTTTTCCAATCATCAGCAATCCACAGAAGCAGAGGAGAAGATCGAAGGAAGTGTCAAGATTACAAGTCTAAAGTATTGTGGTTTTTTAACTGCAATCTCAACAAGAGCTGTAACTGACTTTAGGCACCAGGGGGAAAAACAAAATCAACAGAGGGTGGATAGCCAATGACTGAAATAACCTGATTACTGATAAAGCAAAGGCAGGCAAGGGGTGGAAATGAAAACAGATACCAAAGAGATAACCCAAAATTTTAACTGTTTTGAAAACTGTTATCATTCTAAGTGGTGAGACTGATTGACTACAGTTTTAAAAGCTGAACAATGTCTGTACAAGTGAGAGAGCGGGCACAATGTCTGTTCCAGTGCCTGTCCCTGTGTTTGCCACTGCTCTCTCTCCCAGGCATCCCGAGTTCAGTTAAGAATTCACAGTGAGCCCTGCAACAAAACAAACTAACAATCTTCTTATTTGGAAAAGGAAGTTGGGCACAGGTACTTGCTGTTTCCCTGTTTTATATAAATGAGCAAAGCACTTTCTTTCAAGAAAGGGTCTTTTCATGGCTCTAGATTAGAAAATATTACATGGCACATACACACACACCCCTAACACACACACCCCAGTTACTTTTTAAAAATTCCTTTTGAAATGCACTTAATATTGTTTGAATTAAAAATCACGGTGCATTTCAGGAGGGCACTTGGAGAATCTAATTAATTTCCATTCCTGCATATATATTTTACAATAAAAGAACAAAACCAAAAATATTCCAGTATTCTTTTGTCAGCTGTGTGGGTAATATTCCAAAACACAGAATAAATGTGAAAAACCTTTTTACCTCTTTTTACGGATGAATAAATTAATTGTTTGATGAATAACTGTACGTAACTCTTTCTAGCTCACAGAAACATAAATTACAGCGTTGGAAAGAACGTGTCAGATTGTGTTGCTTCTCCTCTTTTTCCTTTTCCTCCCCAAAATTCAGAAAGAGAAAACATGGGCCAAAACATTAGAGAATATTTAAATAATGTTTCAGTAAACATTGAAGATGATTATGTTGAGCTTATTCTGCTTCCTACTTGAGAAAATACACGGATGCAAACCCAGGAATCCAGATGCTTGGCTTTTGCTGTTGTTTTACTCTATCTTTTCCTCACTTGCTCTTTAGAGAAACCATAGCATTCAGAAAAATGTTCACATTTCCCTCTTATACTTGCAGAGTTATTTTTTTAATGATAACCTTTATCCCCAGTTTACAAATGTTAAAGATTTTTAAGTAATAAGTGTTATTAAAGCTTGTTACAATGAAGGCATATCTAGTAAGTTCTACTGATACTCAATTTAAAAACGTTTTAGAGCAGAATTTTACAATTTTTTCCAAATAAGTGGTCCATGTGTTTTAATTATAGAGAAAGTCAACACACATACTAGTAAGTGAAGCAAAGGAAAATGCACGGCCCTGGAAGACCCGTGCTCCCCTTCCTGCCTTGGCACGAGCTACTCATGAGCTGAGACTGGTCAAGGACAAGGTGCTCCCCGAGCCCTTCCTTTGCAAAGCTCCAGTAGCCCTAGATGACATGATGCCAAGACAATTCCGATTCAGAGACATAAACCTGGAGCCTATTATAAGTCCAACTTCAGACTAGGTGCCTTCAACCTCACCACAACCCTGGAAGGCAGATTTTGTCATTCTCACTTTATAGCTAAGGAAATGTAGGTTACATGTTACTCAGTGAATTGTCCAAAGTTGGACATGTGGGAGGCCTGGACCCAAACCATGCTTTCTGACCGCAGGTCTAGCAGTCCATCTCTGAATCTGAGAAATGCCAAACCAAGCTGTTGGCATCAAGATCCAAATACTACTAACAGAGCCACACTTAGGAACACATGGGGGAGAATGTTCCATCTGTAGTTACAGGTGTGCTCATACCCTGTAGATGGAAATGCAAAATGGCACAAAAACTCTAGATGGAGGAGGGGATGTGGAAATATCTAACAAAACTACACATGCACTTGCAATTTGACCATGCAATCCCAATCCTGGGAATTTACCCCAATATAAAAATACATATGCACAAAGTTAATAATTGAAGGGAAATTTATAATTGCAAACTACTGAAAACTACCTAAATTGTCACAGCATAAGAGATCGGTTGAGTAAACCATGGTACACACTCAATGGAGTCCTACATAGCTGCACAAAAGAACAAGAAAGCTCTCAATGGACTGGTATAAAGAGAATTCTAGGAAGTATTACTAGGTGAAATAAGGAAGAAGTAAAAAAATTTTTTTAAGTTTATTTATTTTGAGAGAGAGAGAGACAGACAGAGAGAGAGAGAGAGAGAGAGAGAGAGAGGGAGAGAAAACACACAAACTGGGGAAGGGCAAAGAGAGGGAGAGAGACAATCTCAAGCAGGCTCTGTGCCTTAAGCGCAGAGCCCAACATGGGGCTCAAACTCACAAACTGTGAGATCATGACCTGAGCCAAGCTCAAGAGTTTGGACACTCAACCAATTGAGCCACCCAGGCTCCCCAAGAAGGAAAATGTTCTAAATGTGCTTATCTTTACAAACAGAAACACAGGAAGGATAAACCATAAAACAATAAAGTTGGTTACCTATAAGGGAGGGTGAGGAAATAGGACCGAAAGAATATGGTATTAGTGGTACTTCTCTGTGCCTTTTTCTGTACAGTTTTGACCTGTGGAAGCATGTGAATCTTCTACGTCTTCAAAAATAAAATAAAATAAGTAAGAATACAAAGGGGACCTAAAACTGAAAGCAAATGGAGACAAGTAAACCTAACTAGATCTCAAACGAAGACCGAAGCCTCAGTACTAGGGAAAGCCAGAAGGAAGGGCCAACCCTAGTAAATTCAGACCATAGTCACTGACTAAATGCCCTCAGTCTTGGCAGGATGGTATGTGAGTGAAAGCACTGCAAACAACTGTTAATCTTAGTGGTTCGGACAAAGCAATTCTGCAACTACTTGAGATATATTTTAGAACTGAGCCAACAAGTAAATGTATTTCTGTTGTTGGGAGCCAAGGTTCTCAGCACATACAAATATGAAATGAGGAAAGGCCAGAAAGAACCCTGTGGGAATGGATGGAAATTGGAGATATGATATCAACACACGATTTCTACTGTGCATATGAGCACATTTATATGCACACATATGTATACATGTATTTATATTTGTATGTATGTATATATGTGTGTATTCCTTAGCTTATCCACTGAAAAGGCCAAAAAGCAAAGTCACCCCAATGACAATGACCACACCTAACACCTAGATCTTAACCCTTCCTGTCTAAACAGAACCAAAGTTCCTTGGAAAAATGGCTGATAACAGGGCAGATGTAGGTACAGAATGCACCTGAAACACCACATTGTACCAAAAAGGAAGAAAATGGCCAAAAAATGATAGGGTCAGGTCAAAAGGGCACAAGAGCCAGATTAAAGGAGCCCTCACTGACTAAATCTAAAACAACTTGAGCACCAAAAAATTAGGTACCGTAATATATCATAAACCACTGGGGGAAAAAAGGGAATTAATAAGCCCATGCTGATAAGATAGATAAATAAAAGGGATAAAAGGTGTGGCTCTTGCTTACAGTGCAATGCCAAGGGATGACTGTGGAGAGTGTGGAAGAGGTAGAAAATCAGCATTTTACAAGCATCACAGTAAAAGATCAGATCAGGCAAGAATCCTCAATGAACACTAAATCTACAGTGAAAGCTTGAAGAGGAGCAGGGTATTTGCACTGATTTAAATACCCCCACAGATTACTTATTAGTTGCAAAGGAGGAAGAATAAAAACAATAACTATACCGTGGGAAATCAAATCAACATCCTGACTAGGTGATCAAACTTAGTATAACCACCAAGTGACAGATGGCTATCGTGTGCCTCCAGATGTGCCCTATCATGTGCCCTAACGAGGACACAACCACCTATATGGCTTTCCAGCAGAGAACAAAGATCTACAGTCCAATCACAAGAAAACAACAGACAAATATGAAATGAGAAGCTTTCTATTGTTTAAAAAGCAGGTGGAACTGTATTCTTTCAAAATGTAAATGTCAAAAAAAAAAAAAAAAACCCAAAAATGCTCAAAAGTGTTCCAGATTAAAGAAGACTAATTAATTGGATTCTGTACTGGATAGGGAAAATGCTTTAAGGGACCTTATTAGCCTAACCACCAATAAAACTGGAATGTAGAGAGTAGATGACATAAACGTGTTAAGTTGATAACTGTGGTTCCATCAGAGAGCATCCCAATTCTTAGGAAATACACACTGAAGTATTTAGAGACATGTAACACATGAAGCCCTCAAATCATTCAGCAAAGAATTGTGTGTGTGTGTGTGTGTGTGTGTGTGTGTGTGTGTGTGTAGAGAGAGAGAGAGAAATGAAAAAGGAAATGGAGTAAAATGTTAACTGTGATTGTAAGTAATAAAAGGTGACCGTGTTCTTTGCAATATTTTCATTTTTGCCACTTTTTGTACATTTGAAATTACTTTCATATAAAAAACATTTTTAGATCTATAGTTCTACATAAAATGTGAAAGAATCCCTAGCTTATGTAAGTAAGACCTCTTGGGCTTGCTGACAAAGTGACTGCTCCTGGCCACCAGCACTTCCCATGTACTTTTCTCAAAGAGTTCGGCCAAGTGGGTCTAATTACTGGTGGCCAGACTTGCCAGGAACCTTTTGGGTCGACATCCTGTCACGCTGGGTAAGTTTAGCTGAGGTTAGCTTAATGATGTATTATACGTAAAAGTAATCACAGCCTCGTTTCATTTATTCAACAAATGTACATGCCAACCTCTGGGCCTACTGTTGGGGGCTGCACACTCTGTTGATAAAACCAAGGTATTTGGGAATGATCCAAACTCCTCTCCATTTTTCACAAAAGTATTCCATCTGCTACCCATAAGAAGCACTCTTACCTCCTCAGTGCCTCTCAAATCCACCCTCTTCCCTCCATCCTTGTGGTGATGGCTGTCCCATCACCTCTCCTGATCATTGGGCAGTCTCCTCGAGTGCCTGCCTCTATTCTTACCTCCCCATGCCCCACGCTGCAGCCACTTTCCTCACAGTGAGTGAAGCCCAGGGCTTGAGGCATAACTTAGTTTTCCCACCTGTGCTCAAGTCCCCCAGCCACCAGACAGGTAAGAGAAGCCATCTTCCACACGAGGTGAGACTCAACTGTGCACTGGGACTGTCTCACTTCCCCTAGGTCTTCTAGCTCCATTGCTAGGGTAGATGAGCAGACATGGAAAACCAGCTCTCACTCCCAATATCCACAGCTTCTCCACCTTCATCTGCCTTGAATCCACTGAACCCCATCTTATTATGGTCTCTTTATCTCAGGCACCCCCAAATGATGCTCAGCACATCCCCTAGTCAGTCCCCTTCCTCCACCATCACTCAACTCCTGAAACCCTTCCTTCGTGCCCTCTGGAATTCATGGCCTAACATCAGTAAAATGCCTTTGCCCCTCAGTCTGCTCTCTTACACTGCCTCAACCCTTCTGTGCCAGGAAAAACCCAGCTCTCCCCTGAGGACATGGTCTTAGCAGTCCACCTGAATGATAGGTAGCTCTGCCTTTTGCCCCCCCACCTGCCATGTTCTCATATCACCAAGCCTAAAAGTGAAGACTCCTCCTTGCTCCCCAAGGCCACTTTGAGACCATTTTCTTTCTCTTCCTCCTACAACTCCCAGCTTTGAATCTCCTGCCTCACCCACACTTCAATGCTACTGCAGTCATAGTCACATTCTCCAATACTCCTCTTGTGTTAACTATTGGAAATTTCCATATGTAAATAGAAACAATCCCTCCAACACCCAGACATCTCAGTTCCCTGAACTTCTCAATGATACTGTCTTCCTCCCTGTCCCAACCACTCGCTCTCATGCATGTAACTCCACACCAGGGTTTCTCAGCTTCAGCATTATTGCCATGTATGGGAGTACATTTAACCTCTCCCCTCTAGATGCCAGGCACATCTCTGCCCTGTCCAGCACTGTGACAACCAAAACTGTCTCTAGATGTTGCCGAGAGGTGAGAATCAATGCCCGACAACTTCCCATTTACATAACTGAGGCTCCTCTGTGATCTCAATGCCTCACACCCAACTTTCTGACCATCACCCTCTCTCTCCAGCTTACTCTTTCTGTTTCTACACCCCCAAACAACTCCACCAAGACCTCCATCCACAGACCCACCACTCTTTCATGGTCTTTGCTCTCTTCCTTTCTCAGTTTCAATTCCATGATAAATCACTGTATTTTCTCCCCTGCCTCACAGGATTCCTGGCCCTTCTCTTTGTATTATTCTCTTGAGAAAGCCAAGTCTCACTTCGTGTCTGCACCAGCACTGTCTAATGTGGTTGGACAAAAGCACACCGTGAGTAGGCTCATTTTATTATTTTTTTCCTGATTTTTGAATATCTATCTATTTATTTATTTTTAATAATGTAATTTATTATCAAATTGGTTTCCATACAACACCCAGTGCTCATCCTAACAAGTGTGGTAGGCTCATTTTAAATTCAGGACCCTCTGTATCACCATGCTATCATAGGTTATCATCAAACTACATGTCTCTTGTCTATTTTCTCTTCAAAATCACTATTTCATACCTCTGCTTCCTTCAGACCCCCACCACTTCCTCCCCAACTTCAGTCTTAGCTGATGACCTTGATACCTAGTTCCCTCAAAATAAAAAGCAGAACGATCCTAAGAGAACTAACCAGCTACCCTAATCTACATTCCCATGCTCTATCTTCCTGCCTGCTAACCATAGATGAACTGTCCTGGCTGCCATCTAAAACCAACCCCTCTATTTATACACTAGCTGTCATCCACTATTGTCTACTTAAGGAGTATCATTCCAGCATTTCTCTCTCTCCCCGCAACATTGTCAAGTGTTCATTGCATATTGGTTCATCCTCATCAGAGTGTAAATGTGCTATTATTTCTCCCAACTTAAAAAACAAAACCAACCCTCTTGACCAGCTTCCCCTGACAGCCATCTTCCTATTTGTTCCTCTTTGTGCCAAAACTCCTCAAAAGAGTTGTCTATACTCACCCTCTCCAATTCTACTCCTATTACCTCTTTTGTTTTTCCTTAATTAGCATGCATCAGTGGTGGTCATTCCCCTAATAACGGACTCCTCTTAGGGTTTTTCTTTCATATAAGCGCTACAGTAAAGATACACGCCCCTTGTGATTCTCTAGCGTGCACAGACCTAACAGTGGAACTGCTGAGTTAAAGCTCACTCTTCAATCCACTGAAAATTGTCTTATCAATGACCTCCTACAATCCTAAATTCAGCAGTCAATTCTTAGTCCTCATCTTATTTGACATATCAGCATCATCTGACATGTAATACATGATTTTTAGCTGGCAAAACTAAATACAATTAGTGTTCTTCCTATCTCCTTCGTTATTCCTTCTCAGCTTCCTTTTCTGGTTCCTCCTCTTCTTCTCTATGCTCATTCTCCTAGTGACCTCATATAGTCTCCTGGCTCTGAATACCAGGATATGTCAATGATTCTTAAATTTTAATATTCTCCCCAAACTTTGGTCCCAAACTCCAGACTTATAGAACCCACTTATTAAACGTCTCCACTTAGATGTCTAACAGATATCTCAGATACAATATATTAAAAAAGGAAGTCTTAACCTTCCTCCCCAAACCTGCTCTATGCAAAGCCCTCATTACTTCAGTGGCAGCTCCATTCTTCCTGCCTTTCAGGCCAAACACCTGTAAGTCGCCAGTACTCCTCTCATACCTCCTCACATTTACACAACCATGTAGCTAAATCCAGAATCCAACAGCTTCTCAGCACCTTGAATGTTGCTACCCTGGTCTGAGCCACTAACCTCTCTCATTTAGATTATATATAATATAATATAATATAATATAATATAATATAATATAATATAATATAATATAACTTAATATAATATAATATAACTTAATATAATATAATATAATATAATATAATATAATATAATATAATATAATATTTTATTCAGATTTTAAGTAATCTCTATACCCAATGTGGGGCTCAAACTCACAACCTCGAGATCAAGAGTCACATGATCTACCAAATGAGCCAGCCAGGTGCTCCTTGTCTAGATTTTGAAAATAAACACTAGGTGGTCAATGGGTGAACAAGCAACAATCTTTGCTCTCAAGGAATTCAGTAAACAGCAACCATTTGACAATAGACTTAAAAAAATTTAAACTTCTCATAATAAACACATGTTCTTAAAACCAAGAGCTAACACATAAGTGGTGGAACAGTGGTATTTTCACTGAAATCAGAAACCAATCAAAGGTGCTTTATATTACTAGATCACTTAACACTCTTCTGTAAGTTACGACCAACACTATACAATATGAAACATAAATAACAGAAAGGAGCAAATAAATTATTTTTATTTGCAAGCAACAAAATTATATACCTACAAAAATTTATGAGAATAAAATTAAGAACTCTTGGCTAACACACAAGAATTCAGCAAAACAGCCAGATTTGAGATAAAAATAAAATTCCACAGCTTTCACCTCTACCAGCAGAACACGTTTATAAGATACAATAGGAGGAAAACATTGATCCACGACATTAAGAAAAAAAAGGTCAAGCACATAAAACAGTAAAACACATTATCAAACACTGTGTAGGCACATATGAAAAAATGAAATAAAAAGAAAAATGCTTATGATATGAAATTAAGTATAAAACCCACGTATAGAACCACGTAGGGGATGACACATATATATGTGTATATATATGTATATTACACATTCATGCTAACAGAGCAAAATCTGAAAGGGCTTGTACTGAAATAATAATCATTACCTCTGAATTTTAAGAGGTAATTTTCATTTTCTTCTTTACAGTATATTTCCCAGATTTTCTACAATCATCATGGAACACCTTTATACTTAAAGTTTTTATTTTTCTGAGAGGTATTATTTAAGCCATAGTACCTATTTGGAAGCTTAACTAATCCACAGAAGTATTTATAATTACCTGCTGAATCTGTCAGAGGACTAAATTTACAAAACCACACTTTAGTTTTAGTTTTACAAAACCAGTGTTTGTTCCTCTCTCAAATCTGAATCAGTGAACTCACTAAGGTTATATCTGAGAAAGATGAGACTGTTATTTGTGGATGCAAAGAAATGTATGAATAAATACTATGTGTTAGCATATTATATTTATTAAGATATGATAATGTGCTTTGGTAGACACTGTTAATATTAAAAAGTGGAGTTGGACAGTGTTAGTGGCATAGTGTGACAACAGGAAAAATCTTTTATCTGTGGGACATTGCTGATCTTTTGGGAACTGAATGTCTGAATTTGGCCCTAAGAGCGCTGAACATACTGAGTTAAGTCTCTCTGACTGGACCAGTGGAGCAGAAAACCAGAATAAGCATTTCAACCATTTTGCGAGCTGGTTGTGATTACTGTGCCAGGTGACAGGTTTCATGGGGTTTTTATACATAATCTATGATTACAGTTAGGTCTCCATAATAATCAGCTTAATTCCACCATTATGTAAATCATTCCTCACAGACATACCCAGGTGGAGAGGGAAGAAAGACTGCAAAGCAAGAACGCTCAGGAAAAGGAGTGCTTTGGTTAAATTAATGTCCTATTAAAAAAAAAAATCCCTGTGATTCAAGCCTGAGTTACGTGACCTGCTTCACCGTAAGAGATTGGTGACATTAGGCTAATGAACCAGGAGCACGCAGTGCCTCAGGCGACACCCAAACACCCACTCCTCTTCTTTTCTTTCTTTTTTTTTTAATGTTTATTTTTTCAGAGAGAGAGAGAGACAGAGGATCTGAAGTGGGCTCCGCACTGACAGCAACGAGCCCGATGTGGGGCTCGAACTCACGAACTGCAAGATCATGACCTGAGCCAAAGTTGGACACTCAACCCACTGAGCCACCCAGGTGCCCCACACCCACTCCTTTTCAAAGCTGCAGAATGGACTGAGGCAAAGCGGGGTTGGGAGGAAACAAGGTCACACCATGACACTGCCATAAAAAAAATAACATGAAAACTATCAATTTTGTTGTTTTGTTTTCACCTAATAATGAAAAAAATCTAAGAAGTAAGAGGTTCAAGTTAGCTGACACTTTGACAAATGTTTATCCTGAGGCAGAAGACATTTTAAGGCACTCTAATAATAACATAAAAGTAGTTGACCAAAGGACCTCACTCACGAAAATAACAGGTATGAGGGGGAAAAATTACTCTAAATAATAGTAATGCTTCCACAGAAAGTCTTATTATTTTATAATATTCTTCTTAAAAATGTGAAACATTATTTTCAACGTATTGAACAGACTTTATTCCTTGCATTAGTTCTTGTGAAACCAGTGGCAGGACAGGGAAAAAAATCACGTAGCCCTACTATCCAATTAGCTGTTCTACTTTGGGGATGACTTTAATTCAATCTCACAGCACATCTTTTATCACTGATGCGTCTAATCAGGAACTGAAGAAAACTAGGCTGCTAAGAACTATGATGAGGTGTTGGGACTATCATTTTTTTTTTATCTAATCTGGAATTTCCCTCCTTACAAGTTAAAACTCATTTCAAAATCCAATTTTAATTTTATCAATAAATGGCAGCATGTCACACAGTTCAGGGAAGGACCGCTGTATTTTTCTAGAAAAATCAGGCTTTCTGATTTGACAGTATGTAATCTCAGTCCATCCGTTCACAGATTGTTCAACAAATCCTGAGCAGGCACCTGCTATGTGGGAGGACTTGCCTGGTACCGTGCTGCACCTGAGGCAGCGGCCACTCCTTTCCCGTGTCTCAACGTGCAGATGCAGAAGCGCAGGTTTTCTTTGCCTCATTTTTACAAAAGAATCTCCTCAGAAAATCCATTCAATGCATCCACTCAGGGTTTGGGTCTACATAAAATTACTACCAAAGAGACAGAAGGATGGTTCTCGTACATCGTATTTCCACTAACTTATCCCATAAATACAAATTAGAGTAATCGCACTTCAAGGGAGCACCCTTTTCACAGGTAGATTAAAAGGAAGCTTTCACATTCTTGCCTTTTTTGGCCCCACTGCTTAAAAGCTACCTCCAGACTCTGCTAAATACTGTGCCCGTGACCCAAACAATCCTGGAGGACACTGCCAGCTTGCAGGGCAAAGATATTTTTGCACCCTTGCCTTACATTCTCCTTTGAAAGCATCAGAATTTCCCATCTGGCTTATCCACCATGCCAGAGAGAATAGAAGTGTTACTCCCTACAGGTTGTTTAATTTACCCTGGGACAAAATGAGGACACTCTTTATCCTATATGTAGGTTGCACGCTTCTGAGGAGATGAATCCTACCTTCATAGACAGTACTTCGAAGCAAACTACTCTAATAATGATCATCACCTCCTCTTCTCTCTTGTGCCCTAGAAAGGGTTTTCTTCTCTTTTTGCTAAAATTAAAATGACACTCCTCTATAATCAACTCGTTCATTTCTACTCACTTCCCTTTCCCTTCCTTGAGAAGAAGTTGTGCACATGAGTCCATTAACCTGGTTCCATGTGGCTGCAGCTGAAGAAACATGGCAGTTTTATTTCACAATGATTTTTAAGTTCTCAACGAGCAGATAAGACTTCTCTCCTCAGTTAAGGGAAGCTGAGCAGTCAACAAAAACTTACATCTTTTCCCAGTACTCTGAGCTCAAACTGTGTCTCCTTGAAGTGAACCTTTGTAATCCGTGGCCTGAAAAACAAAGCAGATGGCGGTGGTGGTGTAGTTTTTAAGAATTAATCTTTCAGAAATTCAGAGAAGTATCCAGTGGGAAAAGACTGGCTCGTTTCAGTTTCTGTATATACTGCTCCAGTAATTGTAGACAGTTCCCTGTATGTCATTTGCTCTGGACACTTTCCTAAATAAAATTCCATTTTCATTCTCCTGTACTTCTCCAGTAGATACAGACAAGCTTGGAATCCCCAAAGTCTCAGCAGTCTGCCTTCCCAGACACAGTGTAGGGCTACAGGCTCCCAGGCCCTCCAAATGCCTCCCGCATTTAGAGTTAGAACTCAAAGTAGTCCTGGGCCCACAGCCCACCAGCATACACTGGAATGGATAGGAAATCCTACTACACATAATTTGCATGGACAAGAGAGTCCAGAATCACAGTACCTAAAATTTACAGAGAAAATACATACTAAGATGCACTGGGAGAAAATGTATACCCAGTTTTACTCATTTATTTATCAACCACTGGAAACGTACCTGTTTTCACTGACAAGTAAGCCCCATAAGCCTAGTATATACAGCGTATAATTTTAATACTAACTCTGCCCTCAAGTTATACTTACCAGAAATACTTCCCCACTTGCTTTTTATTCTTGTAGACAACAACACCGACTGGAGTTAATCCTAAGAAATACTCAGATTTGTTTTCTCCCTGCAAAAACAAGCATATGCCTATTACCCATGAATGTATTCATGTCACAGCTCCTTGTCAAACTGTAATTGGCCATACAAACTTAATATGTTGTATTAATATTGGGTCCAGTTTGTCAAAGACATCAATTTAGAAAGCTAGCTAAGCTATGGTAATAGCTAGCTTGCTGCTCATTTTTTTTCAATTTTTTAATGAAAATTTTTCTTAGTATATTCATACTTAGAACTTCAGTTCATTAAAAGAACCTGGACTACCAATCAGGCCACTGATCGACTCACCCCACACTGCACCTACAGTGCAGTTCAACCCTGGCTGCACATTAACTGAAATCACCTGTGCAGCTTAACATGCTGATGCCCAGGTGCTACCAAAACCAGTTAAATCAGAATCTGTAATGAAGGGGCCTAGGAATCAAAAATACATAAATACTCCAGGTGATTTCTCCTGTGCAGCCAAGGATTGAGAACCACTGGCTTCTATCAAGAGTTCCTTCCCAAGGGTTGGCTCATCTCGATCTTATTCTTAGATGTAGATAATCATGAAACCTGGCTTTCCACCACCCTTCTCCAGAAAGTTGAGTTCAGGCAGCTGCCTTCAGGCACACACCTGGATTTTCTGATGTTTCTATCATGCTCCCTCCTACTTCCATTTGTGACTTTACTACTCAAAAGAGTTAAAAATACATCTCTTCTGGTAAAGACTGAAGACCCTCAATTTCCAGGAGATGATAAATCCTAATTAAGAAAATGAGATTCTGAAATGACAAAGTCACAAACACTGTGGGTAATGAAGGACATGCATACGTCTGTATGAATTGTATTTCTACTCTAAGGTCAAATAACAGCCTGTAAAGTCATACTCCCAAGAATATAAGACAACTCATGTATTTTTGCAGAATCCCAGCTGTTGCCCACTTTCAGTTCTGAAAATTCAATTTTAGAGGAATGTATGGAAGATTCTACTGAATCCAGCTCATTTGCCATAAACTCGTACCATCCACAAAAAAAAGTGTATATGAATTAGGATAAGCATTACACAAAAGCAGAGCCATTTTTCAGAAGATTCTCTCTTTTACACACTTGCTATATATTTCTTAAAAAACTAAAAGCTCAACATGATTAATGTGGCTAGAAGGGAAAACAGTAACTATTCCACTAAGTTTTAGAGGTGTTCTTAAATGACAGTAGTATAGAGCATGTAATGATGTAATGAGATTGGAATCTAAAATATCAAGAAACTACTACTTGACCCAAACATGTAACTTTTATTGCCATACTAACAGTATACCCAGAGGTGCTTCTAACTTTTTACGAAGAAAACGAGAAGATTTCTTGGTTTAGGAAACTCTGACGAGCAAACGAATATTGCAAAATGCATCCATAAATGAGTTAATTGCATTATGGTAAGTTTAATCAGGGTTCCTTAAAAATCACATTCCATAATTTAATTGACCTTGTCTATAGAAAATCTTGAGCAATTCATTTTGTGTAAAGAATAAGGCACCTGGCTCATTTTCTCAAATCATCAAATTTGGACTATTGCTAACTCAACTCTTACAAAATGAAAGGCAATGGCATTTCAACCTCACAGGCAAAAAACTGTCAATTGGTAACCTTTGAGAAATGGTTTCAAGGTTAAGACATGGCTCCAGAACACTCAACACAGATTTAGTATAAACTCTGTCTATATTCAGCCAGTGTTCATCGGCCACTAAAGAAAATTTGCAAAACCATTTCTAATGCAGTGGTGATAACTATAGTAAGCAGTAACCCTAATATTGAGAGAACCTGTACATCCAACATAGAACCATCAACACCTGCACCTACACTGGTGCCTAAAGGCTACTTTTCTGGTAAGGGATTTCACGAATGCTTTTCGGTCATAAAATCTATTTTTGGAAAATCCTCCTGTTTTCTGTCTCATACAATCAATTATAGACCAATTTTAAATTGTTTTGACGTTTAGCTAAGCCCTATGGAGCTGTTATCCAGATTGTGTTTTCAA